>NC_060232.1:6861573-7530676 GCF_021155775.2 Neodiprion pinetum
TGAAGCCGAGACCACACAGCGTTATCGGCGGACCTTCGGTGAACTTGACCGATCGCCAGTCGGCTTCCGGTTCGGACTCGTGGATGTCCAGGGAACGTCTGGAGGACGAGAACGGTTACAGGCACAAGGACAGCTGGCACGAAGAGTCGAAGAACGTGACTCGGGACAAATCGGAGTTCGCGAAGAAGGACGGACGCGTTGAGGCCTCGAAGAAGACCTCCAATGAGAACGGGTGCAGGATCGAGGAAGAGTCGAGGAGCTCTGAGAGCAGGGAGGAGAGGTTCGTTCTGTCGAAGAGGTCGGGGAACGTGGTCGAGAGGGTCCAACCGCGGGTTCAGAACGCGGCGAAAACGGACCGGCCCAAATCCGCGATATCGGCGATACCGACGAGTGGTGAAAAGTTTCGGGAACAGATGTACAACGAGTACGTGAACAAGGTTCAGGAACGGGAGGAACGCAAGCAGCACAAAGTCGTCAAGATAAGCTCCCACAAGGAGCTACCCAGGAGGGACGAGGAACGCGGGAATCGGGCCCGGGCCGGAAGCATAGAGAACGAGTTTATAGAGAGGGCGAAAAATAGACTCGATAAATTTGGCATCAAGCTTGACGAGAGCGAATCCGAGGCCGAAGGTCACTTTGGCGAAGCTAGGGTCAGGGCCGATCAGACACCGAGCCGATACGTGATCGACGGTGACGAGGTTATCGATATCAAGAAGTTGCCTAAACATCTTCAGGAATTCTTGAGGCTAGCCTCCCAGGAGGATGCTGATGGTGAGTCCGTGTCGTGTGAGAGAGGATTGACGTTTGCTCTTTAGTGTTTCGCAGTTCGTTTACTGTTTTATCGTGTTTAAATATCACGTTCTGTTTAATCAAGCCCCCGTGCATAAGTATACCGTAGATTTATTTATTTCATTGGACGTTTAGCGCTCAGATTGTTTTTTCAACCTTGGTACCTACTAACGTACACTCATGTTTAGAATTTAACAACGGCTATTTTACTGGCGAGTTTCGTTAACAAATTGATACCTAATTTAGCGTAACGTCGATGTCTGTCTGTGTAACAACGTCTGTGAATCGTTGTGGCTCTTCGAATTTGTCAATCCCAATTCTACTCGACCTTAACCCTTTTACGGCAAAGCCTCTTTCTCGTTAAAAAAAATCATTTCTCTCAACACCTTCAAATATTTCTCAAACAAAATAGAGTTTCTCAAATCTCATGCCTGCATAAATAATTTTTCAAATGAAACTATTCGGTGAAAAGTTTCTTTGGAGTGCGTTACTATTTTTCAAATTATTTCAGGATTTTTATATTGAAATCGAAGAAGATATTTTGAAACATGGCAGTCAAAGGGTTAAAGTACTAGGAACTTGAAAAATACTTTTATACTCTTCTATTCCAAACTCACGAACCCCTTTCACACTCTAACCGAATGTACTGTGAGTGTAATTTTAAGTTTCGAGCTTCCGACCGGAAGCTCAGGACTGCAAGGAGCGAAAAGATTTACTCCGCCCTCTTGAGGATGCGAAGCATGCGTCTTGAGCTTCTTCTCCTAATTAATCCAGCATCAGCTTGCCGTTAATAAGCGTCTAATCACTTTTTCGGTACACGTGAACATTGTCTCGTCTCGTCGGCTAAGAATAAGACTAAAAATACTGTGTGGACTATTTATAAATTTCACGTATATTTTTGAACGTCTAGGCCACTCGCGGTAACCGCATAATAGGCAGGTTAAAGTATACGAGCTTAGGTGATAGAAAAGAAAGAAGAAGATGAATTGTAAGAAAGAGCAAAGAACGCAATTATATCCCGAACGTATAATTGCTACATAACGTAACGCTGCACTTTGCGCCAATTAAGTTTGCGGAAAAATCAACGACGCAGATACCGCGTCAAGTTTGTTTCGTTTTAGCATAAACTCGGTTTCCTTCATTCATATCATCCAGTATTAGGTATACACATACATCATGCATAAATATGTCATTCTTCAAAATTTTATTGTGTTTACATCTTCTAGCAGTAAAGAAGCTAAAGCTTTCTGCGTTTGAATTGCGCAACGAGTGTGAAACTTTTTCACCGATGATATCATCGTAGCCAGGCAACTGCACTATTTTATTCACATATATAGCTGTGTGAAAAAAACTACATTTATATATATATATATTCATGTATATTTCAGTTTATTTTCATGTAACTGTTGGTAATTTTAAAATTACCGCTGGTTTAGAATGCTGATTCATAACGCAGAGTTTTCGACTAAAATTAAACCTCTGGAGGTAGGGAAAAAAATAGGCCAACAAACCGACGTCACCGCAGACTCCGTATAACCAACGAAACGGCTACGATGCCGCCACCGTCGTCGTCGACGTCTTTCAATTCGGCTATTTCTGAACGTTGCAACACCGACGTTGCAGACGTCGCGACGCAAACGATACGGCGTATCTAAGGCAAAAGACCGCCGGTGTCGATGTAAATTATATTACATGCACTCCGTACACCAGGAGTGTATCGATAAAGTTTTTGTTTCGATTCATAGTCCGTTCCTTCTTTTTGCGTCTATCGTCAGGCCGCCATTATCGCAAAACTGTCAGTTTCACGAATGTATAAAATTCGAACCATTCCGTCTCCACTTCACGCCATTCTGTTCATTAATTATCGATAATTGACGACAGCAGATCATGTTACTAATTCGACTGACAAGTACACAACTTTTTCATTATCCAGATAACCTCGTAGACTAGTTTTCTTGTTTTTTTGTTTTTTTTTTTATACCATCCTCTAATTTTTTAGCCACTGCAAATCAACCGGCACTCGGTTGTAATTAACGACTAACATCACTTAGCAGATAATGCATGGCAGAGTTATTTATTATCGCATTATGGGCATGCTTTGTAGTTAACGAATGTGTGGCTATGGTATTGCAGCAGCTCGAGGAAAAGACAATGCGACTGACCTCCTGCACGAGATTGATAAGGCTTTGAAATTTGGAAAAGGATTCCTGCTTGGTGAAGGTGCGTTCGGATCGATCCATCTTGTAATAATTCGACGATCGATAATTTTCTGATTTTTCAATAAAAAAAAAAATTAAATAAAATAAATAAATTAACGCAATTACCTGTAAGGTGATGATAAACAAGCGCGTTGTGCTTTCATCAAACCATAAATCATGTTTGCATCAGAAGAATTCAGTGAACATCAGAAAATTATCTAAACGAATTACAAGCTGAGAATTACAAAAGGTTACCACTTAAAATATTTACAGGTTTGTATATTGCGTGTCGTTTTAAAACAACTGTTTCGTTGTAACTTGGTTTGGCTTTTTACGGTATCGAGTTGTTCTTGTTATTTTCTTCTTTTTTTTATTTTTATACTCTAGATACGCTTATCAGAAACGATACTGAACTTGCCGAATACATAACTCTATCAGTACATAACTGTTACCTAATGTTAAGCAATTAGTAAGACAAAAGAATAAATAAGGAAATAAAATATAAACAAGCGCAAAATCAGGAAGCGTTCTATTTTCGCTACCTACCTCAGCGAGAAACGTATATCTTATTGCATAGTATATAAACGACATATATTTACTCCGTATAGCTGCATGGCAGCCTGGCGTGCTCGAGTCATAAACACGAGACCATAACGCCACGTTGCATAATAATTTGTAGCAGGGGGCCTGATAACGCGATGCCTAGAAATCACGTACCGTTGACATATATATATATATATAGTATATATACACGTAATATGTATGTATATTCAAACATGTAATATACTTCTGAACTTGCAGAGGTTAAGGAAATCAAAGCACCGTTGTAAAAATTTAACGTGAAATATTTTTTTTAAACACAGCTTCGGTGAATGGTGAGAAATGAAGATAAAATATCTAAAGGGTGATTCCTTTTAGCTGATCAATCAGGAGAGAGATGAATTTGTTTGATGAAATCAATCGAGTATACGGGTATTTCAAGGTCTGACTTTAAAAACTTCTCCTGCATTTTTGCCCCAGTTCGAGACACAGGAATATAAGCGAAATTGGTCCGGAAGTTTGGTCGGAAAGCTAATCCCTAAAAATGAGTGAGGTGGTTGGTTTTGGCTCCGGTTGTGGAAATCGGTGGGGTTCAAGACGCGCGGAACACGGTTGCGACGCCCAGTTCTCATCCATCGGTCGGTTCGGACGACGAACCAGCCTTCGCGATATGTTTTGAGCTTGCACAAGCGAGCCGACGTCGCGACGTGAACACGAAACTTCCTGGAAACTAGGCGTAATATTTTAGTAAACCTAAAAGTCGTGATACTATGTTGGAAAACAAAAGTGAGTGGTTGCCGTAAAGAATTATAGAAGAGGAAGAAAAAAAAAAGGAAAACAAAATCATCGTCGCAAACCTATGCTATCAATATTGCAAAAATTATTTCCAAAGTACTGTGAGAATGTTTTTTTATTCGTAAATGAGAAACAAGATTCGAAGCTCATTTTGACAATTATTGTCTCATTTTTTTGAATTTCACGAAGAAATAGAAATATTTCGTTGATTAATATACTTGATGTTCTAGCTCTTAAACGATTGCAGTTTGTTAATTAAAATTAAATATTCATTAATTTTTGCACCACGTATCTGGTGATTTTTATTTATTATACAATGTAGGAAATTGGCGGGAAGAAAAAAGGTATGGAACTAGCGAAGAGTAAACAATTTACCGTGAGAGCTGAGTAATTATATGCAAGAGTATGAAATTAATTTTGCAAATACACAACGGAACGGGCGGCTTCCGGTTAAATTGTAAATGCGGATCGTATTTCCCCGCGGAGTCTCCATCTGCGGCACCTGTTCGCTTTCGTATTCTAGGCTCGGAGATCTGGAACTCTGGCCAAATCTGATGACTAACGTAAGAAAACGAGCCTAGCAAAGCTCGCGTCTGAGCTGCGGCCCTCATCAGCCACGGTTCTATATTAATGAACACCAGAAAACAGCGGCGTGTTACAAACAGCAGCGGCGCTTTGCCTCCGGTCTTTACTAACCTTTTCCACTTCCTCTTTCATTTTTCTTTTCAACGTCTTGAAAGACCTCGACTCGCGTAGTCTTTCGGTTTATTCAAGTCCGCGGGAGCAATTTCGAAAGGAAAAACTGTCACGGATTTTCTCTGAAATATCAGCTTCTCAAAATATCCGCAATAAGGGAGAAATTTTGGTGGTTTTTTTGCACGCACGCAATTTTAGTTTTCCTCAAATCTACGGGGTTCAACAATTAACAATTGATTTTAACAAATAATCTGATAGCGTAACGCCCGATTTATGATTTGTGGGTCTACCGATTTCGCCAGACTCTATAATTTAAGATTAGAAATGTTTTGAGAAAAAATTTATTCGAAGAGCGCGATCTTCTGCATCTATTGTTTGGATTGAATAAATAAACGCGCTTTTCCACCGACTTGTTTTTACAACATCTCGTTTCGTTGCCTTGGAAATCTTTAAATAGGTATAGTAATCATATTCGCGCTTGTATATTGCGATACGATTATACATACGAGTGCCTAAAGAGAAAGAGAAAAACATACGTCGAAACGACGCCGATTCTGAGAGTTAAATATAAATTGCAGCCTACGTTGTGTTAAAGTAGTAGGTTTTTTATTTTATTTTATTTTATTTTATTTATTTTTTTTTGTTTGTTAGTCGATTACGTGTAAAGAAAACTGCATTTTTTAAAGTGCTTATTTCGTCGTTACAGAAAACAACATGTTCGCACCTTCGTTTAAAGCGACTGCAACTAAACCAGGTAAATCCTGCGTACTTTGTGTTTTTTTTTTTTTTCTTTTTTTTTTTGAAGTGTGTCGATGTTGTCATTTTATGTACACATTATACGGCATATGCGTATAATACGATTTTTTATATTGCAACGCGTCGTATAGTCACGTGAACTTTGTGACGTCCTCGATGAATACTTTTTTTTTTGTATTAACATGCGACTTGAAAAAATATTTTTACACAACTCCACACTGAGACTTACAATGAATTTTACGTTTGCCGCCAATTTTTACTCTGGCAGAATAATTTTCAAACCTGAATATAATTCATTGTTATGGTACAAAAGTCACTGATTCGCGAAAATGTTCTGCTCGTGATTATTGAGACAAATCAGAAGAGCAATTTTGTTGTTAACAAATTACCGATTATTGGTTGTAAAACAATTTCAAACTTATCGTAGTCTGGATGGAGAAAGTTAAAGGAAATATTTTCTCCAGTTCTCTTCACGCTGAGAGACAGCAGCTGTGATTGTTGAAATCTTTCTTGACACGAATTAACCCACACTCTGCACCCTGCAGTGTGTAAAAGACGATGTTTCTAGAATGCATCAGTCCGAGTATAAGTTTGCATGTGTATAAAAAAAAAGGGTAATAAAGTAAATCTAATCGAGTAGAGAATACGATATAAATGTTTGCCTTAACTAAGACACGGCTGTGACTGATTCGTAACTAATACTTACGGTCTTCCACTTTCAACGTAATTCTTGAATAAAATCTGAGATCTCGGGATTTGTAATTTTTCTGACTCCTGTTACAATCTTTTCCAAATTTCTTTCAATTATTTCTCTGTCTAATATACAGTCTCTCCAATATCTTAAATACCGAGCAGTGTTTGTTTCGTCAGACATGCATGCAGGCACCATCTTTGTAAACATTGAAACGTACCGCGACGTTCCCGGTGCACGTGTGAAAATATGTCCTTCGTTATTTCATCTACCCGTATTTAACTCTGAAAACTTGAATTTTGTCATAATTTGAAAGACGTTCGAGTCGAAATAAAAATTAACCAGCGTCACTCTGTGCCTCTTCCAAATCTATTGTACCGTTCATCTTTTGTGTCTGCAAACTTTGGTGCTCGTCGATTGGTCCAACCAAATTTGCCAGTCTTCCAGCAGTGTAATTTGAACTTGTATCATTAACTGCATCCGTTTGCGTCTACTCTGCGCCAATACAGCTTCAGTCTTCTGGTTCAGTCACGTAACAGAAAAATTCAAATGTATATACCTACAGCTTGGTTAGTAAATGTGAGGTGGAATTACATAATTGTATTACTCTGGCCGGTTGTACATACCTATATGTGTAACCCTGATTTGGCAGGCGAGAGAAATACGAGCGTGGTGTGAGTCATTGAGTAGTTCTGTGCCAGGAAATCCCGACACTCGGTTATACCGCGGGTTTATTATACATACACGTAATTCATCACCGAGTGTGATTTTCTTTCTTTTCTTTTTTATTATCGAGCTTTTCCCGCTGCCCACCATTTATATCCCGCAGCTCGTGCTGTCATTTTTTCAAAACAGAATTCTCACTCTCTCTCTCTCTCTGCCCCTAGGGGAATAACAATAAGAACCATGAACGAATTTCAGTGATAAATCAACGGCTCGCTACCGTAAGGTAAAAAAACAGAGAGAAAGCTTTGCCAAGCTCTTATTGAGCAATGCTTTGAACCCTCGCCAAGGGCGAATTATACCCCAGCTGAATCCTAAAAAATCTTGCCTCCTTTTGCTGACAGGAGTTTGGTCGCCCGGCAGCGAACCTCACAAGGAATCGAGCCCGGATCGTACCAAAGAAACCGACGCCACCTCGGGCAAGGATGCTTGCATACCTCCCGTATGGACTCCCAGCAGTGCAACCACCAGCCCCGTTGCTGAACGAAAGGAATTTCGCCCTGTACCCTTCGAGAGCCCCGTTTTAGGGCGAAAAAACAAACCTCAGTCTCAGGTGAGTTTTTAAAAATCTTTTTAATTCTTCTAGGATGATGCAGCCCTGCTTTAAGGTTCGACGAGACTCGTCTTCTTCTGCGTCGAAAGTTAGAAAACGAGAAAAAATGAAAAACGACGGTGAGCGAATAATTCGGTATTGGGCGCTTTCGGAACTTTTCAACCCCTAAATTCCCACCGTCTAATATTCACGTTTATTCTCCGTATCGGTGTTTTTTTCGAGTAAAGAAAGGACTTTTTACATCTTTATTACAGTCTTCGACGGAGGAGGCGCCACCCCCGTGGGAGGGTGAAGAGTACAAGAAACAAGAGGCGAGCCAGGTGCTGTCGCAGACGATAACGACGCGTATCGTGAATTCGCATTCGGCGCCGAGTCAGGGGTTGAACACCTTAGCCAGTCTTCCACGCTTACCGCGGGCACAAAATCCGACAATCACCTTGCTGCAGAAAGCCAGAGGTACGAAGTATAACCGATGTTACAGGGATGGATGAAAATGGCGCGGGCCGCAAAGAGGAACTCCCGATTTTTGTCGATCCTTTCTAACACGATCGATCGATAATACTTGCAACGATCAGTTTCCTCAAATTCAGGCTCTCTTTACAGAGGGACAACTGCCCAAGGGGGCCGCTTATTTGGAAGAGGGCAACCACTCTCCACCCAGTAAAAACGACGACAAGCCGGTCATCAGTCCGGGGGAAATAAGTGAGTGGATTATAAACTGGTTGTAAACATTTTTCATTCCCTTAATTAGCTATAACGATTCAATATATTTGTCGTTATTTGCGAAGCTATCCGGCGAAGCGAAGCTTTTTCGTTTTTCTCTGAACGAGCTTGTCAAATTGTGAAACGACAGTCAAGTTTAATTCATCGACTGCATCCACGTTGCGTTACTCACTTTCCGGCCATTCCTTGACCAAATTTTTACGCGTTTTTTACGATCGTTTTATCACCGTTGATATGTCGAGTCGGAGGTGGAGTAAAGTCGGAATCCATACATATATTGTTTTTTTGACAAGTTTTTTTCAACGCGAGGTACTTTTACGACAAACCTCGGAGGATCGATTCACGCGTCTAATCGTAAGTGTTACTCACCCTTATAAATATATCTCAACACATATTATACTTATGATATCGATCGATGGGATTGACTGAGATTGCTAAGCCTGTTTTCAATTCTTCGCCCAGTTTACACAGTTAAGAAAGAGTACGAGAGTGAACCGGAGTCGGAGAACGATCGGCCGAAAAAAATGGCGGACCTTGGCCCCAGGAAATTCGAGGGTATCGGACCAATCACCAAAGAGGGAATTCCGCTGGTTTTGAGATCAGTAAGTCAGTAATGCCATGGAAAAATGAAGAATACGATTTTGGCCTCGGCTCAAGCCGTTCTGAAATTTCGTTACTTTCCGGAAAAAGATGAAATCACTGCTCAGTTGTAAATTTCTGCATCTAATAAATATTCAATGTTTGCGAATGAATCAACAATAAGATCTTGAATTATCGTATTACAGTTTCCGTGGTATTAATTGAAAAATATATGTGTATTTATGTATGGATATAAAGATTACATTTCCATTTCAGGAAGTTAAGGAAAACAATCAGGCTAAGTGGTATAAGAAAATGTACGATTCTCTTCACCGCGCCGAGAATGACGGTTAGTTCGTTGATTATAATTGATCTGTTATTACTTCTGCAGCGAAATGCAGAAGCTTAATTCTAACCGCTTATTCATTGATTAGCGATTCACAAATCCCCCAAATTTTTAACGATTACAAATCAGGAGCGGTATTCCCGAAAGTTACCGAATGCTTGTATTTGTATCTGTAAATATTTGTTGGTTAATTTAGTGGCTTACCAGCCGTGATAAAATATTGAAAATAATACACACAATGAGAAATAAAATCTGATTTCGATTAACATGGGCCAAAAATTTTTATTTCAGAAGACTATATTACCATTCGCTACAAACCACGAAGAGGTGATTATTTACTCGCAGTGATCGAGACGCTGTTAAAGATAGTTATTGTGACATGCACGATGATTGTTGTTTAATTTTTTAACAAAAGACTAATAGGTCGTTTGATTGGTTGAGGAAAAAATAATTTCTATTTTCACTGATTTCCTTTACACAGTTTCTACGTATGATAATAAATATCTAACAAACATTTCTTCCAGCATTCGATGTACAAATATATTCATATTGTAAATACGTAACATTACGCGTAATTGTAATTTGAGGAAGTTCACTCTTCATCGTTCGATATATTAACCCTTCGCTCAACCGTTGAATTAACAATAAAGATCTGAACGAATTACTGTGTGAAACCGGTTACTGTGCACCGTCCATGTAATTACTTATTTCCTAACCTCCTCTACAATACCAATTACTAATCGATTTTTATTTCTAGGTTTTATTGCGTAACTTATTGCTTTCCTCCATATTAAACCCTGAACCTTAATACGAATCGATATTCAACTTCCGCTCCCGTGCTCTCGAAAAGTGAACGAAAACCTTACTGACCGTAAAACAAGACCACGAAGAAAGGTTCCTTGGAATTTACAAGCAATTTTTCGACTCTGGTAACTTTCGAAGCGTTGCTTTTCGGAAATATGTTGAACAAAAAAAAAAAAAGAAATAAATAAATAAATGAACAATTAACGTAAGCGTTAAGATTTTACCTTCACGAGAACACATCAACTCAATTAACTAATTTTCTCACGAATACATAACTTCCGAGAGGTTAATCACGGTGCAAAAATGGTGTACACTGTTTGCAATTACAAAGATCACAAACTGATTACAGGGATTACAGAAAGATTGCAAAAATTACAGTAGAATTACCAAAGATTACAATCGATTACAGAGACTGCAAAGATTACAAAAAAAAAAACTGCACGGATTACAAGCATTACAAAACATTTCAGGGATTACAGTAAGGTTACAAACAGTTACAGAAAATGCAAGGATCGTAAAAATGTATGAAAATTGCATGGATTTCAAAAGGTTACAGGGATTATGGAAGATTACCGCAGAATACAAGGGATTACAAAGAGATTGCTAAAAGATAACAGAAAATGCATAAGGTTACAAAGAATACTTGAGATTACAATATACAGTGTACGCCAGATTACAACAGTGTTTAACCCCTCGATTACTTCTAATCTCGATTTTGAAAAAAAATAAATAAAACGAAATCGTTTGTGACTAATTAAAAAATCAAATTTTCTATCACAACTACGTCTGAAGAAGTGACGGCTAATAATTATAATAAAAATCCATATGAAATTTCAGGAACCCGATATGGTTACGGAAGCGCGAGTGGATATCTGAGCGAACCGGAACCGCGAGCAAGTAACACCGAGCGAAGTGCAACGTTGGACAATCGTCGTAGACAGAGGAACAAGGAAAATGATTTTTCGACATCAACGATACCCAGAAAGTGAGAATCAATCGGTCTCGAAGTGTCGAAAGTTTGTTTCGACGAATATTTTGACGATAAAGAATAAATAAAAATCGTGACATCCGTTCCAGAAACGGACCAGCCACAGTCAAGCACGCCGGTGAAGTTTATCGCAATCAGCCAGGACGCATAGAGGATTACGAACCCGGCCGATCCTCGATAGCCGACAAAGAAACTAAGGAGGTAAGTTCGGCAGCTTTTCGTTATCTTTCATTCTGATTCTCATCCCTTGATTTTCACACGCCTGCGACACGAGTAAGAAATATAAAAAAAAAAAAAAAATTTGCTGGACCAAAGCGAGGCGAGTTAACGATCCTTGGGCTAACGATTTTCTAACTGAAAACTAGCGTCACCAGGGTTAATTCTATTCTCTCACATTCCTGATACACGAGTATGAAGTTTTCTTCGTTCGCATCAGTCGAAGGGTTGTTTGAATCACCCGCGACAAAACAAGGGAGCCTTAATATCTATCACACGGATAGTTATATTTTGTCCGATTTTTCACTGTTCGTGCATTTGCAAGCTGTAACTTTTGTACGCGTATAATATGTATCCAGATTAACGATACTTAACACGCAACAAGAGCCGCCTCGATATGATATAACAATCGAATAATCAGCATCTTGATTTTCCGTAGGATAATATCGATATGGCATTACGTCTACATGTACGTTTGTATGTTACACTAATTGCGAAACGATGTTGAAAAAAAAAAAAAAAAAAAAAAAGAAGGAAAAAAAATAACACCAACAACAACGTTGTACAAAAATAATTACCCAATTGTTTGTGAATCAGCTTCCCGCTAACGATTCAATTCTATATATGGTATGCCCAAACATATATCATCATGTGATCGAACGTGATATAGTTTGTATTGAAATGGCTTTGCTAATTCCAGCCAACGTACGTAACTTGGACAAGACGTAAGGTAATTAATACGTCGCCTAAAGAGTTTCAAATATCAATACAACATGTGTATATATATATATATGTATATATATACATATAAACATTCGTCAAATATTTATTATACTTATGTTGCCAGTACATGATATTAAAATCACTGATCGTTAATTTAATTTCTTTGCCAATTTTTGTATTATCTCATTATCTATGCAGTAAAATGCAGATTATTTGCCTCGTCCAAGATATTACGCAGTTTGTACTATGCATATTTATACACGAGTCAACTCTCTAACCGTTCATTTATCATGTATAATTACTATCGCCATAAAGTGTCGCTATATTCGTATCCACACTCTATACTATATACACGATTAAAAAAATAAGTTAAATTTTTTTTTATTTCATAGGTATTTATTTAACTTTCGTTTCTTTTTGTTCTAGTTTTTATCTCTCCTTCGATTTCCATTAAGCAGCTTCGGTAGTGCAGCTTGTAGTTATTCCCGTTCTACCATTGATATACCTCGAATAATTTTCGTATTTCAATCGCGTCACGTTTCACCCGAACGTATGGGAAATGGGTTAATCGCACAAAGTGCAATAACATGTAGTTCGTTAAGTGTAACCGGAAATTTGCCGGTATTTGTATAGATACGATTGCAGATTAAACGAAATGAAAAACAAGAAAAAAATCAAACGTCGAATAAAGGTGAATTCAAACGTGTTCGATCAATTGTTCCATTTGCACGCGTTCGGCCGGAAACTGACTGAATGTATAACTTTTATTTTATGCATATATTTGTATACCGCGAGTAGATCGTGTGCCCTTTTGTATTACACGTATTACAATCGCAACAAATAGTCATTATATCGATGTTGTTGTATACCGTGAAAAAGCGCAATATCTTGATGTACCCTCCAGAGCGTTAGGTACACGCATATTAGCGCGCCTAAAACGCCTGGCATATAACGCTATTTTTTTATTCTATTTTTCTAGTGGTGGGACGAGGTCATGGACATATTTGACGGGGTACGAGATTTTTATATTAGCGTAGATTAAGCCTATCCTCAAGAAAAAATGGCAAAAAAATAAGATCCCTCCTTTGTTCAGACTTCTTTTCAATCTTATCCTCCGAGACGTCGTCGTTCACCCTCTGAATACTTTGGTGGAAAACCACAGGTTTGAAATTGAAGAACAGTTGTTCACTTGATTCGAAAGATTGAAAATAAAAAACGCTGGTATTCTTCCTACAAGTAGAACACTAGGGTGAATGATCGAGGTTAATTTTCCTGGGTTTAACAACTCGTCACACCTTACGTCTATAACTTTTGGGTGAATTTATTACACTTACCTTGCCTCGCTATTTAAATTTTGTTTCATTTCTCTGATCATCGTCGGCATTCTGCTGCGCAGTTCGGTTGAAAAACAAAACTGAGCTATACGAATATGTCTAGATGTTTTATAATTTTGGTGATGGTGGGAATAATACTGAATCGACTAACGAATTATTATACATTGTCTTAAACGCATTTCACTAATTGGCTCTGTTATACAAACTCACACCTCTCATGCAGCATAATATAAAATAATCTTTCATTGTCAGCCTGTCATGTGATGATCGTATAACGTAAATCGTCCCCAAGTAAAATCACCGAATGAATCGATGCATACTTAGATCACTGTGTTCCCGTTGCGTGCAGAAGGTGGCAAAAAAGTAAAGCAATTTGTAACTTGCCCCCCACCCCCGCCACACCGCACCGCGACGCACTTTCACTTTTCATTTTTTCCACTTCACTGACTTCCGTCAAGTGCAAATAAAAAGCAGCAGTGAGGTGACAATCTTCGCTGTAAAATTGTAAATGTGTATATTTCGATCGATGTTTGACGTTTGTGTGTGGGTCTCGTGTTTCGTTGCGGGGGCGTCGCGACGCCCGTTTTCGACGTCCGCCGTCTCGTTCGTCATCCTCGATACCTCGCACGCTGGCCTCTGAAGTGGTTGGACGAAAACGTCTCTGCGCCCCGGGACCGTTGTTGGTCGGAAAAATCGAGCCTTCATCATCGCCGGCTGTCCGAGTCCTCCTCGCGTCAGCCGTTAAGCTTGTCCTACATGGAGGCGAAGCTTCGTCCGGACGACGGCAGCGAACAAAGCGTAAGAGTCTTATCATCAGCAAGTACTTCAGGTCCGAAACGTCCCGGAATCGCGTCTAAGCCGCGCCGAAGGAGCCCCGAAAAGCTTTCGCTAGGGAGATTCGCCCGGGCCGACAGTCAGCCGGTGATTTATTGCGAAACGGACGCGACGAAGCCGCGGCGAGTCGAGCCATGCGCCAAACCGAGGCGCGAACGGGACACGATCAGGCCAGAGTCCAGGTCCAGGTCGGTACTCGATCTGAATCGCGCTAAGTTTCATCCATCGAGGAACGACGATCACCGCGAGGTAGGAAAGATTTCACCCTCGGCGTTCAGCGACGTGGAAACGGCCAGTCGCGGGGACTCGATCATCCTTGGAAGGACGAACAGCCTGCCGGACGGAAAGTCCAGGAGCTTCGTCATCCCGAATCGAGGCAGCAGAGACAATCATGTCGCAGTGCCGACCGTCCGCGCCAAAAGACCAACTCGACTAGCTCGTAACGCCGAGAAGTCCGATCGCGTCACGTTCGCTTCCCAATACCGGCAAATGACAAGCCTTGACAATCATCGCCTGCAGCAATGCCTCTCGTCACCCTGTCGATCCACCTTCGGCACCAATCATAACATTCGACCACCTGCGGCACCGACACAAACTTCTTCATCTTCTTCTTCTTCTGCTAAGACCACCTCTTCAGCACTTACAATGAGGGTTAGACCGGTCTCCCTAGGCACGATCTCTCTGTTATTATATCCGTTACTCTCAGATCATCTACTCACGTTTTTTCCATCAAGATCATTCCATGCATTACGACCCCAAGCACGGAATCACCGTATTCTCGCGACCGGACGAAACCAGCGAACAGTTTTCGCACTGAAATATAATACGGTTGATGTATTTTTGGGTGATGGATGAACGCGGTGCTTTCACGATTCCCCGTCTGTGCGTTGGATTCGGCCGGCATCATCGTACTTTTTTCCTTTACTCATTTTCACGTTCGGTAGCTTTGTGGTAAATCCATCATCGTCAATACTCGAATATACATTTACCATTCATCTGTTTCATGTGCATTTAACCCTTCCCGGTTGCACTGGGTCATTCTGATCCCCAGAAACCATGTATTTATTATGGGACGACAAATAAGTGCGACCCCGATGGGTTAATTGTTCACCGTTCGTACGTGTCTCATTCATATCTTATAGTTCGATGTTAAGCATGGGTATTTTCGTTCCTCTCTGTCTTTCTTTCTCCTATTCTTCTGTCAAGTATAATAAATGGAATTATAATCAATCATTTATACGTGCATCCTTGTGCATCTGTATACCTCATCATATTACGTGCAATAATAATACAGGGCGGAGAAGACAATTGTATATTCGATTGCAATTAATTACAGTAACCGAAATTGTCTCTTCACCCGATCCATCTGTGCATTCATAACGCCTAAAATATATATATATATATACGTAAACGTGTGTGTGTCTTTTCGGAAGTCCATACTATATAAATAACAACAATGCACGTCGCATGTCTATGATTGTCGTAATAATTTACTTAAATTCTGATTTTTCAAATTACGGGTGGACAATAATTCATCATTTCGATTACAGCCGTTCGAGCAGCACAGCACCCACACAGCTAAACCGTACATGTCACAGTGAGTATTTATTTTTGCAACACGCTTCCGTGAATGACTGAAAACCGTAATTAAAAAGTAATCTAATACACATTCGAATTACCAATTGGTAACAATAATAGCCAATTACAGCCATTAATTATTCGCACAGTGCCCTGAAGGAGTCCGGCTACGAGAGTGACTCCACTCTGGTCTTCCGTCGACGCGAAGACGCCAGTCCTTTAAGTCCCCTGGAGCAAAGGCTCGCCTATAAAACTGTCCAACGTGGAGGCGACGTCCCTCTTCACGGCCTCCGCAAACCAGCGCCAGAACGTCCAAAGGGTGAGTCAAGCTTTTGGGATAATTTCAAAATTCTCCTTCTTCCACGTATATTTTTTCAACATTTTTTCACCTAGCCTTCGTTATCGTACCACGTTATCTTATTTCATTTATATTCGTATTCATGCGTTCGCTATTCGCTCGCGAATAAATCACTCACGCGAATCACCCTATTTTCTTCGATTTTCTAACCCTTCGATAAACTTACACCTCACTTTTCACCACCCATAATCAGTCTGTTGTAACATTGGGCAAAAGTTTGGTTTTTTTTTACTTTGGAATCCTTTTTTACTCATAGGTACTCAAAAATGGATTCCAAGCGCAAAAATCTATCACACGTTAAATTAGCACTTATTTATGCATACGTATTAATTTATTAGTCGCAAGATTATCGAGCTTGCGGTACCGACAACTAACCCATTGATATGCAATCCTTTATTCTCGTTTATCTCAAGCATGCTTTCGCATCCGAATATATTTAGAAATTGAATAGCGCATGAATAAATTAGTAAGCGTATGAATTTATGCAGCTACAGTACAGAGTAGCGATATACATATAGTATATAGAAATTACAATCTTTGCACGTAAGAAAATACTTTTTTTACAATTATATTTTTTCTCAAGCTCTACGCACTAGCAGCTGCCTTGAAATCTATCGATATTGGAATGCAGTCGAGAGGTTTTCTCCGCCTTCGCACAAGTTTCTATATTTATATCTCATGTACCTACGTATACCTAATTTAAGAGCACCGGATGTCGAGGAAGCGACAAGTACTACCACCATAATCCACACAAGTATAAAAAAAAAAAACTACACGCTGAAATTGAAACACGCGACCACCAGCTTAACAATATATCTCTACAATATCCTTGGTGAAAGGGTTCAAAATCGGGTGACAAGAATTTCTAAAAGCGTCTAATATCGGGGGGGTGTGAAAAAAATCTGTCCACAGACGAAGACGGCTCGGTGATCGAGTACTTCCCGATATCTCCGACCTTGACGCGAATTCGCGTTCACAAGAAGATCCCCTCCGCCACCGCAGCACCGAAAGACTCTTTGCCTCGATCACGGTCCACGATTCCAAAACCTCCGCCACCACCTCCGCCCTCGATGATATTTTCCCAGTACAAAAGGTCCGCTCCGTCGCTGGCCACTTTGCCAGCCAGGTCGTCCCGATCAGTATTCAACGGACGTTCGCAGTCCACGTCGTCTAGAGTCCCGTCACCGGCGACGGGAAGACCTTCCTCCAGAGTGACGTCTCCTTTCGGCCGGCCACCTTCGCCACCCCGAAGAAGGTCATCCCGGAACAACACGACCCTCAGGCTGTACTCGAAGATGCAAGTGGGGGAGAACCCTCACTCGACAAACCCAAGACACGAGCAATGCTTCAGCGCTGACAGTGTGTCCAACATTCGTTTCCTGCGGGACAGGCTCTCCGGCAACCTCGAAAAGCATCGGAGGGACAAGGAGGAGGCGCAAAGAGTCAGGATCCACCGAACACTCTCTTCGAGCCCAGTCGCGGCCAGGACCAGGGTCTCTTCAACTGTGACAGCTGATTTTCCAGGACGGAATATCACTCGGAGCAGTTCGGGGCCCGACAGGTACAGACCCAGAACGTTAACGTCGCCTAGTCCAGTGTCCAGACAATCCAGAGGCCAGGAGCAGAAGGTCCTGGGAGTCAAACGTCCGCTCGAGGATAAGCCGCCGATAAAACGCGTGCCTTCTAAGAGCCCGATGTCAACTTGCAGCTCGAGGGAGTCAACTGTGGACAGACTTTACTCCCCAGAAAGGAGCTGCAGTCACGGCAGTCGGTCGAAACTCGTGGAAGCTTCGACGAGGAAAGAGCAGACTAGACCCAGGCGAACGAGGAAGGAACAGGACGAAGTGTGCAAGAGATTGAGCAGGTCACCGGACTTGGCTTCGCCGCAGGAAGTGAGGAGAGTCGTTCAGAGGCAGCGCGAAAAGGACGTTCAAACGAAACTACTGCCGTCTGGAACCGTGGTCAAGAGCTCGACCACCTTGTACTCCTCGGCTCGGGGTGGGAAGCAGAGTTCGCAGGAAGATAAGTCCCTCAAGGTGACCGTTGCTATATCATCCAAGGGTCGCGAACTCCTGCGCCGGACTGCGGAGGCTTCGACGTCGAGTAAAAATTCGCCGATTGTCAGTCGTAAGACGACTTTTACCGAGCCTGTGGAGAGTCCGAGGGCGAAGGTCTCCAAGTCTTTTGAGAGCAAGGAATCGGTCAAGTCGATTTCGACCGTTGATACCGAGGTCGCAGGAACCGCCGAGGGAAATAATAAGAGGAAACGGCCCCGTGAAAGACCGCAAACGATCGTAAAGTCACCGATTAGAAAGCCGGAAACCATCTGCGTGAATCCCGACAGCAAGGAGAAGAGAGAGGAGAAGAGAAAATCGCGGAGAGAGAGAAACTCCGAATCTTCGAAGAGCAAAAAGTCTTCTAACGGTAAACGGAACGACGGAGAGAAGAAGAGGTCTAAAAAAGCGCTTGGCAAGGCCGCCGGAAACGAGGTCGCTAAGGAGTTGAAGAAGCTGGATCATCGGGATCAAACCAACGTCCAGAGACTAACGGTAGAACAAATAAAGCGGCATCAGGAGATCATGAAGTCGGATACGTTCTTCCAGAACCTCTTCCTGAGAAACACCGGCTCCCCGACACCGTCTCAAAGCAGCGTCATGAGGACGTCTTCGGTGATGGAAAGAGCGAGGATATTCCAGGCCGAGAACTGCGGCGCATTCAAGTCGGAGCCGTCGATTCGGTCCTTGAACATCTACCTGACAAGCAAGAAGCCGGTTTCGAATTCAAAGTTCAAGAACTGGGAACGCGAGAGCGTTTCCTCCCGATGTTCGAGCCCTTACGGGGTGAGCTGGCCGGGTCGTTCGGTGTACCAAAAGATCAGTAAATTTGACAGCCTGCAGAGCATAGACGATTACGCCATGGAGTTCGGCTCGGTCTCATCGTTCCGCGGACGGAGTCCTGACATCACCCGAGACTGTCACAAAGAGAGAAGCCTCAGCGAGCCACCGTTGAAGGTGCTTCCGGAGAATGAGGAAAAGATTTGTACGAATGGAGTTGTGCCGCCCAGACCGGCTTCTCCGTCGCCAATCAGATCTCCGGCTTGTCGAAGGATACAGAGTCTACGACAACAAGACACGCCAGGGATGACGATAGTGCGGAAGGCGAGAGCGAGAAGTGCCGAGGAGGTCGATCAGAGAAGAAAACTGATATTGGGGTCGAATTTGTCTCTGTGCAAAAGTACAAGCTCACTTAATCTTTCGCAGATAGACAGAGATGAGTACCAGCAGTACGTTCTTGAGATGTTGCACTGTAAGAGGAAATCGAAGAGGTACAAGGACCTCCACGATTTTTATGCGAGCTTGGAACGAATGGGAGAATTGGAACGAACCACTTCGACCGGTGATCTCAGACCTCGCTTGCGAAACGAGGAAATCATAGATTACGATAGATGGAAGGAGGTGCGATCCAAAGAGCGAGCCGAGCGGGAACTTGAAGTACTTTATGGAAAATTGCAGAACGTACAGAAAGAGAAGGACTTCCTGTTTCGACCCAAGGAGGTGGAGCAGTTCAGGTGGAAGGGAGACTCCGGTCTTAGGTGCAAGGAAAAATCGGTAGAGAATATCCGCGAACAATTTCAAAAGCTCGAAAGCCAGGAGAGCGATCTGGAATCCGCACGTCGGCGAGATATGGCGGCTCGCAAGGACGTCTACAAGCCACTTTGGCGTGGCAATTCGGTCGTCAGCGTGGCTCACACGCTTGACAAGCGAGCGACGATGTCCGAAAGTCTGAATCGTACGGCAAGACCTGAGTCTTCGAAGAGCCTTGGCATCAGTCGAAAGCTCTGGAGCAGTTTGTCCGTGGAACAGGTGAACGCGTTGAAGAACCAGCTGAACGAAATATACAGCAACGAGAATGGAAAGCCGGAGAGCGAGAAAGCGAAGCCGGCGTCGAAGACGGACTACGAGATAGTCGTACCGCCTCGGAAAGAGTTCGGCGAGGATTTCCAGGACGATAACAAAACGCTTCACGTACGATGCCATTCCATGGTGACGCCCGACATATGCAAAATGGCGGAAAAGGCGGATAGCAAGCTCGAAGAAGAGCGTCTGCAGACGTCGCCATTGAAGCGGAGCGGGTCGATTAGTCGGGGCAGAAGCGTGGAAAGGTCACAGTCCGAAAGGTCTTCGGGCGTCCCGCCGATGTCCGAACTCGAGAAGAAGCGGCTATCCTTGACGCTGAGCAAGGAGGTTCTGGACAAAGTCACCCAGAAGAAGGCCCTGCAAACGGCGATTTCTCCACGCGAAACTCGCGGCGCGATTGCCGTCGCCTCGGCTCAGCCGAAGCCGAGTTTGCCGAGCGCAAGTCCGAGCTTTTCTAGCGCTTCACCGCGGACCTGCTACTCTTTGGAGATGTCCGAGGAGGGAACAACCAAGTCAAAGGACAAGAGCGACTTCCTGCTGGTCTTGACGCCGACCGACGAAACTCTAAAGAGCAAACGCAGAGTCGAAAACGTCCTTGAACAGTGGTCGAAAAAGCAGCCGGAAATCGCGATGGTCGTTTCGGACGAAACGGGGAAGCCTCCACGGCCCGGTTCGACCAGCGAGGTTGACAGCACGACCGAAAGCTCGGAGGCATCGGTGAGGACCGTGATCGGACAGGGAAGCGCGGAAGATGTTTCCAGGAAAGTTGAGTTCTTCGAAAAGATAGACACCGGAATTACGGATGTCAAGTCTTCTGCTACCGATGGTCTTCAGAGGTCTTCGAACGCACGGTCGACCTTCTCGCAGAGTTTCGCCGACTTGAAAGAGCTCTTCGGCGAGTCGGAATCCGCCAGGTTCGGGACCTCATCGAGCTACGGGTCACGACCGCGTTCCACTTCGCCTAGAAGAAGCCCCACCGTGCTTCCGGAAGACGTTAAAACTCGGTCAAGCCGCCCTCGATTTCCGGACGACGATCGAGAACGACCGAGGAGCGCCAGTCCGTACCGACCGACGTCAAACGCCTCGAGTACCGAGAGCTTGTGGAAGCGAAGCGAGTCTCCGGACCCGGAAAGGTACTGGCGAGCTTACCTGAAGCTGGTGCGAAACGGGGCCGTGAAGAGACTTCGCGCAAAGTACGAAAGCCTCGAGGAACTGACCGGCGAAAGGGTGAAGATAGTACCGGCTCCGAAGCGATTCCAGAGCGATCCGGAGCTGACGAGGAACTTGCTGAAGAGGGAGATCGACAGGGTGGTGGTCAAGGGGCAGGAAATCGCTGACGTCAACTGGCTTCGACGGAAGTACGAACCGGTACCCGGGAGGGCCAGGAGGAGGGGAGCGTCGCCACCGATACCGAGAGTCCCTCTGCGCATGGAGGATTTGGGGATGCCGCGGATCCACGTGATCAGTAAGCTCGCCGAGCTCAAGGGGCAGCGAGCTTCCTCCGCGACGGGCCGCTCGAGGGTGACGGAGGCCGACGAGCTCCAAGCTAGGCGGGCGGTCGGGAGGATCCGAAAGAAATTCGAGAGGGAGGGTGTGGACGACGTGTCCATACTAGGTGAGATGTTCACTTCGGCACCAAACGTTCACGAGCTACGTGATATTGCACCGTATTTGGCCGGTCAGTGGGTAGCGCACAGGTTTCCTAGCCGTCGCGACAACGCGCGCTCGCTGTCCTCGCCGGAGTTAGAAAAAGCATCGACGAGGCCTGCTCGGGTCAGCGGGGATTCGGGGAGGAACTCTTTCGGAAGACCTCGCGCCACCTCCTCGTCGCCCGTTCGACCCCGCAGACCACCCTCGATATTGAAGCAGTCCTCGAGGCTTACCGCCACGGATCCCTTCGCTAACCAACATTTTGACCCCAGCAAACACAGGCCGAGGTATAGGTACCAGCCGCCACCGCCGAAAGTCATCCACAGGGAATCGACTCCCTGGTGGCCGCCGATTCCAACCTACACTGCTCGGCCTACCGTCACCTTCGAAGGTCTCTATTTGGTCCGATCTTTGTCCGAACCTAGCTTGTAGATTTTCATCGCTCTGAGGCTTGTAGTTACCCTGGCCAGGATGATCGCTATCCTCGAATTGCACGGCGATATTTTCGTTAGTTTTACCAGTCTTTTGTGTACCTACGGTTTCTACTTTCAGGCACAAAACCGTCCCAAGTTTGAAGTACCGTTTGCACGCAGCACCGAGATCGATCCTATAACGCGAGGCTGCTATTGAATTCGTTCTAGTGATCCTCCTTGGCCCGTTCAGAGACTTGCGAATATATCACAGCACCAATATCGATAGATTTATAATCAAAGGCACGCGGATTAGGTAGAGGAAAAGAGCGAAGCTTTTCAATGTGTATGATTAATATTTGTAATTTATATACACACGTACGTATGTTTGAATCAGAATGAGATAATCTTACTGCATTATCGTTGTACGGATGTTGTCTTTGATCATTCTAATATTCTAGTTAGTACCCATAGATCGGCTCGGCTAATTATCATTGTTGTTATCTTTCTTTCTTTTCATTTTTGTTTCGCTGAAATATAGAGTACGCCACTGCACCCCCACCGCCACCAAAAGCTCCACACTACAAAGGCGATCGCCAAGGTAATGCTATTAGCTGATAATAATTACATAGTATCTGTATATATTCCGAGGAAAACGAAAAAAAAAAAAAACAATAATTTAAGGCCTAGCTCAAATCCTCAACTGCCTCAATCATATCTGAGGAAAATTTTCACTACCCAAATTTTACTCTTCAACGTGAAAATGTATATTGTATGTAATGTATAAAAATGAAGACAAGAAACGGAATCGAAATCGTGTCTGTTCAGAGAAAAGGACGCATACAAGTACACAAATTTTTATCATCAAAAATTGCATGTATTTTATTTTGTGTTACTTGACAGTGCATAGATTTATGTATTATGGCTTACGCCGCATCAGCTGTATCTACTTTGTCATGATAATGTACACTAAATTGTCTCACTAAATTGCAGTTCCAGATGCATGACTTTCGAATATCAAAATGGTAGACTGGCTACGTTACGATACGCTGTCAATGCTTGCACGGTTAAGATTTTTAAATATATTGATATGTGCTTCTGTTTGTAAAAAATTAAGTTTGCATTTGTATATCCAATTCGCGTGTTCGTTAGTATTAGTGAATAATCAGCTAGTGCAAAGCTTGCTTCCGATGTCTTTTCGTCGGTTCTCATTTTTCAATCTCGATTATTTATTCGTACTCCCCACATCAATTTCATCAATTCACAATGTGTTAATGTATAGTTGAAGCGTATACACGTTTACTATTCGTTATAACCTTGAATCAATATTTCTCCATGCAATTTTCGTTCGTCCAGTGATATCGTCTGAAAAAACAATACTTTTAAGTTGAATTTGTCGAGGTTAAACCGAGTGCAGAAATCATCATCGTTTCTCAGCGGTTAGATAATTGCATATTAAAATTCGGGTGATTAATACAGGCGCCATGAATAATAACGCATCATCGATTTCCTAAATAAAATGTGGATGAAAAAAAAAGGCTAATGAAGGAATTCGTTGTACGAGTTCGAAAGCAATTCCAATCATCGTTAAAATGAAGGGTTTTAATTTCCGAGAAAATTGATTAACAAAATGAAACACTTTGTTGTTTGGGGATTCTGTTCGCTCAACTTTTGACCCCTGAATAAGATAAGCGACTCTCACTTAGAAATCTAGCCTCGTCTTCTCTTCCTGATAAGTTTTTCCGTCGAATCCGATGAGTTGTGCGATTGTGGGAATGACGGTTGGCTCGGTCCGACGTTATAGCGCAATCGGCAATCGGCCGATTTACCGTGTATAACAACGAAGCGCTCACTAAGTGTCAGTTCAGTTCCACGCAACGCAGCGTTCGGCAATCCTTTTCAACCAGCTATCTACTCGTGCCGTAACACTTGTCGTACCTACGATGCAGCCTTGATAGCGTAATGATAGAAGCGGGGGAAACGCTCCGCGATTCGCGATCGCCAAAAACCAGCGAATCGGAGAGAGGGCGAATAGACGAGTGAGCGCCGACTCAACCTTGATCCAAATATTGGTAAATACCGAATGTCCGCGCTTTCGCGGTTGCGCTAATCGAAGACGAAGTCTTCACCGCAGTGCAACCTGGCGAACAATGGAGAACCATTATCGTGCAACGTCTTTCACGCCGCGAACCTTTATCTAATCTCTGTGCTCTCTGATAACTCGTAGTCAGGCTTGACTTATTGGCGGAGAGTCCGGACAGTTTCGACGATGCTCTTGGTGCGCGATCAACGCGTTATACGCTTCGTCTACTCGCCTATATCGGGTGTTGGAACACCGGTAACGATTCGTGTGTGCGAATTTTTTCGCGGATTGAAAAGTGCAGTGAAAGCTCGGCGGTAACGGATGTGCAAAGTTTTTACGAAAACGCGTTTCCTCTCGGCTGTCGTAACTGATCCGCAAGACGTCAGACCCCGACATTTACCACATTATTTTAACCATTTCAGAATAAATTTTGCCGGGGATTTTGCTAACACGTTGTGCAGAGAATTGCAGAAGCTTTCGCGCGGTGGAGAATAACGTTTCGCGTCGCGTGTGCTTTAAATAAATATTACGCAAAAGCTGTTGACGTTCAATCGTGGATTCTAAATATTGAAAACTCGCGATATCTGCGGTGCTTCGGAGCTTGCGTGAAGAGCGACGCGGACGAGTCTCGATCGAAAAACGCTGCATTGAGGAAATAGTTTGTTTACCGTTAAAAAATGTATACTTGAATATAGCGTATAAATGAATGTTTCGTTATTATTATGAAATTTTAGTCAAGCCAAATACGTTTTGTTAATTATTGACAAAATTCTATAGATCATTATTTAGCCGAACAGAAATTTGATTTTAATAACAAATTCAAATACACGTTTGTTAACGGTAAATAAACTATTTTCTCAGTGATAGACGTGTTCGGAAAAAAGTAAAAGTTAAATAGGAATTTTGAATTTACGATTCTAACTTAATTGGAAATGAATTGTTTGGATATTCCGTTTCATCAAAAATCGATTCCAGTAAACTCTTAGCCTTCGTTCGCCAGCGTGCTTATTGATATCGCTCTACGTATAATATTCAACTCGCGATTAGACCGTAACCCACATACGCTTATGTCTGTGACCACCGAAGATTTCCGATCACAGGACCGTGACCAAAAAATTACCGTATACATATAATGGTGAGCGATCGCTTGATTGTGGGACTCGGTTTCAAAGGTCAATTCGCGGTTTGACCTTGGCCGGTAACAGCTGCATCAATTTATCCACACACACGTATCCACACGGAAGGATAATACGTCATATGTCACGGATACAGTGATACGAACGATGTCCGAGACCGCGATTACGTAATTCCGCGAAACTTCTGTAAGAATTGTTTATTATTTTATTATACACGGTTAAAATATCAGACGGCTTAATTGTCTTTAAGTTCGCGACTACCGCGCAGCGATAATTCAACTACGCAAAGTCAAGAGAGTCGTTACAATCGGACTCGCAGGCATGTGTGTCGAGCCCTGCAGCAGGTGCGCTACTTTTACACTCTTTTAACGAACGTCTATGCCACACGTAGCTGCACGGTTATCTTTCCAATGACTCATACGGCTCGTTCGACGATATTAAAACAGATTACGAATCGATATTGTCAACGCCCGTGACTCGACGATGCCGCGAGTCAAATTGTAACAAATTCCTCCGTTGAAAATATCAATTCAAATTCATTCCGCTATCCACACACACGGGTAGATCTTGCGTCATTCGACGTATTTACCACGTTTCGGTTTCACTCCAAATACGATCTAATAACAGTCGGTGTCTAGACGTCGGAGAGAAAAGAAACGAATTTTACCAATCGTGAATTTAACTATTAAAAACGATAAAAACAATATGTATTTACACATATGTTCGCAACTTCAAGCGACTTGGTTTACCGCAGAGAATGAAAAGTAATTATTGCCTACCTGAATCGCTGAAAGGAATAAAAACTGCACTTGTTTGTTCTTTTTTTTTTACCCACGACGTGGAAATTTTTTCATTTCTCTCAAAAAAAATAAACATTGCTTTACTCGTGTGACCGAACAGGTAGCGCCGAATCGAATTCCATGGATTAAAAACGAAATCACATCGATTAAGATCGTTGGAATGGGGATACGATAAGAAATCTGTGCGAGGTCAGGGAGCGTGACGTCTCGGCGGAGAAGTTCCCCAGTCGGTAGACCTTATTGTGTTCCATATTCTCTCTGTTCCCCGCAGTGCGCGTCGGGTCACCGAAGAAGGCGAGGCGGCGTCTCTCCTCGCGGAGAGCGATTCCCGCCTTCTAATCGTCGCTTTTACCGTCTCGCTAGTGAAAAAATGATAAATGCGATTATAAATCTGGTGATATACATTGCAGCTAGTGACCGTGTTTCCGAACAATATCCACGATACAGGTGAAACATACTTGATACGGGATTTATACGGGGGAGGGGAATCTGCAGAGCTTAAGGAGAAGACTTATGGTGCGTGTCGGAAGCACGAGAACCATCAGAAGTGTACGAATTATCCGGAGGGGCTGACCGGAGTGCGGAAGCGAAGCTCGATACGAACGCGGATAAAAACCTGCGGCTGTTACACGTTGTATAGGTTTATGTATACAAACAGAAGCAAATACACGCATTGTCGGAACGTCGGTGAAAAGAAGAAGAAGCGCGTAAGCGTCGCGATCCGGAAACCCGATGGAGCGAATCGGAGGCGTGATTTCCCCACCCGGGCTTACCAGGGTGACGGACCTGGAACGAAGTCAGCAGTGGACGAGTCTCGCCTCGGACATAAACGACCTTGAGCGATCGAGGATGCGGACGCAACGGCAGGACGCGGATCCCCGGAAGCGGATGCTGCAACGGCGATCGATGCCGGAACCCCAGCAGACATCGATGATATACGTCGACGTGAATACCGAGGACTACGGGGCCCATGCGGAGAAATACTTCCTCCCCATCGGCTCGGACTCCCACGACGAGAGCGTCGATAGTTGGAGCTGGAGGCCTGACAGCGCGGGAAATTCAACCTCGGAGAAGAGCTACTTGTTGTACTCCAACAACAATAACAACGACAACGACAACAACGACAATAACAACTACGAGAGCTACGGATCTCGAGGCGAGGGAAACGGAACGCGGAAAGGCGATTGCGAGGAGGTGGAAGCGTATCGAGGAAGCCGGGAAAAACTCCACGAGATATTTCGCAGGAATCGGGATCTACGTCGGCAATTTTTCGCCGATGTACCGCTGCCTGAATTCAAGCAGGAAAAACCGGAAGCTGGGAGCGGATACGGCAGCGTAGAAACTCTCACCAGCCAGAGCAACCACTCGGAGACCGGAAGTGGAAACGTTGAGCTGACTGCGGCCGCGCGGAAGAACACCGGGAATTTAAAGTACGCGACGCTCGTCGACCAGACCTCGAGTCTTCGGGAATTCGGGGGATCGGCTAGAGATCGGAGGGAAAAACTACACTTCAGTGTTCCTAGACGCGGAACGAGACGATCCGAGGCCTTCGAATCCAGCGCCGCGACGCCCTCTGGTAACGGAAGTCTGGATTTCGACGGAAATCATAGCCCGCCGCCTCCGCTGCCTACCTCCGAACCACCCGCCTCCATTTCCGCGGATGAATCGTTGATTTCCGGTGATTTTCCGGATACTCCAGAGCGGCTAGAGATTAGGGAGTCAAAAGACGCGGATCAGTCGGCTTTTCATCGTCGGAGATTCGACGCCGATCGATCGATATACAAACCGGAATCCGAGGGGCTGAAAATGCTGGACAGATTCGAAGCCTGCATCGAGCAGCGGAAACAACCGTCGATCTTTAGCCGGTCTAACACAGTCTACAAGTCCCTTCCTAACCTCGCACATACCGGAAGTAATCGACAGTCGGGGACCATCTCGCGGCTTGCGATCAACGGCTCGACTATGGATCTCGATTTAAGCGATAAGAGGATTCGTCCTGCGGCCTTGAAACACGGTCGGGAACCGGAGGAGATTCGGGCGACTCGAGTCGACCTTGAAAATCTCCGACTCGGGGATCGGAGGCGGGGAATCCCGCCGCCTCTCGACCTTTCCAAGGTCTCCGAGGCCCTCAGACGGGAAGACCTGCGATGGGACCGACGCGTTTTAAGGGACTATTCCCTCGATGAGACGCCGTTGCGGAACGACCAGCAGCCGATCAAGTGCACGGTGACGGTCGTCGAGGGTGCGGAGGTTCGGAAGCCCCGACCTTCGGCCGGTCAAGCGACCCTCGAAACGGCTACCAGCCTGATCGGGCATTCTCGGAACGCCGGTTCTTCCGCTCCTTCGGTTCCCGTTCGTGCCGAGAAAATCCTGAAGGACGAGGAAATTAGTCCGACAGCTTCTTCCGGGGCACCGAACAGGTTCAGGAGCTCCGTTGTTGTCTGGTGTGACGGAAAGGACGCCGCCAAGGACCTCGGGAACCGGGAAACCGACCGGATGATGACGAGGAGGATGAACCTGGAACACCGGAAGTCGACCGGGAGTCTCAGACCCGTAACCGGAAACGTCTTTCCATCTGTTTACGCCCCGATACCGTACAGTCAGTATTATTATTAATAGGCGGATTTTGTTACATCGTGTAGGAGATGTTCGAGTTGAGTTATTACTCTTGTTGTTCTTGTTGTTCTTCTATTTCAATGGTGTACAGAGACTGATTTATGGGTAACGCGATACGCTGGGTTTCGTGTGTGCGTACGCTTGTTTTTGTGGGTTGTAAGTACGAGTTTGGATAAGTAATTGCAGCATTGTTCCTTCGAGGGATTTAAAGAACGTTTTCAGCATATCGAGAGACGAAAGAAAATGTGAGATAATCAAACAAGTTTCGGAATTTTACCGGGGGAGTCTCGGCTTTGTTGTTGCAAAGAATTCATTTGCGGAAATACCGAATATATGGTGGTTTCGAGATTATACGAACTCAGTGAAATTGCTAAAGTTGGTGGAAAGTTTCCATAGCTTGATTCGAGCGCTCGGAAAAACACTTTGAACACGGTCATTTTGATAAGATAGAGTGATTATGATTCATCTTGAATCATTGGAATTCTTTCTTGGCTTCAGTTTAATTCCATGCACTGGAATTAAGACTGTTTTTATCGATACTCGGTGGCAGGTGGTTCAAACACTTTTGATCGTTAAATGTCGAAAGGCTGATTAGCCAGAGATAAGATAATGAAAAATCGTTATCCGTTATTGTTACGAAAATTTGGTGACTCGAACCCAAAGCACTGCGACGTGTAAGAACAAAATAAAGAATTTCGACGTATCTCGATACGCATTCACGTTATTATTTCACGTGCATATACATACATTATACATGTATTCAAAACCATTAATATAAATAAAAGTACGGTAAAAAAAAAAAATCATCCGATACTTTGAAACAGCATATTCTTGACGAATTTCAATTTTTGTTCACATCGAAAAGTGAAATCTGAATTTGACGTTTGGTTAAATTTGTAAAAATTTCGTCGAAAGAAATACGGCATTTATATCATCCGCATCTCTCATCCGGAGAGTCGTGGTGACGTTAACAAGCGTCGTCCCTGCCAATTTCACTGTTACACGACGTTACGGTGACAGAAAAAAAAAAAAAAATTAAAAAAGATTGCGGTAATTTTTCCACCGGGATATCCGTTTTTCTCTCTATCTCTCTCTCTCTCACTCTCTCTCTGTATGTACGTATATTCTTATCTCGAGCATTATACACGAGGTTGTACCGCGCACGATTTTCACGCGTTGCCAAATCCGTTCCATCCGGCTCCGCAACGCGTGCAACGTTTAAGCCTCGCCTAATTACACGTGGTAATACATATGTACTAAAAACGCGAAGATATCAATCTCGGAGCAACGGGTGAAGGAAAATTTTCTATTCGCAAAGTTGCGAGAAAACCGGTTACTTTTTTTTTTATGTTAATTCGAACCATCGTTCTGTCGGAGATGTCAAACTGTGTCAGCAGAGGCGGAAAACAAGAAACGCGTTTCACGGCCTAAAATCGAATACTGCGACTGCAGCTTGGGTCGAATTCCCCAACTTTTACTCGGGCCACTTATCATTACTAGGTATATGGGATAAAATTTTTGTAAAAGAATTAGATGTCGCGCTCCTCTTTTGAGAAAGCTAAGAACGACCATAAATCGCAATCAGTTTCTGTTTTTTACTCCCGCGAACGACGCGATGCAATATCAATTTATGTGATTAGAATATCAATTACTATCATTGTCTTACTTACTAACTGCCTATATCGTTTAACAAGCGAAAAATAAATGAATATCTTTACCTGAAACTGAAAAAAATTTTCAATGAAACAATAAATTACCAAATCCTTTTTTGGCTACTAAGACTACATACTGAAATTTACGAAATTTTGGTTTCACATTCACCGTTTTAAAAAACTACAAAATAATCGATTAACTTTTACCGATTAAATCAAATCGTGTTCGATTATTTTTTTCGACTCGATTAATCGATGCATCGATTATTTTAATCCTAGTGACCGTAGCTAAGAAAGCGATTTCAGCTCTTCAGGGGTTTCGATTTCGTGAAACGCGAAAATCAAGGGAATCTGAAACACCCTCTGTGATTTCGGAATCGCGGAACGTGTAAATTGCGGAATGACGGTTGTTCGATCGACGATGAAGACGCGACACCGCGGTGTAAATGATCCGCGTACTCGCGCACAAATACGTCACCCGTGATCCGTGAAACTGGAACAACGGCCTCGTTCGGTTCGTTTCCCTCGCTTTCATTTACGCCGACTTCCACGCATGCGCCCGGCTTTAATTCGAATCAGGATTCACCCGCCGACATGTCACGTCCCTCCTCCTCCTCCACCTCCTCCTCCTCCTCCTCCTCTTCCTCCCCCTCCTGTCCCTACGGGTCTCTATTTCTCGTATCAGTCGAATCTTCGCTCAGCTACGCGTGTATCATCATTCGACACAAGTTTTTCCACTTTATTCCGCTGTGGCGAGGAAAACCACCTTCGTCTCTGACTGGATTATAATTATACCTGCTACCTGTGAGCCGTTTCTTTTTTTGCTCTTACATTTTCGGTACGTCGTAATTAATTTTCAAACATATATTATAGACCTGTGTCTCGTGCCGATTCGACTCACGCGTACAATCGTTCCTAATGCGATAACCGCACGCAATCTAATTATTTTTTCCAACGCTACCTGCAGCTCTATAGAGGCTTAATACTATAAAAAGATTGAAATCTTAATTGAAACGTGACGAAAAATATCAGGCGTTCGATCTACGAGATATTTACGATTTTCGTCTATCAGTGTTTTCTTTTTTCCTCTCCCTTATTTTCTCACAATATTCATCGATTTTTCCTAAAGCGAATGTTGACGATATTTTTTACTGATATTTGTTGATCGTAATTATTATATATATGTCACTGAAGGTTCGTTGTGAAATTCAGCTTCGCGTAATAAGCTGGGTAAGCTATTTAATTGACCCCAATTATGACCGGACTACAGAAGGAGATCTGGAACGTCAATTAAGGTTCATGAAAATCTATCTGTGTTTCTATTAATATACCAGCAAGAAAAATTGTTATACATTAGTTTTCTGTGTTATTAAGTGCAAGAAGAATTTTTTTTTCTCTAAACTAAACAACGCTGACCCATAAAAACAGTAATTAAATTACCGAGACGAAAAAATTCTTAATATATTTAATCCGGTCTGAATTTAACAGCAGAGGGAAAAAATTTAAGATGAAAAGAGTAAACACAGAACCAGTATTTTGTTATGAACGGCAAAATAAGACGATTTCGACCGGTGGGAGATGCGTAATTTTATACCAAAGCTATACATATAATCACGATTCGTTGCGCAACAATCCGCGAATGACTCACATAATATGTTTATTTTCAATACTCAACCAGCTCGGTGAAGTGAATACCAGAAGGCCTATAAAAAGAAAAGTAAGAATTTGCAAGATATTTATATAAAATAAAATTACACTGAGAAAAATTTCATTTGTTACAGTAACTATAAAAATTGAGTGAAACAGGTATCGTTAAAAAACCTGTTTGAATATTGTTGGAATTACGAAAAACGAGGTACACGTTCGTAAGGTGCGAAGTGATTCGAATACGGAATATTTCCCACCTAGATACCAAATTAAAGAAAAAGAACGCGATGTAAAATTGCAGCGAACGCGAAGCCGTATAAGAATTCACGTCGAATGAATCGAATAAGTGCGAGCTGCACGGAATGTAGGACGAATCTCATTAATCGGTCACAGTTATGCGTTTTGTCGTTGTGGCGAATAACGCATTGATTCGATTTTATTTTCTGACAGTTCTTCGCGGTGGAAAAATTCGGCATCGAGTTTCCATTCTGCTAATAGTCGATAAAAATTATTCGAATAAACATCTACTCGCCGAATTCATTCAATTTTTCATTTCAGTTACTTTTCTGTTTTTCTCAATAAATTTCATCCGAGTTTACATGTTGAATCTGTGTTGGTCAAAATTGATAACAGACGCAAATACGCGTTAATTATAGATGCGAACTAATTGTTGTATGTCTGAAAATATTCATCCCGGCATATTTTGCATAGGCTATATGTATATGTTCACCGACTCGTTTTTTAAAAAGAAAAATTTCTAAATTGCTTATAAAACTTATCTTTCTTACAAAGTTGTTTCGCTTTCGACAAGCGGAAATTACTCACGTTAGATGCCTGTTTGTTTTTTATCATTTTTTTTTTTTTTTTTTGCTTTCAATTTCACTTTCAAATATCAGATTGCGCTTAGATCTAGATAGAGACAGAACGTTGCGCAACGATCTTGCGTGTATTTCGGGTTTAATTACGAGCGCAGTCAATTATCTTTCCCCCCGCTTATTGCTGTGTATTAATTATACATTCGTTCTCCTATAAGTTGGTTCGTTTCTCATTATCTTTTTCCCGAACATGCAGCGAAAAAAATCGAGTGAAAGCTATGTCGCAGATAAATATTGTAAATAATCCGTCGACCTAAGATTTCGGAGATCGCATTTTCACTCCGACGTGTCTGGAATAGTTATACGTACGTGTAGAAATAAAATTACAAATTGCTTTTCATTCAATCAATCATATCATACGTTATCAGCAAACTTTTGAATCATTGCCTTTGCGAACTTTATCCCCGTTGAATAAGTCGTGTCTTAAAATTCGATAAGAATTATCAGATCACCCACGTGGCTTTGTGTAATAATTTTATAGATAACAATCCGACTGGTCGTAACGGAATCGAATCTCACGAAAAAAAAACTCATCTAAAAACTGTGCGCGGAAAGATTAAACCGTTTCCAGTCCAACAACATCGCACAAAGTAAATGTGTTATTGTTTTTTTTTTTTTTTTTTTTTCATTTATTTTCTTTTTGTTTTAATAACGAACAATCGACCAACGTCTCGTCAAGGTTTCCCACCGCTAATCACCCCGGATGCGAATGAACTCGAGTACAAATTTCCTGTTTTCACGTTAAAGTATGCCACTCAACCATGTATACACGTGTATATTATACCTATACATGATATTCGGTACGCTGTCTATTCGACTGAATGAATTTTAACAACACGCAATCTGTCCCGGACTATCGCTCGCGTGCTTATGTCTAACTAGCTAATGCTGTAATTAATCGAAGGCAACGATAAAGAAAATAATAATAACAATAATGATTACACACAAACATACCTAATTGTACTCGTATATTGACATATTATCTAATCGACAGAGCGAAGACCCTAATAATATATGTCACACCGATAGGTCAATAAACTGGGCTTACGAACTTTGCTAATCAGAGGCTTTGTTTGTTTTTTCTTTTATATCTATTTTATTAAAAAAAAAAAAAACATTTTACTAATTTTCTCGTCACTTACACCGCGAGGCAATAATTTCGTGGCAATTCGACTAATTAATTGACGTTTGATTTTGATTCTTTCTACAGAGTCGCCGAGGCGATATGTGGAGGGTGAGGTGACCATCCATTATCGTTCCCCGGTTCGCACTGAGGCCAAAGAAGTTCTTAGCGAGGCGGAATTGGCGCGAAGAAGCGCCGAAAACATGCGCCGGGTTTATCAGGAGGAACGTCGACGGAAATATCTCCAGGAATTGCATGACATCGACTCGCGTCGTCACACCGACAATTTCACGTAAGATGTTTGGGAATTGAATATCGATAATTCGTAATGTGCCAACGGTGTTGAAAGTCACGAGAAAATCAACATCTTCTTCGAAAGTTCATTTCTATACCTCTATAGTTGCCGAAAAGATGTGAAAACCAGAAGTTCCTTCTCTAGGTACCTAAAACACTCGTGGCTTGAGTAGGTCAAAGCAACTAATCCTCCTCAAGTGTCAGTCGTTTCATAATGTCAACGATCGATGCGATTTAGCGCAGGGTGAGATGTGAAATATCAGGTCATTATTTTACACAATTATCTACCAATTACAGTTTTTCTAGTAAATTTGTTAATTTTTTTTTTTTTCTCCTATCGTTGCTTCTCATTTCATTTGGAGAAAATTAAAAGTTTGAATAAATTGTTCTGTCTGATGTATCGCGTGAACGTTTTGGCATTTTTTTTCTAAACTTGATATCACGTTTGTTTTGTCGTTTTTTTTTCGCCAGTTTTTTTTTTTTTTATTTATAATACCGATGTGCAACGGTACACGTGCACTTCTGTGACCCGACAAAAGTCCGAACTAGGTAGATGCGATTCTCGTGTCACGCAACCTGAGCACCATACATTAATTCAACAGTGACGATGGCACAAAAGCTGGAAATAGACAATAGCGCTGGTTACTTGAGCTATCCAACCTAAAACTGACATCATTCAGTGGCCAGAATAAATTGTTGACTGATATGTACAGGAAATAGTAAATCGTCATTGTTGCGTTCGATTCAAATCTGGGGGCGGGGTTGGAGACCCGAATTTGAAGGGTTCCGATAGCGCCTAATTACGCATTATTTGGTGGCGAAACTTGAAGCAAAGAAATCAGACTTTGAAGAAACGACAAATTTTCGAATGGTCGGAAGCCCGACGGATCAAAATTCCGAAAAATAAAGTTTCGATAGTGGAAAATTTCAAAAATTAAAATATACTCGCACAGCGTAGTTTACTCAACGGGTGGGCGTAAAAAATCAAAACACTGAAAATCGGAATGACCAGGATTCCGAGCGTAAAAATATCGACAATCCAAAACAAAGAAAGATCAAAGTGGTGAAATTTCACCAAGCCAGAAATTCGCAGAGCTGAAAGTCTTCGATCATTCGGAATTTCGGTGTCTCAGATTTTCAAATTTTCTCATTTTCGCACTTCCCGAAGTTTAACTTGTCGGAGTTACGCCCCTTCGGCATTTTTCCCTTACGCATTTGGGACCATTCAAAACTTTGATGTTTCGTCAAAGTTTAACTTCTCGACTTTAAGTTTTGTCACTAAAAAATTCGAAATATCAACCCCATCCCAAATCTCCCAACTATTTTAATCACAAACGCGTGTTCGAAGATTTCCCATAAATGACGCAGACAAGTAAATTTGAATTTTGAAACGCAGAATTAAGGAAATAGTAGAAAAATAATATTTGACTTCATTTTGACGAAAGGTGTTTATTACATATTTACTTCATTAATCCTTTTACAGGCCCTCCCAAAAGTCACCGATCCCGTTGAACCGATACGATGATTTCGTCGACGATCTCAGCCACAGAAGCCGTTCGCAAGAACAAACGCCAGAGCCGCGTCTCGTTGCAAAGGCGCTTTATAATTTCGTCGGGCAATCGTCGCGGGAGTTGACTTTCCGTCGTGGTGACATTATTTTCGTGCGACGTCAGGTCGACAAGAATTGGTACGAGGGTGAGCACAACGCCATGATCGGACTATTTCCGTTCAACTACGTCGAGGTAAGGAATTAAAAGTCGCTTCGTCGCGAGACATTTCCAAAGTGTCTGCGGCCAGAAATTAAGAGAAAAACTCTTTTCTCTTCGCTGCATAATTACTATTTTTTTAACGACACTTTCAGTCGCCTCTGATTCTCTCCTCCAATTATTGCTGCTATACAGTCTTGATTTATTATCAATTTTTACCGTAACCGAAAAATGAGGATGACATTGCATAAAACTTGTAACCAAAAGATCTAGCATCGGTCACTATCTTTTATGATTATGATCACTCGTATGATTTTTTTTTTTTTTGTAACTATCGCGATAATTCAATGTCGGCGCAACGATGAACTTATTCTACTGAATAAAATTTGTAAACTAAACAAACCAGGTAATAACCAAAAAATTCAAAGTTACCTATATTACTAGAATTTTTTGATAGTTGTAAAAAATGAAATAGACAAAAGAATAGAGTAAAATATACTCTCAGATCTTTCTCTTTGCTTGTAATCAAAATGAAAGATGGCAAAATTTAACGACTCGTTGCAGATTCTTCCATACGATGGAATAAGGACGACCACAACACCGAAGAAACCGTACGAAGGACAGGCCAGAGCTAAATTCAACTTTGTTGCACAAACAACGCACGAATTGTCGTTACTAAAAGGTAACATCGTTGTTAAATCGTACGATATTTTACAACAATACCACGATATGTGACAACGTCGGAAAAAACGTTTTTTAGGCGATTTGGTGGTTCTGACGCGAAGAGTGGACGAGAATTGGTACGAGGGTCGCATAGGGAATAGAAAAGGAATATTCCCAATTTCCTATGTGGAAGTTCTCGTCGAGCCAGGAATAAGATCAGGTAATTTACATAAATCAGTGATCGCTACCGTTTGCAGCAAATCGAAAAATAAGATTTCAATTTTACTCACTGTTGAACAGTTCCGCAGGCTGATCGATAACCGTTTTCCAAAAAAAAAACGTCGAATTCACGCCGCTAATTTTATATGACAATAACCGCGCAATCCGCTTTCACTCCGCAGAAACGCCAGCTCAGAATAAACCCGTCGCCGCACCGGCTGCGCACAGTCTATTATCAAATGGTTCGGCTGGAGGAAAACTCAGCATGGGTCCTCACCATTACACCCCGTCTATGCCAACGAACACGAACGCGTCACAGTCCCATTACAACTCGTTGGTAAAGTGTCTCTGATTTAAACCTAAGATATTAGAATAAAAAAAAAAAAAAAAAAAATTGATATACCTGTAAATGAGCTTTTCGGCCCGTCTTTAAACCGCAAAATATCCTTGTTTTCAGCCACGCGTGGGGGGATCGAAGTTGCACGTGGCGCCGGTCAACGAAACTCTTCATATTGACACCCATTCGGAACCCCTTCGGTGAGTAAGGGTTAAAAGTCGTTGGAAAATTGGTAGTAAAAAATGCGAAGAAAAACAAAAGATACTTGGCTAATTTTCAACCGGCACCCTTTTCCCTTCTTACAGATATCGGGCTCTGTACAATTACAGGCCGCAAAACGACGACGAATTAGAGTTAAAGGAGGGAGACACGGTTTACGTTATGGAGAAATGTGACGACGGTTGGTTTGTTGGATCGAGTCAAAGAACTGGATGCTTCGGTACCTTTCCCGGAAACTACGTAGAGCGGTTGTGAAAACCGAAGTCAACGTTATCGCGAAATGAAAAATAAAGAGTCGTACGTCTGTAAATCAGATTTGATCAATGAATAAATCACAATTGCGACGTTTACTGCAGACGAAAAAGAAGAAAAATTCGTGGCAAGATTAGATCCGTGCCAGTTATAATGTATAATTTATGAAAATCAAACGCCTGTTGCAATCTATATTTCGGTATTTATTCTTCTTCAATTCTTTTCTTCTATGAAATAAAAATCGCATGCGCTTGAGACAAAAAATATCATAAGAGAAAAATACAAATATACACATACACATGTATAGATATAATGGAATTAATATAAGAAATCTATATACATATACATTATATTAAATCTTGACGATGATTAGTCTTCCCCAAAATCGTTCACGTATTCGCGTATAAATATATCTATATATATATTATAGTAACACTATAAGGTATATAACAATCATTGCATATTATATAAGTGTAATATATACATATGAATATAATATTATACATACTAGCGAATACACACGAATACTCGATAATCGTGTAATATCACAAGACGATAGAAAACCATCGTGATTATTATACACGTTTACAGAATTCTAATAATGGGTATAACGTCACAAATAGAATTTGCATCTACCAAAAATAACGTATTCTTAAGCAAATATCCAAGTGTAAGCTATAATTTAACGTGTAAGTAGTGTATATGATAACGATAGTAATTTATTAATATACGAAATACATAATTATAACAGAGATCGAGGTGTTGAATCACTATGTTAAAAGAATTATTTCCGTTGAACAAAAAGAAATCTATTGAGAAAAAAGAAAAAATCAAATATTTATACGTTATATATAAGCTATGTCTACTGTCGGAATAATGAATTAAACAGTTATGTCGACGAAGCGTCGTTCAATATTTTGAAGAACATAAATGCGTAACCCCATCACGATAAATTTTGTTATTCCCAAGTGTTATATATATATATATTACACTTATTAAAGCGATAGCCAGGAATCTATAACGACGGCGTAACTATTAAAAAAAATTTATTAACGATGTAATGATAATCACGTACGACTCCGTTGAACCAGTTCACGCGTAACAAACACGTATGTTATAGGACATCATGCCTATGAGCTTTCGAAGAGTCGCTGATAAGATAGATTAAACTATACACGTTCGTAGCACTCGTTAATCAAACCGCTGAGAGTATATTATATTACAAATATAAACGTATATACAGATTTTCCATCGAAATAAATTAGCCTATTTTGAAATGAAATATGCACCGATGAATATACTTATTGTAAAGTTGTTTTATCGAAGAGAGAAGATAATTTATACGTAATATAAGCGTAAACGTAATTCCTTTACACCTACCTGATTATTAAAAATTTAATCACAACAATCGTTCAGGTGAAATAAAATTTTGCAGATGAATTAAAAATTCGTAGGTTTACCGACACACGTAGATTTATGATAGCATATAAAAAAAAAAAAAAAACTCAAGACTAAAAAATAAGGAAATAAGATTAACAAAACTTTGTCAATAAATTCGTTCGATTCGACGACATTTTGTCACGGTTTTTATGCTGACGGTATCCGGATCGTTCAATGAAACTGTTTCCGGAAATGCTTGAGAAAATGAATAATATATGCGAATAAATAACGAATATATATAGCAGAATAACTTGAGTTGAAATTTTTCTAATTTGTACGTTGAAATTAAAGCCTGTCTTCGTTACTTGAATATAAATAGTTTAGGGTAAATGTTGTATATCACGATATGATTGAAAATTTACCTTTCGAAAATACATATTTTTGTAAAAATTATTTATATCTAATGAGTATAATATGTATACTATATATACATATATAGTATATAGTATATACTTAACAACTGCATGACGTAGGACAGAAGAAAAGAAATAAGAAGAAAAAAAAAACCAATAATGATATAGATTTTTAGGCGCGGATTTATATTAGTAGTAATATATCCGTACAATAGCGATAAGATGAATGAAAAATGTGACCTTTCAAAATATGTAGAACGAACAATAACAAGTTTCCCACGTTTAACGTCGTTTGAAAAAACACGCCCACACAATGTTATATTGTAAAAAAAAAGGAAAGAAAATCACATGACCTTAAATTACGAATTATTACAATAATAATATAGTCATAAAAAATATACGGACAGTGTAATATAGGTATGATAGAAACACGAACGCAGTTGAAAATTATTCTCATTCTTACACGTATAAACATTTATATATGATGTATGAATATATATATGTAGAAGTTGTAGGTGAAAAAAAAAGATTGAAAAAAAAAAAAAAAATACGACCCAGTTCAAAATAAGACAATACTATGAAGATAACGAAAAACGTAATATAAATAAAAAGGAGATACATGTTTACAACGTTGTTGAGAAATATTTGCATCTAAGTGCATATTTCATCACGATCTCTGCATCTGACGGCTATAATAAAGTACCAACTTACATTTATACGGTAAATCTTGTACAAATTTTCGAGACGAAATTGCTTATAGTCGGTAGATTAAATATCGTACTGGCTTAAAAGCGGAATATATAAATAAATTCGAAACATATCGAAGTTAAAAGAAAATATAAATCACATCCAGTCGCGTCGTCACGTCAGTTTCAATTTTTTAACCAGAGGAGTAGGAAAAATCAATTTATTAACGTGATCGCATTGTGTGTTAATCATGAGATAGCAGGAAACAAAACACCTCTGTTTCAGAAAGTAATCAAAATTGAATTTGAACACGCTTACATATGCAATAATACTTCACCTTGTATTGTTTACAAATTCACCGTCTCCGCTACTCGGCTCTTGGCATGTTTAATAATAATTTATATAATATTGTTTTATTCAATAATATTATCAATTGTATTGTTATTAATTACCGCTATAATGACATCTGAAAATAATATGCGCTGTACACTTGACATAAAAATAAAATCCTAGTCTATACAGTTGATATCAGGTATTAATTTTACAGTGAAACAAATAGCTGGCATTCGTTTGATAGTCAAACTAATACCTAAGTTATAAGAAGAATGGAAAAAAAAAGAAAAAACTCATCGCTCACACTGGAAGCAACAAATTTAAGTAATCTCAAATCCGATCAAAGATGTATTTGTAAAATGTACAAAGTTTAACATCGTATTGTTGAATCGAATAATTGTTGCCCGCAGTGCCGTAACCTTCAATCACGTCTGCTGACAGCTTAGGCAGCATCTCCGTTTGAAGTCCGGGACCTCGCAATAGCGACGAAGAACCGAAAGTGAGCAGTGCTCGCTACTGTCACTTTTGCAAGACTCCAAACAAATCGGATTCCGCTTGTCGAGCGTTTTACACGGTCGAAATTCGTACGGTGCTACGATTCCACAATCGAACAAAGAATCCGTCGGCTCATCTGGTCCGCATTGAGCTAAACGGGTCTGTATGCCACGGCCACAGCTCTGAGAACACTGGAAAGTGAAAAGAACGTAAAAACAAGATCGAAGAATACAAGAAGAATAGGAAAAAAAAAACAATTGAACGGCATCGATTACCCGCAGTTAAGTAAATAAATTAATATCACTGTGAGACAAATTTTGGTGTGAAGTTACCATTAGAGCGCTATTTAATGATGAATTTCTGAATAAATGAGCGCAAAATGTTCCGTTCTATGGTAGGTCATAACACCGTTGGATCTAATTTCCTGCTTATGCTTTGACGACTTACAGGAGACCAATCGGCGCTGAAAAGCCAGCGACCCTGACACGGAACTCTGTTGCATTCCCTCTCCGCCTGGGGTGGTGGTCCACATCGATCCGGAGGTAACATATCCCTGTAAATAATTGCCGCCGTGTCGTTCGAGACTTTAGTCACGTCCACGGACACATGGACGCAGTAGAGTTGCCTGTGTTGGATGCCGGTCAAACCGCACGTCGCTGTACACTCTTCCCATTCACCGGAAATCCATTTGAACTCGCAGCTGAAATGTTGAAAACATTTTCAACGTTGATATCGTTGAATGAAGCGGAACGGTTTTCGTATCAAAAGAAGTCAGACTAGGCACCATTTACTCAAGTTACTTTTGTGCTTTTGGAAATACCGAGTCAGGAACCATCGACACCCTTTCTTCAATGTTTCTTTGTTATAAACTACAACTCGGGAATGAAATGTACCAAGATTCAATCCATATTTTAATTTCTCTCCCGACTTTGCATAACAGAGTTCATTCGTGAGTTGTGGACTGTTCAAACAATCTGAAAAACATGTGTTTTCTTTCTTATTTCGATCTCGTTCTTGGTACTTTTTAGAACTTAATTCGAATTCTAAGTCAGCGATTGTACAAGAAAAAGTGAACTTGGACGCACCGATGCATGAACGTTAGAAGAAACGAGAACACCGGGTAACTGAACAGTCATCCTTGTCTCAGGAAAATGTTGAAACGTTGATTAATGAACGATGTTCACTCCAGTTATACCGATTGATGAAAAGCAAATCACCTGAGAAGGTTGCACCTTTCGCTTTCGAGCGAGGGTTTGACGGTCAAGGAACACTTCCTCCTGGGGACAATTTTCCCCGTTGCATCATCCCTGCAGGCGATAGTCTTATGGCGAGTGCCGCCCCCGCAGCTCGCCGAGCACGGACCCCATCCTCCAGGAAGCCAAGAGTATCCGACGGTGGCGTTCTGCTCGTGGCGATTGACGAAGTACTGAGAAGAGATGAAAAGCGAGAGGCCAAGGCGAAGGAGATCGTCGGGAACGCCGAGCTGAAAGCGTACCCTTGAGGTGAGTTTCGGGGGCGAAAGCGCGAAATTCGGATATGACAAGACGAGATTTGTCTGACAAGACCTACGGATATAACGATCTCGGTAAAAACTGGGCCTCGTGACCATATCGTGTAAGTGTCGCCGAGTTTTTGGGGGTGGAAAGCTGCGCCCTCTACCACGAGGACGTCGGCCCGTCCCGAGGTGTCAAAGGTCCCGATGTCGTTGCGCCGTCGACGTCTGTCGCGTATCGTTATCACGACGTCGATGAGCTGCCCGACAGCAAGACGAGGGAGAGTCAGCTCGACCCTGACGTTGTATGCTGACCGAGGAATTACCGCAAGCCGAGTCATCCCTGGGGAGATTATTGGGGTGTGGGGTGTAATCGTGCCGAAGTGCATGTATGCTCGTGGCAGTTATTAACGGATTATCGGATATGGGCTTTAAACCTCTTCGCAGCTTGCGCTGATAGCCGCTGGTCACGTTGATGCAGTTCTCGTTCCGGCCCCCGCATTCACCACAATTATCGATCAGTGCGGTCGAGTTCATCACGTTGTCGCATCCCATTTTGCTGCAATTTCCCTGGACAAATGATAACGACACGTTTTTTAAACTCATTCAGCCAGTGACAAGGAAGGTATCCCAGGACGATTTCTCCGATTTAATTTCTTTTGTACCGTGTGAGAGTAGACTAAATGTCAATTTTTACGAACCAAAATCAATCACCTCGGGCCTATTTAACGAATCAACTTCACTATTTAGTAGTCTACGTCTTTAGCCAAAGACTTGGGCAATTACGATGCTGACATTCGTTCGAGCACAGGAAGTATCAACATCTCGTTGAAATTCTTTAATTGTTTCTACGAACTTTCCTGCTGGAATTGGCTTATCACAATTCCCCGCGGTTTTTTTTTCGTTCGCGTATTCCCATTTCGTTTTTAAAAGTTACTTTACGCGTACTTTGATTACGTTTACCTGAACGCAAATATCTGAACTTCCGTAGGTGCAGGGTGTTCCGTCGACAAGATTTTCACCGCTGAAATAGATCTCCCCGGTCTGCCGACTTCGACATACTAATTGGCACTTGAGGTGATCCTCTTCGGGTTCGTAGGGTAGCCAGGTTGAATTGTACATCAGCGAGCGCACCGGAAATCCCATAAGTATACCAAGTCGAGCACACTGTTGGGCTCTGAGGTCAATCCGCTCTGAACACTGGATAATTTCACAGATTTTGAACTCCTCGCTGTCCCCCTCGCAGTCCGCACCGCCGTAGGCAGGACTGCGAATTAAAAAATTTAAAAAAGCTCTGAGTCTGAGACTGACAGAATTATGCTTGCAGGGTGAAAAACTCGCTTTTACCAAAAACTGGATTTGACTGTGACGGAAAACAGAATGCACGGTTCAAAGGGCGTTCACAAACCGGTCAGTCGGGTAGTTCAATCAAGCTGTGCAAGCTACAGAATCTTTTTTTCTCTCTCTTAATTTAAAAAGAAACACAAGGGCTAAACATCCCCTTCAACTGGACCCACGTTGGCTCGCTACATTTCCTCGAACGAAACTGAACGCCGACACCGCAGGACCTCGAACACTTCCCCCAGGGACCCCAGCCGCTCCAGCCGCCGTCTCTGACGTTGTGGATAACTGGACCGAGGCCAAAGCGTCGTCGATCAACGAGTTCGCAGTAGCCGTTGATGCACCACTAAAGGAAGAAGGATGAGAGCTTGGGAAAGTTAGCGTTGAACGATTTCACTTTTACTGTAGTGTCGACCCAACCCTCACCTTGTCTTCACCGCACTCGGTTCCTTCGAGAGGGGGACCCTTTTTCGTCTTGCAAATTTGGGAAGTGTTACCGTAACCGCACCAGAGATGAGAACACGGCTCGGGCAGGTCGAAGGACCTGCAAAGACTGTAGCTGGAAAAAAAATTAAGGAGAAGGTGAAGTGTTTGATAGTGATTGATCGCTGGTTGTTGTTGCGGGAGTTTTTTCTTTTTTTTTTTTTTTTTTTTTTTTACCCGTCTCCAAACTCCATTCTGCATTGCTCGTCCATTGTAAACGTCGTCTGAATGGTGGCTCTGAGGAGAGTAGCGTTGTGGTCGTCGGGCTGGTTCAGCAGGCACTCCCATTGCCTACAACGTTTTTCAAACATGACCACCTTGTGTTTCATATCAACTTTAAAAGGTTTCTCACTTGACTCTGTGATGGAATTCCTTCTTCGAACAAGTTGACCAGTGAAATCTGTGGAAGGTAGCCGCAACCATGGGCGCCATGACGCTTCCGATCGAGGCCTCATCTCCGCAAGAATTTCCTACAGCCTCGTCTCCGTCGTGAGTTAAGCCCAGCCTGTGAGAAATGAATCGACATGCGGTTATAATGTAAATGCGTGTGTGTTAAACGTCATGATTGATTTATAACTCTCGTCGAATCAAACACTTTAACTTGGGACAAGAGTCGTCGTAATATGGGCCTGTAATGACTGCCGTAATTGCACAGGTGGGTGCTGTTTATATACAAAATATGACTTTGAGGAGGCAGTCGTTACCAGGCTGATTGTTACTAGTATCATTGTTCCGAAGTAAAGTACTTACACGTGCGCTAGCTCGTGAGCAATTATGAACGCGCTGGTCAAACCTTCGTCACGATTCAACGCGCAAGATCTCGCAGGATCACACACACCGGAAACAGGCGCGTAGCCGGATGGACCGCCAAGATCGAGACGTGTCAGCCAAACCGCGACGTCGTGACTCTTCTTTGAGGATAATAAAAATTTCCTATTCCAACGATTCACGTTCTCCAAGGACCTTCGAGCGTTTCCTCGACGAACCTGTAATACGAACCGAACGGGATACCAACTGACGAGATGGAATAGTAACTCGATTAAGGAAAAACATCGAACGACTACAAAATATACTCACCATGCCGTCTTTCTTATCAGCGTACAAAACCATGCGGACTATCACCAGCTTCATGTTTGATTCCAACGATGGATCTCTATAAATCGCGCTCACCTGAACACACAAAGAGTGAGATACTAGAAGGAAAATTAGCGTACGAGCTTCCATTAAGGAGGATGTCGTTTTATCACCGACTATTCGATGTCTAAACATAAGCTTCTACGTTCGAAACATTTACTTCGTCACACACGAGTTAAATTATAAGTGCTCAGGGTAGTGACCGCGAAATATTTTGTGACCGCGGTTTTTACGCCCATGTTGAACAATTTTAAAGGCGGTTTAATTATCAAGCGAGCTCGTGGCGATCCAGTAAAGTAAGACCAAATATTATAGTTAGCTTAACTTTGCTCATTACTTAGCGACTCTATTCAGATTATCATATAGAATATAATGCCCCATGTCGCACATCACTGCAAAAACATTCGTTCGTTACAAAGTTGATTGTTTTCATGTACATTAAAGTCTCTATAAGAAATATCAATCTACAGATATTTCATTTACTCAATGGCGTGGGACGAATACGTACGATATTGAAGACAGCCAAAATGTATTGTTGAACCCTTGAGCCATGGAATTCGACCACCGAATAATCCGCAGCAATGCCAATCTCTAGCCATCGCGAACGCGGTTCCCTAGTTATCGGTTTTCTTTCTAAGAGAGATAGAAACGGATGCTTGTGAATAGAAAATATTCGGAAATTGAACACAATGATAACTTGGCGGTGTTACGAAGATACTCACTAGGCAATTTATTCCGCTCCCAGGCCCGGTCGTAGAAGTATTCAACATGTTCCGAGTCCTTCCCGACAGGGAGTTGGAAGTTTTCATCATCCCGTTCTTGAGCGGCCCGCAGCCTCGGTTCAAGGTCGATAACATCCCCGGTCAGATTATGGAACTCCTGGGTATTGCAGACCATCAAATTTCGTTTGACTCGTTCCTTGACGCCGGAGGGGTAAGAGGATGAGGAGTTTCTCGGCTGAGGGAGCTCCATGTTTGAATTTATGTAAAATTTTTCGTCCCTCCCGTGCCTTGAATCGGGTCCGGACCACACCGCCTCTGAGAGCCTCGAGGCGGCGAGGAAAATGTCATTTGCACTGGATGTATTGAAATTTTTCGGTCGAACATAGTCGTCGCGAGGCAGATGCTCGAGGCCATTGTTTAGTGGCTCGATACTTTCGGTGGAATTGAAGGGATGCGTCTTCGCCGAATCCATATTCAAAGTCTTCCTTGACTCGTAAATAAGATGACGTCCGTCTGACAGCGGTTGGAGGAAAAACGTCCCGCCAGTCACGTTGACGATGCCGTAAATCCAGGGACCATTGCAGACGGTTATCGCAACCAGGGACTCCGGCTGGTCGATAACAAACCCACGACGGACCTGGCAGGATAACGGATCCTCGTCGACGGCGTCTCGTCGCCCTTGAAACTTCCCGCGGGGAAGGATTCGCCGTGCCACAAAACTGGGTGAGATGATCAGGAGCTCGTTTAACGACGTCTCCAGAGTCCAATCGTCGAGGGAAATTCTCAACGACTTTGCCTCTACACTCGACCTTTTTACCCGCGGTCCCTCCGGCGATTCAATTATTGGATAAACGATTTTATACGACTGGATGTGGTCGATGGATGTTAAAAAATCGTCGAGATTTTGCGATTTTAAACTGTCAAACGACCAGAAGATGAAAATAATGTGGATGTAATTTACGTGCCCCATTTGCGAAGTTGGAAGTAATTACAGTCTTACCGATTATTCGAACGACTTTGCTAGAACGATTTGCGAACGATCAAACTTTTTTGGTATGATCCAACCGACACGTTATGTGCCGTTGAAGTTAAGCCGTATTTTCAATTCACTGTTAATTACACAAAGCTACACTTCCTCCGTTCGCGTTCACGCTGCAACTGGCTACCACATGGAGGTCTACAAGTATACTTAAAATACTTTGATGGTAGCGTTTACTTACGGACGGACGGAGCCGGGCATGTACTACATCAAACACACATACTCTCGAGCAGGCGGGAGTTTCTAATAATGGACGCTTTATGAGAGGACAAGTCTACGACAGAGCAAACAGTGTTCACGGTGACGAGAAGCAGTGAGAAGAAAGATTGATACGCCGATCAGAGAAGATTCCATTAGCATAGTTCGCATCAAGACATAATGTACTGGAAATTTTTAACCGCTTGATTCAAGTGGCTCGTTATTTTCTGCAACGGAATACCTACAACACTTTGTACCAAAATGTTGGAAGTGGATTCGAAGACATCGAAGGGACAGGTTCATGATTATTAACGAAATCTGTACAGTGAAAGTAATTTGCTCAAAGCGAACTTTATTTTGTCAACTACGAAGACATCAAGACGTTTATATCACAATCTGAACTCAAGCTGTTTCTAAAACACGTGACAAAGCTATAATTCATTAGATCCACTATAATTTCAAACCGGTATCAGACCGAAGTTAAATTGTTGCGATATCATATGATCAGAACCTCAATTACAAAAAGATGGGATAGCCATCTAATGCATAAGATAATAATAATAATACGTCTGGGAGGTCAGTCGTATGGGATATTTTGTGGAAACATTGGAGACCGGTGAAAATCCTTGGGTGTATCTTTGATCTTTTCGACTGTCAAGAGTTTACCGACCCACTAACCATCGACGTACATCGATTTCAACCCCCACTGCGGGTTTATGAGCCAATAGTTTCCTGGTGTAACCGCGATGGTAACTCTTTGCACTTTACGTCCTCTAATTTGAGGTTGCAATTTTTTACAACCACTATTAAAAATAAGTCCAGCGTTAACTGAGGAACAAAGTAACAGCCTCCATTACCAGCAATAGATAGGATCATTCTTCTTTCCCTTCGACTTCCAAGTATCGAGTGACACGAAAACACAAAGTATGAACGGAAAGTTATTAGGAATTTTTACATCGTTCAGTATTGTAGTGAATCATTGTTCAGGAATAATCATATCCTGTAGAACGCTTGAAGAAAAGTAATTCAATTTTATTTCCATCGATGTTTTAGGTATTGAGTAACACAGGAACAATGACACACGGAAACGAGAGGAAGTTGCAAGACGCAAGCATAATTTACCAAAATTTGCAGTGGCTCCCGTAGAAACACCAGATACCAGACATCGCATAATTTAAAAAAGTGAATAAGAGGTTTGTGTAATAATCTTGACTTACTCTGTTTCTAGACTGTTCAATATTCTAATTTGTTACGTTCACTATGAACCCGAATGCAGTGTGAAGAGATTTAATTTTTACCGTACCGTTTGACCAGAATTTCAATAACAAATGTGACAATACTGCATGCCCATCCGACGTAAAGAATGATAGCGACATCTTTGAAGTCTGATATATCGAATGCGTTCCGCTTAGATTTAGCAAAACTAATTTCACGATCCGGATACTTGACCAGCGCGTGCATGTAATTACCGGATTGAAACACCCTCCGGGATACATTTACCATTTTGTTAAAAATATCCTGTATTGCATTTGTGTAAATCATACCGGGCCACGTTCCCATTCGTTCTTCCATTTTGGTGAACGGTTTGAAGTTAAACCGACTCTTGAACGTTCTCTTGTTCGTGGTGAACGCAAATGGTCGCCAGGATTTGTCAGCAAGTAATTTCTTGGGATTGATGCGCGAAAGCCAGTTTTTCTCACGCAACGTACACTTATCGCACGAGTAGTTGCCAGCTGTGCTGTTGAGGCTACAGTAGAAGTTCTTTGAAATCTTAGAGCAGTAGGTATCCATTCCAGACTCCATCAGATCCGTCACGGTACGGAAGGTCTTGCAGGAAGCCGGCGCCGAAAAGTCAGTTGTCAACGCAGCGAGGTAACCCTGAACGAGTATGTAAGAACCGAAGCACCATAACACCAGCAGAAAACGATGAAATATTTTTTTCGGCCACCAACTGACACCAACTCCAAAAAAAATACCAAACAAGTGCAGTACAAGTCTGACCACAGGAATATGTCGAAAAAGGAACAACATGATAGCTACGTAGGTTATCAACAACACTGTGTGCCACAACAAGTTTGTTCTCAACGGTCGAAACAAAACATTTTTATCTTTACAATTGTTCGCGATTACCCAAATGCCTTGTTCCATTGTCAAAGAAGGAAATGACCTGGGAGTTGCCATTTTTGATGCAGCTCGCAAATCGAAAACCATACGAAGCCCGTCCCGATCAAGGAAATTGAGAAAACGATCTGCCTTAAAGTTCCAAAAGTATTTTGGTGTGAGATTCAACTTTTTTCCCCACGCTTCCATCAAATCTCCCACGATGCCGCCCACATTAGCTTTTTTCTCAATGAGCGATAGACGATGGGTCGTTATAATGACCACTTTCACGACAGTCTTGCCAGATCCGGTAATTTGAGAATCGGTGCTCGGTACTTCGTGATCGCAGATACTTAGTTTCTCGAAATTTCTGGCACTCCAAATTCGAGGCACTTTAACAGGTGTTCCAAACACTTGCAACTCACCTTTAAACAAGCCTATAAAAATAATTCCCAACGCTTTGTTGATCTGCCAGTCCCCGGGAATCTTAGCCCCGATGTAACCCGCGAGATCAAAACTACTCAGGTTCAAATGCACCAAAACAATGTATTGCATTTCCGATTTGGAGACCCGGAAATGCTTGAACGTTATTTTGACGTCTACCTCTGTGTTCGCCAGGTACATACCGACTCTATCGAATGCAGGGTTCTCGTATCTGGGACGGTCCATGGTGTGCTTGGTCATCACGTACAACTGGGTCTGCGACTGATTAGAAAAGTGGGTAACCAGGACATCCGCCTGCCAGGATCGCCTTGCCGGCGTTGTGAGACCGACACTGATGCAATTGGGGCAGATTTTCTCAATTATGATAGTCGCGCAGGTGGTAATTTTTTTGAAACGTTCTCTGTGGTTGCCAAAGCCAGCGGTAAAAATTGCAGCGAAGAGACAGAGGTAGGTAAGAATTTTCAAAATCATTCCTGATCATCTGAACACTGTTCGGAAACAGCAAATGCACCGCGTGGCAACCTAAACACTACTGGAGGCATTTCCAGCATAAGCTTACCAGTTACATCGCATTCTTACCACCTCATCGAGTATTCCATTTTATAACCCATCGTTGGGGTCAATGATTAAGCACACTCGACAGTGACAAGATCATTGTTTGAGGCATCACTGCTGGTGACACAGGCGGCAAGTCAGTTTCATGTTTGCTGTGTTGTGCAAGCTTTAAACGTAAGTTGATAGCTTGCTTCCTCAAGAAACTCCCAAACGACCTACTGAAAATGAATTCTCTATTCCAATCGATAAGAAAATGCGACGAGAAGGTAGCAATTGTGAAATTTTACCAGCATGGTTAAAAGAACCTTAAACACTTTCTCTAGGTCACATTCCTTCCATGATGGTTTGATAAAAGGTTCCCCTGGCAACACCTGAATGCAGTTTAGAAACTGGTTAAACCATTCTAAGACAACCGTCAAGGTGGAAATTCAGTTTATTGTAACTGTCACGATGGATACATAATGGCGGTCAATAATCCTTGGATTATCAAGCCGGGTAAAAGTCCTATCCTGTTTGTCGACAGATCCGATGCTCTTCCTTTTCCGGTGTTGCACAGTGATTTCTCGCAGCAAGCTGTACAAGCGTACAATTTTGTTCGCTCTCCGATCACGATGCAGCCGGCCTCGCATTTGTTTGTACAGTTCCTCTCCAACGACCACATCATTGGTACCGAAGTTGAATTCTCGGTGCTCGTTGTGTAAGAAACCCTTTTCACCTGCGGGCAACACAACAATTTTCACAACACGGTACTTTTCATAAATCGCTTGGAAGTTTCATTACGCTTATTTTTATCGTTAAATGACTGTTTAAAATGTTTCGACCGGAGAAAGCTCGTGTCCACGGTGATAAAAGTTCTCGAAAGGGCGATTCCTCTGAAATTTGAGCCAATCTAGCTTGAAGCCCGCTTGAACTTTGGATAACTTTTTAATACAACTTTGAAGCGTAATTTACGGAAGCTAATCCTGATCCGCTTTTCTCTCCGACTAATCGGCGATTAACTGAAGGTCAATGTTCAAAAAATAGCGATCAATCAGCCGTTCCGTAAGTTCTTTTTCAAAATCACCACCGTCACACTCACCGTGCAAATGCGCTTATCATCCTTGCATTTCTGCATCAGGGAACTGTGATTGCCGACGAGATCGAAGCACTTCTCACCGTCGTCCATTGTGTCGCATTGGTAGCACCAGAGGTCGTTCGGTCTCTCGGAAGCTGCGTGAGTCCGATGCAATTCCTTCGACATAAGTTGGCCTGCAAGACGAATAAACGAATGAAAGAATGTTCGAACTTTTCTGGCTGCTCAGCGCCTAAAATTTTAAGAAACAATTTAAAGTCATCGTATATAGCCGCTGAAAATTCCAACTAATCGATAAATGAATCGGCATATTTATTCTCCCGGCTGTTGAAAAATTTCATCAAGTCTCCAAACGACGCATCTCATCAAATTTTCTACTATAAGTAAACATGAATCTATACGTTCACAAAGCGTTTACGCTCGCAATTTGTTGTTCATGTGGACAATGATGGACTCACTCACCGTTCGAGACGGCCAAAAGCATGGCGAAGATGGAGATGAACACGATGACGCAATTTTCACGGTTCATAATTCGACGCCAGTTCTTTGTAAAGGACAGTACAGCTGACAGGGTTTAGTGGTGATCGCGGATCCGTTAAGCTCAGATTTCCTTCGGCGCGTTATCATCTTCCCGAATGAAAAAGTTGGACAGAGTCATTCCATCCGGAGGCTGCTGTCCGCCATATTGGAACGGCAAACGCATGCGTTGCTCTTGCGCGAGGGATAATTTTCCCGGTTCCAATATCTCCCTCCTGTTTTCCCTCTCCCTCCGTCGCCCTGATGTAAACATTTTTCCTTCACCCTTGGCTGAAATCGATGACAAGACATTGAGCTACATCGCAATTCCTTCAATATAAATGCCCAGATCTCGGTACAAGGGCGAATCCCCGTGTACAAGATGTCTCCTTTTGGAACAACGATCAGACCATTCGCGAACTGGAGTATTTCCATGCGTTGAAATATTGATCCTTGTTTATATGAGGTCAGTGACGCATGTTTGCCGCGATTTCTCGCATCGCTCCCTCCTAATGTCATAAAAACTTGCAACACTGACATGTCTGACTGACAACGAGTCAGCGGTGCTCGAAACTCTAAACCTTCGTTCAATTTCGGACTACATCGGAGCTGTGAATGTTTATCGGTTTCAAATACCTTTCTCATTCTTTCAAATTAAAATGCAATTCAGTCGGGATGCGAAATCCAAAAATCCAATCCCCCGCCTCACCCCCATTCTTCACGTTAACGAATGTAATTATTTATCATCCTAGCAGAAATGATGCTCTCCGATATTTCATAGACGAGAAACGAACTTTTTCCAAACACACTGGCAAGAACATTGCGCAACCTTGTTATCTCTATTTACTTTGATCAATATCATCCACTTTTGCCTCGCCGTTATTTTCTCGCAATAAAAGCAACATGTGTCGGACTTATTAGATGTCTGAGCCCTTTGACCCCGTAAACTGTAAGGTACTATTCCGGAGATAGTCGAGGCATGAGTAATTAAAGAGAAAGGTTATCCCTCTAAGAGAGCTTTTCCTTTGAGTCAGAGCTTGGAGTTAATTAAATACAAAAAGCTCAGCCAATCAATTTCGTAGATCCGAACCCTTGGAAGAGCAGTAAAAAAATTGTTACTTTTGTAAAAACTGAATGAATAGCTACAAATAAACAGGATAGCGTATGAGCAGAGTTCAACAACTACTTTGAAGATTGTTTATTTCCATTGAATTTCCATTTGACAGCGGGCGTGGATTTACTGCCCATTATCCATCGTCTGCTTTCATTCCATGGAAAGTTTGGCTAATCGAATGTAAATTAGAAATGCCGGAGGAGAAGGAAGAAGAAACGGATAAAAGGGGGAGAATTGACTGCGATAAAAACTCACCCAGTCGGAAGGAGAGGCTTATGTACGTATATATACATACATAAAATATATAAATGGCCGGTAAATAAATGGGGAATCTGAAAGCGTTTTCAAATTCCTCCTACGTAGGCGCTGAGTCCCTAAGTTCACGGTAAATTGTCTCTGACAGCCCTGCGCACACACCCTCGAATACCTGTATTTTTTTTTCCCAGCCAAAACCCAAATTTAGCTGAGTAGCCGAGCGAAAATTTCATCATCAAATCAATTTTGTACCTTCAAGGATGTTCGAGTTTTTCAAATTTTTTTATACATACAAGACTGGCGAACTGGATAATTAGTTTTCACCCCTTTTCGCTATTTAATCATCAGTGCACCTCCCTTTGCAAGCGACCGTAACACTCTTTTCTCTACTGCGAACACACGTCAAAGGGTTCGCAAAATTTCAACGCACCAGTTCCGAGTCGTCGCGTTAATATAACACAGTGTAACAATTTCCGTCACAATGCAGAGCGACCATTACGGGATGAACTAATTCGCTGTCTGCTGTGGTCGGAACGAACACTGCCGATTTCAATTTGTCAAGCTGATAATGAACCGTGAATAGTGAGGCTTGACCATGGGCCATGTGGTCAGGCTATACGGACATCGTGATGGATGACCCTCAACGCGGCAGAACGATAACGGACATTTTGATATCGTTGACTGCTTGAGAACGGAGTTTTTTCTCTAAAAATTTCTATAATTAGTACGAGGACGAGTTTTTCGGTGTTTTCTTTTTTTTTTATCAAGCCTAAAAAACACGTCAGCCTTAACGCAAAAATAACATTTACACGATTCGAGGGTAGTAACGAGAATAGGGGTTGTCGAGGAATTTTTTGCACCGCTGATACGTGAAACACACTGCAGAAAATTGTCGAGTATAGCTCGGCGAGCCGTGGAAAATCAGCTTCTCTGTACGAGGATTACTCTGTACCCTTTTGGTTTGTTGGTGTTTGTTTCTTTTTTCATTTTTTTTTACACTGAAACAAAATTTCACCTTCCAATACCGGATACTCGGTGTTGTAATATTTACTTTCACTGACCCGTGACATGCGAATCTTAAGAACAAAAGTTACCTAAGTAAACTTCACCGGAGCTCCTGGGATTATTACGAACCTAATGAAATTGCAAAATTTTGCTCCTCTGACAAAACCTAGGTAGCAATTTATAGCCTCTAACGAAGAAACAATTTCTCGGTCTGCACCCAGCTGATATAATACGCACAAAATGACAACGGAACTCCCCGAGGGATGCCGCAACTTTTAATTAGAATGTATGTACTGCGGACAGGAGAGAAGTCTACTCTCCACGATGAAAACGAGGCTTCCAGACCTTTATACGCACCCGTAAACCGAACCGGAAGTCTGCAACGGATTTTTGTGACGTAAAGTCTAAAACCGTGCCCCAGCAAGTATATCGAATAACCCTCGATGACTGTGGTGCTAATTTCATGGGTGAATGTGCTTCTTACAATTAGATGAGAGACGCAATCGCTTCTTTGACTATCACCGGCGCTCAATCACGGTAGGTGTATTACATTTTCACACGTATCTTGATTTATTATCACTTTCAAAATCCGCCCAGGTCATATACAATTCATGCTACGATTTTTACCAACAGCACTTTTCACAAGGAATTAATTCTGTGTTCAGAATATTATCCGTATATAATATATCAGGTTGGATTTTTTTTTAACTTTATTTTTCTCTTTTATATACGTACCTTTCAAAAAGTTAATTATTATAACAATAATTGAAGTGTCAATTGGAGAGAGAGAGAGAGAGAAACAGAGAAAAGAAACGATGTGAGATGAGCAATTTTCGAAGAACTTGCAAATTTCCAAGCTGTTGAAAATCAACTTTTTGGCATTAACGCCGTGAGAAAGTACCGTAAGTATAATGTGTCTCACGACGTGTACCTTTCTTGCGAAACAAAAAAAAAAACGGCAGTTCAAGGCGCTAAGAGCGGCCTCTCGTCTTCTTAACTCTTGGTACACGCGCGATGTTCAAAATTATTAAGTTAGTAAGAGCGAAGCAACGGTGCGCAGCGAAGTTGGCACTCAAGTTGAGACGCTGTTATCGCTCCTTCATTTTCTCTCCGAGGACATTTTCCGCTCCCTTGTTTCAGTCCGTATCTGTTTGCGTCTCGACAGCTATAGCTGTATCCATATTCCTCTCTTCTCTCCAGACGTGCAGAGTGTTTCGAGCAAAATGAGAAACGTTTTAAATACGAGCTTCCCTCGACCCTCAACAATCAATATCTCGCTCCGCTCGCGACTTCCGACAAGTAGAAAGTTCCGTCCGAAATGCGCTCCGAAACGCGCTCGTAAGCAGCTCGAGAGAAAGCTTTGCGCCGGTAAAAACGGACGTTGCTTTTACATTTTTAATCTTTTTTACAACTAAGCCTCAGCTATCAAAGGCCGCAAAGTTTGTACTTTGCAATTAAGCCGATTGTGGTGCGCCGCAGAGCGTGAAAATAGTCAGAAACGGGGGAGCCGCGTGTACAAAGCTCCGCGGGTAATATGCGATGATGCGAGAGGAGCAGCTAACAATAAGTTAAAGCGAGGCTACAACTGTTCTCGAAACACGGTCACTCGCTGCTGAATACTGTCGTCATCCAATTCTTGCAGGCTCGATTCTGTCATCACAAATTTGTGATCAATTATGTCAGGAATCACCGGCTGAATTTCAACCGAGTTGGAAAATCTTTGCGTTATGCATACGCACATTATTTTATCCATAAATTTCTGGGAAGTAACCATTTCGAAAAGAGTGGAAATCCTCCATCAAATTTATCACTTATCCACGACCCGTGCGTGACGTATACCAATTTATATCGGCGTGCATGAATCCCCAAAAATTTATGTTGAGAAATATTTTATTAGTTTTAACGACTAAGAAATTTAAAATAATTTCATATCGTTACATCTGTAACGATTTGTATATTATTGAAATTATAAAAAAATCTTGTACAAACAACCATTCGTTGTACATAATAACAGTTGACGACACTACGTTTTCCAGTTTCTTGAACATTAAATTTGTTTGTTCGGTTCACTGAATTTTTTTCAGTCTTGACTTTAACAATAATTTATTCTTGGAGCAGCGTTGAATTAAGGGAATAGTTATAAAATAATACAATACGAATTGACGTATTAAAAAATAATGGCAAAACATACTAGAATTTTTAGTTACAACTGTAAACCTCAGTTTCATTTTATGATACCGTGAAAAATATATTTTGCGATTATCGTGTTAAATGAAAACAGAGAACTGTACATATAATAGCCATAAATAGAATTTTCACTCTGTGTGGTATTTACTTTCAGGGTAGAAATGAAAAAATTTATTGTTCTAAGGTTGATCATTCTCTGGAATGAAATTTCCATTCGATCGAACAACCTTCGGAGGAATGAAATTTATTCAAAAATATGCACGAATTGAACAGTGCTTTTACAATCGATCGGGGACGGGTCACATTATTTCAAGTCACAAATGCCGCTCCGTAGGAACAAAAAAGGACGAAAAAAACAAACAAACTGGTCGCCACGACGATGGCTTGGTTTCTATATCTTCGCTGCGGCGGCTTGCACCTGCACGACAAGTTGTCCAGGGGTGAATAGCCGAAGCCAAAAATCGATCCAGTCGACTTGGACGTTAAACAGCAAGTCGGAATTGGCTTTTCCACCCCCCCTAGTCGTGCAGACAGAAACGGGTATAATTTAGCATAATCGAACTTGGCTGTTGTTCGCGTTTTTTTTTTTATCCGCGTGTCGTTTCAGACATCATTCAAAGACATTCTTTCCATCTCTGTTTTTATTGGTTAATATAGTCAAACGATGGACTCAGAAAACGGAGGATAAAAAATTACGCTGGTACGATTTTAACGAACTTATTATATAATAATGTATGTATTCTGTGTAGGCATCGTGAATGAGAGCGAAGTGAAATTTCATACACGTTTTATCGCTTTAAGTATGCTCTCTCTGATTCTCCAAGGGAGAGAAAATGGGCGATTCTTACTGCCTTTTCAGAGTCTCGGCCTGTGCAGCAGGTAATTTGATTTTTGAAATTGGCCGGTACATAGAATTCCGAACAATTGGATCACCCGCAGGGGGAAGGATTCTCAGCCTTTTCGAGACGCAATTTTTATTCAAATCACCAGATCCGTGACGCTCTGTACATGTGTATGCTTGTATAAAGCGCGAGCTTTTCTCTCTCCCTTTTCATCCCATCGAATCCGCCTGTAATCTCTGTTCGTAATTTATATACATATATATTTATTGACACGCTAAAATTAGCGATTAATTAATATTATATCCACAGTCAAGGAGAGAAGCCTTTCAGGCGAGTAAACCTCGCTTGAAGTTTTTTTCTTTCTTTCGCTTTCTTTTTTCTACGTCAACGACGAAGTTTATCAACCCGTTACCAACGCGACACGCGGACTTTTTCTTTCAATCCATGATCGATGTCTGTCACATAAAGTTTCATTTTACCAGCTCGAGTCAGACGCGTATCAGACTGTATCGACGGAAAATAATCGGTTATTCGATAAAATATATAGCTATTCTTTTCTCTGTTTTTACCGCTTCTACTTCGCCATTTTGCATGTCATGCATATGTAAACTCAACAATACACGTAAGCTCGTACATTTTTGCTACCTACTCGAAAATATTCGCATATAAACCACCAGAATGAAGCAAAAACAATACAGAAGAAAGATGGTGGCAACATTGAATCGAGAATTTAGAGTCAGACGTTCTTACGTATTACTACGTAAAATGGACGTGATACTTTTAGTAATCCAACAATTTTGTAATGCTTTCATGCGAAAATCTTTACGCGCGTCAAGTATGCAGGTATTATCAATCTTCATCTAACGTCAATAATAATGAAACCATCGAACAGATCATTAAAATATCAGAAATCCGCTTCAATAGTAACAGTACATATGTATATATTATTCTTTCGCATAAAAAACGTTCTCCAGAATTAACAAATTCAACAAAATATGCATAATACATTTCTAACAAGTACATTAATCGCGTACAGTATAATTTTTTATACAAACTTGTTTCTGCTAAGATGTCACAAATGTTAACAGTTCAGTCATTGAAATTTTGCATAATTATAAAAAGTATATAATCTGAAGTGAATCAGGGATTAAAATTAATACACACGTAAGCTTGTAAAAATTACAATAATTAATAATAATAAATGAAATTATCATCTCTGCAACAGTTATAGAAGATCTGATTCGAATATGGGTTGTTTTTCCATACCTACAGTTGAATATTTTCCCTCTGAACGGATTTCGAGAAATAATATATACCCGTATACGTTCGTACGGCAAAATTTCAGCGAAGCAACACGTGAAAACCGTCCGGGGAGAGAGAGAATCCGGTGACTCCTGAGGGATCTTCCCCCTCCCCCTTTCCCCTTCCAACGCCGAGCCCGGTACCCCCGGTAAACGTAACTACGGACAGACGAAGAGACAGAAGTACGCGGTGCGTAGCGGTTGCGTGCGGGGGTGGGTCAATGACGGTGGGCGGGGGTGGGAGAGGGGTCTGAGAGGGGCGGAGGGGGGCGCCGGGACGCCGACAAGCTCGCAGTATCGTCTCGACCACCGTCGCTGTTCACGTGCCGGCGTCGCAGCGTGCTTATTCCTCTCGGATATCGCGCTGTCAATTATTTCGAAAAATATTGTTACAGAACGAGAGTCGAGGTGAATGATAGAGAGAAAGTGTGTAAGAGAGAGAGAGAGAGAGAGAGAGAGAGAGAGAAAGAGAGAGAATGGGGGGGGGGGGAGACAGAAAACGGGAAGGAATTCATTTGCGCCAAAATTCATCGATCGAAGTTAGTAGAGGTTGAAAGTCTTTATAATTTTTCGAAAACGGAAGTATTGAACTTGTGAGGTATTTTTTATTTTTTTTTTCTTAGTCTTCTTGTTTTTGGCGGTTAATCGTATTGTGAATATAACATATATACATATATATAGAGTATACGAGGTGGAAAAAGAAAACACACGTTGTATTTATTTACATTCGTTGTATTTATTGTGTTACAGGGGATAGACGAGTTTCCAACGTCACTGACCTAGGTATTAATAACGCACGCACGCATTTTTCTTGTAGTTGTTTTTTTTTCTTTGTTTCTCTTTTACGTAGTTGTTAGTATATTCTGTGTCGAACGTTGTTTCATCAACCTCACTCTTAGCTACAGGACTCTGCGTTGTTTGCTATTTCCAAGGTCAATTACGCGGGGATAGGAAAATTGACGTCCTGTAATCCCTTTTCGTCCCTTGATACGCTCGTGTTGCGATGGGTCAAGGTGCGATTATTACAATGACGCGTAGCTGACGTCAGATTTTATTAAATTTTCTCATCCTGAATAAGAGAGGAAGAAGAAGAAGAAGAAAAAGAAGAAGAATAAATACCTCCCTGCTCTACTTTCATTTTGCAGGTTGAATCATTTTTCACAATCCATCTCTCTTTCTCTCTCCCACTCTGATACACGAGAGTTTGTCTACTCTGGCGAACCGTGTAATTATTTGTTTCATTTTCTCGAAACAAACACTCTGACCCCCTGAGGGAAACAACCCGCGGCTATAATTTCGTAATGTTTAGAAGGGTTCTCTGCCCCTTCGGGAGTTTTCAATCCGTGTAATAATTTCTGTTCTATTCAACTGTTGTACGTGAGAAAAAACCGACTTAAAATTACCGAATACGTACGATGGCCGATACATCAATCAATGGAAGACAGCCGCTACGGGAACCCGCAATTCAAGTAGCTACGGCCGAGAATGACAATAAATTTTACGACACAGATGCTCGAGCAAATATGCGAAAATTAACATTCTCAGTCGTACCCATCAATCGAATTATCGAATCGGTTATTGACGGTTAGTTTTATGAGAATGAAATATTCACTTGATATTGAAAGAATAAAAACAAGCGATTTTTGCAATTCGGCTAAATATGCGAAATTTGATAGCGTGGAAATTTTTACTTCTCATCGAAATAAATTTCAGAATCAATCGCGCGATTGCTATAAAATTAGCTGTCCACCTTGCTCTTAGATTTTGGCTGATTCTTGTTTCCTAATTCTTGTTTCTTTCTGGCCCTGCAAGAAGCTGAGCGTTAAGATTGGCGTTACGAATCGAGTTTACGCTAAGCGATTTGGATTCTCGTCGGGAGGCAAGGAGGGGGGGATTCAGTAGGGTGCGAAATATCGTTCGACGTATCCAGTGTGACATGAACCGATCTCGGCTGGAGTGTCTAGCTGCGGATCGTATAAGTTTGGCTAGAATTTCGTGACATCGATTTCTCTCTCGCCACCTACGTTAAATGATTCGATTTTCTTTCATCCACCTCGTTCGACGTAAGGCAAAAAGTAAACTTGTGCGTTGTACAGTGAAAACGGGTGTGTAAGTTTCACCGAATAATTTCCAGACGCGGTATAATCTGTATGAATAAAATATACATCCGACATTATCGAGTGTGAGAGATTGACTTTCTCTGTAAAGCGTGATAAGAGAAACGGTCAAAACGTTGATGAAACCATTTCTGTAAAAACGAGACGACTATTTTCGTTAATTTATTCCGATAGAACGGGGACTAAACTTGTTGTGTATTGTAAATCTTTCCTGGAGCTTGAAGAGAAATGTAAGCTGCGCGAGGAAGGAAGAACTGCTCCTGCAACCGCATCTGATCGGTAAGTCCCGCTGTGCATGTTTAAAAAAAAAGCTTCCTCTCAATAACGCAAAATCTCAGTTATATCGCGTATACGATGAAGATAGCAGCAGAAACAGAGTTCAGGTTTTATTGACGCGTTGAAAAGATCCGTTCAATATTTCCTCTCTCGCTCTCTCTCCTTTTCCGCAGAGCTATACTTACGTTCCGAATGAATTTGCGTCAAATTTTAGCCTCGGTTTAACCTGCGCGTCAAGCATGGAGAGCTTAAAACTGTGAGTCGTAAATTATGTTGAAACTATTTTCTGAGAAACCAGAAGGCGAGGATCAGGTCTTCGGATTTGTTTATCATAACGCAACGGTTGCTCAGAAATTTGCCAAGCTCAGAGACTCTATAATTTGCATCCAAGAGACGACGGCCAACTTTCGACCGGGTAGCAACACACCCTTAGAGTTAATTTTCGAAGATCAAGATACCACCAAGTTTCGGTCTACGGGGAATAGGAGAAATCAGAGAGCCTTATTCGTGTTTAATCCATCTTCATTTCGACAAACGGTAGATAGATTCGAGGAATAAATCATTGCTGCCTATACGGCGAAATCGGTCTTGTAAACAAGTCGAACTTTGCGTTGGTAAACACGAGACGAAATTTTCGAGACCTTCAACTCAAATATTCGCGACAAGTATCGATGTGCAGGTTCGAGCGTTTGAACCGCTATTTTATACCCGTAATACCTCAGCTTCACGGTTATATCGGCTCGATGCATGCAACAGTTTTACGCGAGATGTGGTGAAGTGACGAGATGCTCTTCATAAGGTCGGAGGGAAATGTCATATCTAACTGCAACGGAGTTTGTGTTCACCCTCCTCGATGGAGAATTTACTGCGGTATTTTTCCCCTTCAAACACCGTCGCTATAATGCAATATAATCACTAGCAGTGGAAAGTGTGCGGATATAATCAGACCGGCTCGCTCACATCGGCGCGCCGAAGGCTGACAGAAGCCAGGCTTTACTACTGATGTTCGACATTTTGGTAGTTTTTTCTTCTCTTGTTTTCCGACCACCTATTCGAAATGTAACCGTGCGTTGGCTTTAAAGCGAATCTTCAAAGCGGGATGAAAATGGCAACCCTGAGTTGCCAGTTTTCTGAAATCTGTTTTCCATTTATTTTATTCTGTTTTTTTAATTGTGTTCCGATGCTCCAGCCTACGCAATTTCTACTTTTTAGCCCTTCCCTGTTACGAGCCCACTGTTTGATTGACGCGTAACATTTTTCACTTGAAATAACGAGCAATCAGGTTTGCAGGAAAGCCGCTTAACTGAGATTATCTGGGGTTACGATTTTTCAAGGGTATAACAGGCGACTGAATTTCAGACTAAAAATAAACCAAAAACGTGAAGGTTTCAAATTTTATATGCTCCGACTTTTATCATGTTTCCCGGTGTTTTTTTGAACGAATGAGAATCAATTGAGAAAATTTTGTTTATATTAATTATTAATTATTATATTAAAGATTCGATAGATAAAAATCGGGTTTTATGAAATGCCTGAAATTAAAAACTTTTTTTTTACCCTCCAATTCACATCCGCCAATTTCTTTCCCTGACGTGTCCGTTTTTCAGGGTATGGCAATTCCCCGGTCAAACAAAAGGGAAAAAGGTGTGACGCGCTTTGTGACTCTCCGAGTATAAACGTCAAATTCACGAGCGTCTGTGCATGAATGCGTAAATAGAAAAGTATCTACACAAACGTTGGACAGGTGTATAAAATTTGTGTCGTCGCGTGGGTTTAAAGGAACGAGATAAACGAGAAAAGCGGAACGAACAAGGAAATAATAAAACAAGAGAGAGAAGTAATTTGACGAACGTATATTAAAATTGTAAATTTAATATTATACCGTTGGCGACAAAACACTGTGAAAAAATTACTTTCTACATGACGACGTATACCATCACATATCGAAGATACGTGTACCTAAGGACATAATTTTTTAGGAAAAGGTTTCACATTCCGCCCCGCACCCACCTGCGTCTAATATTTCCAGAATGTGCGTCACATTAACGTGATTACCGTAACCGTTCGCAAAACGGAGATCACGAACCGCTGCTTAGTAACAGACATCCTTGATCTCCCCCTCGACTAGGCGTTAATTTTTTCAACCTCCCCCAGTTTCGCACAACGTGCCGATCCTGCACTCGCTCATTTAGCTGTAAGCGGAGTCTGAAGACTTGATGACGCGAGGAGCTTCCAGAGCTCCCCGTGAGAATTAGTGGATACACCCATTTGTCTTGTGGAAATTCGAACAGCCCTTTCGAAGTTTCAAACAGAGTCTATTTGCGGAGCGTTCAACGCAAGAGGCGGGTAAGCGTGTACCTGCGTACCTTCGAGCTTTGCGAAGAAGGGTCAAGGTTCGAAGAGGGTTCCTTACAGCCGTGCTTTGCGCTCGTACACATAATCCGCGCATGAATTTATTATACCGGCAGCATTTCCTTCGTCAAGCGGATATCAAGTCAGACGAGAACGTGGGTTTTACTCAGTACTTATGGGAAATTATCGGAGAGAGCGTTAATTAAATTGTATTGATTGAGTGGGCGGGTCCGGGAAAGCGAATTCGTACAAGAGCGCAAGGAAGTTGAAGATAGTATTTTTCAATCGAATGAAAAATTCCGAGAAGGACTGCAGCGAAGTATGCAATAGACGCGTGCACGGAGACCGGAAAGACGTGTTGCTTACGAGTTTGCTCGAGCGTAGAATCTTGAAAGGAACTTTAAAGCTCGAAATAAACCCTTCGCGAACGCGTATGGAAAAGCGGCACACCCGCGACTGTAGATCTATACGCACGTTACATCGGCGCTTCTCTCTCCTCGCCTTCTCTATTTTTCACATCTGAATGTGTACCGTACAGTGGCTCACGGGATGAATTCATCTGGGACATGGGAATGACGCTATTCCCTTTGTGCGAGAATACACTGCTGCGTTTCATCCAGAAGATAAATTCTAGACTGAGAAACTGAATTCTCTCACGATTTTACCCGCACGCAAAATGGTCGGAATTATTTAACCGAAATGAAGATGTTATGGAACTTGGGGAAAATAATATAACGCGAAACGGGACGGTCGGATTGAGGTTTAAAAAATTTAATTACATTCGGGACAAAGTTAACGCTGCTTACGCTACGTGAATGGGGTCGAAATGACCCCGCGGTATGATCGCCGTAAATTTCATATGAAAAACACGCAAAATAATCTGTTTTGATACAAGATGAATAATTAAATATTGTAAAAATCGTTAATTCATTCTTTTTCCAAAAATTCACTCACTCCAATGAATACCTTTTTTCATCTCGCAGTGTCTACATATTTGTTTTTTCTTAAATATTTGTGCCTTGAAAGCCAGTCAATCAATTTCCAGGTGAAAATATTGAAAATTCAGTGAGTTACGATTCTTTGAATCGAATGATACACTTTCCGATACTTGGTTGTTTCTTGAATCTTTTTTTTTTTTTTTAATATTCAAAATTTCATTTTGCTAAAGACAACTAATTTGCCTTGAAATACCACAGTTTAAGAGCATCTCAGAATTTTTTCAAATCATTCAAACCGATGTCTCCGTTTCTACGCAATGACTTTTGATGTGGGGTATCCGGTGACCCCGGTGTGACACCAGTTTTATACGCAGGAGGTTAATAACTTTTACGAGATTACACCACTGGTTTAAACATTTAAATGCCAAAATTACACCATTGTTCCAATTTTTTTTATGCCAATTAGGGTGAAATCATCGTTCGTTAGCGGTTTCTCCCTGAAAAAGGTCCTGAAATGATTTTTTGACGGCGTTAACGCATCCCGTTACAAAAGATGAGCTTATTCATTACAAGCTATAGCGATAATTGGGCAACATCGGAGAAAGCTCATCTCAGCCAATTTGTAGAGAATTGGTTAACGAACAGAATGAGCTGTCAGTAATGAAAATTGGAGGAGCGATGTTGTTTCTTTTGGCGTGGAACGAGAAAGAAAATAACGAAAACAAATTACACGATTATTTAATCTGACGAGCTTTTTCACCCCAAAATTAAACTTTTGATCATAGTTGACCGTTTTCTCCTCCAATACTCTTTTACCGAGTCTGTACGTCCAATCCATCTTCAATTGAGAGAGTGAAGATCAATGCACCGAAGCTTTTGCTGCACCGTTAATATCAATCAGGCGCTTCAAATCACGAGGGTGGAAAAGTGGCTGCACTTTTATCCGGTGCCCGAGAGTTAACTCGGCGTTGACGTTGACGGTGCGGAAAAGATCGAAGGATGCAGGAGCTCCTTCCTTGCGGAAGGATATGGAGTGGATGGGATGTCGATCCCGATTCCCATTAGCGCCGGGTTCGCCCCCATTCGGAATCAGTCCCACTTGAACCAACCTCTGAAATACAATCCTGCGGACCGATTACCAAACTGTGATTCAAGGGCCATTTTAAACCTCAAACACGACCATCTCACCGGCCCTAATTGGATTAATACTCGAGTTGATCCTCGCGATGAGGGTGAAGGACGAAGTCAGGGGATGAAGACTAGAGGACGAAGAAAAGAGGAGAAAGAATTGCTGGAAATAAGCTCGTGTGGCTTTTGTCCCGGCGATTATGATCGGGGTTTTTCACATCCATTCATGACGACACCCTCACAATAACTAACGACGAGTCCTGCGCCTTTTTGAGGCGTTGCTAAAAAGCTCCGGTCCGCGTATAATCGCGTCTAAGCATGAAGGCGAAGCTCGGCACGTATTCCAAAGTCCGTGTCGCCTGTTGAATTCCAAGACCCTACTTAACTTTTCCACTGTTAAAAAATGGGTAGTTCAATACGAAAATATGCCTGGATGAAATTCGCGAGCCCTTATATTTCGGTTTACATGACGTACAGTCAGATTTTAACAATGTATGTATCCAATCTCGATTTTCCCAAACTCTCCGATATGGGGAATAGATTCTCAAAATATTAATTAATCGCAACAGTTCAAACTTGTACAGTATTATTTTTTCGTCATTTGGAACAATACTTTCGACTTGAATTTCCAAAATACAGATATTCGATTTTTTTTTATGCAGTCTAAGGTATATAGTATCTCTACGAATAAGGAGTGAGCAAACTGCGGGAGCGAAAAAGTTGTTCACTGCTATCAATCAGGCACAGACTCGGCTTTTGTCCTTGCGCGAGTGAGAAGAAAGAGAAAATTGAAATTCTACAGGACGACGTCATTGAAAGGGAATGGTTCCGTCCCCGCGTCTTTATGGGAGGACCCACTTTACTCACTTTCGCTAACTTAGTCCGCACCTTCTTACGCGCCTGCCTGCCTATCCGTCGTCGGTACGTAAGCTCCGAGTGACTAAGTTTTCCTTGCAAGCACGGAGATTGAAACGGAGATAATATTTTTCGTCCTCAATTTCCCCCGCGTTACTGTTTATCGATTCGTTTCAATTCGGTCTCGCGAGTGTCGAATAATTCCTCATTTCGACCTCAGCAGCTTCAGAGTTGACAGAAGCACCATCCGGAACCCCGCAGGATGTAGCCTTGGCCCTAATCCCAAAGCCCTCGAGCAACAGCGCGACCTTACGTGTGTATAATGTAAACCGGCTACGAGGCATGACGAGAATTGAAAATTCCATACTCGAATAATTATACGAGTATTTCTGAAGAAGGACCATCGTTTAAATTTCCACAACACCGAGGAGCGCTGCTTTAATCACGAATTCTGCCCTCTCTTCTTCGTAAAATAAATCACTCTCTGCGATCCGGGCGGAATATCTGTGAGATATGACCTTGGAGCATAATCAGACGAACCCGAATTCTATTTCGTCTTCTTTTCTTCCGTGGGCAGGATATACCGAAGCAAATTACGCCGAATTTCTTACCTTTGCTTAATTTTCTCGCCCATAATTTTTCTCGGCATGTATTCACCGTTGCCAGATTATTTTACGCCCCATTGATTGTTGTTGTTTTTATTATTATTGTTACACGCGAGTATCAATGTATGCGTGTAACACGTTACGTATGGAAAGTTACGGGAACGCAAACATGTTCTTCTAGTTTCCCTAGCCGGCCGAAATATCGTGGCTTTCGGAAAGGAGTGGAACAAAGGAATCCGCAAGGTCCTTTGACCCGAGGATTACATTCCGAAGTATCGCTTGCCGGTGTCCAATTAACGGGAAACACCGTTTCTCCTCTCGAAATCGCCCCGTAACACTGCTTCTGAGTGTTCGATATTTAAGGGGATGTTGGGAAACGTGATTCGGAGTCAAACCTTGCGGAAATTAGGTGTATCAGCGGTAAGCCTCGGGGATGAAAAAGTTTTAATTAAAAGTTCGATTCTTTCTCTGTTCTGTGTTAACATTTTTCTAAGCATTAAAGTTATACCTATACGCATACCTAATTTATTTACTAATTTATTTACTATAATATATACCGAATTTATGTACTAAATGAGATTGAAAAAATTTGTGGAATTACAAGTCTTCGGTTAAAAGTTAGGAAAAGAGTAAAACGCCTTTCCAAAAAACGCTGAGAACGTTATTTTCCTACTATGCAATAAAAATGTATTTGTGCGAACGAAAATGAGACAAGTTAAGATATCGATAATTCGAGGAAAGGTTAGATAATCAGAACGTTCAAAATTATTAAACTCTGGTATTTTCCATACGATTCTATTTTTTTCGAGCTTATTTCATCCACTTGAAAAATCTTTACAAATATTTCGAAAAACATTCAAGAAATCTAGCATTACAGTGTAGTTACAATGTGGAGATGCAATTTTTGATGGAAATGTATTGCGCCGTACCTACGCAAATCTGTTTTTATGCTTGTACATTTCCATCTCTGGAAATATGGTGAATAAAAAAAAACCGAAAATCCCTAGAGAGTCTGATGAAGAACAACAGAGTTTGATAATTTGAAAGGTTCCAAACATAAAACGTTATCATAATTCGTAGTATCCGAATTTGTTCAAATTCATTTCTCGTACTTGGCAAAAATTTTGAAAATTACTATCATTGCTTGATTTTTTTTTTTTATTTTTTTTTTTCTTAACGGTTTTCTTTTCACCCAACCTTAGATTCGAACTTCAGACCAATTTACACTCAATACCAGAATCACAAAACAATTCTCCCCGTCGACTTGCTTGTCAGTAAGATCGTTCTCCTCGTTAAACTTTCCTTACATATTAAACGAACGATGCAGAGTCGAGCAGTGCGCGCATGAATACGTAAACACGTTTCAAGCAAACCTAACTCTGTGCATGCGGAAAATACCCTTAACGCTAAGTGGGTCGTAGTAACATTTCGGCATCGGTGGCTGGGTGAGAGCTTTGCGAGGTGTGTTCAAGGTGGGCGTAAAGGCACAACATAGGAGTATAAGAAGCGGATTCGCAATATTCCATCAAACACGCGCTTCAACCTACGTAGGTATGTAGGTTGATAGGTATAGGTACCATAAAGTATATGCCCGCCGTACTCCGGCGACAATTCTGCAGGAAAAGGTAAATTGAAGAAAGCGAGAAACTTCGCCTCGGATTTCAAATTAATTTATCTTCTGTAATATCGCAAATTGCTTTCTACGTTTTTTCCTCTGGCTCGGGGAAAAAGGACAAATACCTATACTGATCGATATTATACTCTTCGGTATTCTAGAATTAGCACTCTCCCATCCCTGCGCATGTATCATATATTATACATATGGAAGTGTGAATGGAAAATTCGACACGAATCCGACGAACGTCTGAGCCTCAACGTTTCTAATTTTGATTAAAAAAAATTTCTGCGATTCTCCCAACTACGAAACGGTGACCTAAATTTTTTCAGATTTTTTATTTAACTGGTGAATTAGTTGCAAATATTTGGAATAATTTTGAAAAGGACCTTTTTTCGAACCATGATAACCCGATTTTTCCATTTTTTTTTTTTTTTTCTTTCGCAGAGCTTTTATTTTCTATTTTGTTTCTTACGATGTAACACTTTGTTCGAACGGTCTTAAAATTTCCGAATAATTCTCAACACTTTTAAACAATGCTTTAGTTGATCAAAAAAATTCAAAGTGATAAATAAAATAGAAGTGATAAGAGTCAGACGTTGGTTGGGTTCGCATGAAATTCACCGTATACATCGATGTAAAAGTTTAATGCTGGATGCTTCCGCTCGTGAATTTTGACCTTCCATATTTGTACGCACCAGATTCAAGCCTGGTCCGAAAAGAGACAAGTCTCGTCAATACTCGTCTGTTCCGCTGAATTTCACCAAAGATATTTGTCAATATAAAAGGATTTCTTTGGTGTTATACCATCATATAAGGCACCGAAACCAGCGAAACGGATATTTTCTTCCCTAAAAATTCGGTAACCGATCGATGGATCGCCGTCTTATTATATCGCCCGCGTTACGATCTAACAATTCGCGTTTTTTGTCCCCCTACTTTGTTACCTCGGAGCTCTTAACGGGCAGGATAAAAAAAAATTCAAAGAATTTCTCTTGCAGGCTCCGATGACGTAAGGAAGGAAAAATAATTATTAACCTCGGCTATTCTATGTATTTTCATTAAAAAACCGGAGTTTCGCGCCCATTTTTCTAGATTCCAAAGGCGAAAAACGAAACTGTGAATAGCCGTTGCGTAGGTGTACCTGCACATTTACAGCTTCTTTATTTCTCCATACCTTATGAATTATTGCCAAAGTTACGACGACACATCCCCAGAGTTTCGTCCTCATGCTTTCGCGGGGGAAATGATACATCGCGGATGAGACATACCGCAAAAGATGCCACGCTTCAGCCACCCGGTTTTTATGTATTAATATATAAATGTACGCGGATATTTATATACGTTTATACACCATAAATAACGCGAAACTTTTCTTCCCCCATGAAGCGAAAGCAATACCCATAGATCTGTAGGTTCGTATCGAGCTGTGTTTCGTCGAATACGTATGCTTCAATATCCCGCAAGCTATACACATATTTGTTCTGCAAGATTCAGCCTTCCGTATAGTTGTTTTTGCATCGTTGCAATATTTTGTTTAATTTTTTATTCTTTCTTGGTTTTTTCATTTGCCTGGTTTCTTTTTTCCCTTAATTTTTCAGCCTTTGATCGTTACGTACCTCCACCTACTTCGATAAGCCAAGACAGTAGAAAAGTCAGAAGTTGACGGCCGTTGCCGATCGTGCTTATCGGCCGTGAATAATTCTTGATAAAATGGTCGGAAAGTTGGAAGATAATTAGGAAATTTTTCCTGCGTTAAGAAAAATAACGACGATGGGCACGTATACCTTTGGTTTTTATTCTCTTCGTTTTATTTTTTTCCGTCTCACTTTTCAAATACCATCACGGATATAAAGAAGAAACACGGGTTTTCTTACGCAGCTTAAAGTCTTCTCAGTCCGGAAGGAAATGCCTGCCGGCATGCGGTGGTGACGAGAAGACGGAAATATCCCTGTTCAAACAACCCTAAGGGTTTACGGTGAGAAAAGTTTGATTTTCACGATTCGGAGGGTTTAATGTGTTATATAGGTGTATTATACGTCGAGATACACGTATGTATATTGTATATACTATATAGGGTATTCCACGTGAAATTTGGAACCCATGTAGGTACCTCACCTCCTTCGATTTTCATAATTTTTTAGTATAAGGTTGCAATTGACGCAAAAGGGTCTCGGAATTTTTTTCAAATATTTTTTAGCCACCAGTGAAATTTAAAGAAATGGAAAAGCTAATTCCAAAACATCATTTTTTTTCTTTAATCTGATAACATTCACACTGATTTTGTGATTTAAATAATGATTTTTAAGCATTACACGATAATGGGATCTCAATATTTATAATTTTTTTCGCAAGGTTTGAGTGTTTTCATGTCGTAAGCGGAGTTTCTTTTTTTCACTTTTTTTTCATCCCTCGATCTAAATAGATTACAGGAAAAGCAAACACAATTCCGACATGGAAAAACTGAAAACTTTCGAAAAAAATAATCAAGATTGATATCTCATTGTCGAGAAGTGCTTAAAAGGTCATATTTCAAATCATAAAATCAGTGTGAATTTTTTTGGAATTGGATTGTCAATGTCTTGAAATTTCACTGGCGGGTAACAAAAATCTGAAAAACATTCCGAGATCCTTTTGGGTCGGTTCTAACATGGTGCTAAAAAATTATCATGGAATGCCCCCTATGTACTATACATACATATTACGTATGCACGTAAGGTGCGGGTTACGTCAAGCCTCGGTTGGCAAATTTTTCATTTAATTCTTTTCCTCCCTTTTTATATTCTTCCCCTCGTGTTCTTATTAGTTTCTTTTTTGGTCCCTTCCTCGGGTTGGACTCCCTCCTTTACTCTGTGTTTGAAATCGTCAATACCTCGAACCGTAATACCGACGCGTCACGTGCGGAGGAAGACACAAAAACGCGCCCATTATCCGCGTTTTCACATAAAATAAACCTGGTATCGTGCGTTTGCAATACCGATGCATGGATTCCGTGAACTGAAATTAGCTTGTTGGCTGCATGACGGAAAGATAAAATATCAACAACGGTATCCAACCAACTCAATTTTGTTTCGGAGTATTCTTTTTGCTGCCAGTTTTTTCGACGGTCATTACATACTCCTCAGCGGTATCAAAAATTCTCTGAACGGTACAGAATAACAAAAGGTGTTTAAAAAAAAAAAATGTTTAAAGAAAATAAAAATTTCACCGAAGGATATCACTTTACAGATTTTTTTAATATTTTTATTCAAACCGACCAACGGTATTGCGTCATCGTAGAAAACCGAAAAAACTCACTGTGACGTAGTTGATGTTTCCCCAAATTATATCTCGCTTTATTTTCGAAGAGGAAAATATTTATACGTGCCTCGCAAAGACGCGTTATATAAATTAATAAAGTACCGAAGTATCAGGAAAAGAAGTACGGTAAATAAAGCTGGTAAAAAATTACCATAATATTGTATCATGTATTATACCTATATACATGGATGTAATAATTTTGTCTGGCTCATTTTTCACACCGCGGTGTCACAGCGAAACCAATTCAATATCGGAATCTCAGCGTCGATTACTTTCAATGTTGTACATATATACATATATATATAATAAATGACAATTCAGCCGTCAAAGACCGTTTCGTATATCTCTCAGAGGTGGATCATTATTTGCTGCTTTTACTGCCGTTTGTTAAACGAGCCGCAAATTCGCGTCTCGTTGTAATTTTTTTCTTCTCTTCAATCACACCTCGAATACTGCTGAATCGTTTTGCTTATCGTGATGAATCTCCCTTCTTTAAGCTCGACGAAATTGAATGTGATTTGAAAAAATCGAGGCACTTTCCATCGTTCGCGTACTCGTTTGTTAATACAATATTACTCCTCGCATCCACATTTTCAACACTGGACGGTACGATTCGCGATTTTGTAGGTAAGTACACGTTGTTTTAAAAGCCATCCACTCTCGCTTAGTAATAATTTTGCGAACAGAGAACGGAGCCGAAGCGAGAAAATGGAGGGAGAGGCTGACTCACGTCGTTGATTTGGACCTCTTCCAAAATATTTGTGTATCAAGGTGTATAGGTATGTTTTACAAAGAACAGATACACCTGCAGCATTGTTTGGTGAACGCGTGTTTCTCGTTTCCATCTCACGGGTTCTTTTCCCCTCTGGAACGAGGCGAGAATCTCGAGTCGTTGATTTCTTTGTTAATTTCAGTATTCGTGCGCGTTTCGTCGTCGCTGCGACGTTATTTAAACAGTTATTAAAAATATATTTCCCACGTGTTCGCATCGCGTGTAACGAAATATCGATCCGTGGATTTACGTGGTCGGTTTTATTCTGTAATACGTACGTTATATACGCCTGACAATCTATCGCGACGTTATAAACTATCCGCCATTCGTGTAACTGCGGAGAAACGGGCAGAATTTCAACCAGGGTAACCGGAACTTCGACTCTTGAGCGACGCCGTACCCGACGGTGAGATATTTTCCACCTCGATTATCCGCGTCTACGTGTATATGATACTATATATCCATGTATGTATAATGTATATGTGTGCGGAGTGACGTCATTCTGTAAGTGACGCAAAGCGTCGTGTAAATAGTAGGAATATCCCAACCTTACTTTCCACACTCCAAGAATCTTCAACTTTGTTCAACCTCCTTAATTGATATTGGATTCGTTGTTCAGATAGGAGGTAGCGTTTTTTTTTTGGAGCAGAGGAATTGCTAGGATTGAAAAAAGAAATAAACAAATACTTAATCCGGGTGTAACTTTTGTGGACATTTTTCTCTCGTGCTATTTTATAATATACCATGAAACGGTGATCTTCAAATCACAATAATCGTGTACAGATTCCAAAGTTTATTATTCATGCAAGAATGTTGGAGTCACGTAGTACGTATAATCATGAATCGCGCTCAGAGGATTGCACTTTTTACCGTAAACAAAAAATAGATAAGTTCTTGCTACAGAGTGTATAATAATTTTAACCGATCTGAAAATCCGATATGTTTCGCTCTTCTCTTTCATTACGGTCACTCGTACTATATATTTTTGTAACAACTGGGAAAATTCGATGCTAGTGCAACTCTAAATTGATGCTAAGGCCTCGTTATTACACTGAGAAAATTTGATACGCTGTAAGACGAAAAGATTCAATTTTGCGATAGCAAAAGAATATAGCATTGACAACTGAAATCGCACTGTGTCACATTTCCTTCTTATGCGAATGATGAGTGAATAGTTATTGCAACGATAACTGATAGTTTACTATAATTCTTTATTACCTAAGTAATAACAGATAAAAATATAAAATTTTGACGCAGTGAGTGTAAGCTTGCTCAATGTTAGGTGTCATGGATATACGGTAAGAATAACCAAAAATAATCGATTATTTTTTCCCAGATTAATCAAGTATGATTGATTATTTCTCAACCTCGATTAATCGACCGACTCGATTATTTTTACTCCCATGAACGACGCGATACGATATCAATTTACATGATTAAACTATCGACTATTACCATTGTCTGACTTACCGAGTACTTATTTGATATAACAAGGGAAAGATAAACGAATATTTTCACCTGAAATTGAAAAATATTTTTAATTAAACAATAAATCATCAAAACAACTTTTCCGCTATTACGACTGCATTCCGAAATTTTCGTTTCAAATGCACCGTTTCAGAAATATGCGAAACGATCGATGAATCGATTGATCTATTAATTTTTACCCATTCAATCGAGTCGTGTTCGATTATTTTCTTCGACTCGATTAATCGACGCGTCGATCATTTTTAGCATAGTGACCATCGCTAGTATAAGGCGGATTGAAAATTACCGGGTAAAGGTCGAAGGTTGTAGGACGGTGGAGGAGTAAACGAAACGTGCGAGAGGTCAGCGAGTGCCACAGAGTAGTTACTACTCCAAAATTAGATCCCCGCGACCCATCCGTCGGCATAATTTCGCTCCTTGGGCTCTTTTGCTCGGCCAGTTGCATCATCCGTAAGGGTTTGATCAAAGTACCAGCAAATAAAATGCTACCGTTATTCTCCGTATCAAGGACTGCGCATTAAGTAAGATAAGGTACAAGGTAAGAAGCTTTGAATCGACCGTATATCGCATCCGAAAGTAAAGCGCAAAGTCGGTGAAAAATACGGAGGGAAAAAAAAACCGCCTCGTCTTACCTCCGAAAAGATCCTCGTATCCAAAGATGATTATTTTCTCTTCCATGCCTGTGTTTCAGCTGTTATTCTCCCGGAAAATTGGATTTCGAATTCCCGTCGTCTTTGATGGAGTTTTTAAACTCGCGGAGTAAAAATATAAACGACATGGTTCAACCCTGAGGCGTATTTTATACTTACATTGCGGTATAACGATGTTACAGTCGAGTGGAAAAGCGCTCGCTGCATAAACGTCTCGGTAAAATTCGTAAATCGCACGAGGATGTAACGATGGATACTTCGCTACCGGCGATTTTATCCACCGTCTACCTACCTATGCTTAGAAAAGTGTTGGAATTTTCGACTTGTGAAAGAAGTTTTTCACGCGGGGTGAATAAAATATACTCGGTACACCTACGTTATGCGGTGGTTTCTGTACACTTTTCTCCCTATGCGGTTATCTTTCTGTCTCTCCGAAAGGCTGCACGATGAATAAAAAGTTCAAAATTCACGTAACATACTTTCCCGATTTCCATTTTCTTTTATACATAAACTCAAATTCTGTATTCTATCAATTTCAGATTGGCTCTCGGCTGCTCAAGTATATACCCTCAGCCAATTTGTCCTCCGGACGAAAGGTAAGCTTCTTTGCTTGCGTGTTATTTGTACCGATAGATATAACAAGAGCATCGTACTCTCATCGCTCGAATCTATACTATACGTATAATGTGTCAGTTTGTTAGGCACAAGTGCTTGCAAATATGTATGCTGCGTGTTATGGACACCCATCTAGGGGCGGGGTTGAAATTCCGAATTTGAATAGTTACGACAGCGCTAAATTCCGAACTTTTGGTGGCGAAACTTGAAGTAGAGAAATCAAACTGTGAGGAAATATCGAAATTTCGAATGGTTCGACACTCGAAGCTCAAAGTTCCGAAACGATAAAATTTGTAATAGACAAAATGCCGAAAGGGCGTAACTCCGCCAAGTCAAAGTTCTGAAAGCGCGGAAATGAAGAAACTTTAAAATCTGAAACATCGAAATTCCGAATAATCGAAAATTTTCAGTTCGGTGAATTTCTGGTTTGGCAAGATTTTACCACTTTGATTTTTCGTTGTTTTGGATTTTCGATATTTTTACGTCCGGAATCCTGGTCATTCTGATTTTCGGTTTTACTGATTTTTCCCACCCACTCGTTGAACAAACTACGCTGTGTGAGAATATTTTAATTTCTCCGATTTTACTCCATCAAAATTTTATTTTGCGAAATTTTGCTCTGTCGGAACTTTGCTGTATCGTAACTTGAATTTTCGAAATCTTGCATTTCGGAACTTTGATCTTCCCAACTTTGATTTGATTTTCCCAACTTTGAGCCGTTGGGTTTCCGACCATTCGAAACTTTTTTCTTTGATAAAAGTTTAATTTATTTACTTTAAGTTTCGCCACAAAATAATTCGAAATCAGGCGCTTTCGGAACATTTCAAATTTGGAACTTCAACCCCCCGTCCCTGTGAAGGTCCGACCAATCAAGCTCGACCGATGACTCATGTCCTTGCCTAATCTGCTTTGTGATACGAATCAGTCAAAGAATCGACCTTAATTGCTCTCGTGAACGTCTTGCCAACTTTTCATTCGCTCTTTAAGGTCTTGTTATTGGAATTATCCATCAGGCCCGATCGATTGAAATTACACGTGTACCGCGTCGAGGTCGAATACTTCGGAAAAATCAAAGGGGCGAGACCTGCAAATAGCTGTTTAAAATTTTTCAAACTCCCGGTTTGATAATCTCCTTCCTCAGCGTTTCAATTATGTGGTTTACCCAGCGTTCGACCTGGAAAACTCGTTCCATCCCTTGCGGCTGGTATAACAAGATATTGCAGAGTAATGGTCCTAACGAGTTGGCCGAAATAGGCGCAAGCGTCCGAGGAACGTCCTCGGGGCGTTTTCCCCCAAGTGCTTGCAAGCCTACAAATCGGCTTGCATTACGCAAGAATGATCGAGCCACAACTCGCAAATATTTGAACAATTTTCAATTTTCCTCGGTCCTTTTTTTCCCTCTATCCTTTTGCTCGAATGTAAATAATTCGCTCTCTCTCTCTCTCCCTCTCTGCGTATGTGTACTAAACTTTCCATCGCCAGAATTCTTTCCGCTCCACCATTTGTGCGACATTGACTTTCCAGCTAGGTACATACCGTGTTGTACATAAGCAAGGCGTACGTTGATGTAAAGAAAAAAAAGCAACAACCGCGCAAGACTTTGCACGCTGATGGCATAACTTTTTAGCGCATCTGGGGCTCCGGCGTCGTTACAGGCATTAGCGTCGTTTCGCTCTTTTGAAAACCGGCGTCGTCGTCGTCGCGTCTACTTCATTGTTAAAGTTTCTTTTCTCTGCTAGTCTCTCGTCTTTTTTCTTCGCATACGCTTCCCGCTTTTCACTTTCTTCTTTTCTCTTGATATTTTTTGTAGTCATTTTTTCGCGCCGTTTCTCGCCTTCTCTTTCTCCGTATGTATACATATATGTATATATATATATATATATATCTCCTTCGCTATCACGAACCGGATAAAGCACCAATTCTCATTCTACGTGGGTGCATGGTTTTCATTTGATACCAAAAAAATACACCACTGTCCGATTTTTCTCCGGATTAATACTCGCGGGAGGGTTCCGAATTAATGGACCTCGTAAATTGACGGAGAAGAATTTCGGCGAGCTGGTCGAGGCGAAAGAGAGAGAGCAAGGAAAAAGACAAGGCTTAACAAGGGTATATGGTGTGGAAGAGAAAAAAAAAGCGTCGTTAAGAACTGGGAAAGCCCTGCCGCGTGTAGATAATCACGCAATAAACCCCTCCCGGTATTTAATTATTATACACAGGGAAATTCGAGTAACTAATTAATGTGGAAAAGAATATACCAAGAGCCTCGACTTTTAATTATTATTCAAGGCCTTTCTATACCGCGAGTTGTGTATCTGAAAAATAGCAATATTTTATGAAAAATGGAAAATTGAAAAAAATCAGTTTATGTCTAACCGCGAGCGAAAGAAGACGGAAAAAACTGCCGGTTTGATTCGAGCGCGTCGATATAACAGCAAATGAAACTCTGCTTACTGTGACAATAACAATGTTTATCCAACCGACTCTTCATCGAGATCAGCCAGTCTGGAATTGTCCGCTCTTTACGATCCTTGTTCAATCCAGGATCTAGATTTATATCCAGGAGCTTCGGGCGGTTTCGTCCCCGAATGATCCTAATCCTCGTCCTGCCATCGTAAAGGCCTCATAAATTTTTTTGTCACGTGCAACGAATATATATATATATATATATACATACATACATTATTAGAGAGTAAAAAATGTCTAAGAGGCAGCTGTAAATCGAAGTGAAAGTGATAACCCCGAGATTAACGGATCTCCTTGTGGGGGAGGAGAGAGGGGGGATTATTTTTATTTTTATAATCGGATATTCCAAATCATTTTAAATCACGGAATTCGCTGTTCCTGTAACATCTCAAGCTTAATCTGAAATTGCGTACCTCTAAAGCTTAAATATTTGAAAAACCAACAGTAAGTAATATCGGACTAATGAAAATCAGAACCCAAACTCGTTCACGTTTAACTTTGTTTGAAAAATCTCACCGCATATAACACTTGACGAAGAGATGAAAATTCTGTAGTTCAACAAAGTAATATAATTAATCATGATTTGATATTATTAAAAAAGAACATTTCTCAGTCAAAATTGTTTAGTTTCAGAATTTTATTTTTTGTTCAAATTGCTCAACTTTAATGACATAACTGACGAGGGATAAAGAAGGTTGAATCGCAACAGAGTTTCTATTTTATCAAATTGTTGATGTGAATTTTGTAGTTCGAAACTCGCACCGTTTTCAATAATTCGACTTTTTCGGATGCGTCTACTATTTTGGTCTGTAAGCAAGTCGGGTTTGCGTAAGATCTGACGTCACTGGCTCGTTACAGCGCAGTGATGCGTGATATTGCACGGGGGATGCTGCAAAGCTTTCGCCCCTCTAGCAGTCTCGGTTCACGTCAAGGTAACAAAGCCGAGCTTTTTTCATTTCGATTTTTCGATTCAATGTCAAGCGAAGGTGAATTGTCATCCGTGGGAATCGAGGATACTCGGAATGCCGTCGTAGCAAGAACAGTTAAGCAGTTGCATCAAAGCCAGCCAAGCCCATTTGCTAATTAATGCCTTTGAGCTTAAAGCTGCGGAGTTGTAATAGATAAACATCAGCTCGAACTTTTCCTCGAATCCAGAATTAAGAGCGTGAAATAACAAGGCGAAGGATCTATCCTTCGATCTAACGCCCAATTTTCTCGGACGGATCTCCGCTTATAACGAGGGTAAGAATTCCAAAGGAATCGGGGTGCGATTTCTTGTACAAACAGAGCTGGATGCGTTGCGATTTTGGCGATGATGGATCGGTTTACTCTGGAACATTGACCAAGAGATTACATGGTGTCGTGGAAACTCATTTTTCTACATCAGTTTCAAATCATTATCAACTTCAGAGCCGATAACAGGTCGCGATTAAATTCTATGTATCACTGTTTCATCGCCCAAATCGACATCAAGGGATGAGAAAAGGGTGAAATTATATTTAAAATTAAACTATTTCTAAAAAGAAATTTTAAACAATTCAATTTTGACCGTTCACCGTAAACCGTACTTTACAATATTGGGCGAATGATTTGGATATTTGACAATGAATTTTGGTTGGTAAGACGGATTTACTCACCGAGGAATCACACCGAAGCGAACGTGCTTTATATTTCCGAAATACTGCAGCAGCAGCAGGAGCAAGATTAATTACGAGATTAAATTATTCAGCTTCCCTAATTGTTCAGGAGCGAAGATTAATTATAAAACACTTTTACTGCAATGAATTACATAAACTTCCGGATAATTTTTCACTCGTGGATAATTATCTTCCGGCCAAGAGTGGAAGACCTGGTTCGCGATAATCTACAATATTTGAACGGATGTACACGACGTGATAATAAAGCTTGGAAATTGAAGGATCATTGACAAGGTGGTGGCAATGTTTCCAATACCGAAATGTGATCGTTCTTTCAACATCTGTCAAAGCTCGCTGAGAAGGGTGGAAAATAGACGTTATTACAGCCCCGTGGCACCTGAGCCCTTTTTAAATTTCGCGAGAGAAGAACATTCTCCGCAAATATAATTTCTAGGGACTCTTGTCCTCTCGTCAGGTTACATTTGACGGTTCCAGAGAGGGGAAAAAACGGCGTATCTCTATCGACTGACAGTTCAATACAGACTTGATTCGTATCAATTTGACAGAGGAGAATGAGAGAGGCAAGAAAAAGAACCAATATTGTCTATGACGAACTGCAATGATGGTTTTTTTTTACATATATACATATAATGTATGTATCAAAACTGCGCAGAAAATTGTAGTGCGAAGAATATGGAAGAAAAAAATTTGTGCGATTTTATTTTTTACAGCTGTAGACAAATTGCAAGAACACGGAAAATTGCTGGAGATTTAAATTCGCCATTGAAAGCCTTGAAGGGTTAAAGTAGCTGTCACAACAGTGTTTAATCGAAGTTGTGCAAGCTTTGAAACGCTTGCTTATTCATAAAATGAATCGAGCTGAGAAGTGGGTCATATACCAACAAATAATCAGCTATGCATTGTTCCGCATAAATCAGTGTTTGCCGGTGGGATTTACACGTAGGTAATCATATGCTGCTGTAGCAGAAATCATTTGCTATCGAATTATATTGCGAATTGTTCCGAGCAACAACGGTCGTAAATGAAAATCGATACGCATAACTGTGTCTCGCTTTGATTACAAAAACAGTTGTATAAAATCACAAAAAAAAAAAAAACACCAACCGATATTCACCCGATGAAACGGTACTTCGTTTCGTTTTAAAATACAACCGGTACATAATTCCCCCGGCGTTCCAATTTGCAGAGGGGTTCACGTGACTAAAGCTCCCTCAATTTTTCACGATTTATCCTTTGGCGGCCAATCGCAATCTACCGAATAAACAACAAATGAACACTAGCGCGATATTTTCTCTGAATAGGATCCAACCGTACGACGAACTGCAATTTCTTCGCCGAGCTGCTCATTCTAAAGTTGAGGATTGAGAAATTTATACCACATACTTTGCAATATTCTCTAAGGGCGCGAATGAGGGGAAGTGCAAACCAAGTGAGCGAAGCTATTTCGGTTGAACTCCAATATCCGGAATGGAAACGGTTTTATTAAGGGAGCTTTCCAGTGTGAAATTTTCAAAAAATCGATTTTTTTTTTTTTGCTTTATCGAATAGTATACACTCTTCCGAATATTCCCTGAAATTTTCATGCCGGAATTCAGATTATTTTGGTTACTGTACAGCATTTTTTGGAAGAAGGCAACGGAGCGCTAAAGCTGCCCGTGCGACCGTTATTTCTATTGTCTCGTTCCTACCTGCACGTACATGAACTTGGCTCACCAATTGTCGAAAATGTGAATTCGGACTATTGCATAATTTGCCGTTAATTAGCCGTAAATTAGTCGCGCGACATATTTTTTTGTCGCACTCAATTTTCAAAAAAAAAGCATATGGCGTGCTAAATTCTTGAAAATCAATCAATCACTGTGTGTGGCAACTAGCCCCAAAGCACGTATTCTGCGGCAAGCAGATAGTAGAAATCGCTACGCAGTGTGCTGTGTGCACCTTCAATGAAGGTTACGACCCAATTTTAAAAATTTTGGAGACGATGGGATGCGCGATAGGGCCAAGCGCCGCAGATTTCGCCGCTAAGTACAAGAATGCGCGCATCACCCAAGCAAACCGCCGGGCGTCCCTGGATAGCAAAGAGGCGAGGACAGCTCGTCGGACTGAACAATCCATTGAGCACGATCTTTTCGAAGAAGCAGAAGGGATATTGTATGGACCTGGCATCGCTGATTGACCGTAAGTAAACGATTTACCTAAAATTTCCTCACTTGAAACTTTGAACGCGTTTTTCTCGAAACAGCATTTTTCAAAACGGTGTCCAACTTGGAGGGCAGAGTTTTAAAGCTATCGAGTTGAATTTTTTACACAATATTCTTAACGTCATTGTTTATCGTGCTATGGAAGCTTTTTTTTTTTTTTTGACATCTTCCTATTTTTTTGTAAAAAAAACTGCAAAAAAAAAATGCGAAAATCGATACTTTTTGTTCAAACCGGCGCCATTTTTGCAAAAAAAAAAAAATAAGGAAAAAGCCTCCATAGCACGAAAGCCAATTATATACCGATCAATAATCTTTTTGTGTTTTTTGTTTCAGATCAAAATTGTGACCCCCAACGTGGACACCACATCCAAGTGCATTTTCTGCAACAATTGTTTCATCATTTTTATAGATATTAATTAATAAATAAATCGATCTTTAAAAAATTGTTTTGTATTCTTCAATATCCAATTAATATACAAAAAAAAAACCAGACCGATTAGATTATTTTTTCTTTAAAAAAAAAAATCGCGAAAAACAGCGATTTTTCGGGCTGTCACACTGGAAAGCTCCCTTAACGTAACCTGGAGCTGTGATAGCGATTTAATTTTGCCGTTTTTACTTTCTAAAATGCTTGAATCGTGTAACATTATATAGGGAAGTAAAACGTTTCGGTGACAAACTGCAGGAGGACATCTAAATCTCATCTGCGTAATAATATTTGATCACTCTGAGGTTATAAGACTGTAATCGAAAAAAGCAGATCGTCATGCGAATGATGTGTTCATTTTACTACCATCACGAATCTAAGATACTGGGTTAAAAATGTAATATGAATGACTTTTTTTCCAAGTAGCAGTAATTATACGTTATTCGCTTATTTGTTGCTGAAATTTTGACGTATTTTTATGTATTATTTTTATAGGTTTGCAAATAGGAATAAGCAAGATGGATAATTAGATTTTTTTAAATTATAAACGAACTAGGCTGGATAAAATTCATTTTCAATTTAAACGTTATACGTATATAATACTTGTATAGGATGTACAAGAAAATAACACATTGCCGGAAAAAATGATGATAAACAGAAATCACGTGTGCAGTATATCTTCCGAGGATGAGGGAAAAAGAGGAGAAAATAAAATAAGGGGAGAAAAAAGCTATGAGATTGCATCAAGTCCAGGGATGATAATAAAATTGGCCGTCACTCCCCTTGCTCGGGCTTCTGCAGGGATGAAAATACCGTCAGATCCGAATACCCGAAAAATTATACCCGGATTCCCTCTCGTTTCGAAAATTCAACGCTAACGCGACTCTGCGGTATTTGAAATTGAAATGTTTTCGTTCAACTTGATTCAAAACGATTCGATCGTTCGAATAACGGGGACGACGACAAACCGACGTTCACGTTTTCAAGTTTCGGAAACACAAAGGTTTGGAACGTGGAATTTTTTCGTTCCAATAACGCCAAAGGGCGGAATAATTACCCGTCGTTTATAATCAACAACTGGCTGTAGCGATTATTTGCATTTTCACTCTGCGGTAATTACACTCAATTTATTTCATTCATTTTCAAAGTTTTGACAGAAGTGGAGTACATTTTCGTGGATCAGAATGATTTTTTTTTTAGAACCATTAATACGTTTTGATTTTTTGAAAAATGTTGGCATCATTCCTTAAATAAATAATAAAATAATCGGTTTATATTCAAACTTATTTCAATTTATTAATCATTGGTATTTTATCAACATTTATACAGCATATGTAAATGAACGAGTTACAATTTTATTGCCGATTGTAAATCCGTGATTTCATGAAGTTGATTTGATTTCGATTCTTTACAGGATCTCCGAGTATTCAAAAGCGAACTCTATCAACTGTTTCAGATGTGCTGAGATTAAATTCTTCCTAATCCCTACAACCGAGTCGCTACAATTTTTTCATCCAAATTTTCGCTCTTCGTTACAACAAATGTTCGATTTTCAAAAAATTTCGAGACCTAAAAAATTAAAGATTCAATTACATACAGACAAATTGTTCTTTTCTTTCAACGTTAAAATTCTTTCACCGTTAATTGGCGTCGATTTGGACGTGAAATTAAATAAATTCCACTCCTTGGAGTTTGGAAAACATCATTTCACCCTCGAATTCTTCGCTAAATACCGAAAGTATGTCGAATATGTATTTGCATAGTGGAATTGCCGCAATTAGTTGAGAAGGTTGTTATCGTTGGTAGATTGAGTCTGCGGTTGTTGTTTTGCCGACGAAGGGAAGCGGCTTAGTCCTAGTGGAAGCTAAAAGGAACCCCGAAGGCTTAATTGAACTCTATGTTACACGCTGCTGGAGAGTTGCACGATGCGATGGCGAACTAACTAATTGTAAGTACGGCCGCGCCCATCGTTCGGCAAACTTCCGGCCAATCTTCATTACTTTCACACCAATCACTCGAGTTATAGCTAGCGTTATTTTTCGACCCGCGACGCCATTCCCATTATCAATTCCTTGTACAAGTTGAGAAGAATTTACACGCTGCGAGCATGGAATTTGCGAAACGCGATCAATGGCGGATCGGAACGAACAATTGAAGCTTAACATAAGGGAAGATTATAAAGTACGAAAGAAGTTAGTCGAGATTAATTTAGTCAAGACAATGTTCCCTTGACGTGGAAAAAAATGTAAAACCATGCATTTCAGCTACAATAGCACGATTATTGATGACAATTTTGAAGCAGCCAATAAGTTGAGTTAATAGTTTCAGAGATCCTATTATCGAATCATTTCTGCAATGAAAAAATCACACCGTTTCACCGATTTTAATAAACTGGGATTATTTTTTCCTTAACGAATTCTCTACATATCTATAAAATTTGATTTTGAATAATCATGGAGTATTTTTTATCAAGGCATCGGTTTAATATTCATCACTCAAAATCATTTCAATAATCATGTTCTTTCGATCAACCGAGAGGCCAAATAAAAAATACTACTTTGATGAATTTTTAGAGATTTCATTTACGATCAAAATTAGACCCAATTCATCAAAATAGTTACAACGATGTGAATTTTTTATATTAGAAATGATTTTATACTGAAATATCTTCAAAGTTATCAATCATTCTATTGTAGACCAAATTTAAACGTAAAACGGAGTTGTTTTTATTTTTTTATTTTATTTTATTTCTGTGTTCGCAAGAAATAATGCTTCGACTAAATTCAGCTCTACTGTGAACTTCAGTTATACTTTGAAACCTTAAATTCGTGTATGTATGTGATATTTCTGTCATTACAACACTTTGACCGGATTTGACCTACATTTGGTTGATCCTCGACCGTGTTATGCGCATGTGTAACCGTTCCCCGAATCCATGATTGTCCAGATGATCCGGTAATTGGTGAACACATGTGTGCGATTGTCGTGGACAATTACAGAACTTGCCCAACGCCCAGAAACACATGTGTCCTTTTTGAAGAAACTACGAAAATGCATATGAGGGTTGGAAATCGTGGAAATTTTCGCAAAGGACTTTCAACAATTTCCGATTACTGCAGGGTAGATGGACATGTATTGCTTCTAAATAAACTGTGGGTTTGAACGGCGGCTGATTCGGGTGACCAATTTTAACAAACTGAATATCAAGACTGGGAGATTAAGTTGTTCGTACTGTACCTGCAACATTGAACATTAATGTTCGATCACGACAACTCGGCAATTAAAGTCTGAAACCGTAAAGTTTACCAATTTTACCAATTAACGATCAAATTTTTGATGTGTTAGTAATAATGGATTGGAAAAATCGTCCATCCTCTTCCTCGATGTACCTTCCTCCGTAATCCTCGCAATTTGTACACTCTATATTGCAACATCGAGCAACATTCACACTTATAAGTTTCATCAGCTCAGCCAATGTCCCTGTAATTTACGATCCCACGTCAACTCGTCACCGACTTGCTAATAGAATTACTTCACCGGTCAATTCAATTATTTTCCCTCACAGATCGAGTGTTACAGTAGCAATTTGGAAATCAATTTTATTCGGCAATATCATGCACCGACGAGTTTTCAATTTATAGAACTGATAGATTCAGATACTGTTAATTATTGGAGAATTGGATATCATGTTTCTTTCACAACGTACCTAATTAACTCACCGAAATGTCGAAAATCGGAAAACGAAATCTCCGAATGAATAGTTGAAAAACAAGCTGAGTAAATTTTGCTCGAAAATTCATGGTATCGAACATTTTACGTCGAGTTTAACTGGCTCCACCTTGGACCACGAATCTTACGGAGCTTAATTAATAAATGAATATAGTTTCGTACCGAATACATGAAAATAGTTTTTCATATTTTAAACTTGTTATAATATTATCCAATTGCCAACGTATACAGCAATATCAGAGTCCCGTCAATGAATACTAACTTCGTGCGTCAGCATTTATCCAAACCTATTACCGCAGTCATGATTATTTCAATGAGAATCCATGAATGCATTGTTACAATAACGATGTCTCATTACTTTGGTAATGATTATTGCAATTCGAATCAATTAATCATTAAGTAATTACAAATCCTAGTCTCGATGCATTACCCATTATTTTGGTAATGGATAATGCATTATTTTTCAATTAATATTTTCTCAACCCTGGGTCCGTTTCATTTGATGTAGAAAATTAATTACGGTATCAAATCCGCAGCAAAGCTAGTGCGCTCAGTAGAGACGAATTAATTCAATAAATGAAGCGCGCGTGCAATTTCAATGCATAATCCAGAGAACAGTCGTGTATCGAGTAACGCGGAACGTGACATATTTCACCTTCTGCTTAAAAGCTAGACCATCCGATCATAGAAACTCGTTTGCAATAAACAATAACCACAATTGCGTTTGTACTTCACTGTTAATTGTGATCCAGATTGTGCGTGGATTCCACGGCACGAGTAGAAATTACCATCATATAAACGTTTCGAGAGACAGCTGGTGAGGAAACGGAAACAGTGTAACGATACGAGTGTCGAAGCCTTTCAAAATTCACATAAATATACGGTATTCCTTGACGGGTGTTCGTCAGTTGAAACTCAGCTCTCGGTCGGGACTCGCGAATACGAGAAGCTCAAAAATTAAAGCGAAAAATTCTTCTCCCAGTAAACAACACCATATATGAAGTTTATAGCGAGGACAAGATCGGTGAGAATTAGGAAATAAACGTTACAGTTGAGATTTTTTCTGCACTTTTTAATTTACAATTTGAAGAACGTCGCGACGCTTTCGTTTCGTTTTAGTCAAACTCGAAGACGTTGATACTGACCCTGTTCGACGGCGGCGCGTTACTCGCGACGTTTTATCTTTCGTAACGAAATGGGGATCTCCCAGTAAGTTGGCTTGTCCTATAAAGTGCTTGGTTCGAAAGAAGAAGTTCGGATCCTGCAAAAACGGCGTTTGCGTCCGTCGCGAATAACCTGATGCGTCGATTTTCACACCCCATCATGTCGTTGCAGTCGATTGCCTGATGGCTGAATATCCTCACCTTCCATTCGACACCTTACACCTACTCCAAATGTTCTACGATCGCATCTGAGCCTCTCGAATTCTCATAAATAATTTTCACGTATGTATAACAAATCGAATTATTAATTATACCTGATTTACTTTGTTCGTTTATCACTCTCCGTTCCTCCTTCCATCATCCCCTCATATCAGGCTGACAAATACACTCTCGAATCCTTTCTGACACATCTATTCATCCCTTATGGTACGTTTCCTCTTGTCTCCGTTAGTCTTTCGCCTGGCCAATTTTTCCGACAGATCAATACGTCTCTCATCAGCCGAGCCAAGTTAATCGTAAGCCGAAGGCTGCGACTATCTCAGCAACGAAACTGGTCTAGTCGTGTGGTCCACGCCGGTTAATTGCGGGCTTTTACGCATTACAATGACCGAAATTTTCGAGCTTACGTGCGAAAACGCGGACCGGTATGTTCGTCCCTAGCGTTAAACCCTGCGCATAAACGTTATCCGAACAGCTGGATGGACGTTGCGTGCATCACACAGACGCAGGCGGGTCTACCGTAATGTTATCTAGGTACAAGGTAACAGCGTACCTCCATCGGCATGGAAAGCCCTAACGATCGATATACGCCTTGCTAGATTCTAAGCTGGGCAGTAGGTACCAATAATCCCACAGATGTGCTTAAACCAGATGGTGATCGTGCGTTGAGGGTCGGAAGGCTTGGAACCTGTACAAAACTGTTACTAAGGTACGTTTAGCAGTTAATGATCCTTTTACATTCCGAAATTATAATTTGGCGGCACAAATCGTGAATTTCTCGATGACCGAAAACAGTTGCTAGAGGGTTAGACACTGCATATTTACTTTTTGGTGATTTCTGAGGATCAATGACTGGTACACTTACTTAATCAAATACAAAGTCAAAGAGACAAAGTTGCGTATCGGTTGTCACGAAGAAGTGGATCGAATAACTGAGGCGTAAATTGGCCGCAAGGTGTAATCACACTTGGTCGAAATGTGATCCAGTGATCATTTAGGAACGAAACAGTTTTCCGAGAAGTGGTCACGTAACTTTTATTACCGATCTGTCGCTGCAGGTCTTATTGATTCGGGGAGCTTCAGACTACGGAGTATTATCGAGGCTGTATATCTTTGTTCGCGTGAGTGGAAAAAGAAAAAGATTATTGACGATGACGAAGAGAAGGAAAAGAAGGAAGGAAAATTACACCTTCGCTGTAATTGTTTGTCGGTTTCAATCAAGAACCGCCGTCTCACCGTCTGTATGAGAAATGAACACAATCGTACAAGGAAAAAACACGACGATCTAGTTTCCGAAAAAGTTTTAACGCGTAGGGCGTATGTAATCACTTGAAGACAATCAGTCGGATGCGATACGGGGTTTATATTTCACGCCTAACTTTCACGTTCCAACGGGCAAACGAGATCCTAATCTAACTTGAATATCGAATAGGTTTTAGCACAAAGGTGCTCCGTGCAATAACTTTGGAATGTTGCAAAGTTGATACAAACGTCAGGGCCACGAGTTTGGAGGAGTTTACCAGGGAAACCAAACTTTGAAACTAAAGCGGGTTTGAGGATAACATCGGATAATCCAATCTCAAACGGAGAGAATTTTTTCGAGTCAATCTGACGTCGAAATTGGCTGGTTTACTTTTGCGTTTTACATTTACAAAAACGTTATTTATCAGCCTTTTGTAGGTAAAACAGAAATCAGATGTTTGTCCAGACCCAATTTGGTAAACCTAATCGACCCGTTAAGCATTTCCAAATCGTTTGAATGAACTTTTTTTTATATTCCCACAATTTTTACGCAAAATCCACAAGGCTTGCTCTTCCGACTCTACAACTGAGTTTCGACAATTTTATTTCATCCTTCGATCGACAGAGATTCGACGCTATAAAACCGCGACTAACACGACCAAAAATCGATGATGCTCCGGCGGGATGAATGTGGCATGCAAATGTGCAAGCTGCGTGTCGTTCTACTCCGTTCACCAAATGGGACGGAAGTCGAATTGACCGAAGTATCAAAGAAACGGCTGAACGGTATCGTTTCAAGAAACGCAGCTTTAACGCGAGCTTTTTGCACACAGTTAAGCACACAAAGTGTTCGTCGGATCGCATCGGAACCCAGTAGAACGTGATATATAGCTTATATACCTTCTCACTATTTTCCCGAATCGGAAGGCTTTAAATCCCCTCTTGAAAGCTTCGCGATGCTTAATACTCCCGGGGGGGGGGGGGGGGGGGGGGGGGGGCTGAAGAAAACGAGGGACCAGTACGTCTTTACCCCGAGGTAATATCATTATAATCTCTGCACAGCCGCTCCGGTACTTTATATTGTACTCTACGTCCGGCGGTTGCAGGAAATGGAATTGCAACAGTCGACGCGTCTCCTTAAATCTCGGTAACTAAAATGGAACGTGCAGTTCCGTCGGCGAATTAAAACACGCACGTCGTAATATTGTTCTACACTTACGGGGACGAAATATCGAGGTGTTTGTCTCGTCGTCAAGTTTTAGACTAACGTAATCTCGGCGGAAGATTCCGCGCGAGATTAAAATTGTCACAAAATTGGAGGAGGAGGGTATGAAAAAATTTATCTCAAGCCATAAAATCTTACGGAATAGAAAAATGTCTTTTTTATTACGTGGTTACTGTATAATCGAAAATTGAAGAGAAACGCGTGTAATAACAATAACGATTTCGATATTGTTAGATAATGGTAAAAATTTTGTACAAGTAATTATTTAGTATTCTTATGGTTGTCCGCAGTTTTTTTTTTTTGTCTGTCTTCATAAAGCGTTAACAAAAATTTATTCCAGCACCGACATTAAAGTATCGCAAATATTATGGTTATAAAAAAATATATTGCGAGTGATCATAATCATAAAGAATAATCTGAGTAACGCCAACTCATTTTCATTTCCCAGCCAGAATTATATTTTCCATTTACGGAAGTAGGCGAAAATAGCTGAGAAATGTTAGAAATTTCTCTCTACCCGCGAATAAAATTCGTTAAAAAGCAAAAGCGCGACACTAGGCACGGTCGTATCGCTTGCAAAATCTTTCAGTGACGTCGGTGCGATTCATAGTTTATATCTTTTAGTGGGCCGGTAAGAAAGGGCGATAACATAATATCCCGGTAATTAGCACCTGTTCCCAATTTACCGCGTGCATACGTACGTGTGTATAACTTGGTCGTGTAGGTGCGAGTTTTACGTATTATATAACTTGATAAATTGTAAGGTGAAGTCAAGGTCGGGGTATAATATGAAGGAAATCTGATGCTTCCCTCTTATCGTGCATCATCTCAGCCCAGCAGGGTCGGGATATCGCCCTCTGGTTATACGGAGGAGCCGAGGATCCTCGACTCGCCGATCCGGACTCCGGGCTACAAATCCAATTTCCCCCTCCTCCCCCTTCAGCTCATATAATTACAGTGGAACCTCGATTTCTTGAACCCCAATTTTACTTTGGATCCCTCGCCTCGCCCTTCTCTTTACACCGCCACTGAGGCAAGTCAAGGATGAGAAGAAGAAGAAGCCGCCACCACCACCACCAAACTCTTGCTCCTCCTTTCAACCCCCATTTACCAACGTTTCACGAAATCGTGGCTCCACTGCATCATTTTACAGTATTATATTCATAACGGTAATTAGGCTTTTCGCATCGCTGCTCAATAATGTATTATACAGATTTAGTGTAATGGTAGGTGTGGCGGTATAATGTAGCATCCGACAAGCAAGCCTCGAGTACCTTTTACCTTATCGTTATACAGAGAAAAGTTGTCTACCGTACTTCGGGTCGATGTTCACTTTTTTGTTCTTCTTCTTTCAGCATGTACAGAGGAAAGCCCAAAACCACAAATTTCAGGCGGCCGGAAGCCGCGTAACCGTAGAAAGATTAAGTATCAAAATTATCTCGATGACCTGCAACTTGCGATAATAAATATAGCTGTATAATAAATGCAATATCCTTGCATTCCGAGACGTTTTAAAACCTGATAGGTATCATTCTCCGTCAGTGTAAAAAATTATCATCGTACGAGAAGAAGAAGAAGAAGAAGAAGAATAAGAAGAAGAAGAAGAAGAAAAGGAAGGAGAAGAAGAGACCCGGTTAAAGTGTATTTCTCTAGGCGTAAAAATTAATGAAGGAACGAAGAGAACAATTCCATCTCGCGATACATTGCGAAAGGGGGGTTGATTGTGAGAGCCGGCTGACAACTGAATAAACAGCCAGCGGAGCTTAGCACGCAAATCTCCAATAATCGATGGCCATACGCAGTAATGCATACAAGAGCTGTATCGTCATTATTATGGAATATAGAATACAGGTATACCTATAACGGGGTGCGGGCGAACACATGTAGCATCGGCAAACTCTGACTCTGTGCGTGTACCTGACTATACTGTAACACCTACATCGACAGAGGCGGACTGTGGCAAAGCTTATTGCCAGATGGCTTATTGCTCCTGCAGCTTCCTGGCCGTGCTATTCAGAGCTAACTAGCGAAAAATGTTACCGACGCACCGGAGTGGAAGAATATCGAGTTATACGGTCAAAAATTTATTAAACTCGTACCGGGAGATAAATTTTCTTGAAACTTAGTTCCCCAAAGTTTTCGAGATCACTGATTTCAAATCTGAGGTCAACTTTTGAAAATTGGCGTAGCCCGCCAATCGGCTTCTACCTAGTACAAAAATCGAGTTTAAGGTCGCATTTTCGTTGTTTTCAAAGTTTTTTTTTTTTTTTTTGGTTAAAAAAGATGAATTATCAGTTCGTTCGAATGTTCGAAGGCAGATTCAACGTTTCCGATCACTAAGACCACTGTATACCAAATTCTGAGACCGAAATCCCTACTGTTAGAATTTTTGGTAATCATGTTCGATCCGGCATTTTTAATTTTCCAAGTTTGACCTCCGATTCGAAACCAGTGATCTGGAAAACTTTCGGAAACCAAGGTTGAAAAAAATTCATCGCTCGGTTCAAGTATAATAGATTTTTTTACCGCAAAACCCGATTTTCTTCCACTGCGAGAAGTTGATCATGATCGGCTCGCGCTGAATTTCTATATGAAGAAAGTGTGTACATATGGACGAAAATTATACCAAGCTGTCGATATTCTTATTACAGAATTCATTTCTCTTTAAAATTCCGGTGCAAGATGCGTGAATCCATTTTCCAAAACTACTGAAACTTCGAATGTATTATAAAAGGAAATTTCCGTCAATGGCCTACCTTTCGCCAGTCAAAAGTGCGATGCTTCAAGCCTGTAATTTTCCCCTATATTAGATCCACCTCCGAACGAACTTCGCTAAATGTCCTGGCGTAATCGTTAACTCTCTTGTTTCGCACGGCTAATCAAGTCCACGGTCCAATCATCATTTGCGATCGGTCCGGAAATAATTGGCGCTGCTTAATCACGAATATATTACCCTGGTCGGCAGGAGCCAATAGGGAACCTTATCGATCATCATCGGCCCCCTTTATGGCCAAGGCACACCGGCTGGCTTGGCAATATTTAGATCGGGGAGAACATGAAACCGTTTCTTCGCGGAGAATACGATCACGCGTCTCATAATACAATCTGCAGAATTGATCGTCGCCGGTGATTAAAAAGCAGTAAAATAGCACGTTTGTTGGAATCAGTTGAAGACTTAGCTTCTGTTAGCTAAAATATCACAATATTGGGACTTTCGTTTGTTTTGCGATACTTGTATTATCAAGTTTTACTCGTACAGTTTGAAAATCTAGATCAAATGCGTAGATCAGGCGCGACTTTGGATGACATTACTGGGAATATAAAGTGACGTTCCTTTTCTTCCAGCAGCTCATAATCAACAGTTCAGTTAACTTCATGATTGAGCGACGGCGGCAGGTTGATAATCGTTAAAAGAATAATGCCAAGAACTTATTTTTCATCGAGGCGAGAGGGAGGCAGGGAGATAAATTCTTGATAGGGATTGAAAATTCTAGTCTCTTGTTAGAGTAATTGCTCGATATCTGAAAACGGAAATTCTCTAGACGCGTACGGTATGATATTATGCACTTGCACGGTTTGCCCTTGCGAAGGATAACTGTAACGAATCCTATTATGCGTTCTCGAAAGTCTTGTCGCATTCCAGAGGAAACATACCAACCATATTTGAACTAGAAACTGGAATGTTCCACTTTGGGAAACCGTCATCCCTGGATCGGATTATCGTTGTAATATATCTCGCTGTGGGAAATAATTGCGGTCAAGGGGTATGGTTGAAACTCCGAATTTTAAAAGCTCCGAAAGCGCCAAATTCCGAATTTTTTGCCGGTGAAACTTGAAGTGAAGATATTAAACTTTGGAGAACCAACAAAGATTCGTTCAGAGAACTTTGCTCAATCGTAACTTGAATTTTCGGAATCTTGCACATCGGAACTTTGAGCCGTCGGGTTTCCGACCATTCGGAACTTTGTAGTTTCTTCAAAGTTTGATTTCTCTACTTCAGGTGTCTCTATCAAATAATTCGGAATTAGGCGCCTTCGGAACTTTTCAAATTCGGAACTTTAACCTCGCCCCGCTGTCGAACAGTGAATTTTCTTGGCTCGTAACCAACCCAAGCTTATTGAACGCTGAGCATTCCGACTAACAATAAGGCACAGTTTCACGACGTTATCAATGCACTCTCCGTACGTTGAAGAGACGTTGCTAATATTAGACCGATGTAGGTATGGCAACCATCGATTCAAACACCCGGAAGATGTGCACAAGTGTAACGCTTCCAAGGTTGTCAACAACTATTATTATACCTCTCTTAAATGCCATTGCAGGGAATTGCTGTGGTAAAAATAAGTTGCGGTGATATTTCTGAAGAGTTGTATGTAATATTCGTAGCATGAATGTCAAGTAAAATGTTTCGAGTATATAATTGGAAAACGGAGAACAAGAGGGCGGGATACCCGATTTTTCAGCAACAAAAGGACACTCACCTTGATTTTAAATTGCATGATTGATAAGCACCAGACCGGCACCAAATTATTCGTGTCTGGGGGCTTCGGAGAGAGTCGATGGTAATAATTGGTTGAAAGTGTAACGAAGTATTTGCCTACGCGAGGTCTGTGAAGAAGAATGAATACCAAGCCCGCGCGATTTTTCAACTCGATTTCACGTGGAAGACCCGATAATCGATACCCAATTAAAAGTTGCCGAAGTAACTTCGGGAAATTAATACGTGCTGGCATAAAGCTACGGTCTCTTAAATTTGCTATCGAAACTTTTTAACCCGCGTTCCAAAGGGTACAAGGTAGGTATATATACACGTATACAAAACGAATGGAGCCAAGTTTTGGGGTGGTAAAAATTTACATCCACAGCTGTAGGTGTATGATTTGAAACTCTGACATAGCGTTTCAATAAAGCTTCGGTATGCCGGGTCACGTACTAGCGCTTCTTGAAAGATGAAACATCAATATTAATTAGTTGACTCCGTCTATGTACAGGAAACGCTGCGAATATGGTCGCTGAACTATTTACCCGAGGGTCGAAAAAAGGGGATTGAAAAAAAGTGGACACAGTTCTAAATTACAGATCAATACAAATGTGTTTTATAATAATATCTGTAGTAAAAGCATTTGTTGACAAAAGATTGATCGATTCGGTTACAGACAACAGTAACATAATTGGCACATATTGACGAATGTATCTTATAACAGTGAGTGTAGAAAGTATATTCACAAATTCACAAAAAATTGGTCGCCGATGAGAGCTGAACGATGAACATGAATTTTCCGGCCATGATTGGCGTATTTATTCAAAAGTTGACAGTTGCCAGTAATTTATGGCATTCCCGTCTTTCCCACTCTTTGATGATCATTTCATATCGCACCATACGGTCATTGTTTTCTGGATCACTCACGCAGCTTGATCAATGCGCAATAATATTGGGGCTCTTTGTTACTCTACGGTATTCTCGCGACTCGGTATATGTGTTTGCATTCTAAATTCATTCTAGGTATTTGAGTGCATCGAGACTTGCTGGGAAGCTGGAATTACTCGGGGGGATGCGAATGGAAAAATATTGGGCTCATCTGGTCTCACATAGATCGTTTTTAATCTAATATACGTATAATTTGATCATTCATTTGCCGTGACCGAGGGAGCATTATAATAATCAGATTTATATAATTCACTAAGCGTGAAATGAAATTGCATTCGACTGAATCAATTGTTTGATCCGATTCAATAATTTGACCAACGCAATGTTCGGAAGTTTGAACAAATTTAGACCTGACCTTACCGATCGTTTGGATTATTTTTTTTTTTTTTCTTTTTCTTCTCTCATTTTTATTTATACGTACAAAATTGAATCCGTTACGCAAAAGCATTGAACACATTATAAGGTTGCTGAAAAAAAAACCTCGTGTACCAGAGACGAAACTCTTTTTTCACATACACGGTGAAAAATCTGAACAATATTTATATATTGATCGTGTCCTTTCGGGTAAAATAAGTTCAACCTACGCGGTCATTTATTGTTTAACAATTTCAGTGAAATCATTTCGGATATTTGTATTCGATTCTTAACACTATTGTCGCAACGTTACGAATGAATCATGATAACAAACTGTGCGAAAATACGGAAAATTAAAAACAGTTGTCTTCCTTGGATCCGTTCTAGGAAATTTTCTATTTCACCCAATTCGAAAGATCATAAATATTTCATTTTTTTCTTATCCGTGGATTGTTGGTTCCGATTCTCGAAAAGTAATTAGCAAGGCACGTAAACCGGTTTCGAATTTCAAGGGAGACCATTGAAATAAATTACGGCACGGCTGAGCAATAAAAATTTAGATTCATTATTCTTTGTATTATACAGTACGAACGTTAAACAAGACTGACCTTTGATGTTGAGCGTTTGCAAGTTGATTATGCCTCCGGGGTGTTTGGTTTGCTTGTTTGGCGAGTTTTCAACCGATAATAACCTTTTTTCTTTTCAAAACCTCGCTCCAGTTCCCTTTCTCGTTTACTCGCTTGCTTGCTTTCATAACACGCTTATTTTACTCGTTACTTGTAGGTATTCGCACCTCGAATCGCGAAATTTTATTTTGAGGTTTAAAAAAATTCTATTGTACATCGACCGCATTGTTCGCGTTCTTTTTGACACGCGACAAGAATTGCATCTGCGAGTGATACGTGAAAAATAATACATAACAATTCAAACGCCAACGCCAAATTGTTATACCAGGTATAATAATTATCACTACAATTATACATTTCGTACCTGAAAGTATGGAAATTTATTTGCAAAACTGATAAATTACAACTAGAGAATCTGAATGTATAAATTTCGTTTAAATTCACAAACAAATTAACGCAACTGATAATAACAATGTTAGCAATAACAGCTGGAGTGCTATTTCATTTCTCTCTAATTACTTATCATAAGAATTCTCATGCATATAAAATCTACTACTTGAAATATAACCGAGGGTTCTTCGTAGTCTAGCAGTAGAACCGTGAAAAAAAGTCAAAGCTTGTAAGCTTATCGATTGCAACCAAGAAGCTGGTCTGGAATTTATTCCCTATCGTAGAACGTGGATGCCTGATGTCAAATAACGCTTTATATTCCGATCGTTTGGTTTCACTTCTTCTTCGCTTTCTTGTATACCTACGTATAACATGTTTATCGTGCATATCCGCATGGAAAAATATACAAGCGCAAAAAAAAAAACCTTTTTGAATTTTTAGCCCTCAAATATACGTTAACTATACTGCAAAAATGGAACAATTATACTTTTGTTCCTTTACAATTTTGATATATAATGTATAATAATCATTTGATGAAAATTGATTGATTTCATAAGTATTGAAGAATTGTCTTTTAATGATATTGAGGAAATAAGTAAAGATGAAAGCTTCTATAAATCTGAATTATTAATTCTTCATGCTAATATTAAAAACATTAAAAAAATCAATAAATAAAACTGCTATCAAACTGGAAGCACCGAGTAGTGCCTTTCAGAAAAAAACTGTTATAATAATATGCGCGGAAGCTTGGCAACCGATAAGATGCATATTATAAATATATGCGGATATGCTATATATGATAATAATAGTAAGATAAATGTAGGAACATGTGTAGATCACATCTTCTACAAAGGTAATTTAAAAGTTTCTGCCGGGAAACTTGTGGACCCAATTACTGATCATTACCCAACAGGGCTCAATCTTAGCGCTGTTTCAAAAGATAATTATGGCATTAATAAAGAAAGTTTATTGAGTTGTGTGCAATTGAAGATTACGATGAATTGTGTCTCTTACAGGATATAGAAGATAAGTTTCCGTGAAAAATTGCCATTTACGAACATAATTATTTCGCATACTTGGGCAGCAGCCAAGAATCCGACAATATTGTAAATCTTTGACTGTTGTTAAAATTCTCGGCCGTAGTTACACGATCATCTTCGAGTGTTGTTATTTTGCTCACTCCTAAAACGCCTAATGTAGAAAATCTCTCTGTGTAATGTCGGGAAAGTGCGCGACGTAGGAATACTCAGCCAACGATAAAAGCAGCAAGTATAGAAGCTTTTTTGCCGTACTTGAGCCGGGAGCTTAAAATGTCGCTGACAGACGTTTGAGAGGCGAAAACTGTTTTACGGCAAGATAAAGGAAAGAAGATGAAGAAAAAAGTGATAAAAAAAAAAGATACACACAGCCAAGATTCGAGTCTTGTAAAACGTTTCTTTCCCATAGCCTCCGGCTTAAACGAAATTCAGTCGGATCCTTGGAAAAGAGGATCAAGTCGAGTAAAAATTGATACTAAAGACGTATAATATAGGCTGCCTGAAAAAAGTAATTTGACCCACAGAATGCGGATTTGTTGACTGGGGGTAATAAACTATAAGTGCGGTTAATACAAGGACGAAAATACCGAATTTTCAAGGATGTGAAAATTTTATCCGTAGAATTATTAAAATTCAGAAAGACCGAGTAAAGAATATTGGAAGTACAGAAAGGTGAAAGCATAAGACGGCAAAATTTAGAATCTGTAAAAGATTTTCTTATTAACGAGACGAATCCCGACGATTCTATATTTTTGGATTCCATGTTCTGACCCTTTTATTTTTTTATTCCTGCATACTTCGGCTTTGAAATCTATGAATTAAGTTTTAGCTTCTCAAAAAATTCAATATTTTGACCCCCGTATTTTTTGACCTTTCTATATTTTCATCCCCACTCGGATTTCCATGTCACGATGATTCCGACGCGCAGTTTCTCTGCTCCAAAAACGATTATGTAGCGAATCGGGATGTCATTATGTTGCAGAAATTCGCTTGCGGAGATGAGGAGACAATCGTATTCGTCCAGCATGAGCATCGGGAGTTCGAGCGGCGCCGGCGAGCCTCTGATCGTCGTCGAGGAGAGCCTCCTGGGGGAAGAGGAGGCTGAACGGCGAAGAACCGAATCTCCGCCCCGCTGTGTGGACCCGGATTCTCCCTCTCTCAACCCTTATCTTCTCTCGCCCTGGCGAGAGACGCGAAAACATTCCCTTCCCACGCCCCAGTGCACTTCGGGTATCACCGCGTCGCAGGTGAGCTCGGATATCCGGGTTTCAGGCGACAAGAGGCGGAGTGAAGACTCCGGATGGAAATGATCTCACAATCCGAAATAAGGAAGGGCGAAGAATTTTCAAAGTAGCCAATAATGGGGTCTCAAAGATTTTTGAGGGAATCAAACTCTCTTTATGACTATTAGAAATCGGAGAACAAGGCGCAGGAATTATAAGTACAGTAATGTGTGTATTTTTTATTTCTCAATCATCATCATCGTTTTGCTGATAAGTAGTCAGTTTTCAAATAACAATCTTGAATGTAACCGAATACACCATTGGCCCAATTGGCTTGAGCTGGAAAGAAGTCGTCTGTATTCGTCCAAAAATTAGTTGAATCGAATTTTCATCCTTATTTTTTGTTTTATACATTAATTTTACGAGGGAACTCCAGGCTTATTTTACATTTTTACGCTAAAAATTTATCGACAATATCAAACGAGCAGCTGTTGCAAATGGTTCACTGAACCTGCCGCGATGAAAAATATTCTAATCAGGTTCAGCATCGGAAGAAGAAGCATTTTTTTTCACTTTTACTGAGACACAAGATTTTTCAAAAATCAAATTATATCTTGGTAAAAAAATTTGAGAAAATAAAATACCTTGATCGTTTGAGCCATCTTTATTTGAAAGTTTCATCACTCACGAAATACGGTTGCTTTCGTAATAAAGTTGGTTAAGGATAAAAATTCAATCTAACCACGCTAGAAAATGTGTCCCTAGTATAAAATGAACTTACCAAAATTCGTGAAACTTGATCGCGTCAACTTACCCTTTTTGAAATAAATAGTGATCGATTTTTCTTCCTCTATCGATTTTGGCATCACATTCGGCAAAGTCGCGTCACCTCCTTAAAACCTCTCTTCGCTCCTCCGTTCTATAATCGTTTCGACCTGAATATGGAACAATGTTCCTCCATTCGGCTTCCTCCATTCAACGGACAATAGAGAAGGATAAGATTTTTCCTCGACCCTCGGCCCTTGGTCACGCAATTTCGCATCCTTTGCACAGGTCCGGCGGCTCAGCGAACGCGGAGAGGGTTCCGGACCGACGCCCCGGGAAGCGGCCTTCCTGGCGACGCTGTCTCAGGCCCCGACACCACAGCCGGGGGGCCGTCGACACTCGGTCGTGACGATATCGAGGGTGCCGCCGACTCTTTTCGGCCGGAACCGGCGCGAGTCCATCGCGGCATTTCCCATGGGAGCCCCGAGGATCCTTCCGAGCAGACGGGACTCGTCTTCGAGCATCGGTCTGCCGCCCAGCAACAGCGGAAGCACGCACAATCTCCAGTTGGACATCATGGACGACATCGCGGAGATAAAGGCGAAGAAAGTGAGTCGAGGGCTGTGATGAGGAAAATTTATCTCGTGACGTGAAGGAAATTCGGAGCGCGAGGGGGGGATTTGAAACGATCGTTCGTAAATTGGGGCGGGGTTGAAATTCTGAATTGGAAAAGTTGCGAAAGCGCCAGATTCCAAATTTTTTTCTGGTGAAACTTAAAGTAAAGAAATCAAACTTTGACGACACATCAAAGTTTCGAGTGGGCGGAAACCCGATGCTGAAACTTCGGAAAGTGCGAAAATGGAAAAATTTTAGACTCTGAAATATCGAAATTCTAAATGATCGAAGATTTTCAGTTCTGTGAATTTCTGGCTTGGTGAAATTTAACCAGTTTGATCTTTCTTTGTTTTTCATTTTCGATATTTTTATGTTCGGAATCCTGGTAATTCTGATTTTCGGTTTTTATGATTTTTCACAACCACTCGTTGAGTAAACTACGCTGTGTGAGTATATTTTAATTTTCAGACTATCGTAACTACTTTTCGGAACTTTGCTCAATCGTAACTTGAATTTTCGGAATCTTGCATACCGGAACTTTGAGCCGTCTGATATCCGATCATTCGGAACTTTGTTGTTTCGTAAAAGTTTTATTTCTTCACTTCAAGTTTCGCCACCAAATAAATCTGAATTAGGCGCTTTCGAAACTTTTAAAATTCAGAACTCCAACCCCGCTCCTATAAATTGCGTTCGCCTCATTTCACGACGATTTTCGATCACTTCCGTTGTTCTTCCGTTCATGTCAATGATGCAATTTACGCCCCGCTTCCGCTATTCTCTTCTCGGGTGATTTTTTTACTGGCTATCCGTGCGGAATGATCGATTCAACAGATTCGACAGCGTGCGCGGTTAACTCAATTTTCTTTGCTCTGGAAAAATAGTTCAGTTCCATACTGTTGCATACCGACTTGTCACAATCGTCTGATAATTTGCAGGTGATTCGAATTTTCCATTTTTCCTGATCGAGTGTTTCACTTGGTCGTTAACTGTGTAATAACTGTTGGATCGAATATTTAACCTTGATTTTTTCCAGTTCCTAATTCAAGTGCCCCTCATCGTGAACAATTGAAAACCGAAATCGTATCAAATTTTGATTAACTTCAGTAGATTATTTGACCCCTTCTCTTACCATTTTCTAGAATTTAGACTTAGAATAGGTCAAGAAACCGTCAAACATTGAAATTTGACAATCCACCAGTCACAAAGAATTGACAGGATAGTTCAGTATTTTTTGATACAACGATGAAAAATTGTAAGACCAGAGTAGAGAGAATCTCAGTCTTTCGAAGGTAATAAATATACGTACACCTATTTTTTTTTAATCTCTAAGGTTAATGTAGCGCTAAATTTTACTTTACAAAATTTCGTAAGTTGAAACTCCTCTGAATCTAAATCAAGAAAATGGTAATAGACCGTTAGAGAAAGCTGTATGAAATTTTGAATCCAAGAGTTTTTTGTTCCAGAAGAATTTCCTCCTCTAGGCCCACTTGAGGAAGTTGATTGGTCAAAAATCTATACTTGTTATTGATTTTTGTATCATATTCGCAAAGCGCGAAGATTTTTTGACAAAAAAAAAAAAAAATCAGAAGTATAAAAATATCGGTGCTTCATTTCAATTTGCTTCAAACATTTAGAAATCGATCTACGATGTCTGATTTTGGGCAGAAAATCATATTCTTCAATTCTAGTAATTCCCATATTTTTATATTTTTAAAAAGATCTCCGTAGCTTCCGAGTATAATATTTTTACAAATACTCAGTGTATAACTGTTTCCTAGTATGAGACTCGTGAAAAATAACCATTCCAATTAGCTTCCTACACGAATTCGATAAAAATTCTCTTTCAACCCCCATCTCTGAATTTTCTCCAACCGTTTCCCCGGCGCAGGTGCGCATGAAGATGTGGAAAACGCCGTCCCACGAACGAGTCTGCGAGGTACAGCCACTGGAAGGAAACGTCGCGGCACAAAGATACACGCAGCAGCAGCAACAGCGGAGATATTCGGACTTCTCGATCGCTGGAGCGCTGCCCCCGGCGACGGGTTCGATCCGTCGTCGAGCCTCGGAGATGCCGAAGCTGCCGTCTGGGGCGGCGGGGGTGGCGGGAGCCTCGACGCCGGTGTCGGGGGTGTCGGGGGCGGCGGGAATCGTCTGCTCCAACACGGACCTGATCTCGATTCTGAGCTCGCTGACGTCCTCGGCGACGGAGATAAACCGCTGCGGCCTGGACCAGGATGCTGGCTCGAAACCGGACCCGGGCGCGAAGAGCGCTGATCATCAGCAGCGGCGGGGACGGCTGGTCGACTTCCGGTCGAACAGCTTCGACGTCTCGATCCTCCACGGGACCGGAAACAAGCCTCAGGGTGCGACGTCGCCCCGGAACCCGTCGGCGCCGTCGAGCTGGTTCGTAAAGCGGCACCAGCCGATGTCGAAGAAGCAAAAGGGCGAGGAGGCCTCACCGACCGCCGTAACCTTCCGCGACGAACGATCGACCGTCGTAAAGATCTTCGACCCCCTCGCGAAACCGGCGAAACTATCGCCGACGCTGGAAGTCGCCGCGAATCCAACCCCCGAATCTACCAGGCACAAGGTCGTCTGGGACGACAAGAGCGGAACCAAGGTCGACGCCCAGGTACTCGGGAGCGCGATAGAGGACTTCCTCACCGCTCAACGGGGGTCCGATCCGAGCCCCGAAACACCGACTTCCGGCCCCTCGAAATCGGCCGGGGTTTCGCCCAGCAAACCGAGGTCCAGTCCCAGCAAGGTCGCCACTTGGTTCTCAGGCGCCAATTCCAAGGAGGAGGAACAGACCGAGAACTGCGAACCTTCCCTCTGTTCTACCCTCAAGGACCTCTTCGTTAAGTAGATCGCTCGTTGATCCTCCTCGTACCTGGCGATTAATAATTTCTTATCGGTCGGGTTTTTATGTCCTAGTTTGAAGCAGGGTGCAGTTTGAAAGAGGACTTACGTGTACTCGGGACAGAGAATTTATTTGCCGATCGAATGATCTCGCATCGTTTTACGATCTGATCGCAACTCATCGACGGCTGTTGATCCTTTGGGACTTTTTTTTTATTCCGTTACCTTGCGGACTGTGCGCTGTACCGGTAGCTTAAACATCGGTGGAAAACAAATTCGAACTCCGAACTACGTGGAATTTAGTCGATGCGATGGTTAAAGTCACGTCGAGTCTTTCGGCTTTTGAAGAAATTGACGGGTTTCGATGAGATGTAAAATTCGGCAGGAATTAACGAACGTAATATTTGAGGAATCATTCGCGTAAACCTGCTTGTTCAAAAGAAAAACGCAGTCAACAGATATGTAATTATAATTTGAAAAAAATTATTTTAATTGATTGAAATTATTTTTATTCGCCAGGTTTAAGAATAATGCCGCGGTGTAAGAACCGGTTTTTGATTTGATTCGCGCGCCTGTTCGTCGTGAGAAAATTTAAGGCAGTAGGAAAAATTGTTCTGGATAATTTAAAATGAGGTAGCATCTGAAGTAAAGCGATTAAGGTCAACAGGTCGTTAATAAAATAATTGCATTTAACGAGAGCTACTCTGCTCTGAGGAAAATGTAACAGCTCTGCCTTTACGACGTTATTTTTGCTCCAGCACTGAATGGGAAAAGAAATTCGATGAATAAAGGAAACAAAAAGTTAACTAGAATATGATGCGTAAGTATAATTTAATATCTACGGATAATGATAATCAATATTTTTGGTCCTGTGCTACTCGAAGAGTAAGTGAAAAATATAGGTATATGAATTAACAATGGAAAACAATCAATCATGATGTGAATTTCAAAACGTCATCTATTTAAACAGAATTCGCATAGGATGCAATGCAGTAAGAAAAAATATAATTTTCGTCGTATAAATCGGATATCTATAAATCGTATAAATTCGATGTTTATACAAATAATCAGTAACAATATATTAACGCACGGAATAACGTGCATAAATAAATAACTATATGGTGAAAGGTACAAGCGTATATGTAATTTCCTTTGCTGGTCAAAGGATGTAGTGAATATATACATACATATACCGTTATACGTGTATGTATATTCTATATACCTACCGCACGATAGGTAGGATTGTAAATATGAGGATGATATTATGGATGTGTAACAGTTCTTGAATGTTTCAACCAACTTCGTATAATGTTATACCTTACCCAATATTGTATATCATAACGTAAACTCATGTGACTTAAATAACCGGTAATTTTACATGGCAGATACATGTATAGGTATTAATACGATGCACTGGAAGCAGGCCAATTGTAAGTGTGCGCGGATTCCGGGACGATAAGATAGTAGAAAATACACGATATCGAACAGAGAGAACGAGGATAAATAAAATTTCATTTCACTCGCCGTTTCCGACACTGAATCGTATCGGATAAAATCCATAAAATATCGTCCAATGAAATAAAAACCTTTGATCGATTTCCCATTCACTGGCAATTCCTCACACGATAATGCGAAAATATTTCTAGCGCGTGATTTAATTGAAATTTGGTGCATCGCATATTTACACGTAGACGCGTTTAGTACCGGAAGTAAAGCAAGGACCATTCCTAATAGTAGATTATACATGATAAATTTATAGATACAACATATATAGACAATCGTATTACGAGGATTTAAAATGTGTCATTTTATGTACCCATACTATAAATGTAAATTACAAATTGTGGGTGTGTATTGTACGATCAATCATTAGTACCTATTTAAATATATAGATACGCATATTACTATCGGTATATCGACTATTCATGTGTCTTAACTTCTTGTTTTGGAATACGTGTATAATATTTGAAATTGGCTAACACATCTTTGTGTATGTTCATATTTAGCGATAATTTGTATAGATTTATATACACATAAATATGAGATAAATATGATATATCATTGAATTAACGCAATTAATATTATATACATACATATATTTATATATTTATATAGCATCAAGTGACCAAGCTGATAGGAGTTATAGATGCGGTCGAGCTGAGTAAATTAACCTGAAGAACGTGTTACCTCCGAAGTCGCATTCGCCAGATACGACCGGCTAAAAAAAAAAATCTTACCAAGCGCCGGCATATAGGCAACCGATTACACAGCAGGCAGTGGATAGCGAAAACACTTTTGGCACTGAATTTAGATCGCTAACCGTTGACTGCTGTGTACTCGGGTTGCCTACATGCCGGCGTTTAGCGGAATTTCTTTTAACCGGTCGTATTTCGCTAGTATGACTTTAGAGACTACACGTTCTTCGGGTTAATTTACTCAGCTCGACCGCATCTATAACTCTTGTCAGTTTGGTCACTTGATGCTGGGTCACCCTGTACCACATATACTATATATGAATATATATATGTATAATATACGAAACGCATATGATAATAGTCCTACCATCATACAAGAATGTAAATAGAATTATCAAATTACGTATAACCTACCTTAAATGTTCCTCGTTAATTATATGTGTATTTAATTATTCACTTCGGATAAAAATTATTCTTACTGTTATTATTGTTACTAATATTATTATTATTATCATTGTGTACCTAAGAATATAAATTATGTGTATATAATACGTAATACATATAAATCGTAATCGGATTTACGAAATGTAAACGCAGTAAACAATATTGCAATAATATATGTACCTATAATTAATCAAACTAACGTGTCGCACCCTGATATTTTAATGAAAAGGTACATACACATATACATGGATACGTAACGATCACTTTCGACATACTTTTGTCTTTTGTGAATTTTATCTTTTTTACCGTTTCTGCTTTCCGCAAAGCTTAAGAACGAATTTCAATATCTTATAATGCGTGGTACACCCGTAGTGCACATATATTTTTCATTAAAAACCGAATTAATGGGTGGACCTGAAAATTCGTTAGAAATACCCATGTACAAAAGACAATAACTATTTGTAAAGTCGCATTTTAATGACACATTGTTTTCTTCTCAAGTGAATTTTTGAACAGTTAAAGAAAAGGGAGGATGAAAAATCAAAAGGATTTACCTATAATTGTAATACTTTAGGCAGTAATAATTGCGTTTTGATGGATTATCGCAAGAGATAAGAAAAATTTTCTTCAAAATTCTTGTTACAATTATTATTCGTATTGATGTACGAATAGAATCAAATTGTGACTCCGAGATTATCGAATCTTGAGGTTTATAATAATATGACGGTATATCGCCCTAATTATTGTGTAAAAAATGAATCACTATCATTTAATCTTTAGGTAAATACAATTACATACGTACCTATACACGTACAATGATTGCGAGACAGGTAATATTGTTAAATTTTAGTCACGTAGCTAGCTGCGCGTAAGATCAAGGATCAAGAACTTGAGGATCATGTATGGGGTGGATGAATCATTAATTAGACAAATCAGTTGTAAGTATTAAAAAAAAAAACAGAAAAGAAAGAAGAACAGAAAATTCGTATTACGTACCTATAATGAATGATTAACTCGTGAACTTGAATATAATAATACAACCATCACCTTTGTTATCGTTAGTTAAAATATCAGGCGTACCGTATAAACTTAATTGAAAATAAATGTGCTGTGGAAACTGTAAACATATTGTTACATGTAGTATATCGAAGTGTTTCAAGTACAGAATGATAATTTGAACTAAACGAAAGTGAAAACGGAAATACGGTAATTTGAACACGTGGGTTGTTTACGATGTTTTCTTAATTTTCATTTCGTTTTGTCAACTGCGACAACTCGACGCCCAATCGACCTTATACCAGCTTTTCTCAAAGATTAGCGCGGCGCCGTTTGGCATATTTTCTAATATCAGGATATCTCCTAGAGTAGGCCGGTTACGCAATTTACAAAGAGACTGAACAAAAGTTGAAAAGCCGCAATCAGGTATAAATCAAAACGCCGACGTGTATCAATCCTACTTAAATATCAGATATTCTGGCGTGTACACACGAAAAAAGAATACATTACAGAATCAAGTCGTTTTATTATGTTTGCCTGATTTACCTACACTACAGCCGATTTAATCCAAAGTTTGTCTAGTATAAATTAGATTTACTTGAAATGAAAAATTTATTCGAACCGACGCCGTTTGTGGTTCGATTTAACATATTTTCACATATTTTTCGACAAACTGAATAACTTGTCCTATTGTTATAAGGACCATTCAAATGATACGAATCTATGGAATTAAATTTATTATTCCAGCCAACCTAACGTTTACAATTAAATTTGCTAATATTTCGGGATTTAGGTAAAAGAATTTGACTACACCAAAACATACGAATAGTAATTAATCAAATCAAATTAAAAGTGCGTTGGTTTTTAGAAAAATGTCACAAATTCGAATAAACTTTTTTCAAAATTAGAAAATCATATTACGAATTACTGCTACTCAAAAAATTGAGTACCTACAAACCCCATGGAAAGTGTTTGAAAATTTCTGCCCCTTTTGTCACAATCAGTTTTCACCTAACTTTCAACACTTTCTCAAGTGTTCTGAGGAAATTTTACTAATCAAATAATTAATTTCAATGATATGAAATTTTTTGCAATTTTTTTTTTTGCAAAGTTATTGATAACGTTGAAATTTCTACTGAGTTTCAGGTTATTTTTAATCAGACAGTTAAATATCTGCCGATATTTTATTACGTTTCTTTAACTTTCCTGAATTTAATGAGTAATTTTTCAAGAATAATTCCGTGGTAAAATTTTTAATAGAGATTAGAATAAAATTAGCAAAGTTTGATGAAATTTGAGGGTATACTTACAACTCTTTTTAGCCTGGAATTTATATGTTTTGTATATGATTCTTTATACAGTGGCGAATAATTACTTTGTCGTGGGAAAATATAAACTCAATCACGTCGCAATGAATGGAAGGAGGTGCCTAATGAATAAATGGGGTAAAGTTTGCGTTTCAAGTGAATATTAACAGCCAGGTGGTGAATAAGAATCACAGGAAACCGATATCTGCGTTGTAAATGAGAATAAAAATAAATACAAGATAATAATATACTTACGAAATAATACTACGGTCTATTTATGGGGTAAAAATGTCATCATTATCTCGAAAGCAAATATTGTCTATCTTTCAGTCTGAGTATAAGCGCTATATGTATAGAAATTCTACAAATGAAAATTATACCAAATGTTGCTATAAAATCTAAATAAATCTTGAATGTTTAAATTTGTCTTTATTTCGCAGCCTAAAATCTTTCGTTTGATAAGACTATGAGGCTTATGTGACTGTTTTGAAATAATTTTGCAAACACAGTCTGTGGATTTCGTGTCATCAGATTGTGATATTGCGTAGTTAGTCATTTACGCATTTCAAAACAAAAAATTTCATCTTACCCTTATACAATCCAATTTCTTTACAGTAATTCGGATTTCAAGGTTTTCTTTTTTTTTAATAAAATCGATACAACATAATTACGATTTGCGATTTATTCACGTATTACATAGGCGTGTTATTTCCAACAGAGTTTTTCATTAACGTGCTACCTACTAAGATTACAAGTTTAGACGATAAATTGGAGCAGTGAAAAATCGCTGGATTAAAACACCTTTCGAAAGTGTACAAATCGATTAATTCTCGCATGTATTTCGTGCCCTTCTGTTAACCAGACAGGAGTATGCAATTGTGTATTTATAAACGTTCTACGATCAATCCGATCAACCTTACTAAAAACAATCAAAGGTCGGAATTAAAGATCGTTGTTGAATATTCGAAATTGATGGCAAGGAATTTCATGGCTAACAGATATACAGTCAAGTAGATTTAAAAATAATGTGTCAAGTTAAAGTGATAACATTTATTACGCATGGTAGAAAGTAATGAAAAAAATTATTATTACAAGTAGTATAAGGAAGACGATGAAAACGACAGCCCAGGAAATAAAAAAACAACTCTGCTTTGTTCGTTTTTTTTTTTTTTTTTTTTTCAGTTTGGTTTTGTGGAAACAATTTTACCTGGTAGAAACCGGAATTGTTGGATCAATTCAATAACACTCTTCGATATCATAAGTTACGGAGTGAAGGTATAAGTATGTAAATGTATACTACATAAAATTGAGCGGCGTTGAAAAACAACCGCGAAATTAGAAACTGTTGTTGTACATAGTTAGCCACAACCAATCAAGTTTTATTCTCGATTTATATATATTTGAACAATTTAACCTTACCTACAGCAAGGTACAAGGTAAACACACACATATAATATATCTATGTTTGAATTAAGCTAACAAGCTTTTGAAGAGTGTATCTACATTGGACCCAATAAATCAAGTATAAAAATTACAATCAATTAAAAGTAAAGTGATTCATAGGATCAGCTTATACGAGGCAGACGTAGTAACATCAGATTTAATTCTTTCTAAATTATTTAAATATCTACGAGGTTTAATCGAGCAAAAGAAAAACTTCACATCGGTGTTAAGCTCTCTTTCGTGTGCGCTTGGGATAACGGAAAGACATTATTTCTTTGGAGATTTGGCGTCGTTATTATAACTATTGGTTTTAAAAGAGAAAAAAAAAGAACTTTTTTTATTAGTCGAAAGCTCGCTATTTTTATCAAATGATAACTTTTGCTTTTCATTACCAAGGTGTTCACAATTACCCTATAGCCATAATTAAAGCTATACAAATATTTCAGCATTGAGAAAAGATGTTCGGATACATGCAGAAGATAAGTAAAACTCTCAATTTTGCGTGATTGCGAAGACTTCAAGTTTTACACGCTATTCCTAAGACCACTGAAATCTAATTTGCTGGACACCCGGATAATGAGATCAAATTTATCCAGTGTGCGACACCCGCGGTGTTGCGGGGAATTTACTAGAATGGTGTACAGAGCCACTGGTATATTTTATTGCCATGTTCTCTTCGATTCTCTTTGATCCTCGGGTACACACAGGATAAAATGATGACAAGGCAGTGAGCAGAGTCGCGTTAGACCTGTATGGCGTATTGGTTCTAGTATATCTAGTTGATACGTTTGCCTCGCATTGAATAACGTGGATAGAGATGATGATAGTTTTATGCAACTGGTTAATTAAAATGCAAACAGTCATTCAAGTATCCCAGCCTAGTATCTACAGCTCTCCGCTATCAACGATGGTAATCTTCTTGGTAGTCTTGCCGCTCTGAGTACCCATGGATTCCAGCTGAAAATAAAAGCAAATGAAACACGGTTAGCTACATTTCTTGCTCAGCATTCTGAGGGCAAACTTCAAGCTGAGTTTCTATAAATAGAAAATAGTTCGCAAGTCGTGAAGTGAGTATCTCTTTCACAGCTCTTCAAATGTTTCTCAATTCCAACAAGTTTCAGTCAATTAAAAATCTAATTAGAATACCGCTTCTGCTTAAAATTCCCTCACTTTCAGCAAGATTACTGGTTCTTTGAACAAGCCAGTTTCACCCTAGTTTGGACTAGGACGACAAATGAGTAAAATATTCACCTTCTTAACAATGTCCATTCCTTCAACAACTTTACCAAAGACAACGTGCTTGTTATCAAGCCAGCTGGTCTTAGCAGTTGTGATGAAGAACTGGCTGCCGTTGGTGTTGGGCCCTGCGTTAGCCATGGAAAGAGTGCCAGGCTCAAGATGCTTCAGGGTAAAGTTTTCGTCCTCGAATTTATTGCCATAGATTGACTTTCCTCCAGTACCATTGTGGTTGGTGAAGTCACCACCCTGGCACATGAAGTTGGGGATCACTCTGTGGAAACTGCTACCCTTGTAGCCATAGCCCTTCTCGCCTGTGCACAGTGCACGGAAATTTTCTACCGTCTTAGGAACGACATCGCTTCTCAGCTGAAATTGGTGGGGGAAAAAAAATTGAAGTTAAGTAACAAGGAAGTGGAATAATTGGATAGAATAATTTGTATCGGTAGAAATACGTGGGTGTAAGAGCAGAAAAAGAACATATCCATGTCGAAAAATTTACAGGAACAAATCGAGTCCGCGAGTTTTTGGAATAAAAAAATTGATACCTTTTTGTAATAAGGTGTTTGTTATGAAGTATATCAATGCGATATCTTGATAATAAGAGAGTGCAAAGATAATAATGTTGATATAAAACAGCTGTCTTGGTACGGCAAGCGGAGGCGTATACATAATATATAGTAATGAATGAATCATAAGCTGACGTACGATATACCGTACATAACAGTAAAAAATGGTGAGATACATCATTATAACAATTCATTAAGCGTTAAATTGAACTGACAATTTAATCCGGATTAAAGAACATTATCGTTATAACGCAACGCGTTGATAAAATATGCGGTGAAATAATCATATCCGCGATGGGTATAGGATGCCAAAGTACAATCACGATCCCAAAGTGAATGGAAAATTTTGGAGAATCATGCGGTAACGCCGAAGGTCGGCATGGCCGGATATGGCAGAGCAGAGGAAGAGAATCGTTGCACGTGTGAAAACGCGAACAATGGGAACAAATATCGGGCAATATTGGAAATATTTTGTCGAAGGATTGACGAAGAATAGAAATGCAAAGATTCGTCGCCGATTCGTAGTGAAATACCGATTCCAAAGTTGATAGATTAATAGCGGCCGGCAGAGTATCCAAGATGGTGACCGGTGTTAAAACGGAACCGTGTTAATGGCGGGGTCAATGAGTCGGCGTTATTAAGCGGTTATTTTATAAAATAGTGGATAAATATTTACCTCCATAACGATGCGACCGACGGGCTTGCTGTCGGCGGCCATATCGAAGAAAACTCGTGGTAATCCCATTTTCGTTACTTTCGAAGAAAAGTTTCTTAGAGACTCTGAGAACGACGGACTGCTGCAGGCGGCAACTCCCAAGCGGCTGAAGGTCGAATCAATTGACAGTCGTCCTACCCGGCAGATCGATGCTAACGCCATTTTAACCAAGCCGGAAATTAATTATGAACAATGAGAATACAACAATTACGCGATACCACGAAATACTACGAGGCTGTAAACTCCCTGCTGATAATTTACGGAGACGTTATTACGTAAGAAAGCGTTACTTTTAGATCAAATATTAGTTGATTATTGAGTGCGGCACCATGCTGAAGCACGCCGACCAATTGGAGCGCTTGTTTCACCCTAGAAACAAAACTATTCCTGAGGAATGCGTCGCTAAGCCTCGTCCGCGCCACAAAAATCGAACTATACCCACAGACGCTCGTTGATCGTTATAAACTGCGTTTACGTATTAAAAATCCATGAGATATTCCGTTAACTAACGGTTACTCTTATACAGACATGCTTAAGGATTTTAATACCAAAATCCAATAGAAATGTACTGGATTTAGCTATTTGATGTCGCTAAAATATATCCACCAGATTTCAGAAATTTTTAACCATTCAAATTTCGCTCGTTAAATTAACCGGCAGTTCAGATCAACATAATGTTAGAATTTCGATAGAACCGAGGTAAACGCTGTATTTTCTCATTTAAATATCTTTGTGATCTCAATTTAAAATCAAGTGGATGGAAATTACTTGGTATTAGAATTTATACAATTCAAACAATGACTGCGATTAGGGTTGTAGATTTACCATTCCTATACTCTAATGAGTCAATATAACTACCAACGTTGAAAGCCGAAGTGATCAATCAATGAATTTTATACATTTCAGCGAATCAATATTATTTAAATTTAGATATTTTCATTCATCGAATAATTTTATGTCGACCTTAAACCGTACTAATCCGTATTAACCTCACCAGCTTGACTCTACCATAGTAACAAGAAAAATGGCGTCGAAGTGAAGGACGCCCTGAGCAGAATCCATACAGTTTGACAATATTTTCTACATCGACTCATGAAAATAATAATCACTGCCAGCCATGAGTAACCTTTCACCCTTTGGAGCCGGTAAAAATCCGCCGTGGGTTCGTAATGCAGGTAATGACAAGAAAAAAAAAGAAAAAAACGCATTTATAACAAGGTTTATTTTGTCTGAACAATAGCTACATAGGTATATTCACTGATCTTTGACAAACCATTGTGAATATCAGTCGACGTAAATATCGACGCCACAATTCGCTGATTGACGTTGTCATATATCACTGGTTAAATACTTGAATGAGAAAGAATTATACGCATGAGTCTTACATGTCAATACCTCAATCAAAGCTATGTGGGATGGAATTTTGTACTTATGCCAGTCACTAAGGATTCAGGTTACAAATGAAAATAGTTCCTCGACGGTTCTTCGATCGTCGCATTTGTCCCTGCGTGCATTGTTTTGTAGTGTTTAGTATCATCATTTATACACATATAATTAACGTGCTCATTAATGAAACAAAATTCCCAACGCCTTGACGATTGATCATCAACATTGAGATTTTAGTTTGATTTAATTTTGTGTACTCGTATTGTGATGCGTTCAAGTTTTTTTCTTCATAAATAACAGTATAATAATGTTTATTCCAACTGTAATCTTTGTTGGCGTAGGTCAAGGAATCCAAAACATTCAACATCAAATGTTGGGCCAAGCCATGGGAGGTATGGGTGGGCAGCCCATGGTTCAGTATCAGCAACAGACGCAACAAGTATATCAGCCAAACCTAGGCCTACAGCAGGTTTGTTTTACACATTGTTTCAATGCGGAAATACGACATAATTTGTAAGGAATACATTAGGAACGAGTATTATAACCTGCTGTAGCTTAGTTTTGATTGCAAAGTCAAAGAAAATTAATAATATGTCTGAATCAAAATTCCATTAGATGTAGAAATTTTTTTTCAGACATATCGATCTGCTAAGCTATGTAAAATTGACAAATTTATTTCAGATATTTATCAATGTTCCACATATAACAGATGCATTAGTGTTTCTTTTACTATTTATATGTGTGTGTGTGTGTGTGTGTGTGTGTGTGTGTGTGTGTGTGTGCGTGCGTGCGTCGTGTGTGTACATATATATATATATATATATATATATATATATATATATATATATATGTATACATCATGTAGTCCAAGTCTATTACATATACCCATGCTTATTTAATTTTCATTTACATAACATAGCCAAACATTACAATGGCATCTATGGCGAGTCTTGGCTCAAATTTACCCAGTGGTATAGCTGGCCAACTTTATCCACAAGTGGCAACTGTGTCCTACCCTGCACCGCGAGCCCTCAATACAAATGCGTTTCAACAGTCTGTAGCAAACGTTGCGCAACAAGTACAACAGAATGTTTCCGCCTCATCTACAAAGCAGCGAGTCTTCACGGGCACAGTGACTAAAGTACATGACAACTTTGGTTTTGTCGATGAAGATGTTTTCTTTCAAACAAGGTGAGTTGTGGACCGAAACTAAATTCGCAAATAAAATTGTACTAGGAGTCGTGCTATGTCGCTTCAGCTATTCTTAAGGTTAAATTCCATGACGGAATGTGCAATTTTTATTAATTTCATAATATTGAAATGAATATGTTGTCATCAGGCAATGAAACTGATTGACAATAGTACCTATTAATATTAATTGTATGTAGCAAGTCTGGAAATATACTGATGATGAATTGCAAATCATGTTCAATGATGTCATTGAAATTAGTAATAACTAAATAACTAATGAACACTTTCTTATGTTACTTTCAATTATTTCAACAGATGATGTACACATACCATTATTATTGTATTACATTTTCAGCGCATGTGTCAAAGGTTCAAATCCAATTGTTGGTGATCGTGTCTTGGTAGAAGCCTCTTACAATTCATCAATGCCATTCAAATGGAACGCAACACGGATTCAGGTACTGCCAATGGGATCAAATACGAATAATGTTAATCCTCCACCGGTTCAAAATCAACCATCTAGACCACAGTCAAATAGGACTTCAGGAAGTTACAATGCAGTTCCTCCTCCGAATGAAAATTCAAGCAACAGGTGTGAATTCAGCCAAATATATTACCATAAATCATTTACACACTTGAAATTTTGTCATTGACAGCGTTTATACTCACCTTATGGTAACTTTTGTTGCAGATTTGCTGCTAACGCTAGTAGCAACAACAGTAATAATCGTAACAAGGGTGGAAGAGTTAGAGAAAGATCACCCAGAGATCGTAGAAACGATGATGAAGATGTAGAAAGAAAGCGCAGACGAGAAGACCGGATCAGAGAACGTGAAAAAAAGGAAGAGCGGAGCCCGTCAAGGACACGAAGGAGCAAGTCACCAAGACCACGCCGACGTACAAGGGTTGTACCACGATACATGGTCCAGATACCAAAAATAGCTCTAGATTTGTAAGTTTCAATCTCACGTTTTTGGAGTGGACCAATAACAAATAGCTATGTACAATACATTTGTGAATCTGCCTTATAAATGACAGGTGTAATAACCACTCTCTTCTATTTTTTGTTTATTTCAGACCTGAAGCTGATGTACTAGAAATTCGACGACGTTATCAGAACATGTACATTCCTAGCGATTTCTTCTCTACAAACTTTAGATGGGTAGACGCGTTTCCGCCACACATGCCATTCACGCTCAATAAGCCATGTTCTTTCCATGTAATGCACAAAGATGTCGAGCCTTACTTTGAAAATACTACAGTACTGGAACCTCCAGATGCAGATTACCTCTTTTCGGCAAAGGTACGTCAGATAACAATAAATTTGTTTTGTAGGTCAAGTGTCAGTCTTGATAACACAAAAAATCAATCCCTGGATTATTTTGCTCACAGGTCATGCTTATGTCTATGCCTGCAATGGAAGAAATTTACAAACGATGCTGCGGTGTTACGGAAGATAGAGATCCAGATCGGGACTATGTACATCCGACTCGACTCATCAATTTTTTAGTTGGTTTACGTGGCAAGAATGAGACAATGGCGATTGGAGGCCCTTGGAGTCCTTCTTTAGACGGACTTAATCCAGAGAAAGATCCTTCTGTTCTAATTAGGACAGCAGTTAGGACGTGCAAGGCTTTGACTGGCATAGATCTGTCCAATTGTACACAATGGTACGTCACCTTAATATTTTGGCAAATTCATTTCTCTGCTGATCTATGCTCATGTCGTATGATGGTGACTGATATTTAATAGTTCCAAGTAGCGAACTGTTTGTAAAAATGCTCTTGTACAGACTACTACGATTGGTCGGCGTCATTAATTCTTGGTTGGTTTAAGTTCTGGTATAATTAGTTTTCCCTGGAATGAAATTTTGTATATTATCGTTATACTTACATTTAATCTTCTTCGTTTTAAGTACTGTGAGGTAAGTAATTTTCAGTGTATAATATTGTTTTGCCCTATGCGCCATTGTTCATACTTTGTAGTATCCAACAGCGGCTTCGTGTCATCTATCATTTATAACTCGAAAAGCAATTCCGAGCTTTTCATACAGATCCATGGCCATTTTTCATGTTCTATATTACACATTTCGGAAGGGGTAGACGAACTGCTTCAACGGCGTTGTCCATCTACATGCAACACTCGCTGAGCTTGTCATATATATTTTCTTTTTTGCAATATTTCAAAGGAACTTGTAATACTTGATTTGAAGGAGCGATCCGCCAATTGGTTTTCATCGTTCTAATAGACACAAAGAACAAAAACAATTCGATTAAAATTAACAGTAATTCATTCGTTACGAAATCCGCTGTACGAAGGAGGTACACGATTGGATACCGAACTGGATATTTCCACTGGAAGTTGGAAACTATGACGGACAAATTTTGGTTTAATTTTTTATTTTTGTTAACGCTGAACGTCGTCGTGTGCCGTGGCGTAGCTTTGTGTGCAGAGCGTCACCTGGCGAATTGAGCAGGCTAAAGTTTAGCGTTTAAGCCAAAGCTGGCCGGCATTAACCTGAGTTGACGTTTGGGTATTGTTTTTCCTTGCGGCACAGGTACCGCTTCTTGGAGCTCTACTACAGACGAGCGGAGACGACCCACAAATCGGGACGAGTCGTGCCGTCTCGTGTTGAAACCGTCATACTATTTCTCCCAGATGTTTGGAGCTGTGTACCGACCAGACTGGAGTGGGACGGGCTGCACCTGAACTATAAGAAACAACTGGAGCGAAAGCTGCTACGAGCTGCCTCTAACCCAGACGATGCTGATCCTGCCAATGACGCTGACGAGGCTGCCGCTGCTGATCAAAAGGCACTACCCACACCATCCCATATTACTTTTTTACCTTTTTATTCATTACATTATTACATAATCGTGCTGCTGTTTTCAACTACTAAACTGATTCTTCAGTTAATACCTGTCCAGTTACCAATCGATCGCGTAGTCGTCATTTATCGGTCCTTGGGTTTCGTTAGTTTGCGGCTTTTATGCTCATTCCTCACATTACTGCTGATAAAATGATATTGTAATCTGAGCTTACGAATTCTATCTACAAGCTTACTTTATCACAATTTATAAAAATTTTTAATTCAAGTTCAAGCAATTTGATCGAATACTTGATTATGTTTCGTATTTCTTTCACATTTCAAATATTGAGCGTACTGTGTTGACATTTATTTATGATTTTTTTAAACAGCTTCATTCCAATGTTTCATAATCACTGTAATTATGGCTATCGTCAGCCAATTGGTAGATTATGGTAAACACCCAATTAGCCTCTGACAGTTTCATTGTGTACGCAAGTCCAAACGAGCAAGCCTAGCTCGGAGAAGAGCGCAGCCGAGTCATTCCCCTTTCCCGAAATCCTCCATCGTCAGTTGAAAATTGTTAAAAAGTACTGAATTATTTATTTCATCGTCCTTTTTTATGTACTACTGCATTTTATTGATATTACTTGTCCGTAACAAACCAACCAACCAACCACACCGACACCAGAGCCAGGATTCTAAGAGAGTCTAGCAGTTACTCGAGTCACATGTGAAGGTCAACGTGAATTATATGTTGTAATAATGTGCATGAATGTTGAGAGAATGACCAGAGGAGAGATTGCTTTTGATTAGTTATAGGAACTGCTTCTGTTTGTAGTTTTTGATGATGATTCTCATTACCTCTAGTTGACCTCTACTTCTTCTTTTCAGGAAGAATCCATTACTCAGAAGAAGGTGCCCACTCACTACTCTGAACTTGATCCAAAGACGATGAATGTAAGTTTTCAGGAATCAGCTTATACCTAACAAATGGGCCTTGCAGTATATTTATACCATCTAGAATTTTTTAAAGTCATTTTTCTGTCCAGGTAAACGACTTACGACAAGAATTGGCTGCTCGTAACTTGGGTTTCAAAGGACTGCGGTCTCAATTAATGGCAAAGCTAACAAAGGCCATTAAATCGGAGCAGGCCAAGGAGGAAGGACGACAGGAAGAGGCAGATGATAACGAGAAAGATGATTCACCACCACCAAAAGAAGAGCCCAAAGATGAAAAGAAGGTGAAGGATAAGGAGGTATACGGTCATGGTTAATGATTTGTCAATTTAGATTGACAAAATCATATTTCTTGGGAATACAACATTTGTATGCTTTATTGACTATACCGCTATCCTTGCAGCACGACGATGATAAGAAAAAAGTTTACGAACGTGAGCGGATTCTTCTTGAAAAACGATATTCTCTTCCGGAAGCCTCTCACATCATCGTCCATCCTTCAAGAACTGCAAAAAATGGAAAATTTGACTGTACTGTTATGTCGCTTAGTGTTTTGTTGGATTACAGGCCAGAAGATACAAAAGTGCGTACAATACATGAGTTTCATAACTGAGATAAGGTTGAATAATTTGCGGAAAGTTCATGATTCATTCACATCTGCTTTTAGGAACACTCATTCGAAGTATCCTTATTTGCTGAGCTGTTTAATGAGATGTTGATGCGAGACTTTGGTTTTCGAATTTATCGAGCATTGTGCAGTCTTCCGGAGAAAATTAAAGATAAAGAAGACGATAAAAAGAAAGAAAAAAAAGATGACAAAAAGGATGATAAGGATCGAAAGAAGGATGACGAAAAGAAGTCCAGAAAAGATGAGAAGAAAGATGATAAAAAGGATGAAAAGAAACGAGAGGGAAGTAAAGATAAAAAAGATGACAAAGATGTTAAGGCGAGAACTGATGAAAAGGGAGATAAAGACAAGGACAAAATGGAAGAAGATGAGGAGGATGACGACGAAGAATCTGAGGTAAGTTCGATCATTTTGAATTAAAATTCAAGTCACGTCCATAATGGATTTCAATAAACTGGCAATGATGTATAATATTATTTTTAGGATGATAATGACTCTACAAAGGATGGAAAGAAAGATAAAGACAAGGATGAAAAAAAGAGAAAAGCAAAGTTATTTACACATGATCCGTATTTACTTTTGGCGTTCGTCTATTTTGATCAAACGCACTGCGGTTACATATTTGATAAAGATATCGAAGAGTTAATTTATACTCTTGGATTAAATTTGTCTCGAGCACAGGCGCGAAAGTTAGTGCAAAAGGTTGTCACTAGAGATTCGTTACACTATCGTAAATTAACGGATAAATCTAAAGACGAAGATGTCAAGGATGATAAAAAAGAGGAAAAAAATATAGATAAACTAGAAATCGGTGGATGGGGAGACAACGAAGAAGTTTTGCGTTCACTTGCTCTCGGTATGTGAAGTTTATAAATATTTACTCTAAACTTGAATTCATTCTACTATCAATTCTCATTTACATCGAAATATATCTGGTTATTTTGTTTCATTTAGGAAACAAGAAATTACTGCCAGTATTCCTTGGAAGTGGCCCAGCATCAAAAAGAGCACGGAGAGAAGATGGTGAAAGTGGCGAGTGCGAAGGAGAGTCTATTCCAGAAGGTTTTGTACTTTATAAAGGCTCGTTGTTAGACGTTGAAAAATTGGTCAGTCAGCTGAAGCGATCTGAAAAGGCTCGACTTGATACGGAGGCTCGAATGATGGAACTTCAGCATGAGCTGGGCTCTGTTGGTGAAAAAGCGTCAAAGCAAGGCACGATGATAAAAGATCTTTCAGAGGATTTGAAATCATATAAGGACAAATTGAGAAACACGGATGATAAGCTGAAGAAAACCTCGGTAATGTGGTATTTCAATACATTACATACTGTAACTATATGTATGTGTAAGAAAATTTCACAATCTTCTTTTTTCAGGCTGAAACCCACACGTATTTAACCTCGTTGAAAAGTATATTTCATATAGCCGCTAAAGTAATTCCTGAATCTAAGAGGGTAGAAATAGTTGAAATTCAGGATGAGAAAGGAGTAGTTGAAGTAAATGGTGCGCAAGTCGAGCACAAATCTAAGTCAGACAGTCGATGGAGTGACAATAAAGTGAATGTTAAGAAAGAATCATCTGGTGGAGACACTGATAAAGAAAAAAAGTAACCATTCGAAAGAGATTATTATTTATTAGTTATAAGAGTATATCATTACAGATTCGTCATTATATCGGCGAATGAATTTTTTACATCGCGGGAATGATTTCCATGCCAGAAAAAGCGAGAGTTGTTTAAAAAAAGCAGTAAACAAAAGTTTACTTTGAAAAATAGTAAATGAAAACAAAGGATAACATTTTGAATAATTTTCCAATGTGAATGGAATAGAATAGCGAAAAAAGAACGACGTTGCACGTGCTTTTTGTTTATTCGGTGTTTCAGTGCCGTCAGAATAAACAAAGAGCCATTACGATTTGTAAAATTTTCAAGATATTGGAATACTTCGACATAATTCGATCCAAACACATGGACAACGCAATGACAATTATGTAAAACTTATAATAAAATCTTGATCGACGTATGTTTTGTTTAACACGCGTAACTAAAGAGTTTTTATACATGTTCATTGCCAATTGGGTTTAGTTCCTGCATACAGCGACAAATCTAAATAGAGAAGAAAGAATAATATCTAGTTACCCTTAGTAGGATAAGCCTTTAAGTCCATTCTTGTGTTACATTTAAGTGTGCGGTCGACAGTCTCGTCATACAGATATTAAGTACCCCCCGCCCCATCCACCGCCCCCTACAAAAAAAGTACTCTTCGGAAATCCTGTTCGACAGTGAACAGTAGTTGAGTTGTTTTGTTTTAGTCTGATTAAAAACGAAAAAAGCAGCAGTGTTAAATTTGAGTTATTTATGTTCAACAGCTCGTGTGAAATGTACGAGTATGTATAAACTACTTTATTTAGGAAAAAAACATACATGCGTAAATATAAGTTGACGAATAAACAAATGTTTCGTAATGAAAAAACAAACCCGTCACTTTATTATTTCTCTTCAATTATGGTACACCTATAGTACACTACTAACTACTAATCCCTGTTCGGTTGACCAATCAAAATCATGAGAAGGGGAACCTGAGGATGTGCCATGCCAGCGTTTTCCGTGTCCCGGAAATTATTGGCGGCTTTTGACACGAGATATATTACAAATCAAATTTCCTATAGCAAATGCAAGTCAGTGATATATTCACAATCACCCAGATGGTAAACCATTTGCAACGTATTCAATACGTTACTACAGCGTTTATACGCACAGGGAAAACCTGGAAAATCGGAAAAACTCTAGAAATTTTTTACAGCAGGGAAAAGTTACGAAAAAGTTGGGGTATTTCAAATATCAGACTGGAGTTTTCAGTCTGTTGAAAAAATGAACTCGTTTTTATACACAGTACTACTCTTGATCTGAGGGGAAAATAAATTGCACTTGACATTTTGTTTTGTCGCACGACTTCATACATTCTATACATATCACTGAATACCAAACTTTATTCCGTTTTTGCTTACGGAAAATCAAAAGCTGTTTTTGAGTGGTTATTCACATACCTGTAGAAAAGTATCGAGTAAGTAATATTATGGGTATTGAGTACGGTTACGTCCGTGAATTAAATTTAGTCAGCGGAATAGTTTTTGAGGGATTACTGAAAGTACTCTGCTGATTTCGCAAACTACGAGTTGAAGTACTCAGGTGATACGACGAGGGCATTGCATAACTATGCTTAGCCTCGACGAATAGAAACTATTGTTAATACATGCAGTGAAAATAAATTGAAGGGGAGAACACTATTACCGCTGAGTACGTTTATCTGATTTCATGTCAACGTATCATCACGAGTTTCGACGTAACTTTGCGCGTAAAATCGATTACTTGCAACCTGAATATAGTGCCAGCAGCGAATGCTGTATTACAGCAAGAGAACAAAAAACGTCTTTAGTCATTTGTCTGCTGCCGCGCTTTTGATGGTGCATTTTCTGAGTTCATGGAGGTCCAATTAGTGAGGAGAGGGTCATACAAATCGAAGCTGAAACCAGAAATTTTCGGTCAAAAAATGAAGAAAAAGTATGGCTAACCCCTTCGCATTTTTGGCGAAAATTTTCGCGATTTCGAAAAGTGCTGAAACGAATTAATTGTGGCGCTATTCCGACGTAATTTTGCGAGAGAAATCGATTGGGCGCAGTCCCAATACGCTGCGATCAACGCATCGAAAGTTACAGCCAAAAAACGAAAACCTGAATTTTCGACATTTCTCAGCAGGTGCTTTTTTCCTCGTATCTTCTCTCCCGTTGATCCCACGCTCCTTTTGCTGCGTTTTCTGAGTTCCTTGGGGTCCAATTGGTTGGGAAAGAGTCATACGAATCAATTCTGAGACAAAAAATTTTTTGGTCAAAAAAAAAGGAAGGTTAACCCCTTTGTATTTTTGGCGAAAATTTTCGCGATTTTCAAAAGTGCTGGAATAAATTAATTGTGGCACTATTCCGACGTAATTTTGCAAGAGAAATCGATTGGGCGCAGTCCCAATACGCTGCGATCAACGCATCGAAAGTTACAGCCAAAAAACGAAAACCTGAATTTTCGACATTTTTCTGCGGGTGCTTTTTTCCTCGTATCTTCTCTCCCGTTGATCCCACGCTTCTTTTGCTGCGTTTTCTGAGTTCCTTGGGGTCCAATTGGTCGGGAAAAAGTCATACGAATCAATTCTGAGACGAAAAATTTTTTGGTCAAAAAAAAAGGAAGGTTAACCCCTTTGTATTTTTGGCGAAAATTTTCGCGATTTTCAAAAGTGCTGGAATCAATTCTTTCAGGCACTATTCCGACGTAATTTTGCGAGAGAAATCGATTGGGCGCAGTCCCAATACGCTGCGATCAACGCATCGAAAGTTACAGCCAAAAAACGAAAACCTGAATTTTCGACATTTTTCTGCGGGTGCTTTTTTCCTCGTATCTTCTCTCCCGTTGATCCCACGCTTCTTTTGCTGCGTTTTCTGAGTTCCTTGGGGTCCAATTGGTCGGGAAAAAGTCATACGAATCAATTCTGAGACGAAAAATTTTTTGGTCAAAAAAAAAGGAAGGTTAACCCCTTTGTATTTTTGGCGAAAATTTTCGCGAATTTGAAAAGTGCTGGAATAAATTCTTTCCTGCACTATTCCGACGTAATTTTGCGAGAAAAATCGATTGGGGGCAGTTCCAATACGCTGCGATCAACGCATCGAAAGTTACAGCCAAAAAACAAAACCTGTGATTATATGAATCCTTACGTAATGTTTTCGATGTTTTCTTATACTGAAAATATTTATTGCTGTTCCAGGTACAACCCGAGGTGGTTATCGGTGGTTGTTCGAGGTGGTTGGCGATTGTTGGAGGTGGTCGGAGGTGGACGAGGAGGAGGACGAACGGAACTGAGTCTCAAAGCCCTGTTGATGTAAAAGCAGCTATTCGATAGAAATTATAGTTTATAGTTTACACAGCCCATTGCATGATATTTCATTATAAATACGTATGTTTCAATGTATTGAGGAATAATTTATCAAATATCCAGAGGTCATGTGCAAATAATAAATGAATTGATTCGACCGCAGTTTGATGTATTCATTGGAGCTTTCACAATAAATTTAATCTTTGTTACTTTTTTTATTTTATTATGGATAATCAAAAACATTTCCGACTATTCGTGCTGTGGAAGCATGGGGATTAAACCAAATGTAGCAAAAGATTAGAAACAGTGTATGTAGAGTACGAGTATTTTTCTAATAATGCAAATAGAATAGAACACCACGCCTTGCGAATTAGCTTTCCAGACAGAGATGAATGATGAATTTTAAGGACTGCATTATCGTTGTTGAATACTCTATGCCTCATGGAAAAAGAAAATCTGTAACGATAAAATTGATGCACGGGATCATCGTCGACTTTGACTTTTGAAATGTCCTACCATTTCCGAACACCTCCAACCATCCTATTTACCTACATTACTAGATTAGCTATGATATGAAAAGAGAAGAATTATTCATTTCGAAATGGGATTCTATTCGACGCGCGCTCGATGTATTCCATAACATTAGTCTTCACAATTATTCCAACAACTTTTCATTTGCTCTCTCGATCTCGAATTTTCATAGGCATAGAATCGAAACGCTGTTTCAGCTGGTCGCAAGTGAAGCATCTGCGTTGGGTGGAGAAGCGGAATTGTTTTTCGAAAAGTATTCGGATGGAAAAAAATTCAGAGTAACTGCAATACATAACGGATGCGCTAATTCTGAACGAGATGAAATGGATGCTTCGTATATGAGACAGTATTTAACGCTGCGTAGTGATTTAAAGACCTAGAAAGGTGATAGGGAGAGAAAGAACGACGCTTCTTAACACTTCGAGTGTATTTTAACACACATTTGAAAGATACGAGCGAAATTTTTCATCATCCAACTGTCGCAGAACGGCAGCGTTATTAGCCGACCCGTTCACTGAAGAATACATCTTCAGTCAACGGCTGACGATCGAAGGGCCTGGCCGCTTGAGTCTGGAATCGGCAGGAGAGATAAAGTGTGTATTTCTTGTGTGAAATGTGAAAGCTAAAATCATTATACATCATATCATACCATCATACATCATACATCATACATCATACATCATACATCGTACATCATACATCATCATACATAGTATCAAAGTTCGAAACCATAGTTTGGATGTCGGACGTTCAGAAAGTGACGTCACCAATTCAGAATCAGCTAGCCGAATTCCTCAGTCGGGAAACAACCGCGCAGTAGAGCGGACGGATGAGAGTCGAGCTCCGCAAATTTCGAGTAAGGGTTCTCAACCTCCCGATCCCGCGCTTCGGGTCCGCTACGTATTTCGAGTACCGGGTTCTCAACCTTCCGGATCCCGCGCTTCGGGTCCGCTACGCGGTGAAACTCGACTTCTAGGATAAGCGCTCCGTGGCTCCTCGTTCATGTTTACAATAAACTATTTCAATTCGTTTTTCGCGCAAGCCCAAATTCGGTAGCTGTCAGTCCGCTAATAAAATATCTCGACTTCCAGGATAAGCGCTCCGTGGTTCCTGGTTCATGTTTACAATAAATTATTTCAATTCGTTTTTCGCGCAACCCCAAATTCGGTAGCTGTCAGTCCGCTAATAAAATTTCTCGACTTCCAGGATAAGCGCTCCGTGGTTCCTGGTTCATGTTTACAATAAATTATTTCAATTCGTTTTTCGCGCAAGCCCAAATTCGGTAGCTGTCAGTCCGCTAATAAAATATCTCGACTTCCAGGATAAGCGCTCCGTGGTTCCTGGTTCATGTTTACAATAAATTATTTCAATTCGTTTTTCGCGCAAGCCCAAATTCGGTAGCTGTCAGTCCGCTAATAAAATTTCTCGACTTCCAGGATAAGCGCTCCGTGGTTCCTGGTTCATGTTTACAATAAATTATTTCAATTCGTTTTTCGCGCAAGCCCAAATTCGGTAGCTGTCAGTCCGCTAATAAAATATCTCGACTTCCAGGATAAGCGCTCCGTGGTTCCTGGTTCATGTTTACAATAAATTATTTCAATTCGTTTTTCGCGCAAGCCCAAATTCGGTAGCTGTCAGTCCGCTAATAAAATTTCTCGACTTCCAGGATAAGCGCTCCGTGGTTCCTGGTTCATGTTTACAATAAATTATTTCAATTCGTTTTTCGCGCAAGCCCAAATTCGGTAGCTGTCAGTCCGCTAATAAAATATCTCGACTTCCAGGATAAGCGCTCCGTGGTTCCTGGTTCATGTTTACAATAAATTATTTCAATTCGTTTTTCGCGCAAGCCCAAATTCGGTAGCTGTCAGTCCGCTAATAAAATATCTCGACTTCCAGGATAAGCGCTCCGTGGTTCCTGGTTCATGTTTACAATAAATTATTTCAATTTGTTTTTCGCGCAAGCCCAAATTCAGTAGCTGTCAGTCCGCTAATAAAATATCTCGACTTCCAGGATAAGCGCTCCGTGGTTCCTGGTTCATGTTTACAATAAATTATTTCAATTCGTTTTTCGCGCAAGCCCAAATTCAATAGCTGTCAGTACGCTAATAAAATTTCTATAACTTTATAATCTTCTCATAATCTTTCTGGTAGATTATATCGATAAAAAAATTATATCAAACCTTACACATTATTTTTGATTTGTTCTTACGCTGAAAATATTTATTAGTATTCGGGGTACAACTCGAGGTGGTTGAAGGTGTTCGGAGGTGGACGAGGAGGAGGACGAGGAGGACGAGGATTTGTGCTGGGTGAGTAAAACACTTTTATAATATTTGATGGCAATTATAATTATATTTCATCTGAAATATTACAAACTTGTCACGTTTACAATAAATTATTTCAATTCATTTTTCGTGCAAGCACATATTCAGTAGCTATGAATAATCTTATACAATTTATTATATTATTAATTAATTAATTAATATTCTTATAATATTTAATGGCAATTGTAATTATATTTCATCTGAAATATTACAAACTTGTCACGTTTACAATAAATTATTTCAATTCATTTTTCGTGCAAGCACATATTCAGTAGCTATGAATAATCTTATACAATTTATTATATTATTAATTAATTAATTAATATTCTTATAATATTTAATGGCAATTGTAATTATATTTCATCTGAAATATTACAAACTTGTCACGTTTACAATAAATTATTTCAATTCATTTTTCGTGCAAGCACATATTCAGTAGCTATGAATAATCTTATACAATTTATTATATTATATTATTAATTAATTAATTAATATTCTTATAATATTCAATGGCAATTGTAATTATATTTCATCTGAAATATTACAAATTTGTCACGTTTACAATAAATTATTTCAATTTATTTTTCGTGCAAGCACATATTCAGTAGCTATGAATAATCTTATACAATTTATTATATTATTAATTAATTAATTAATATTCTTATAATATTCAATGGCAATTGTAATTATATTTCGTCTGAAATATTACAAACTTGTCACGTTCACAATAAATTATTTCAATTCATTTTTCGTGCAAGCACATATTCAGTAGCTATGAATAATCTTGTACAATTTATTATATTATTAATTAATTGATTAAATACATTAATCCTTACACAATATTTTCGATGTCTTCCTATACTAAAAATATTCATTACTATTCCAGGTATTACCCGAGGTGGTCGGAGGTGGACGAGGAGGAGGACGAGCTGGACGAGGAGGAGGACCAGGTGGACGAGGAGGAGGACGAGGTGGACGAGGAGGAGGCGGGGTGGGTCGTGGGAGAGGACCTCTCCTCTCCTCAGAGGAGAGGAGGGGGAGGGGCAGGGGAGGGGTGGGCGGGGAGGGGGAAGGGAAGGGAAGGGAAGGGGAGGGGAGGGCGGCGGGGAGGGGAGGGTGGCGGGGAGGGGAGGGCGGCGGGGAGGGGGAAGGGCGGGGAGGGGAGGGTGGCGGGAAGGGGGCGGGCGGGCGGGTGGGAGGGAGGGAGAGGGAGGGAGGGGGGGCGGGCGGGTGGGAGGGAGGGAGGGAGGGAGGGAGGGAGGGAGGGAGGGAGGAAGGGAGGGCGGGCGGGCGCAGGAGGGGGGGGGGGGGGTGTACTGCTCTATTAACTCTAACGGGCTCGCATCGACATCCGTCCCCCACTCTCTCCCTCCCTCCCGCCCTCCCTCCCTCCCTCCCTCCCTCCCTCCCACCCGCCCGCCCCCCCTCCCCTCCCCTCCCCTCCCCTTCCCTTCCCTTCCCCCTCCCCGCCGCCCTCCCCTCCCCGCCACCCTCCCCTCCCCGCCGCCCTCCCCTCCCCTTCCCTTCCCGTCCCTTTCCCCTCCCCTGCCCCTCCCCCTCCTCTCCTCTGAGGAGAGGAGAGGTCCTCTCCCACGACCCACCCCGCCTCCTCCTCGTCCACCTCGTCCTCCTCCTCGTCCACCTGGTCCTCCTCCTCGTCCAGCTCGTCCTCCTCCTCGTCCACCTCCGACCACCTCGGGTAATACCTGAAATAGTAATGAATATTTTTAGTATAGGAAGACATCGAAAATATTGTGTAAGGATTAATGTATTTAATCAATTAATTAATAATATAATAAATTGTATAAGATTATTCATAGCTACTGAATATGTGCTTGCACGAAAAATGAATTGAAATAATTTATTGTAAACGTGACAAGTTTGTAATATTTCAGATGAAATATAATTACAATTGCCATTGAATATTATAAGAATATTAATTAATTAATTAATAATATAATAAATTGTATAAGATTATTCATAGCTACTGAATATGTGCTTGCACGAAAAATGAATTGAAATAATTTATTGTAAACGTGACAAGTTTGTAATATTTCAGATGAAATATAATTATAATTGCCATCAAATATTATAAAAGTGTTTTACTCACCCAGCACAAATCCTCGTCCTCCTCGTCCTCCTCCTCGTCCACCTCCGACCACCTTCAACCACCTCGAGTTGTACCCCGAATACTAATAAATATTTTCAGCGTGAGAACAAATCAAAAATAATGTGTAAGGTTTGATATAATTTTTTTATCGATATAATCTACCAGAAAGATTATGAGAAGATTATAAAGTTATAGAAATTTTATTAGCGTACTGACAGCTATTGAATTTGGGCTTGCGCGAAAAACGAATTGAAATAATTTATTGTAAACATGAACCAGGAACCACGGAGCGCTTATCCTGGAAGTCGAGATATTTTATTAGCGGACTGACAGCTACCGAATTTGGGCTTGCGCGAAAAACGAATTGAAATAATTTATTGTAAACATGAACCAGGAACCACGGAGCGCTTATCCTGGAAGTCGAGATATTTTATTAGCGGACTGACAGCTACCGAATTTGGGGTTGCGCGAAAAACGAATTGAAATAATTTATTGTAAACATGAACGAGGAGCCACGGAGCGCTTATCCTGGAAGTCGAGATATTTTATTAGCGGACTGACAGCTACCGAATTTGGGCTTGCGCGAAAAACGAATTGAAATAATTTATTGTAAACATGAACCAGGAACCACGGAGCGCTTATCCTGGAAGTCGAGATATTTTATTAGCGGACTGACAGCTACCGAATTTGGGGTTGCGCGAAAAACGAATTGAAATAATTTATTGTAAACATGAACCAGGAACCACGGAGCGCTTATCCTGGAAGTCGAGAAATTTTATTAGCGGACTGACAGCTACCGAATTTGGGGTTGCGCGAAAAACGAATTGAAATAATTTATTGTAAACATGAACCAGGAACCACGGAGCGCTTATCCTGGAAGTCGAGATATTTTATTAGCGGACTGACAGCTACCGAATTTGGGCTTGCGCGAAAAACGAATTGAAATAATTTATTGTAAACATGAACCAGGAACCACGGAGCGCTTATCCTGGAAGTCAAGATATTTTATTAGCGGACTGACAGCTACCGAATTTGGGGTTGCGCGAAAAACGAATTGAAATAATTTATTGTAAACATGAACGAGGAGCCACGGAGCGCTTATCCTGGAAGTCGAGATATTTTATTAGCGGACTGACAGCTACCGAATTTGGGGTTGCGCGAAAAACGAATTGAAATAATTTATTGTAAACATGAACCAGGAACCACGGAGCGCTTATCCTGGAAGTCGAGATATTTTATTAGCGGACTGACAGCTACCGAATTTGGGCTTGCGCGAAAAACGAATTGAAATAATTTATTGTAAACATGAACCAGGAACCACGGAGCGCTTATCCTGGAAGTCAAGATATTTTATTAGCGGACTGACAGCTACCGAATTTGGGGTTGCGCGAAAAACGAATTGAAATAATTTATTGTAAACATGAACGAGGAGCCACGGAGCGCTTATCCTGGAAGTCGAGATATTTTATTAGCGGACTGACAGCTACCGAATTTGGGGTTGCGCGAAAAACGAATTGAAATAATTTATTGTAAACATGAACCAGGAACCACGGAGCGCTTATCCTGGAAGTCGAGATATTTTATTAGCGGACTGACAGCTACCGAATTTGGGGTTGCGCGAAAAACGAATTGAAATAATTTATTGTAAACATGAACCAGGAACCACGGAGCGCTTATCCTGGAAGTCGAGAAATTTTATTAGCGGACTGACAGCTACCGAATTTGGGGTTGCGCGAAAAACGAATTGAAATAATTTATTGTAAACATGAACCAGGAACCACGGAGCGCTTATCCTGGAAGTCGAGAAATTTTATTAGCGGACTGACAGCTACCGAATTTGGGGTTGCGCGAAAAACGAATTGAAATAATTTATTGTAAACATGAACCAGGAACCACGGAGCGCTTATCCTGGAAGTCGAGATATTTTATTAGCGGACTGACAGCTACTGAATTTGGGCTTGCGCGAAAAACGAATTGAAATAATTTATTGTAAACATGAACGAGGAGCCACGGAGCGCTTATCCTGGAAGTCGAGTTTCACCGCGTAGCGGACCCGAAGCGCGGGATCCGGAAGGTTGAGAACCCGGTACTCGAAATACGTAGCGGACCCGAAGCGCGGGATCGGGAGGTTGAGAACCCTTACTCGAAATTTGCGGAGCTCGACTCTCATCCGACCGCTCTACTGCGCGGTTGTTTCCCGACTGAGGAATTCGGCTAGCTGATTCTGAATTGGTGACGTCACTTTCTGAACGTCCGACATCCAAACTATGGTTTCGAACTTTGATACTATGTATGATGATGTATGATGTACGATGTATGATGTATGATGTATGATGTATGATGATATGATATGATGTATAATGATTTTAGCTTTCACATTTCATACAAGAAATACACACCTTATCTCTCCTGCCGATTCCAGACTCAAGCGGCCAGGCCCTTCGATCGTCAGCCGTTGACTGAAGATGTATTCTTCAGTGAACGGGTCGGCTAATAACGCTGCCGTTCTGCGACAGTTGGATGATGAAAAATTTCGCTCGTATCTTTCAAATGTGTGTTAAAATACACTCGAAGTGTTAAGAAGCGTCGTTCTTTCTCTCCCTATCACCTTTCTAGGTCTTTAAATCACTACGCTGTTTTCGCTGCGTTTTCTGAGTTCCTGAGGGTCCAATAAATCAGGTACGGGTCATTTGAATCGAATCCGAAACAAAAAATTTTCCGCTCAAAAAATGAAGAAAAAGTAAGGCTAACCCCTTTGCATTTTTGGCTGAAATTTTTGCGATTCGGAAAAGTGCTGGAATAAATTCTTTCATGCACTATTCGGACGTGATTTTGCGAGAGCAATCGATAAGGCGCAGTTCCAATACGCTGCGATCAACGCATCGAAAGTTACAGACGAACAGCAAGAAATTTTGTTTGTTATTCATCTGCTGTTGGTCTGACACACATCTCACTGCGTTTTCTGAGTTTCTGGGGGTACAATCATTCTAGAAAGGATAATTTAAATCGAATTTGAGATAAACACTTTTCATGTCAAACAGAACAAAAGTAAATAATTAAATAATTATGCAAATATAAAATTCATAGACAAATTAAGTACACGACATTGTTTCGGGTTGTTGAAAAGGTGGGGAAGAAAAATCACACACATTTACAAAGCTGAAAGATCCAGTACATTGATAAAGCTTGAATCCTCGTACAAGTGTTCGGGTGTTATTGTGTAGTAATACAAGAAATCTAAGCTATAATGCGAATGACGAAGCGGAGAGCAAAAACTTGAAACATTGCATGAGAGACCCCATCCTTACATGTCGAAATAGGTATACAGGATACATTGTCTGAAGTTAAATGTCGAGAATACCTCATGAGATGGTTCTTATTATAACTATAAAGTTTAGCTTGAGTATATAACGGCCCGTGTATTGGTGAAACACGGCTACTGTGGAATTTGAGTCATCATGTGTAATAGTATATTGTTTGTATTTTATGAAACCTGTATTACAATAAATAAACACCTTTCAGGGTATTTTTCTTTGTAGTTCCTCAACCTCTGGTCGATTGCTGTTCCAGATCTTTATTCCTCACACCTGAGGGTTCAGTTAGTCTAAAAATCATCATACACATCGAGTTTGAGACGAAAGATTTCTTGTTAAAAATATTAAGGATTTTTAGTCAAACTTTTCGCGATTCTGAAAAATGCCGAAATCAATCCTTTGATGCACTATCTTGACGTAATTTCGCGAGATCATTCCAAACAAATTGGCGGGGTTACATTGCGTATCAATTTCAGTTTTTTCGTCCTTTTTCTTGTTGCATGAGTGGCGTGGTGTTTCCCTGATGTGTGACATTTCAAATGCTCAAAATGGTTCTCAAATCAAATATATATGTCCGATAGACAATCCAACGTAGCAAAGCTACGTGTTGCTGTATGCTCGCTGCGGATATTGCATACTTTCTTACGACGAAAGAAATTATCATTTGTCGAGGCTACGCCACTGACAACGAACCTTATATCCCCATTTATAGAGTCGGCACCACTGACAATGCGACTCTGAACGCAGCCGTTCTGTTGTAGCGTTCGTAACATTGCGGAACGTTTTCGAACCTACAAACCACACTCTCTTCCGTTTCCCGTTTATCCAAAATGAAGTAAGTGAGATATTATGCCCGTGTGTTAGATATCAACCCATTAATCGCCAATCGTGTCGAATCATGTTTGTTAAATTCAGTAACGTGATTAATGAGGACTCGTTTTCTAATTACTTTATGATCGTTTCAGGATCGGACTCTGTGCTTACAGTGGGTACAAAATCTACCCTGGCCATGGCAAAACCATGGTCAAAGTTGATGGAAAGGTATGCTTGCTGTTGTACTATAATAGTGTATTTGTTAAATTTCATGCAGCGATGCCTAGAAAAATATTCGACATTGTGCCGTTTCTTCCGCAGTGTTCGAGTTCAAAATTTATTGCTATTCACTCTTCAGAAATTCTAGTCAACCTTAACCTCAAATACATATTCGTGCTTTAATCTCTTTTTAGACGTTCACTTTTCTCAACTCGAAATGTGAGGCTGCTCATCTCATGAGGCGTAATCCCAGAAAAGTTACTTGGACCGTTCTTTACAGGTATGAAAACAACTACTTTTTCAAATTCATTGCTGTTCGGAAGAATTATATTTCTAGACTCATTGAGAGCTGTCAGCACTTCAAAATTTTGTTTACACAATTCCGTTTGTAGATTTCACTTTGTTATGAATTATTAACATTAACTGTAAGCTTATATCGCGAAGTAATGTTATGTCGTATATGAAATTAATGCGGTGAACACAGCGACTCAAATTTTATTCTGCCTGTACGTTGGGCACAGACAAATTTCTCGCTTGCCTATGTCAAGCAATCTGTTTCTTTGGTTAAAGAACTGTAAGACGTATTTCATACTACTCCTGAAAAATAGTCATTCATATACCTGAATAATTATCAGACGCAAGCACAAGAAGGGTCAAGAAGAAGAACAGGCCAAGAAGAGGACACGGCGCACTCAGAAATTCCAACGTGCCATTGTTGGTGCTTCTTTAACGGATATTTTGGCCAAGCGTAACATGAAACCAGAGATCAGAAAAGCTCAACGCGAACAGGCTATCAAGTGAGTTTTCTAAAATTCATTTCTTTTCTTACAAAATTGATTGAACATTATTGTTCCAACACCTCCAGTTGGAGGTTATATCGTTGGTTTCATAAGCGTATAGAAAATACATTTATCCACTGCAACCATTAAAGTTCCATCAGACGACTAAAGAATGATCTAATTCTAATCAAAGCTACATACTAAATCATTCTCTTGTAATGTACTATTTCATTGTATGTGAAATATCACAACAATTTAACTTTTCATGTCAACAGTCAAAGCTGTTTTCAGAGAAATTAAAGTTTGGAAGAAATTAGTGATGTTATGTTGTGAAAACGAATACAAATGCTGAATCATGCCTCAATAAACTTTTGAAGACTTCTTGCGTTTGAAAAAGTGCTGAAATATTGTGTGTTAAAATTATTTTAACACCCTGTGAATTAATAAATGAAAAAATTTGAATTACTTCATCAATAAACGTAGACAGCTGTTCCTCCAGCTTGATTCTACATGTCGGGCTGGATTTCAGAATGTCTTAAATAAATGTTAGCACGGGCTGCTTCACCCAGAATAGTATGGTATGGTTACTCTGTCTGGCTTTGCGGGTCCGCACAAAATTCACATTGTTTCTCAACATGGATATTGAAGATATTGAGTTAGTTTCCATATTACTTCGTTATCATTAATAATTTGAATAGGTACTAATGATTAAATCTTCACTTTTAGAGTTGCTAAAGACCAAAAGAAGGCTGCCAAGGCGACAAAGAAGGCTGCGGCACCCCCCAAAGCAAAGGCTGCGCCTAAACAGAAAGCAACCAAGGTTCAGCAAAAGGCTGCTCCTCGTGTAGGAGGCAAACGATAAATTGTAACTTATTAATAAAATACTTGCTGCTTTCAAAATTAATGTGTTGAAACTTCATTGTAGAGATTAGTGCCGAAATATATAATTTTGCAGGCAATGATTATGCGTCACTAATCTCGCAACTCTCTTTATTTCTCGTTTTGTAATCTTGCTTATTCGTACCTGGACAGTGAGTTTCTATTAGTAAATTGGCTGAATGAACGGAAACTTGTAAGAAATGAACGAAAGTATTATATGTCCAGCTAGAAAATCATCCGCATGACAGGTGTAATTACGAGAGGACGTTCTTAAAATTGGTAAAACGTTTATTAACTATTTAAAAACGACGAAACAAGGTGAACATGAGATTGATAATTCAATAAGTAATGTTATTAAATAGACTATAGAGATGTATAATAGGTGTAATAGTATTCATCTTATACGATTATATCTTCGTTATATTGAGACATATCTCTCTTTGACGTCAACGTTCGGTGAGTCCCGGGCCTCTTAAGTTTAATCATCGTTATTATGGTGATGGTAATGCAAGTGTATCTGAAAATAAGAATTTAAAACTCTACACTGCATACATTTCAGAAGTTTTTTTTTTAGTCTTTAACGACAAAAATGGTGAATCCCGATAGGCCAACACTTGGTTGGACACCGAATAAACCAAAGTTAATATTGGACCACACCAAACGTCAACAGAACTTGCAAGAGGCCTGATTTTCTTTGTGTGTATTTTAACCCTCTGAAAGCAACAGACACTGGCAGCGTGTTTCTTACCTAATGCGTCTCATGATTTCTGATAAGGACGGAATTCGATTATTAATAATAATTTCCGAAAGGGTATAACAACGACCGAATTTAAACTTTTCATACGTGATTTGTTGCTCGATTTTTTCTGAATTATTTTATTTCGTCGCTATATGAAACCACAAAACTTTCTGTCGGGCCTCCGCAAGTTACGTTTAATTTTCGGTGTCGAATCGGGCTGTGGCAAATACAACTTTCCATTTTATTCCATGTCCAATCGGGTAGTATCCAAATGGTTCTCGATCGATAAATAGAAAATGTCAGGAAAAAAGAATCTTTACCAATTCAATTGTCGAAAACTATGCAAGAACATTGAAAGTAAGTAGTATTTTAAATTGAAACTATCATTTTCACAGTAAAAGGCAACTGGGTATATGCGAATATAATCAGCGTACTTTACACCAAATCTAAATGAAATTTTTAGTTTGGCTATAATAGGCATGTATACATAGGTACAATACCGCGTAACCACTGATATAAATGAAAACCTTATTCATTACAATTATTAAATTTATGTTACAAATTATAGTGAACTTTGCAAACAATTTATTTAATTTTTTTTTTAATTTTTCTTCGTTCTAATAACATCTCTATTAACTTTTTTTTCTTCTTAATGCTCCTACTAAAAATCCATGTATCTTCTTTACCATTAATTTAAATATCAACACCGTTTGGGTAACGTAAGTATACAGCCCATTCATGAATTACGCGGACTGGCGCCAGCAAGATGACGTTTTTGACTTTTAGTGATAGTCTGCGTACGTCGTAAACAGACATTGAAATATGTAGTGGAGGCCTAAGGTCTCAAATTATTCTTTCCTTCTCTTCGTTTTACTTTCTGCATTTCTCGAATTCATCTCAATGTATAGGTATTTACAGTAATATACCTACTATATAATAATAATAATAATTTAGTAGTATTTAAATTACAATAGTTATTCTTATATAATGTTGCACGTAACCCATTACTGGCTTAGTTATCTAGCTGTACAAAACATTATATATCGTTATCCTAGCTCTAGAGATTTGTCCTGTGAGGTTAAGTTTAATAGATCGTGAGAATTGCGCATTTCTTTTTCTTTTGAGTTACTACATTGCTGTCTACAACAATCTGCACTCTCACCGTATCACACTCTACCTATTATGTATAATACCTCTTATATCTATACGTTTCGACGCGCTTTCAGTTTGCGATTCAGAGTTCACGTAACGGAGTAGGAATAAGGGAGATAGATCAGATAGCAATTTGGTATCTCGTGTCCTCCAGTGTTTAATACTCGTAGCGATTACCTTTTAATCGACAAATTTTGTAACATATTTTTCTTTTTATTACGCTACGCAATTAAGTACATTAAAAAATACAGCACTACTTTACTCGTGTATAACCAATAAGCTATAAGAGTCAGTGATTGAAGGCAAAAATTTTTGTTATTGAGAATTTTTATCCCGTAGCCGATTCCACTAAAACCATATAAATTTCATTGATGATTCGCAAATATATTCGAGACTTTATTGTCCGTGTTTGATTCGACGTTATGAATTCACAAAGTCAATAGTTATATGGTTTTAAGTAGTATATATTTTACAATTTATAGATAATTTTTATTCGTGACAACTCATAATATAGTAACATCTTACAGTCAATGAATAAAAGCAGTTTATAAGTAGGTAATAATTAAAATTCTCATCTTTGTTAATTAATTCCACAGAGTGTCTTTTTTTAAATTCTGTGTGATAGAGCCTGATTAGAATGAAATGAAATAAAATAAATGAAAAGAGAATATGCAGCTGACCAAAAGAGTCTCTAATCAGTAATCACACTTATGAGACGCTGTCGTTCTTTAAAAGGTAGAATTATCAATTAAGCTCGAACTAATTGTATCTGCGAGCAACGTGTAATTAATTGATCAAATCGATCACAACGCTAAATATAAAATTATTTATAAACCTAGTTGTGATCCAGTTTGTCAATTGAATTCATTAATGGAGAAATTTCTATCTTACAAAAATAAAATACTTATTATTCTTCTTCCTTTCAACTTCTTATTCGACTCTGTTCACGAATTGATATAAATTTTATCGCACTCGCGTTTTCATGCAAACAACACGTGCAACGAAATATCAGTATTAGGTATTTTTTTTTTTCTTCTTTAACGGGAACAACGTCGAACTCTTAATTCTCATCTATATAACTAAGCAAGACGCTTGTTTCTTCATTATAATCATACTCTATTATATAAATCATTTGTTTTAACAATATACTTGGATTATGAGTCATTGCCTACCATCCTAATATTCACACAATATTATTATCATTATCATTATTATTATTAATATTATTATTACTATTATTAACAAATTTGAGAGGAGACTGAATATTATTTTTTGTTTTGTTAAATTCCTTGTGGCAATTCGAGACTATACTGAAGCGATCAGCTTCGACGCGCCTTAACTAGGACATTGTGCTACATAGGTGGGGAGAAGGCGTTAGAGGATTATTTAATTTATTCAGTAATGTATATTTAATCGTTATGCCGGGGAGGTAAGGTCCAGGCATTAGGATTGGAATTGGGATGTGGCTGGGGGTGGGGGTTGGGGGCAGGTCGTCACAGTTGCTGATCTTGACTTGGCACCCAGATGCTTGGGCCTGACTGTTCGCTGATCACTTCCTTTACCTTCAAGTAAATATCTTCCGGCGTGTCGCCTTGTACCACAGCTGAAAGGTAAATTAAGACATAAGGTGTAATTCATACGTTGTCAAAATTTGATAGAATCGAGGCAAATAAGAAGATCATTCAATTAGCTGCGACACACTTCCTATTCAATTTTAAGAACAAATATTTTGGTTTACAGTAACACGAATTTTCATATGATTAAAATCATTATAAAAACTTTCTTACCGGTAAAGTATTCACCGAATTCTTGCTCCATCTTTAAAGCACGTTCATACGTCTTCTTTGCCTGTTCCTCCGTCATTCTTTTATTCATCTCCCTGTAGATAATTAACGAGAATTTGTGAATCCGCGAGTAACGAGAAAATAAATAGTATCTGTACATAGAAAGAAAGCGAAAAGCGATTTGCACTTACATCACTGATTCTATGGATTTTGGTTTGATGAAAATAGCGATAGGATAGAGCTGTGCAACTTGTAACCTCTTGATAGCATTGCCGCTGACGTCAAGAATACAGTGCTTGCCCTGTAACGTCAAAATGAAGAAATAATTTTAAGTCCATTACTGACCTACCCCGAAGAAACAAAAAATCGGTTACAATCAGCGGGTCACTAAAATTCAACGGATAACGAGGAATAGAGAGAAATCTTCAGGCAATGTAGAAAATTAAGTTTGAAATGTCCATGAATGACTGCACCAGGTCAGATAAATTAAATTAATCAAGCAAATCACCTTTTCTGCAACTTCTCTAACAGATGCAACAGACGTGCCGTAAAGGTTGTCGTTGTACTGTCCAGCCTCGATGAAAAGGTGGTTCTGAATATCCCTTTCCATCTGTTCTCGCGATCCCACAAAGTGATAATCTCGACCGTCAACTTCGTACTCCCTTTTACTCCTCGTTGTGTCTACAAAGAAATTTAAGAAGCAATATTGATCACTAATTGTGTTAGCCAATTTAAAATTGAAAATAGTTTTGGTCTCTTTAATTACGGTATAAAATTCAATATAAAAGGCAATTGCGAATATCATAGTCAACTTACGTGGTACGCAGCTGCCGAACTTGTCTGGGAACTCAGAAATTAGATCGTCGTTGATGCGATCCTTGAGTGGCCCAAGAATGATGACAGGTCTGGTGTACTGGATAGCGAGCTGTTGTACAGCTTCGTAGGATAAAATAGTTTCTTCGCTGCCTGTAAAAAGAACAATAAATCTTGAACTATGAGCTTGAATATTTATCGCTACAAGCATTCCTCAAAATTTGGATCACATTTCATCAACGGGTAAAGTTTTGTTAGTAGGAAATTGGGATTAAGAGTATCTGACAAATTGAAACTGTAAAATGATTACATTACTGAGGAGTTGAGTAGAACAATTTCGGATATCATATTAATATACATTCTTTGACATGAAAGATGAATCTTGCTGATAATTTATATTTTTTTCAAAAAAAGTTTCAGATATGAATATATCGATCAAATATTCTTAGAAAAGCACTAGAATTTGCAGTGTAGTACACATGATATGCGCGTCATATCGCGAGCTCATAAATAAGTTGTGGTTTCGATGAGGTAAAAGGAAGTTATACAGTTAATGGCGAGAGTTTGTTAATTGCAAGGCAAAAATAATGCAGGCACGTTAGATCATCGTAGGTGATAATTATGGAAAAAAAAAATTGCGTACAGGTATTCAACAAATCGAATTGGTTGTTTGCAAAATTATGTGGATTGTAACGCGTGGGAGAGAAAAATTTGAAACAAATTTGCAGTCAACAAAACTTTACGAATACGTAGTATTAGGTGTTGGAATGAATTGGTAGCGTTTTTTTCATGAAAACAGATTTGTAAAATGCTACGAATTAATTCCCACACTTGGTGTATACTAGACCAGTTCAAAAAAATCGACCATTTTTTTTTTTTCAAACCCCGCAGTGAAATATCTTCCTAGTCATGAAAAAAGAAGCCTGTGAAAACGGGAGCTCTTAATATTAATATTGAAAGGTCGCTCATCGTAAATTTCTATTTTACATTTGAATAACATGGGAAAAAAATTTTTTTGAATGAGCATATCGGGATGAGCGATACATATTTTTAAAGGAAATTGAACGCTCTAAATAAAATGTCTCTTATGTTTTTTACGTAAGTTCACTCCTCTAATAGTTATTCGAGTTTAAAATTCAACATGTAATTAATTTAACGTTTTTTCTTAAATTATGATATAATAATAAAATTTATCTTTGAAAAAAATTATTTTACAATTTCTAAATTGTATAGTTAAAAGCTTCAAGTTTAACACGATTATTTTCAGTTTATAAAATTTACGATTTTCTTACGATTACCAGAACAATAATTGAGCAACAGTACCGACAAAGTAAGTTGATACCGCGGCGCATCTCTGTTTTAAAAAAATTATAAAATATTTAAGAAAAATTAAGAAAAAAACGTTAAATTGATTACATGTTGAATTTTAAACTTGAATAAATATTAGAGGAGTGAACTTACGAAAAAAACAGGAGACATTTTATTTAGAGCGTTCAATTTCCTTTAAAAATATGTATCGCTCATCCCGATATGCTCATTCAAAAATGAGTTATAAAATTCCAAAGTTAAAAAAAAAATTTTCCCACGTTATTCAAATGTAAAATAGAAATTCACGATGAGCGACCTTTCAATATTAATATTAAGAACTCCCGTTTTCACAGGCTTCTTTTTTCATGACTAGGAAGATATTTAACTGCGGGTTTTGAAAAAAAAAGGTCGATTTTTTTGAACTGGTCTAATGTATACGTATATAAACATGTTAGTTCATTTTTATGGTCATTGTTCACTCTTTTTCACACGTTGCACTTACTAAGCTCCTCAACATTTTCATCACCGTCCTTTTCCAGATAAACTAATGTCAGTTCTTCCATATAGGGTAGTTCAACACGATACAAAATTTCTTTACTTCCTGTGGCGGAAGATAAATCTTAAATGAATAAACGAGAAAGATTTCTATGATTACAGCGTGATGATTGATGATGCTCGTGATGATAAAAAATTAAACCCTTGTTCGCAGCACGTTTCAGTATTATGAAATCCATGAAATTCAAAAGTCCGGGCAACGAATTGTAATTATCATCTATGAGATAGCAAAAGTATAAGACAGAACGGCGATACGGAAAGACATGAATTTCAGAACTATGCAAAGCTAAATAATAGCCTACGGTAAAGAAATATACGCGGCAAATTGTCAAGCTCATACCTGCATAATAATTAATTAATAATGATTTGATATTATAGGAATGATTATAAAGTATACGACATTGTGAATTTGTTAATACGCAATAGTGACGAGAAAATAATGATTACCTTCAGTGTTAGTGTCGTCCTGGGTGTAGCACAGCATGAATGCTAGAACATAATAATATGACAATGGTTACAAGTTGCAGAAAAGCTGTTTATAACGTAACGTTAAGAGTCAATCTGCAAGCTCGAATTATATGTATGAAGCATTGATATGATCTGTACACTGAACCATTTAAGGGAAATGACTTGGTTTCTGAAATCAACGAAAAAAAGAGAAATACTGCGTAGGCATTGAGTAGTTTAAATTCACTTTGAATGAACGATCCATTTGTTGGAGGATCTTTCATTAATTACAAGATTCATTACTGACTTTTGCATTTCTGAATTATGTATTTCGTATAAGAATTCCTTAACTCTACCAGATGTAAGTGACAAAAGCGTTTAATGCAAAGGCTGTCGACGGCCGTAAAAAATTATTGACAAAATTTTATTTAAACTTTCTTTGTTACTTTTCGCAAACCTTTAATGGAATTGTAATTTCTTAATACTACTGCAATATGATCATCTATTTGTTTTTGACGAAAAGTCATCGAGAGAAGGAAGAAAAGTAATACGACGAAGAAACATTGATTTACAGCGTTGCAACAATAAAACAGATAGCATGACAGTCGAAACATCATATAAGAACATTAAGTACAAAAATACATGGGGAGGAAATAAAATCAAAATTAAGTCTAATTTTGATATGTTTGTCGTACATATACAAATACTTACGCATAGCATCGGTTTCATTCTCAGGTGTTGTGGGTGACCCTACACAAGCAGGCAAAAACAAAACACATATGTCACGTATCACATGGTAAAAACACAAAAGCACATTCGGGAATATTAATTTTCTGCTTGTAAGAGGGAGACCTGCGCAAATTAATGTTATGATCAATTATAACCCTTCGTTGATCGCGAGGATCACAGATACTATTATCTTCTTATGAAAGAAATCAGTTCGTGCTGGGTGAAATTAATAATTTTTCAGCAGCAACAGGTCTGGCTCCTTTTACTAAATTAATTCAAATTGAATTAAAATCCGTCAAAGTTTCATTATGAGGATATAATTGGTGTAGATGTGTGTCAGTAAAGAATGAAAAAATACAAACATATCGTAGGCAATGTATGAGTGAAGGAATTTTGATATAATTCAGCTTTCGCCTGAAGAGGTAGATACAACGTGATTTACAGGTTCACGGAAATTCGCTTTTACAGTAAGAATACCAGGATTAATAATTTTTTTGTTCCGTGTTCACCATCAAGCCAATTTCTACAAATGTTTTGAACTGCATTAATTTACTAAGCTAATTAAATTTATTGCTTTTTACTTCAGGGTGCCCGTAAAAAGTATGAATTTGAAACACATCAATTTGATTAGATAATTTCCGCTGTCTGGGAAGACTTTTAGATTTCGGAGAATTTTATCTGCAGTGCGAGAATGGATCGTTGAAAGAAATGCGCCATAAAACTACATCGAAGAAGATAAAAAAGATAATTAAATTGATAATCTTGAGTAGACTGAGAAACTGATCTACCAAAAATGTTTCTATTATAATATATAGCCTTGCGCTGATTAGCATAATACTGTATCATATATTGAAAGCTGCAAGGAATCGCGCTCATTTTCTGCCAATAACTTATTCAATTATCAATAATTCAACTAATTACAATCAATTTTCCAACTGTGATTATGTACTCTGTTGCATCAGTTATTTTTGACGTAAAAATGAGGGCGGAAGGCCGAAAATCGTTCGAGCGATTAAAACCACACACATTAGTTATAGTTTTCGTATATTTCGTGTACGTGTAACGTAATAATGTCGTATAATGCATACGATTATCAAACAAGGTCCAGGGATGATAAAAATGCAAATCTTGGCTGACATATACACGTATTATAGGTATGTATAATGATACCTAGTACCGAGTGAATAAAGTCGTGGGGATTTATACTTGAGAGACATGCTTACCGACAACATGCGTGAACGACAATGTAAATGCGACATTAATTAATATAAATGCGTGAAAATCAGAATGATAATAAATAAGAAATCGGCACAGTATAAATAATACTTACGTTCCTGGTCCGAACCGTCTTCAGACTTGTCATCTTTGCTTTTCATGAACGGGAATTTCCTGCTGAACGAAAAGTTTTTCTTTTTCCTATCTAAGGTGGATTGCTGAGAACAGAAACATATCGCAATTAATTAGTCGTGGCGATTAAAGGTACGCGATCCTATGTGGGTATAAAAAGTACGTCGATGCAGGGATAACAGTCAATTTGGTTACAAGCACGGATCGAAAGGCTCTTCAAACAACCTTGTCCAATATGACCGGCATGTGGCCCTGGAACTTGACGGATCGATCCCTCGCTCGCTGCTTCCTCTCCCAACGTCTACGAGATGGGATAATACCGAGTCCCTCTTCTTCGCCCTGAGGGGTGACCCTCCTGGCCTGCCACCATTCGTCGTCGCTCGCATTAGTTACGTGGAGAATTTCACCGTAGCGAAAAGCCAGACCGCGACTTGGCAGACCGTCGTCTTTGTTCGGATCGTAGTCGAAAAGTGCTCTGTAAAAGAATTCCCAATTATCGTATTAAGCGTAACGTTCTGCGGTAATAATACAGGTTTCAATGCAGTTGAGAAGAAGGCGCACACGTGGTGCTTGATGCTCCTTAGCTGGTTCGGAAATTCCAGTTCAAGATTTTTCCTTCAAGGAAGAATGGGATCCACAATTTGAATTGAAAGTTTGGAAAAGAGGGAGAACCGTTTGCTGAGCAATAGAAATGAATAATTTTCAATATTCTAATCGTGCAACCTTGACCCAAATTGTTGATATCTCAGATTGCAGTATTCGAATTTGTTCAGACTCACGTTTGTCACATAGTTGGAACGTTGTTTAATTAGTGTTCGCTATTATTTTTCAAATGGTTTCTTCTTTTTTCCCAACTTTTAATCTATACCGTGGATCAGATTATTCTGTAATAACTTGATGCCCAAGCTTGCAGCGTACGATGATTAATTACTCTGATTTCACTGATTTCAAGCAAAATAGGAAAATAGTTTGAAAATGCTGAGAAAAAAGTAGATTCACACACTTAGGTCGGGTATAAACTGTTTGACGCAATTCGCAAGTCGTTAAACAGCGTAGTCAATTGATAAATGAAAATACCTAACGTAGAGTGATTTTTTCTGCGAGGTCCTCATCAGGGTACCTGTCATCATATTCTGCTGAGAAATTTGTTGTTTCAGATCATGGATCTTGGTTTCGAATCTGTTGTAATCCTCCGGCTTGTACTGTACGACGATCGTCACTGTCTGACCAGTACCCTGAAAATTTGATAAAATGGCGACGAATGATAAGTCGAAGCCTAATCGATAAATTAGGGCATCGAAGGTAGTCTCGGGGTGATTTAATTGCGAACGAAGTTTACCTTGAGGGCGGCGGCAGCCTCCTCGTGAGTCGCCGTCCGCAAATTGATTCCATTTACGCTGAGAATTTGATCGCCACGTTTCAATTCCCCGCTAAGATCCGCCGGTCCACCGGCTAGAATGAACGAGATGAATATACCCTCACCGTCTTCGCCTCCAACGATGTTGAAACCAAGTCCGGACGTTCCCTTGTTCAAAACTACCGTGCGGATTTCTCTGAAAAATTGACAAGAAAAGAACAAGTGTGAAAAAAGTGTATCGCAATGTTGTCTACGTACATGAAAATTCTCAGCTTAGCTTTGAATTCGTTTCAAGGCAACACAATTTTTTTATATTTTTTATTTCTTTCGACGAAAAATTTTGTCTCTTCGATAAAAGTCTAAGCCTGCAGATGAACATTAGTCATTTTATTATACTCGTTGTTTCTTCGAACTGCTGTATCTGCAATATTTTAATATTAACACGAATTACTTTTTCACCTGCAGTCTAGCGGTGCAAAGAATAAACGAGCTGACGAAATCGAGCCATGGCTGAGACACAAGCAACGATGTGAAAAAACCGTAACCGGTAAAACGGAAAATCATCATGAAAAATATACGTGTATAAAAATCTTAGAAATTGTTATAATTTTGCGACATTTTTATCTATTCGTTGACGTTTAACTATTGAAATCTTCGTTCTTGGTTTCTTTTTTCACTCAGTTGTCTCATTCAATTTATTTCAACCATGGTTGTAGTATTCTGAACCAGCTGGTTACCTCACTTGAATATGGTATACACATATATCTCATGAAAACAATTATCAAGTTAATTAAAGCCTTCGTTGAAATTCGTCCCTTTGCCTTTGACTTACCGAACTTTGCTCGGAGGTTTGAAAATTTGAATAGAACAGGTATGGATATATGTGTACATATACAAATGCACATGCAGCGATGCGACGTGGGATGAAGTAGTTTGAAAGTGGATTCCCGTCAGCTATTCACACATACATACACACAGGTATTAGGTATACACAGAGAGTATCCGAATTGAATTTCTATTTTCAATCACTGACTGCAACAATATCCATTTCCGCGAGTTGCGATAAGCGATGGGCCGAATGGGAAAAATGGGAAAAATTTTATAAATAAAAAGCTCATCGATAAAGAACAAAAGGTAACGTCTACCCCTGGCGATACATAGGTATGTATAACAACGTTCGCAAAACGTAGACTACGAGTATGCAAAATGTGTGTGAGGTAACGCAATTGTTTCGACAAACATCACATACTCCGTAAGTGTCTGTATGTATAATATACGACCCCCCCCTCCCCGCCCCTCGATTGTTGTACCCTTGAAAATAAGGTACGATGCGCCTCGTGTGCATATACTGTAAATATAATCCGTATGTAGGTATAATATCCAACAATAAGTGGAACAAATTTGATGCAAAAAAAACGAACAACGAGCGGAGAAAAAGGAGGTCGAGTATTGCAGCAGGAATTAAAGGTGTAAGATAGGTCAGGTATCTCGGCACGAGGTGCAGCATATTTGCACGTATGCGTTCAACATTTTTTAAAACTTTTAATCGATATAAATATATCGCAGAGTTGCACAATTATAAAGTACGTATACCTGTATAAAATAAACTGTATCAAATAGCTAGCATAGCAGTTTTGTACCGAAAAGAGTTCTTTCAACGACGTTACTCGACAATGAAGCCTGCAGATTCGAGATAAGTTTCGTACCCGCTCTTTTATATTCCAAAAACTCCATTATAAAAGCCAATTAAATATAATATCGACTGTATAGAAAAGAAAGCAGTAATAAAGGAATTTTATGAACTCTCAACGCAGAAAGCCACTGCCAGAGCGATAAAATCGGAAATAAAAAAAAAAAAATGGTATTAAAAGGGAGGTTTGAGGCGGCTGATTACCTCAAAATATCTTTCGATACGTTATTCGCAACGTGTGGAATGAACGAATCGTGCATCGAGTGTCACAGACTTTGCATTTTGTCACGTCAATGTAAAAAATGGCCACTTTGATTAGACGAGAAAAAACAAAACCGAATGGTTTTACCAAATGAATAGGAAACTCGCGCGTGTTTATAAAATCACAATGCCACGTTTATACCTACGCTATTGCACGTAAAATTGCACGTATCGTGTACCGTCACATTGCAAGTGTGATCGTCGTACGATGCGTGTTGGAAGAGATCGAATCGCGTTCATCGTTGTTAACGGGCGGGAATGATCCGGGCAATTACGTCACTGATTAGCGTTTGGATGAAAAGAAAGCGGAGATTAGTTAAAATCGTACGTGTTAATTACGCGTAGATAGCGAAAATCTTGAGGAAAGATGCAGCGACGGACGTTAGGTAAAAAAAAAATAAATAAATAAAAATTCGTAGAAAGTTAGAATCGGACTCCGGGCGTAATTCGCGTATTATATCCAACTTCCAAGAGTATACGAATATTATATTTTCTGGTAAGAAACGGTCACCCGCTACACTTTCTCGATGGTAGAACGCCCACTGAACCCGACGACGGAGGGCGTCGCGACGGATTAAAGGCCGGAGGTGGCCGCGATGCCGCCATGCGCGCGAAACCGCTTCGCCGGCTGCGATCAGATCAATATAGGGGTAGAGAGTACATAAGCCTCGTCGCAACCACGCCGTATCCATGTGCTCCGTTCCAATTTCCCGCCAAAATATCACCCCAACATCACAGTTTCGAGTATCAGCGAAATTTTGCACTGTAAAATCAGAAAAATTACATCTTCATTTTTCAGTCGGGGTGGCGAACGAAACCGTAGTTAACTTTTCGAAATAAGAAAGGACAAAAAAAAAAAATTAGAAATTGGAGAAATGACGCTGACAGAATTACCGCTGATGACTGAACCGGTGGGTCGAAAAAAAGGGGAGTATAATAATAGAATATATTCGAGGCTGAATCATCATACAAAGTTCGACGTAAGAGAGTAAAAGTGAAACGGATCTAGGTGCATGTGTGTATGGATGTGTACGTATATAATATTGTGTATAGAGGTGTGTGAGTTTGAGAGGTGGCAGGGTGGAGCAAAAGCAGTTTGATCGCGATAAGGAATGGAGAGGCAAGGCTGTGTCCGTCCGTAAATCGCACGCGGAATAGAACAGGTTGTGGTATGTAAAAGGAGGAGAAGGAGGAGGAGGTCGGTCTTGTTTCTCACCGCGTGATTCTGAAAGCGTACAAAAGAGATTTTCCTCTCAAGTTTAACAGCAATACACGTAACTCGAAATGCAGGCACGATATTTATAAAAATTAATTATATCGTGAAATATAAACTGAACTCGCTAGCCGCGAAAGAATTCCACGATATATACCGGGGATAAGTAAATACCTAGTTGCAAAATAAGATCATAATTCATTTGAAAATCATAGTTAGCCTGCATCCTCGCTACGCTCAGGCTGAACAAATCCATTAACCCTCCGTCTGTCCGCCTCGACGGAACTTCGGAAGTGAAATCTAATTTTCCAATTGTCTTAATAACCGTTATGCCAGCAGTAGCTAGGTTACGTTGAACTTTGTCTATCCGCACGCTCGACATACAGAACAACGTCAATAAAATATACGTACGTATAATGCGATTAGAAACTGCGAAGAGACCCAAGATGCTAATCGGTACCTACCGACAGGATCATGCGGATGAAAATATGGCGTTATTAAAGTCCCAAATCACCTCCAACACCAATGATTCGCTAGTTTGCGCGGTAATGTAAAAAAATGAATGAACGAAGATTGAAAAAAATCACCTCCATTTCACCACTTTTCCCGTTCTTCTTGCGAATGAGGTTTTTTTCTGATTAAAAAAATACCGTGAAACCTTCGTCATTCGCACATCTGCAATCTAGATACAGGTATAGGTATAGGTGTGTGTGTGTGTGTATAATTGTTATAATCAACTCGGTCAAATTTCTGATATTTTCCCCGGGGCATTGCAATTGCCTGCATAATTGCATTACCGTGTCTGTTGGGTTTTCGTCGAGTTTGCGAAGAACTGTACGAGGTCTGCGTGAAACTCACAGCGGCACGATGTATCCATCCGCCCGATTGAATTCCCTCCCATAATATTCCATTGGCAAGCGAGTATAACCACGGGCAGCATTCGATTTAGCAACACCTGGTTGTTCGGAATGGACTGCAGCTGTACCTCCTAGGGGTTTACCCGGTGCACCGACGACACACGGCTGTTACGCGTTATAAATGAATAATAACGTTTGTAATTTTGTGGCCCGCAGTTCTGACGGATTTAACAATATCGCGAGTAAATCGCGTGCGATAGCTGCTATAAGCATTGTACCCACCACCTACCTCGGTAAATATTCATCGGTATTATACATTAGGTATACGTATATTATTATACACGCGTTCTACCTAAAATAGGTTTGTATATAATACCGCGTGCGTACAAGCTAAGATATGTGTAGGTATGTATATACGACCTTCGCCGCGAAACCTTGTCGCGGTTCAGAGTAAGCTATAGTTAAACCACGAGGATAGAGATAATGGATAACGTACACGTCGACACCTCTTCGTTGACTGCGGAGTCGTTCGCGAAAAGAGGTCAGACATTTTAATAACCAGAGAGAAGAGAGAAGAGAGAAGAGAGAAAAGGAAGAGTCATCATTTTCTCAAGTTCACTTCTGTCAGTTGTATCGAGCGTAACTCTTCTTTTCCTCCTATTCAGCCCCTCCCTGTTCAACCTTTAAAGGCCACTAGAAAAGCCTGATTAATTATTTTATGAAGAGGAAACTGTAGTTCACCGAAGAACGACGGTTCAAATTTCGTCCCAATTTTTCAGCTTACATTTTTCCGAATTAGCGTAAAATGTGAAAAACAAAAAAAATTTCTTAGCTTCTGTGCAAAGTAATGTAGCTTCCGTACACTATAAGCAATTGCGAAATAAGGTGGTGTGATCCTTGACGCGAGAGTAAAAGAGGGGCAAAAAAGAAAAAGAAAAAAAGAAAAAAACAAAAAAAGGAAGCGAGGTGAAGGTAAACGACATCGAGAGGTCGGCGGATGTCAGAGGACTTGGCTCTCGGAAGTCATCGGGGATAGTAGCAGACATTTCCTGTACTTCGCGCGGAGTCTCGACTCTCTGGGTATTTTCTTGACGAGGGAGAGAAATCCCTCCGAGAATAAAAGAGGGGAAGATTTTCCGTCCGACACGCGCCGGTGACACACGATACCGCAGTTTCCGGTCATGTGACGAACGACAATCTGTGCAGCAGATGAAAGAGGGCCGCTTTCATCCTCCCCGAGACTCTTGACTGCCGACTGTTGCTACGGCCTCGCGTTTCGAACGACCAGATCCTTTGCACAGGTATACATATATATACGTATACGTATATCCACGCTAAATACTGTCGCCTCTCTAAATTTAGTTCTACTAAAACTGTTTTACCTTTTTCGTCGGCGCGCCGTGTATAGATGATTGCGACGTCGCGAAATTTTCAACTACATCCGGCGCAGCGGATGAAAATCTACGGTGTAAGCAGAATTTCAAACTTCTACTCGTACGGATATAGTAGTATGGACTTTATTCACAATGTATAGGATGAGCTGGCTAATTTATAATGGGATTAGAGATACAAAACATCGAGTAGAGGCGCTCTGCTTGAGCTGATGTTGCTGCTGCTGCTGCTGCTGCTGCTGCTCTTCCTCGGGGCTAACCGTATAATACGTATAGTCGGTAAACTTTTATTTCCAGAGTACGCGGAACAGCTAATGAGATAACTTTTACCCTCGAAAAAATTTATATATATATATATATGTGTGTGTGTGTATGTATACACTAACGTACAGGGTGTTCTGCATTAACCGATCACCTGAGGATAGTCGCGAATAATTTACGAAAGGTTTTCAGATACGCATCGAAGGGGAATTTTTTTTTTACAGATTCGCAATACGAATAAAATAATATTCATGTTCGGAGAAAATCGTCGAAGAAAAATCCGATTGCGACGTTACTTTGAAGACGACGTCGGGGTTTCGTTTCCATGAACTCGAGTGCCGACGGTGTAGTTGCCAATGGAATGCGCGCACAGAGTCTCAGACCGTCTTTCCTGCAGGCTGTTGGCCTTCCTCGTCCTACGTGTGCATCGATGTCTCAAGTACTTTGCCTCGTTCGCTTCGAGGTTGCGTATTACGAGAGAATTGTGAACAGTGATCGTCACACTCGAGACTCGGTGGTTGGATAAGATCAGGTTCAAAGAAGATTCATTGACGAGACGATGCCAAAATTGATGGAAGAAATAAAGAAGCAAAAAGATAAAATAAATTGTCGTGTAAAATAAGATTGCAGTTCTTGAAAAATATTTGGCGAGTGTCAAGTACCGAAAGTACTCGAGTATGATTTACTTTTGGCGAAACAATGATTCCTTTCTCGTTACGTCTAGCGAATAAACAACAACCTCGGTGTCGAGTAGGTACGAAGCGAAGTGGTGGGTATTTGAAACGCGTGCGAGAATTTCCTCGTGACGTGCACCAAGGCTTGCAGAGCTGCCGGACCTTAGACTTTAACGTTTCATGGTCAACATGACTTATTCATTATACACACAGACCCATGAGCATACATATTATTCGCTTCGTGGTTAAGCATAACCGAATTCCCCCGAGACCCAAATACACATGAAAGACATTCACGCATCTACATTCGCAACTGTAAACGCTTACGAACATATTGTAATACACGTATATATACATATATTGTAGGTACGCAATGCCGAGCTTACGCATGATTCAAGTACATCCACTTCGATATATTTCGTAACTAAAGATTTCACAAATTTACAACGATTTCCACTATTTTTGTGACGCACGATTTCTGTCGATTCCTAGAGGCTTGTTACCGTACGATTTCTCGAAAACATAAGTACCTGCGGGTGAACGATGAAAATTTTCGCAAATAGCCTGTAACTTGAAGAATAATTTCGAAACGAATGGCAACCGATTTTTCAAACCATTTCTGCAGCGAATAGTCTCTCACATTAAAATCTCAAGTAGTAACGACCGGTTGACACAGCCTCGGCCATTCGGTACGAAAGATCGACTACGGTTTCGGTGTCAATGTATCCAGAGAATCACCAGACACCACATTTCGTATACAGCCTGGAGAGGCTGAGAATACGATACAACGTGGAATGCCATGGAAGAAGAAGAAGAAGAAACAGCGTACAGCCGAAGGCATAAATTGACAAGTATACGTTAAAGAAGAGGCCTAAAAAGATGTTGCAAACGAGCGTCGCGTGTTGGAAGAAAAAAGACGATTCAGGCGTGAGTAATGGCCACCGACTCGCGGATCGGGTATAATGATGAGCCTTGTAGCATGGGGCACAAATTGTCGAAACGTAACGATTCTGGCCGCGGGACACACGTCGAATGACGTCAGGCGTCAGGCCCGACAGTGGCAGCTACGCGATTTTTGCCATCCACCCACCCACACTCACCTCCTGAACAATTTCTCCCGCAGCAAGCGTCGTCCAAGGGTGGCAAAAGGACGCAGGGGAAAAATCTGCTGCTTGTTCCGCGTCATCCTTTTCACTTCAATTTTCTTTCTCTCGCGTCGTCCTCTTTGGCGTAACTCTTGTAACTCAGTGGGAACCGAGAAATTTCGTCCCCCTCGGCTTATCTCCGAATCAACGGTCGCAGCTCTGTCCTTCCTCCCCTTCTATTCCCTCCTTACTTTCTTCTTTCTTTTTCTACTTCGACTTCGACGATTGTACCACCTCCTTTCACACGAACACGAGCTGGTACTTCACTTACTCACGTATCCCGAAGCGGTCGCTTTTCTTACCAGACTTCTATTTTTAACTTTTCAATATCCACTCTGTTTATGGGGTCAACACCTTCGCCGCTAAAAACTTTGCCGTGAATATTTCCAAAATCCAGTCGACAGATACTCTGGTCCGTTGACTACCACTTTAAATATCTCAATCCTCATCGCTCTCGGTAGAAACTTGATTCGGATATTGTGTCAATTTTCCTCGATCACTGTTTTTAACGGTTTCTTTTTTATTGTTAATTTATTTACAGTTCAACGCACTCGCACTTTTTTCAAACTATCAGAGACCAGCTGGATCGACGTACCACTGTGTGTACACTGTTGTATACGTAGAAATCCAACGATTTCTCGATTAACTTTCTTCTACGCGGTGGAAAAGAGAATATTCAATAATCGCACTTGACACAGCAGATGAAAAATACGGCAAGAGAAGGTTGCGAAGATTCGTCGAGGTATAAAAATCCGCGTACAAGTTCACTTCGGTAATAATAAACTCCGAATACCATCCGTCCGGTTCGCGATCCAGAATCGAACTGATTACACAAACTCGTTTCCAGACGCAGAATTCCTTCAGATTGTGGACGAGACGACGAATTAAACCGTAGGCGAACGACCGCAATAATCTCCGAGAATCGATTGGAGTCGAAAATCGATTTATGATATTTTCCAATTCCAGTCTTGGCGGTTATATTCACGCTGGTTCCCATTTCCCAGTGATCCGAGTCTTACACTAATCCACGACACAATGCATATGCAAACATGTAGATTATACCCGCCTACGCGTCGAGCTGTTCCTATAATTTTCAAAAGTGGAACACGGACGACTGACGGCCGATCGTTGGGCCTCGACGCTACTTCTAGTAGATGCGACAATTGCACCGAAGGTGATAACAACAGAAAAACCAATCGCTTTCGACGCTTCGATGACGCGAGACGCCGGGCGCCCGGGACGATAGACGCCGAGGGAACGAATGTCGGACCAAGACTAACAGAAGGCAGCGAGGCTCCTCAAACTACCGCCAGTCACTACCGACTCCAGCAGCTTCTCTCGACAGAGAGAGAAACCGACTCTTTCAGGTTCTCTATGCGTCATCCGGCCGCCACCCTCCCGTCTGCAACGCCGTTACTGCCGCCATGCCATGCCTAGCTTCGACGACGTTTTTTAACGCCTAGCGGGCCACGTGACAAACGGATATCGCGTGTCTAGCGCAAACTAAGCGTCGGCACGAGCGTACGCGTAACACTAGATTTACCATGTGCAAAGTCGCGTTTCACCTGAGACGTTGGTGCAGAGGAGACGAATAATATCAAACCGATGTGATATAATTCTCAAATTGGAGTCCCTGGCGTCATCAAAAGTCAGTCAGAGGTGAATGACTAACAAACGAGGCGAGGAAGAATTAAAGCAGGGAAATGGGAGACCTGAATACCTGCATCAAGATAATAGTTTCGTTAGAGGCTCGATGTAGATTAATCGATCGAATTCTTTTGGCTTCCGGGCTTTTCTAGTCTCTGGTTAACACGTTAATTGTCCCTGCAGCTGACTGTTTCCTTGAATACGTACTCTGATGATGAAACTACAGCGTATACACAAACTTCAACGTCACCTTTATCTGTGACTCACATGCATCGCTTACCGTACCATGAAACGTATGATAAGTAGAGGTACCTCTATTCCACTATTCCACGAATAGAAGTTTTCTCTATCGGGTAGGGTTTCAAGTGACTGGAAATTCTCGGAAAATCTCAAATCTATTACTTAACGTTTGTATTTTTTGCCTTTTAACGACCATGGACAAATGTCAAACTGTAAAAATAATCAAGTTTTGCCGTAATTCTAAAACGTCAAAAATCCTACGTTACCGTCCGACTTTCCCTCACTATTTGTACTAACACCTAGTCATTCATCAAGCGTATTGGCACACAAATGGCGATGGAGCTTGGTAAAATTTGGTTAGCACTTGGCATGTCACCTCGTTTTACCCGGAGTCTATCGTTCGTGGTCAAAGGAACTTCAGATTACCATCGCGGTCTACACGGTGACCTCGATATAAACTATCCAGGAAGAACTGGCCGCACGGATATTGGCATAGGTTAGGTATCGTTGGTCGTGAGAGTAGAGTCTGGCTAGGTTATATTGGTTCGAGCAGCACGTTTGATACTCGGTGAGAACCACGTAGAAAATAGTGAGAAATCGTGGTCGTCGTTTGGCAAACTTTCTATCCAAGAGCTGCAGGGCTGCAGCAATGCAGAGTACGTTTACATCTGGTAGAGAAGCAGCGCATAACGAATTCCTGACCACGGTACCTCTTCCATTCCACAAAGCGTGCAGCGAGCATATCCTACTGTTTGTAGTCGTGAAATCAACTCGATAAGTCGACACGAAACTGCATTACAGGGTCTTTTCTATTCCCCGTTGTCGGTGCCAGCTTATCTATACCCTCAAGACAAAAGCTGCCACATTGTATGAGCATCTAGGACCGACAATCACCTCATGCCATGACCAGACTAAAAGTTCTATGACAACGGCCAACAGTGTAGAAAGTTCCATACGTTCACTGTACACTAAAATTCATCTTTATACACGCGGACTCTCGATGAGAGACAGTCTCATTGTAAGTAACGACGATTATCTTGATAAAGTTGTAAACATTTCTTGAACGAGCATGTAACGCGTCAGTTTGATCAATGCGCCCGGCAAATGTTTCCATGTTATATCGATGTATGGGAATGATGATTCGATCCATTCAATTGAAACTGTCTCTCCGTCCGAAACGAACAAGTTTTATGATTTACAACCGAGTCGATGCACAGAAAAACCGTTTAGTTTTCTACAGATTAGTTATATATATATATATTTATCTCTTTCTCACTGCAGTCATTTTCTCAAGATGACAATTCGTCGCTGCACTTATTAAGTATATTTGTATTCATCGTTTCTGCCTCTTTCACTGGAAAAAAATACAACCAAAATCGGGATAACGGATTCCCATATTGTCAATTCGATGACACCACCCGACCGCAGAATGGCTCGAGAATAACTGACACGATACTAGCCACCAACCAGCTGACGAGTAAGCCAGCAGAATGTAACGCCGGACAAGTTTTTACTAACGTATTTTATTCAACACAAGTACGCCGGCTGCGTTTATAGGGGCTCGACCTTCCTCCCTCTTTTTTTTCCCTCTCCATGACTACCTGGGGCTCTTGTTTCTAATACTCTTGCTCCGGCCAGACTTGGCAATGTGCCTTTCCAACGTGATCCCTCCTCACACATCGCTGCATGGGGGTCGATGCAACAGAAAAACTGCTGCACCAGGCATCGCACTTATACACGGATAGTAATGAATGTGCTGCAACGGTTGAGTCGCCTCGGTCTGATTCATCTTTTCAACCCTGCACCCTCTCTTCAGTCAAGCCAATAACTTCACTTCCTCCTCTGTCACCAAGCCAAGAACATCTTAAGCGCTCAGGATAGTTGTCTTTGTTTGATAATGGCTGGCTGGGTCCGGCCGAAACGTCGAATACAAAGAAATAGTTTTGGTAGTTCTTCTTGACCTTCCCAATAATTAAGCAGTCGAAGGTCACGAACCTTCAATATATATATAGAGTCCAATAACGTGACCACCTAGAATTTTTCGTCCATCATAACTGCCAAAGATGTGCGATTGGCATTTGCAATCGCGTCATGTTTATACAATAACACCCGGGATAGTATCATTCATTTTCAGCAATTTCGTCATGACGCCTGCATGAAAAACTGATATTCGTAACAAAGTAACCTCGAACGGTCCTAAATTCGGCACTGTCTTCAGTCACGATCTTGATATTCCTCATCCTTCTCATTGAAAAGAAGTTTGATCATATCCAGATCCATCCGATACCGATCAATACGATGTACTCGACTGTTCCAACCGTTCCCAAAATTTGATGCTATATTGATTGCGCTAAAGGGGTTGTGGAGAGAGCGGAAAAAACCTTAATGCCAATCTCATTCCCCTCAGTTTCTAACGGTTCGAGTTTTTGGTCTCCGGACCCCTTGCGAATGAAAGAAAACCGAGTGTGCGATGCGTCTTTGACGGGCATGCTGTAGCACGGAAGCCACCACCTGGAAATTCGTCCTAAAAGTAGTCCAGTATGCAGCATGTCGCCACGCGCGTGTACAAAATACGTAAACGGGGTAAAAGCCACGTTAAACTGCTCGATATCAGCGTTTGACGAGCTTCGTTGTGGTCGCACCTCGTTCGCTACTTGTTGCTTGACCAGGTGCAGAGTGACTGCTATACAACTCATTGTGTTCGAGTAGCCCAGTTTCGAAGGCGAACCTTCGCCTGTGAGATACGCACGAACTTTTTGTCTGACATAGGTTTGTTTCAATGGGAATTCCGTGTTGAAAAAACATTCTCCGAATGAGAGAATGAAATGAGAAAAGACAATAACATTTCATGTGTATAGGCTGAACGTGATTGCGTTACGTATGCAAGATGTTTGTAAGAATTTTTCACCGTTTTTGATAGGGCCTGATTTAATATCATCTACGGGTATAAAATATATTCACAACAACGTGCCAAATTAAACGTCTCACGATTCATTCGGTTTAATATCACGCCATGGACGAATTACGCTCTACGTATAAAACGCTGTAATTTACACATTTTACTGCGACACTTTTATACATTCGGAGTTCAATTTCCACAAGTCATAACTGCACAACGGGTTTTCTCCTTTCATTACCCAAGATTGATGGGTTGATTTACGATGAAAAATTATCATGAATTTTCCGCTCTAGCCTCGTAAATAAGGCTTTATTTCCGGTTTATCGGACTCTCGACGATTCCTTGACGTTAAGCTTTACGAAATTGAGGAGATAGTTTTACCGATTGGTCCCAGCTGACAGTCTTCGCACCATCTCGAAAATTTTTGCATGTCGACAAGAGACAACAATTCATTTTTAAAAAACTCACCATCCACGCATCCTCTTTTCCTTCCTGCCCTACTGCGCGAAGTCTGTTCTCGTCAAGGAGACAATTATTTATCGTCCCTCTACAGGTCTCCTTGCAGAATATTGATTCGCTAATAAATCGGTACGTATAAAAGAGCCCGTCGACGAGTGGACGGACGGCAACGGGGATAAGAGAGATGTTAATATGGGTACGTTCGTGTTGAGAACTCGCCCAGTGGTCAATATACCCGTGAAACTTTGAATTCCTGTAAGGAAACTAGTCAACGAGCCCCTGGAGTATCAGGAGTAGCAGATGCGAGCGTCGTATCAGTTCTGGCCCAGGCAACATCATGATTTTCAGGATCCAAGTCGTTCGACCCACCCCTAAAACTCTACCCCTAATACTTAATGATGAAGTTAAACCACGGGTTGGAACGGAAAACGGGTCGTTTCCTTCCGCAAGACTTGTCGGAAAATTTATGAGTTTCTATTTACGGGATGTTCCCAAGTGAATAACACGGTATTTTGCATGCATATCGTGCCCTGCTTTACCGACGTAAGAGTTTCGGTTTTGGATACTTTATAGACACCGCCGCTTCATAAAGGACAGTAAAACTGAACGATTACTTTCGCATTTGGTTTGTTCGATTCATTGAACGACTGACATGATCCGGTTCCTCAATGTGTACGATTTATCCGAATGAAGGTAGATAAGGTTATGCGCGTCCAATAGATTGATCACCGTTACAACACGATTAGGGGAAGGATCGGTCGGATTGGCTTAGAATCGCGTTACCCTGAGATGGGAAACTCGAAGGTTTGCAATTAAAATGCAAATTGTGAATAAGATTTACGCAGGTTCTATCTCACGGCATTTAATGCATATATAGTGGTTACCGAGAGGCGCCAACTACAGCAGTGCGAGTACCAATTAATCACCTGCCAGATCCTGTATCGTTCGCAGATTACGCGGTGGAGTGCATCAGAATTGGGATCTACAATTCTGGACTCTATCAAAGAGATTTGTTCTAACACTACGTCATTATTTATACAATTTTTATTACACCATACGGATAAATATTTCACCAAGTTTGTATACACCGTGATATTATAACTTAAATCGATGCGTTCATCCAATCAATTACACGGCCTTAAAGCTCTGCTTTGCTTTTTTGTCGTCAAAGTGTTTTATTTCCCTGCTCCGAATGCGTGTCAATTAGCTACGTCACAAGGCCTGTAGAACCGGGCGTCAATTAATTAAAGGGTATGATCAACGCGTCAGATTGACGAATCGCGAGGTTAACAGTGATTGGGATTTCGAGTGCGTGTAATCGCGGTGATTAAAAGATCGTCAATGGAGGAATCGCGGAACACAGTTGGGTTTCCGCGTGGCTCTAACAACCGCGACAGTACCTGAACCAGCTTTCAGGAAAGCTTCTCCGCACAAGGGTCGAGCCCCGACATCTTTCCTTCGACCCAATGTACCAGAGACCCTAATTTCCATAATGTCTTTTCAAACAATTCAAAAGAATCCTGCCTCAGAGCTCGACTGTAAGACTCGTTTTCCGGCGGTGGTTTTTGCCTCCAATCCCCTCTGCTTACATATTCCTCCGTGTTTTGCGGCCAACGGAAAACGAAAATTCACCTGGACCAGGATGAGGAGGAATCACTAATCTCTCTGCAGTTTAGAATAATCTTTCTCCAAATAGAAGAAAAAAAATAAAATAAAAAATACTAGAAAGAGGGAGACTGACGAGAAAATGGGGAAGGAGAAGTCTCGTTTACCCTTCTCTTTTCATATGTATAGTTGTTGGAGTGTTATATCCGCGGAACGATCAGTTCGTCAATCGATCGTCAGGCTTGATCGCGGTCAAGTGAAAATTACGCAAGACAGACTTCGCGGCTTTCTACTTTCCGATGATCGTTCACCGATTAAAACACAACTAGGTATGGACCAGTCATAGTCCAATATTGCAACGCGTACTGCCTCAGAGTGAACAATGGAATTTTGTTACGCCACGACTGCAAAGATAGGCAGTCGGATATCGGTGCATGGGTGTTCCAACAATGTTGCTGAAGGTTTCTTTCTACCTTCGCTAGATCTGAGGTATGAATGCAAAAAAAAAGAGGGAACTGCGAAGAACTTCACGGAGCAGTTTGCCGAAGTAACGTCGCGAAATAGTTCAAATGCTTGGAGTAATATTGAGCATAAACTTGCAACGATGAAAACCTGAAGCACTACGTATGACGCCCAGTTTCTGAGCAGCGAGATTATACGTCTGATCAATGTAGAACTCGGCATTTCCTCTCCGTTTATTCCTTCTCTTTATCTCGTATGTTATAACGGTGAATAAACGCGACAAACCAAACCCCATGATGCAGTTCATTGGATGAGAAAGACTTTGCAGACCGAGCTAACGACCTTTCTCCAGGACGTTGGATGGTTCACACACGTCAGGTTGTCTCACTCGATTAGCTTAGAACCCGGAGACTTGCGTTACGCGTTACTGAGGACAATGTATCTTACATCCACACACGAAGCGATCGGTAGCGGTTGATCTAGAGGTGATTACCTACTTCCTGTGGCGGCATAGTGTATTTGCTTCTTGGTAGGAAACCCGGATCGATCGATCTTTCGTACAATTTTTGCCAACTGCCTCCGGTTTTCTTTCTCGTGTCTCATTATACAGTTTACATTCAACGGCGATAAAATCCGAAATAATTGACGAGAAGAAATTTTTATGCCATAACGAATGGAGCAGGCAATGTATGGGTATATACATACATATATGTACATCGAAAGTAAGTTTTATCAATAATTTGTGTAGTACACTCATTACAGTATAGTTCAATAAATTAATATCCTCGAATTTGTTGAACCTTGCATTTAAAATTCCAGGACATATTCTCCCGTTTATAATTAAATGTTTTATTCGATATAAAGTTGATGAATTTAGAGATTATAAACCGCGCTCTACAATTTTCAGAAGTAAAGTATTTTTCCATACAAGCTGTGCATAGATAATGTCAAACGTTTTAAAACCTGATTCAGACGCGGTGAAAAACGATAAGTAACACATATATATGTACAGTAGTAACATCCCCCGGAATTTGTGAGTCAAATTGATAACACCCAGTTCCCACAACGTGTTCGGCACACTGACCTTCCTAGGTTTTGTCCGTGATTGCGGTCGAGGTGAAATTCTATCACATGTATTTTTTACACGTGTTTTTTTTCTCCCTCGTTTAATGTCTCATCGCTAGTCTATTTCGGACGTGTTTAAAATAACGTGACTGCCGAATACATTACAGGCACGGTTCACATCGTTATCTTATATATTCGTCACTTCTAATTTAGTATATAAAATATCTATCGGGTGCACCATCGCCTGTGTATAATAAGCGATTTTGCCGATGTGAAAATTGCCCCAGGCACGTTATTCCTCGACTGCGAGAGAATACCAGGTACGTGTAATGTGTGGGATGGGAAAAAGGCCAATTTTAAAATCGAATTTTTTGCCATCGTACAGGGAATTGAATTCTTCGGATAAGTAGGTCGTTACACCGTGGCTCGTATCCGTCAGATTGAAATTGGATTTTAGGTGAGTACCGTTTTAATTAGAATATCTGTATCCAACACGCATAACTGCTTGTGTATATTTGAGAAACGTCGATCAGGTATCGAATCTCACACGCCTGTCGTAAAAGTACATAACTACGATTTATTTTATCGACGAGAAACGATTAATGAACGAATAAATAAATAAACCAATGATAAGTCTTTATTTTTTAAATTATAGTGTATTAATTATAGTACGATTTATATTTCTACCGACGAACCGAGATAATGGTAAATAAACATAGGATGTATTAAGAAAATAATTCACCGGGATTGAATGACTGATTTCATTGTACATTTGATCTCTGAAAATTCATTTTAGAGACACACGTACCTATCATGTTCAAAGTTTCGTACAATATTTAGCTATCGTTGTTTTTTTTTTCTTTTTTTTTTTTTCATTAAACGTATGTATAATGTACCTACATGATAGGGCATATCATTGATTAAACAAATAGTTTGAGAAAAAGGTCCGATGTTATTGAATAACTTTTATCACATACTTTGCTCTTATTTCACCTAACTACAAATTTATTTTAGATACCTATAAAATTTGTTTGCTTAAAATGTGAAATTTTTGGAGATGCACACGGGTGAGAAAAAACTTTGCTGATGGTTATTTGTTACCCAAGACTCGACAGCCAGGTTACACGTTTTTATAATGTCGACAAGCAACCGATCGTACGTGAAAGTCGTGTAAGAGGAGTTTAGGTGCGCGTTATGTTTTTCTTTTATTCTTTTTTTCTTTTTTTTATACACGGGAAAACTTTTTACAACTTATATAACACATACGAGGAGTGAACGTGCGTAAGTGGTGAACCCTGTACTTTACAGATATTTTCGACACCAAAACATCGCTCAAACGAAGAGATGGTATTTTTCTCCGAGACGAGTTCCTATCATTTCCGGGGATCAAGAGGCCGGAGTAAAGAGAGAAAAAAAAAAAAAAACGTCGAGGATATAAAGCGCGGATCAAAGTTTAACCTGTACGTGAAAGTGAAGGGGTAACGATGAAAAATAAAGAAGGTAAGTCAAAAGAAATGAAAAACTTTACCGCGATACACGATATAGATATAATATAACAGACGGATACGTTTAATCTTCATCTATCTGCACTATCCTAATCGATCTTTACACATACGATTATTAATAATGTATGAAAATATATCTGATCAAGGTTTCCCGATTTTTGCTTTTTATACCGATGTGATATTTTATTACTGGGAGATAATTTGCAAGACTTCTTTTTAACGACACGTATTAATTAATATGTATAACATATTCCAGGCGTTAGCAAAGCATATTATACCGCGGAACTTTTCTATTTCAGAACTTTTTTCCCATAAAAGTAAGCCCAGTGAATAGGAAGGAATATTAGCTATGGAATTACCAATTTTTATGAAGAAGTCATAAAAAGTTTATAATTTTACGTAAAATTGAACGACGAATAAGGCAAGCGTAACGTAATCGATTATCAATAATGCAATATCAATAAAATTTCAATTACGTGAAGTTTTCGGAACAACTACAAGTTTTTGTGTTTTATATTTGTTTCTCCTCAGCATTCCTCACATAAATCATCTTATTTTTCGTACAAAATTAACTTGTTTCCTATATTTTTCTCTCTTTTTTTTCCACACAGGTAAAACAGTTTGTTCGAATTTTAGTTCGAGGATTTCAATTAGTTTGTTAGAATTTAAACTGCATAATATTATACCTGTTGTAGCGTTTTTCACCAATTTTTATCAATTTTCCCGCGGGGATATTAAAATCAGACCTTAAATTGATTGAACTCATCGAACGGGTCAATTCCAAGCCTGCGGACACTCGTCATTGATTCTTCGCCGATGACGAAGCCGTCTTGTATATTTCTATCGAGTTTAGAATAGTGCTAAATCCTCGTAGGCGGATCGGAGTGTTTAAACGCTATTACGTAGATTGCGTCACGCCTTTGCCGGATCAACGTAGTTCCAGATGCGTGACGTAAGAATTGAGAGATGCTTAACGCCGTTTAACCGACGATGATATAAATATTTTCCAAAATAATTATTCGGAGAAAAGCGTCGAAAGAAGGGAATGGAATGGAATGGAATGGGAGAGAAATTCCACTTTTACCGTGTATAAATATAAACTGGACGAAACTTTGGATCATAAAGCAAGTTTAATCGTTTGGAAGAACTTTTAACAAGAGCAGTACGAATGGAATATCTTGCGGTTATTGCCGCGAGCTGTTTTTCTCGACTTTCTTCTTGTAACAGCTTATAATTTTATTGCTACGATTTCATGTAATATATACCTGTGTGTACAGGAAAATATTTACAACTTGTTTTGTTATTTAAGAAAAGTATAAGAATAATGATAATAAGATGAAGAGGAAAAGGAAGAAAAAAGCCGGGTGTCTCTTCTTGTTCGTCGTTGAAACATACGACTTGCAGGATAAGGTCACAATGAGAAGAATAGGAAACAACAAATTTTAACAGCGGTGGGAGAAAAGGGTAGATTTGATTTATGAAAGACGAAAACGAAACAACAAAGAATAATAAAAATAAAAACAAGTGGAAACAACACTACGTGAAGAATACGAAGAAAAGTTTCGTAGATTCTTATTTCTTGTTATTGTTCTTCACTTTTATCGCGTATGAATGATGAAAAGAATTTTATTCAAAGTTTAATCGTGCGCCTATATATTCGAAAGAATGTTACACCGATAAGAATATTCCCTGTTTTACCACCATTCACCTTACCTTGAATCCTTATTGCATGAAAGATTTGCGCAATCAGACATAATATATCATTATACCTATATCTGCAATAATTATCCCAGCCTCGATCGCAGATCAAGCGAGAGCTGCGTGATACGGGGACAATTTTCTATAAATAAATATAAGCGCGCGAATTAAGGCCCGCAGGAAATCTTAAATGTGGCTCGTGTAAATTGCGAGGTATCCAGTGAACCAGGAAATACTTCTAGAAAATTAGCATACCAGCTCCTGTCTTTACAGAAGGCAGAATTACGATGCTAGAATTCGCGTTTCAATACAGTCCAACTTTTCACAGTTGAATTCTTTATTCAAAACAGCCGAGTATAAATACGAACCGACGTATGTGCAAGCACGTTGCAGATTGGTATGATATAAAAAAAAAAAAAAGAAATCCAAAATTCTGCGAACATGTATAAAAATTCGCAGAAACGGTTTGCGACTAAATGTTTGAGTTACATATGCATAGGTTTAGTTAGATCTGATCGAGATCTATACTCGAGTATAATGGATGTACGTAGATTCGCGATCGATCGAACGGTGTGCACAAATCTCATGAAATATCACCGCTTTCCTCGGCCGAAAACTTTTTGCCAGTACGCAAACGTCCTTAAAAGTGTAAAAAATGTGTATAACATAAGCGCTGGTTTTTTTTTGTTGCTATTTTGTTAATTTAAAAAAAAAAAAAAAATTGTTTCATACTTGCGAAACCCAAAGAGTTCATTGACGCGTTATATAATTAACAAGTTGCGAACTAATGTACAGGTGTATACACCTATACCGAAACTTGTTCTACAATTATTCACGGATCAGAGATGAAAAAACGAAAATACTCGGGGTGAATTCGTCATGGTATGAAAACTGGCTGAATGCAATAATAACTGATTTGAAATATCGTGGAAATTATTACATAGTCGAGACTCTACCGAGACCCTTTATTGCAGCAAAAAAGTGAAATTGTTTTTATTCGGATTGCGCTATTTGTAATACTGTTCAATAAATTATTTCAATGCACCACGTATACTCACCAATACCACGTCGACTGAGAGCATGTTTATAAAATATCGAGCTATGCTCGTGCGATCAGTTTTCCTCTAGGTTATCGTTTGTGAAACAAAGAGCTCACCTGTAACAAAGAAAATGGAAGAGACAAATTAGAATGCGTTTAGACGTATCGTACGAACGGTCTATGTCAAAACGACGGAAATAAAAGATTGGATCGAAAGGATGATATAAGATTTTGAAAGAACTCGTTTACTGCTATATTTTAAAATACGCTTTTAATATTTAAAATATTTGTTAGAAACACTTTGCGTATTAAAACTTTCTGTAAACTTGATGGACTTGTAAGATGATAACGTTTCATGGATTGAAAAAACGAAACTAAAGAACACTCGATAAATTTATATCGTAAGAAATTATTTTGCCTTATTGCTGTATGAATCTGTAGGAGGTTTTTCACTGAAAATATTGGGCTACCCATTTTCTTTTTCAAGATATCTTTTAGATGGTATACCTATACCTACCTGGTATAAAAGTGTACGGATATAACTCTGTTAAAAGCCAAGATTTCAAGTAGAATATAGAAAAGGTTCTTGAAAAAATGAGAGGAAGGTGAAGAAGAAGGAGAAGAAAAAAATCGAGAAGGACGGTTGAAACTTAAATATGTATATGCCAACTTTTCGGCGAGAGCATCTCGAGGGAAATTGATGGCGGGGTGGGGGGGGGGATGAAAGGCGGTTGGTTGAGTTAGAGGTATCTCATTTTATTACATCAATGTCTAATTTCTTTTAAACTCCGAAGCGACCAAAGTTTTTTCTCCAGCGCAACTTTTCCCTCGCCCTTTACCCTCGACCCCCGGTTAAGTTCGTTTCTCACGTGACGCACAGCGTTATAAATATACCGCATACATATAACTTGCCCCTCGTCTTCTTCTTCCTGTCCCCGCCCGCCTGTAACGCGTCTTGAGTTTTTAAGTGATTGATTTTTAAAATATACATATATATGTGCGTTATACATATTTACAAGTATGAGTGGTCGTACCGCAGTTTCGTATAGGTCGCTTCATTTTGGGTTTATTTCTGACCACCCTTCGAATCTGCCTTCAATTTTCATAAATTACTTGGCATTATAATAATAGGTAAGGAAAAGTTTATGGAACGAGGAATTCAAAATTTATATAGGTATGTATGTATTTTTTTATTTTTTTACAAATTTTTATGACGTATGAAAATGTTCAAGTTTTTTAACTTTCTGTCCGTAATTTTTTATTTTTGTTATTTAGACGACGATAATAGAAAAAGAATAATAATAACAAATAGCTACCAAATGTAAAATACGAGTTTGCAACGCAGAGGAACGACTAAATTTAATCTGATTACATTTTAAATCGTACAAGTGTGAACAATGTCATTTGAATAAAAGGTAGGCATACTGTAATATAGGAGTTAATTATTAAAGTATACATTCAAAAGTTTATGAAATCGCGAGTTTGATAAGAGGAAATTTGCTCGTTTGTGTTCTCCGATTTTAAAAGTATATTTTCACAACACCGCGGATGAAATTAATTGCAGAAAAAAAAAAAGAAAAACTCCTGTTAGTTCGTTTCGAAAGTGGCTGCTTTTCAAATATATTCATCACAATATTATTCGTACGAACTTGTATTATACCGGTTTGTATAATATAATATACGTGGGAATGAAGCAGGTGCAAGCACGCCGTTCTTTAAGCCGAGCAAGGAAATGAGGGGACGACGACGACGGAATAAACATGGGAGGTAAAAAGTGAAATTGAATATAAAGTGGCAACGATTAAAGTCCAGTTAAAGCACTCCCGGCAAAGCTACCATTTTTCATTCCAATAGGAATTAGAAATTCCAAAAACGCCCGTTACACACACGGCTGTTTTCGCAACAACGAAAAAATATTTAAATTTTTATCACGTGATTTTAAAGCAAAACCCGATTGATAACAAAAATAAATGCCATCGATTCCTAAGCTTGTACAGAAATATGTAGATAACAACTCGAAACAATCCAAGATCGGAAAGTTAATCTAAATTTTATCTATATCAAAGATTAAATTTTTCCCCGTTTTTTTCACAAGAAGTAATTAACGTGCGTAGCTATCGCAATGAAATGGAAGATGTAATCGAACTGTACCTACAGACAAGTTTTAAATCTAAAAATAGGTGGAAAAAATCGGAGCAGGCTTCGGAACACACCGTCTCCGACCAGAGAGTGAAAAAGAGTAATTATAAAGAGAATGAGGAAAACTTTAGATAGAAGCTTTGCGCTTCGACTCGAGACGCTAGAATGGAAAGGGAAACCGGAGGGCAGAAAGAGGGAATCGAAGGAGAGAATAACGGTGCAAAGAATCTCTCAAGATAAATGGTCCGATTGAATGAACGCGAATTAAACCACACCAGGCTGTGTCGAGAATCCGAGAAAAGAAAGCTCATTCCCCGCTGTCAATTTTCACGATGTCTGTGTAGATATACGTACGTAACTAGAAGATTTTTTCAAACTTTATTGACAGCCAGCAGCTATCGAATCGCATGAAACGAGAACAATATTTGAAATTTTTCAAATCCTTCCTTTTATTCTACCTTCACATTAAACGATGCGAGAAATTATCAAACCCGTATCGAAATGCTGCAGCTGCGTGAAATGGCACAAGCTTTTATCAAATAATTGCAAACTGAAGTAGAAACCAATCATAGCTGAAAGAGCAACGGTTTTGCAGTCACCCCGATGGAAAATCGTCCATTATTCCTGCCTCACGGTAACAGCGTTTGTGATACGAGTTCATTTTTATCGTTCTTGAGATGCTCGGAAAATGCACAATCTCAATGTGATGCGAATCTTGATAAGAATGCAGGCGAGTGCTGATAAGAAGACGAAGTCTTCGGTGCAACCCTTCCCTTTCTGATCTGTGTAAAGCCGCCTTAGAGGCTGCAGGAGAAGAGTTTCCTCTTCGACGAGCGCATTCGATATTTGCATTTGAGTTACGAGTATAGCCCGTTGGGATTTTATCCACGTTGCTCCGTGGGTTTTTGTTTGCCCGCCATCGGCATCCGCCGCACGGAATTGAATTCCTGATCCATCGGAAATAAAGCTGTGGCTTTGACTTTTCTACGTGTGTATATCGGGGTGAAAATAAATAAGTTAAAGAATTCATGATCGAGCCTGTCAAATCGGTTCCAACCGGTGAAAAAATAAAATCCCCAATTTTTTTTTTCACATTTTTATTTCACTCCCTTAATTTCCCCGTTTAAGCGGGAAGTTTGAAATTATTCCAAAAATATGCTTATTAACTCACTATATTTTGTACTGAACTTTATTTCAAAGTCGTTTTTGATCCCCCCTTTGTCTCAAAATAAATTTTTTCAAACTACCCCTTATTTTTCATCCACTTCCCCGATTTTTAAGGCAACGTCTCAAGTCATATTCGTAACTAAATTCAAATCATTAAAATCACTGTCTTATCTCCAGGCATCGTATAATAAACGGAGTTTGTGAAATACTTCTGTGCCAACCCAACGCAACGCCTACAAAAGGCAACCCGCGATCACGTAAGCATGTAGTGAAGCATGCAATTCGGCGTATGCGTAAAGTTCATTGGGGGATTGTACGTATAATATGATGAGTATAATGTTAACCTAGCATTTTCAGTGGTTTTTTTTTAAAAAAAAGTGCATTTTAAAATTTTTTAAAACTTTCTTTGGACTGGATTAGGAGCGAAAATCAAAGCGGGAGAAACGAGTATAAACGATTTGAAATCAGGTATTCTCGAAATCCGGCTACGGGTCAGTTTCTGAAAAAGCTATTTTTGGTGGCTTCTGAGGTACAAACGAAATGATGACATACGAACTACAATTGATTGTAAAAAATAAAATTTGTTTCTTCGAAAGTCGGGTGCTAGGTTCGCATCGGATTTACCAAAATAACAAATGACTTGTGGGTCACTTTCTCGAAATATAGAGACCAATGTTAAGCGTCGATACAGGATTAAAGGATCAACCTTTGACCCGGGTAACAAGCTCAACGAACAAACCAATTAAGCGAACCGCGTCTAAATATTCGATGCTGTCAATCCCTGGACTGGCCAATAACGCTGAAACGTGTCGCTGGAGTGAGGACAACGAAAGTGCTCGATAAAAACTGTGATAACAGATGTTTTGCGTCTGTTTTAGAAAATGAAGCTTTTCTTTCTTTCTTTCATTATTTATTTTATTTTATTTTATTTCACCGTTACGTTATTTTCATTCTATCACGTTTCTGTTTACTATGTTAACCCTTCATGCTGCCTTAGGAGACTTTTTTCAAAGTAAATAAATTCTAATTCTCCTTCTCTTTTATATTACTTCCCGCTTCTTTCACTTTCTCACCGTCGACGACCGATCCAAAAATAATATCAAACGACGAAATTTTTACACCAGTCGTTTGATAATATTTAAATGCCATTGTACGAATCAATATTATCCATTTATATTTATTTTTTTATTTTCATGTATATGATCACCAGTCCAATTGAGGATTCAGTAGGTATGACGCAGGCACTCCGTGTTTTCACATTATGACCGAGTGCATCGTCAATTTTCTTCTTTTACGGCACTTCCAACAAATAATCTGACAACGTAACGAAGGGTGAATATAATATTAAAACAAACGCGAATCTACATCTGATAAATGAAATAGCCACTTGCGGAAATAAATTACAAGTACGATGAAGAGAATGAAAAAAGTACGCCAAAATGTGACACATGATTAAAAATATATGATCAATCCTGCAAAATAAATACCACGGAGTCAAAATGATTCTGAAGTTCATCGAACCACTTTAGTGAGCGAAAATATAAAACTTTTTCACTGCGTACTAGAAGTTTCTCTAAAATTAGCATTAATTGAGAAATTTGTAATTTAAATTTTACGATGGTTATATTTTCGTTTAAATGAACGTTCGAAACTTCAGGCCTATACGAGTTGCATTCGTGCAACAGCTGAATAAAGATTTTATCACGTTAGGCGTGGACATATGGCTTCTGTAAATTGAACAGTGAAATATTGATTTATCCTTGCGAGAGCTGAAAAACTTGGAATATATTTTATAAAAATGATATTTAAACAAGAAAAGCATATACAAAAATAATTGCGGAACACTGTAGACGAGTAACAAATACATAAATTGATCATTAAGTCAGCTGCATGAAACGGTAAAGCAAAAATATTACCAAAAGTATGATAATAAACGTCGGAGAATCGACGTAGAACATATATACGTTGAAACGAGTAACACTCTTCAATCGTGAACACGTTGCGATTCTATTCACACCCAGTGGCAAACGGTGTGATAAATTTTAGGGTAAGAAACAATCGTTTTCATCATCATCATCGTCATCATCGTCATCATAGTCATCGTAACCATTTTTAATAACGAGAATCAAAAATCGAAAAACTTTCCTGCAATAATAAATATTTAATAATATCTTGGAGAGAATTAAAGAAGGCGCCAGACCGTCGATAAACCTCAAATTTTTATTCTAAAAAAATACCGAAGATCCCGCCTAAGTGAATGAAAAAAAATTGTCACCCCTGTGCGCAGGTTGTTCGGCAAAAATGTCCACGACACTAGTGGCCTTCGTGGCCCTCGTAATCATGGCACAGAATGTGAAATCGGACGTGGTTAGGAACAATGGAAACACTACCAGAGCAATGAACGATGCTATCGCAGAGGTGATGGAGTACGCTGTCAATAAGGTAACGAGTCTCAACGGAAGGAACAAAACTTTTTTGAAGCTAAAACTGGAAGGAATCGTCCAGGCAGAGGTAAGAAGTAAGGATAACCATTTACACTGATACGGAAGGTAATTCCGTCACCCTCGATCAGATCAGACGATTTTTAGAAGCACGTTGAAGTTAGTAACGTTAACGTGACGAAACATGACGGAATAAATCGTTGTACAATTTTATAAGGACTTTCAAGGAATTGGCTTTTCGAACTACGAACACGTTTTCCTCGTTACGATTCACTAGCTGAATTTCAGACAATCCTGAGGCTGCGAAAGTAACGGTTTTCCCGAACGTGCATCGTTAAAGTAACGTTACTAACTTCAACCTAATTTTTTCAACGGTCTAAATTCGCCAGACACTCTGTATGCATTCCTTGTTTCAGGTTGGACCGCTCATGTACAATTACACCATTTGTTTGGAGGAAATATTATTGCGCATTGAGAATCCGAGGATGCATAAAGACGCGGATTTGCTTGCTTCGTTCGCACAGTCATTGAACGTAAACTTGGCTGAATTGTTGGAAGAGCTACTAGGACTAGTGACGAGCATTCTTGATACAATTGTGAAAATCTTTACCGGGAAGATGGCGTACTCCAAGGGTGCCGAGGAGGCCCTTGATTGCAAGGAAGAGGTGATCGAGAACATGAACCATACTTTGAGAGTACTCCCACACCCCCAGGCGAGTTTCTTGATCGCGTTCTGCCTGAGTATGCCAAACTCGCTTCTGAGTTACCTGCCCTATCTGAGTATGTGATTTAGATGCTGTTTGTGGAATATTTAAATCAAAACAAATGGTGTAAGAATATATGAGATTATTGAATGAGATACGCTCGGAGATACGGAAATTCGTTATTTAAAAACAATACCAAACAAAAACATTCCAATAAAATCACTCGACAAGCACGTTTGACCCAAGTCGATTGCACCTCGGAATCAGTAAAATCGCATAACGGTCACGCTGGGTGAAATTCACCCGAAAAGTAATTTTTTGCCTCGAAGATGAGTTTCGAAAAATTAAAAAAAAAAAAAATATCTAGACATTGTTTAAGGGTAGCAGAAAAAGTTATCTCAGTTTTCCTAGCGAAAGTTAATTGTTCAAGTATTGTAAAGCATCAGTAAAGTTAAAGAAAGTGCCAAAAATGTCGAAAAAAGGCCGTTGTTTCTCTACGACTCTACGAAGAGTTTGAAAAATGTTTGGGGTAAAATTCGTCCATAATGATCGATTAAGGTTAATATTTTGAAGCTTTTTTTTCTACATGACTGACCTAAAATCGACTTACATTTTACATGCAGATTTCAATTCAGGTATCCTAACTTTTTACTATCCCAATAGACTTGATGAAAAATGTACGTTGCACTTTCACAAATAGATTGAAGGAAAAAGATAGTAAGAAGAAAAAATTAAGTTATCATCAGTTATATCTGACACTTGAACACTGCACTGCAATAGGTCGTTTCGGTTCACGTTCTCAAATTGGTTGCTTGTTTCTTTCACTTTATTACGTGAAAAATTCTAGCACTGATCAGACACGAACCTTACAGGGAAAGTTGGCGGCTGCTTTCGACCGGGTATAAATCCATATTAAGCCGCGGTGTTTGCACAAATGGATTTAGTTTTTTCAATGTGCGATGATAACTTTGCAATCAACGTCGGAATAATGATGGACAAGAAAAAACAAAAACGAATTAGTGAGAAAAAGAGAACACGAGTTGAAAAAAATACTAGTAATAATAATAATATGACAGAAATAAAAAGATCTAATTTATGAAGAAAAAAACCATTATTCATTTACTTTATTAATTTTGACAATATCATATTACTCGTATGCTTTGATTTTTTTAAATTTAATTGCACCTTACTCGCTACTTTATCAGAGTAAAATAATATCTTAAATACAAAAGATGCCTGTATCGACGGTTTAGCGGGAATTACAATCAAAAGATCCTAATTTAATTCTATCCTATTACATAATCTTTCCCAAGTCCATACCCGCTAATAATATCTCTTCAAATAAAATAAGAAACTAATCGATTGATTTAACGAACTTATGAGACAATATCAGATTAAATTCATTCCAATGCAGCCGAATAAAGCAGACTAAAAAATTCAACATTTCAAAGGTTTAATTTCCGGAAATACCTAAAGAGTCGCAATTATTACAGTCATCGTAACGAGTTGTTTGACGAATACCGGTTGTTTATAATCAGAAACGAAAACGAAATTGTCGAGCAAAGCATGTCGGGGGTGGAGTGAAATCAAAGCTTCGACGGCTTCGACGTGCGCGCGTTACACCCCGGGGTAAATCAAGGCGGGCCTTGAACCTACGTGTTGAGACAAAGTAAACCGGAGCAAAGTAGGCCTCGGTATTACATAGGACAGCGAAGAGATCCTCTTAAGTTACTCGGCGACCCGTGTAACGCCAATCCTCCGCAGGGACGTCGATAATGGTAGACGAAAAGGATCGTCTTCGTCGTATGAGATCTGAATTTTTTGTCAAAGAGACCCCTGTACCCGTTATCTAGATTTAATGTAACTTTGTCGGAAGTATTCGTAATACGAATGACGAACGGTGGTTCAGTGCGCGTAAAACAGACTTCCGCGATGAAATGCGGTATCTTTATTTTTGACGTAACGCAGTGAAAAAAAAAGAGAATCAGAGTACGTAAAAGTACAATTTACATACACTCCGGGTATGCGAAAGTACTATTTTTCTATGCAGGAGCGGAGCCCCTGGTATATTATAATACAGATCGTTGCAGTGATGGTGATAGTAATTGTTCGGCACCACGCGGGGCAATAAATTGATCGTACAATTAAGCGAAAGATAAGACTTCAGCATAGGTATTTGATATGGGTGTTATACGTGTATAAACACGGGATCTAGATGTGTAAATAAATGGCGATGCATGATTTGCAAGGTCGTCATTACGAATGTGTTCGGTATTATATAAACTACAGACTACCTTGATACCGCAGCTGCATTTTATGTATACTTGTAGTCACTGCACATTTTTATTCCTTGCTTGCCTAAATTTTTCACACAATAGCAAACAATTTTGATACTTCGATAAACAGTACAGTGTGTACGTGTGTGTGTGTGTTTATTGAAAGAGAAAGAGAGAGAGAGTGTGAAGAATAGGAAACTTGGAATGAAATGCAATGTAATGACAAAAGTTCAAACCTGATTGTATGGACGGATGTTATCGCATCCTAATTCACAATCCAGTCGTCGTATACCGCGGTAGTAGTGGTGGTCAACAGGTCACTTTTTTGATCAAACGATCGACACATGGACGAAAAGTTCGTACACGAAACTGCACCAAACCACAGAAACAAATAATTTCGAACGATAAAACATTATTTCGAGAAAGCACACACTCAAGGAGTCGAACGATAAGATATGAAACGAGTTCAAACCGAGGCGAGATTTCTTTGTCGACGTCTAACCGTGTAAAGACGAGGAAAAAACACGCTGCACGCGTGTAAACGAAACCTCCGATAAATAGACAAGAACTGAAAAATAAACCGCACGATTTTTGCTATTTGAACGACGCGTGACAAAGGAAAATAAAAATGGGATTCAGCAAACGCGGCAACGTTCGAGCAGAAACGAACGCGGCGATCGAGCCGCGAGTCCGATGAAAAGTGAGCAAATACTCCCGGAGTGACGAAGAGTCCGCGTGTTACGCGCACGGAGAAGGAAATGGCAGGGAATTTAGCCGCATCACGCCTACGCAGACACGCTTGAATATGCGTGTGTTTAGCACGCTCTAAACGGAAATCCCATCTTCCTTCATCTCTGTCGGCTGCTTCATCTCGACACGATGCCGTATAATTACACGCGATGCGTACGTGCGAGTCTACGTGTTGCGATTACCTCCGTTCACGCACTTATACACGCATCGACGTACGTAACGTACGTAAAACGCGTCGAGATGATTGATCATCGCGTTTCGCGCCAACTTTTCATCTCGCAATTTTATAGCCTCGCCGAGTCACCGCGCCACGTGTTCGGCTTACAAATTCATAGATTCTCGCCTCTGGACTCGCCGCCTCGTTCATTCGTTCGTTCGTTCATTCTTATCGATCGCTTCGTTCGGTTGTTTGTAAGAAAAACTTCCGAGTCAGTGCAATGTACAAGAGACACTGTATCAAGCACAACAAGAGGGAGTGGTGAATTGATTTTCTTCACGTTACAAAGTCCCGTGGCTCCGAGGATAACGGAAGGCGCGGGCACCTGAGTCCCGCATCCGATACTCGATCGAACGCGTTTAATTTAATGAAACGAGGAGACCGGAAGTCGACCCTCGACGCGTCGCGGCGTCGTCGGCTTTCAACGCGCCGGACTCGGACAGGTTCGTCGTATAAATAAGTACACGCGAGTTACTCGGCTCGCTTCGCGACCTGCCTTCACGTATGCTTGCGGTTAATCACGCCCGTCAAAGGCACGCGGGTTTCAACCGCGAGCAGCACCGCGTGTGCGTGTGGCTGTACGAACATCGTGCGATGTGTGCGATACGCGTGCATTGTAATTATTATTGTACAGCCTGTCGCGACGAGAGGGGAGAGGATTGATTCATAGAAGCTTGACAATATCTGCATGTATCATTATTGCATTACTCATCGTATACGTCATCAGCGCGCGTTATGCATGCCACAAATGTGAGGTTATTTCATTTCTTTTCTTTTCACTTTTATTTCGTTTAGGTATACAAACGGCGACTAGTAAACGGGAGTCTTACCAGAAATCCAGACGCGATTTCTTATCTATTGATGGGGTCATTAACCGCCGCCTTCTCGAAACTGTACATAATTATCAGCTGGACTCAATTACTCGATGGATGTGTATTTCGTGCAAGGAAATTGTAGAAATTATTACACGTTCGATTTTCCTTGTTCGATTATTATTTTTTTTATTGTTCTTACTTTCAAACCTGTTGTGGGATATAGAAATCTTGTTCAAAATTGCGGAGAAAAATCAGGAGCATTGATGAATTTGACTAATTACGTGATTAAAGTGCGATTCGAATATAATTGTGATATATTGAAATGCAAAAACAGAGCGATATATTCAAGGAATCAGGTGACACAATTGGTACATGTATTATTGCGTTAACAAAAGGCATCTTTCGGAGTGCAACGATAATTCATGTTCAATGTCGATGAATAATTTACTATCGATAATTGCACAAGAAATAATAACGTGTATTAATTCATAACGAATACTTGATATTACCTAGTTGCAGATGTCATAATAATCGCTTACCCATTCAGGCGCACACAATAATATTACAGTGCATCAAGCGACAAAAGCACAGATGTTAGCCAGAAGGCTGTAAGTGACGTTGTGTGTGCAACGTGCAACGGCATTATACACGACGTAATTTTATTTATATAACACGAGCATGTTTTACGCGTTTTTCCATGCGTTTTTTCCATGCACAAGGTACCCGTTCCCACGACGATCGAGTGGGTATGCGAATGCGCATGCGCGGAGTACTGAAAAGATTACTTTTCGTACTGCGTTCATGCGCTGTCGCCAATAAACACGGCGAATAAATCTGACATTACGCGAGCCTAGCCTCAATTTCGTATTTCGTGAAGAAGCGCGTAACGCGTAACATAATCTTGTTATATGAAGAATCGTGTGCATCAAGGACGCAGCGATCTTTTCGCCCAGCGTATTTGCAATGTTCGTCTTCGGCTCAGCTACGACTCATATTGCAAACTCATACCCGGCCCGAAAAGACCGAGGTTGCCTCCTTGTTAGACGATATACTATTTGTATGGTAATATTCTTTTTTAATATTTACTTCACGTTCAATTTTACAGCTTCGATCACGTAACTTCGCTAGTGATGATAATACGGTACACACGTGATACGGATAATGGAGAAGATGCAAGGTTGCGTAAGGCCGCGGTGTCTGCATTGTGCAGTCGCGTTGCAACCGAGCTGTGAAATATCTTCGTTTCAAGGTGACGTTACGTTGCGCCGTCGTCTCGTTCGCCTGCACAAAACTATTATTCTTGCAAATAGTTTTCGCGCACGCGTGACTCGAGGAAAAAATTAAAATTACGAAGACGTCTTCGCGTGGTTGACGAAAATACGATCGTCGCGTCGCTTGCAAGTTTTCCAAATAATTCTAGCCCGCGACGAATCTCGGACGCACGGTGCCTAATGGAATTAAAACCGGATCGGAGGTTGAACGAACGTTTGTTCGAAATGAGGCGAGGTGCAGCGACGAAGTCGTTTGAGGCAATGAATGCGAATGACGCAGAGTTAAGCGCTAGAGAAGCCGAAGGAGACTTTTTTGTGAGGGTAAAGACGTAGAAATATGAGAAAATAGAACAGTTGGAATATCGAATATAACAAGGACGCGAGAATCTGTTCTGTGGAATTCCGAAATGAATAAAATCCAAGTATGCAACAGTAGAAACGTAGAAAAGCCACTGTGAAGGAGAGCAAAAATACAGAACCGTCAAACTTATTTAACCAACGCGAAAAGCGGTCGAGAAGCTTTCTGCCCGTCTCCCGACCTCGTCCTAGTTTCGGAACTGGATTCGGTGAAATTTTGAAACCCGAAAAGTCCGTCGACGCGGAGCACAGCCGCCGACTCGCCGAGCTTACACGTTGCAGATACGATTTCGTGAATTCGCAACGTGGATGCACGTCGTTATCGTGCGTCAAGCTTTTCTAGTTTACGAAGCACAGAGCTTACAGTTGCGCCTCGTTTGTTAACGCTGGCGAAAACTCCGTAATGTCATTTGCATCCTTGGCTGGGGTGTCTGCGATATCAAGCAAAGCCGGTATTTCCGGTTATTCATTGCAGGGCTAAAATCTACGCGTTGTATGTACGAATGTGATCGTCGTATATTGTGCATCATTTTTCGGTACGAAGCTGTCAACAGGGGTGGCTTTGTTTTCCGGCATTTCCTTGAAGAGGTTCTCTCGTACTCCGTAAGGGTGAAAATTGTGAGGTTACCATATCAGCGTGGCACCTTTCAAAGTTCTTTGTAAGAAAATTCATTGTCGCTACGCGAGAGAAATATTTTTTGTTTGCAGGGATATTCTTTAATTTTTGATTCTCATTTCATCAAATAGCTACACCGACTGTGATGATGATGATGATGATGATGATGATGATGATGATGATGATGATAAATGCTTCTCACCGTCAAACGTTTCACACCGCTGCTCATCGGCTGCGAAGAGAACCTCATCGTGACTCAAGATTTGAAGACTGCGACCGATCCCCCAGGGTATATATATATATAGTCGGTAAGGATTCGCCGATGTTTTTAATCACGTGACATCTGCTCTTGCGATTCGGCGAGTCGCTGTTGGCGTAAAATTTCCAATATTGTTGTTTTACTCGCACCGGGAAGTTGACTCAATGACCAGCTGACGCTACATTTTTCGCTCAAACACGGAGCGCTGCAGTTTCGTGATCGTTTATTCAACCTTACGTTACTTTTACCAACGTATTACCGCGAGAATCGTTGTAGACGATATAAAAATCTCTCAAGAATGACACAGGGTCTATGTTCCATTATACAGCGAGATAATTCGATTCATGCAATTCGAGACAGATATCGTCCTGGACAGACGGAATGTCACTCTACAATCGAATCAAAGAATCTGATGACAAAACATATGTAGAAGGCGGACAGAAAATTTCTGTCGAATCGGTTCCAGGTATTACAACGCAAACTTAATCCACTTCGTCGTACATGAAAGTGTGAAAAGAGTAACCGTCGACTAATTGTCCAACAAAATACGACGTCAAGGTTGGAGAACAGGTTGAACGTATAATTCACGACGCATTGCCATCCACGGCTCTAATATTTCCACGAAAATTTTGCTGGTTACCGAGGTTAAACGTTACAAATCAATGGCGACTGTTGCAAGACTTGCTTAATTTTTCCGCTTTTCTCTCTTTCTTTTGCGCTCTGAACTACATCCGCTCCAACACCTTGAATCCCGTCGACCTACGTCCATGGGCTACTGGTATACGTTGTTTGGATTTTCGCTTTCATTCTTTTCAAGTTGACAATGTGGCTGGAGTTGAGTTGCAAACAAGGTTCTACGTGTAACACAGGAATAAAACTCGATTATTCCCTTCTTACATAATGTGCTATTCTTGAAACAGGAGTGACGGAGACACAATTCACTCTTCGGTGATTGACCACCAAATATACATTAAACTTCCGGCGCCCCGGCAATCAACACCGTGCAATATCAACGGGGTGTAAATCCAATTTGAGTTAAATCCGAGGAGGCACTGAGGGTGGAGTTTTCTGACTTCTCGACAACGACGAAGACCCACTTGATTAATTCAGAGTTACAGGGATCCAGAGCAGAGATAGAAGACGGAGGGGAAGAGAGGGGGAGAGAGAGAGAGAGAGCGGAATCGGATGAACCGGGAGACGCGTAGCGATTCATCACCTGCTGAGAGACGCAACACGCGGAGATCCCTTGAACCTCGTCTCTTCCCGCGGGTGTTAAGAGGTCTCGAGACCTCGTCACGTAGTGTGTAGGTTAATTTCTTAAAACACCTAGTCCAATAGCGTGAAGCGTCGATACAGGATATACCTGAGGATCAGGTGATAAGTTCGTGATAAGTTCGAGCGCCGAGCCGACTGAGCGAATCGCGTCTCGATTTTCGGGATTGCTAATTCCTGGACGAGCCAATAGCTCTGACAAAGAACTGAGTCCACATGGTCGTGATCTCGACTCGATCTAACAGCTCAATGAACGGTAATCGAATGCGACGGATATTTTCAGCTTTGGCCTATTCGGACGCTCCTGAGGCGAAACCCTCGGTACCGCCTCATCTTCTTTTTCTCCTACTTTAACGCTTCTTTCTTTATACACGCGTTCACTCTTTGAAGCGAAGAAAACGGCGGTGCTCGATAAAAACTTTCTTGAGTTCGTGAAAGTAGACGTTTCGATAACGGCGTTGTACCTATTTTTTTTTTTTTTTTGAAACGAAGCTTCTACCTCTCTTCTCTCTCTCTCTTTTCCTCTCCCTTTCTCTCTCTCTTTCTCACTGCCAATTAGCGATCAAAAAATGATATTAAAAAAAAAAAAAAAAATGAATTCACGGACAAGTTTACGTGACAACATTTATTGTTAGATACCGTTGAAATAACCAATATTACTTGTTTCTTCGTTCATTTGTTTTCACGAACGTATACACCTATGTCAAAGTATTTGTCTACGCCGGACAAACTTCACACGGAATGAAAAGACGACCAATAAGAATCTATCGGGTTGATCGTCTTGCCGCCTTTCTACCCCCATTCGGTTGAATTGAAAATATTTCCCCTCTTAGGGAGGGGCTGTCTGCGGCAATACTAATCGGAGGTGTGCGATAAAATATCGTGTATGACTAAGGGTTTTGTTTCTATAATGTGTCAGAATGATCCAAAAATAATATAAAATTATAAATAAACTTTTACACCAGCTTTTCGACAACATTTAGATATCATTGAACGAATCAATGTCAAGCATTTTTCATTTATTTATTATCGCGGATATGTTTGCTTGTTCAATTGGCGATCTACTAGGTAAGCGGGCACTCCGCGTCTCCGTATTACGACCGAGCGCATCGTCGTTACTTTCTTTTATGACACTTTCGAAATGTAAGTCAACAACGCAACGGTGGGTGAGTGAGAATAGGTGAAATCACCTCAGCCGTAACTGACAGGCACTGCCGAATATACAATATGACACGGACGACGGAAGGCGTTAAAGAATTTGACTAAATGTCACGTGGGTGTCAGAATACACGACCAATCCCCCAAAATATTCCTCCAACTTCGCCGAACATTCGATTCAACGAAGATATTAACGGGGTTTGTTGCTTGGCACAACTTTTCATTGTGTGCGAGTTTTCTCCAAAATTGATATGACTTGGCACGTTTGTGACTTTAACGCCAACAGTGATTGTTCCAAAAAGTTGGCGCGCCGTAAGGTGTGTATGTTTTCGTTAAAATAAACGCTTGAAACTTGAGGCTTGTAAGAGTGGCGTTCCTGCAACAGCTAAGACAAGAATCGGTCATGATTGACGTCGACATATTTCCTCTGCAAGCCGAATGCGGAAATATTTATTTATCTTTGCGAGAGTTGAAAATTCGTAATGAAGTTTAGAAAAACTGGATTCAAAATAACAGACACGCACAAATAAAAATGCAGCATACCATGTCCGAGCGAGAAATACATCACTTGGTCATAGAGCTAGTTGCCGAGGTGAGAAAAAACATATGAAGTGTAAGACAAACCAAAGATGTTGTTGGTGTCTGATTATTAAAAACATCGGAGAATCGATGCCGAATGTATATATACAGCGGAATGGGTGACAGTATAAAAGCTCGAGTAGGATAAGGTATTGTTCGCCACCAGTGATCGGCAGTGCGAGATATTTTACGGTAAGAAACAATTATTATTGTCATCATCATCATCATCGTGATAACCGTAAAGGGTTGTCACCGTTTTCGCAGTTACAAAATTCCCCGACTGCCCCAGGTTTTCCAGTCTTTGAATTTCTGTTTTCCAGACAGATCTTATTTCTACTAATAAGTTGGAATTATCTTACGCGAAAATTAGACGGTATAACTCGATACATCATTTTTACTCTCATACGATAAACTTGAATAGCTGACAGTGAAACGTAAGATACGAGTTTATAGTTCCATATATGTGTCTTATGCACAGTAGGAAAAAAAAAAAAAAAAAACAGACGGTATGATTTTTGCTTTTGCTTACGTAAATTAGAGAAAAGTGAATTAATTAAATCGTGTCTTTTCTCTTTTCTGTTGAAGAAAAATCGATTTTCATAAAGCTGATTGAAGTCAACGAAAATATGACGGCGTCGCACATGCTCCAAGAATAAGACAAACTTATTTTCATTGCAAAATTCAAATTGTATTTTAATTCCCTGAATTTTCCCGGTTTCCGAAAATCGTGAAAACCCTGTGCTCGCATAGCCATTTGTAGTAATGACGAGAACCAAAAATCGAAACATGTCCACGGAATGAAAAATATTTTCCTCGCGTAAAGAGACTCGTGAATTTTCTCACAGACGGAATTTTTAAATGCTCCACATCACATGTGACGGTGAACCTTGAATTTTGACCCTAAAAAAAATTGCAAATATCCGGCTTAAGCAAACGTTGAAATACATATTTTACTTCTGTCAACAGGTTCCTCCGCAAAAATGTTTATGAAAATAGTCGTCCTGACCGCCGTCCTAGCGATAGCACACGATGTTAACGCTGCTATTGTGCCATCATACTGCGATAATGGCACTCAGGCCGGATTGCAGGGAGCTATTGACGGGACGATGAACAACGTCATCACAGTTCTCGTAGACCTGGGTTTAGGAAACAGCGATATGAACAACACGTTGGCAAAAGTAAGAAATAACGATATAAAATTACTATTAAAAGGGGGATTAGGTCATCCTCGATTGAATTAGACAATTTTTTACTGCGCGGAATTCATCATGTACCATGTGCTTCGTCTTTTAGATTCAACTGTATCTGCTTGATGTGTTAAACTTGGTGGTAAATATCTCTGGTTCAAGTTCAACGTCGAGCACGTCTTCTAGTATTTTAAATCTGTGCATCTCCATTCTCGTAAAACTCCTAAATATTTACATCGATGTGTCACTCGGAGGTAACAATGGAGGTACCGGTTTATCGTGCGATGATTACTCTTCAGCTGTCGACTCTTACAATTCATCCGCCATAAGTAATATGACGAGCATGGAAAATCAAATGTCAAACGATGTGTATATTGATCTTTTGGGTTTGCTAGTGATTATCGTCAACTTGGTAGTCGACATTATCGTTCAACTATGCATTACTATAAAAGTAAACCTCTTAGGTTTAGTCAATGTCGATGCCGACGTCAACCTCAACGCCGTCGTCAAGGCTTTGTAGATACTATCCAACTAATACATACATATATATATATATATATATAAAGAAATAAGAGTCGTCGAATGAGAAGCGAAAATTCGCTGTTCGCGTAATAAAATATTTCAACCACTCAACCGGCAAGCAAGTTTAATATTTGTTGGTACCCTCTTCCCTGTAACTTTCGTATCCCATGTAAATTTTCGTATCCCAGACACTTTGCTGCAGAATTCCTAATAACTTCACGCGTGATGAAATATTTATGCTGCATTTTCACAAAGGCAGAGTGTGAAAAGAATTGAAACAAGCAATAAGGATTCATAGTTATCATCGCGATTCCCTGACACGCGAATACCGAGATCAGTGGTTCCGGTATCCTTCGCGAATTTGGCGGCCTGCTTCCTTCACTCCGTAACGCGAATAAGCCTCGCGATGGATGACGAAGGAACCTCGAAGAAAACTCGACGGTCGCTTCCGGCCGAGTGTCTTGATAAATTTTTAGCTGCTTACCGTGCCCCGCTGTTTCCACAACTGAGAGCAGTTGTTGGTTCATAGTCGATGTTACTATCTAACGAATCGTGAGAAAATAAGCTGCTTTTAGCTTATTTTTGGACTATGGGGCTATTTTTATCGTACCGGTGTATTTTTTGCGCGAACCAAGCCGGGACGGAAGTGCGCGCGTGACAGCCGTTTCTAACTGTGTCATATGAGAAGCTCACGTTTGAAGCATGTAACATGCACGTCAATTATGTCGGTATGAAAATGGCACAACTGACAGCAAAAATCTGCCCGGTGAGAAATTATTATACACCTGAAAAGAATAGAACAATATCGTTAAGCATAAATTGAAAAAACAGATTGAGCTTTCCAGCGAAACTAATTGAAGAAAATCGGTCCGGAAAAAAAAAGAAGAAAAAACATCCGATAAAAATAACACAAGACATGAAGTAAAAATTACTGAAATTATTTCACAAAATGACGAATATGTGGCAAACAGCGCAAATCGACCTTGTTCAACAAATACGAAGAATTGTGGATCAGTGTTCATGTGTCGTTCCCGTCACCTACCACCTGCATCCCGGAGACGCCAAAAACTTGAGAAAATTCATTGAGTAATAACCCTGGTATAATATGCCGACCGCGTTACAAATGCTGTTAACGCACGCTTCAGAAAATAATAGCATCTGTTTTGTTACAAATTGTAATCGGCCAATTGTCCGAGAGTGCTCAAAAAGTACTTTAAAAAAGATGTCGAGAGATGTCGCGAGGACTTTTCACCGAAGTCTTTCGGACAGAAAACCATGGATGACGTTTTGAACCGGCTCACGGTAACTTCGGTTCCGTGGATAAAAAAAGAAATAAAAAATGAAGAACTTTATCATATGCAGGTACTGCAGAAATGAAACGTGGTTGTACATCGGATACCGATGATGGTAACGATGACGATGAGGATTTTGATATAGATTCGAAATGATTTTTGTAAACCCTGGGTACAATATCTGATTTGATATGTTTTTGTTTTATAGTATGAATTTAATGGTCAAGATTGATTCATGACCATGATTATTGTATAATAAAATAATGCAGCAAATTCGTAGAAGTAGGATAATATTGAATAATACAGTTGATATCAGAGTATGTTTTATTTCAGTAAAGATCGCGTTTCGGGCAACTTGTATCAATTCGTAAGCTAGCCTCACGAAATTTCCGAAAACCAATTTTTATTCAAGTCTGAAAGGTTTTTGGCACAGAACTTTGCCGCGTTGAATCTCAAAATTTGTTTGTAACAATTTGGACTTTGGATTTGTAATCAGCGATTTCGAAAGCCCGAGAATACTAATTTTGGTTAAAGCTCGATTTGTGTTTCACGTATGAGCTTGCCATTTGTATACAAAAATTTAGACTTCAGATTTGTAATCATAGACCTCAATAACGTCCCGATGTACCAATTGTCAGTGAAATAAAATCGTGCTTTGCGGTGTTGGCTAGCTTTTCGGAATTTGAAATTGAAATATCGTAATACCGTTACATTCTATTCGACGATATTCTCGAAATTGGAGATCGAAAATAATACCTCCTCAAACAAAAAATGAAAAACGATTCAATTGACGTGATAAATGCGTGAGATATCGAGTGAAATTTATATCAATCCACAAGTTTCCATCAACGGAGGTGAGGTTAACGTGGCTACACTTCGAGAACCATGCGGCACCCGCGCAGCTTGCAAAGTTGCAAGCTCCGGTGGTTTAATTTCCGGAAATACCTGGATATTAATAAGCTGCAATTGTTAGTAATGGCAGTAAGTTGTTTGACGAACGCCGGCTGCTTACAATCAGAAACGAAAACGAAATTGTCGAGCAAAGCATGTCGGGGGTGGAGTGAAATCAAAGCTTCGACGGCTTCGACGTGCGCGCGTTACACTCCGGGGTAAATCAAGGTGGGCGTAGCCGAGCGTTCGAAGGCAAAGTAATTCGGAAGAAAGGAGGCAATCCATGTCGTATGATACGACGGTGATCAGATCCTCCGGAGTAACTCGGCGATCATTGTGACGCCAATCCTCCCCAAGGACATCGATAGTGGTAGACGAAAAGGATGGAGTTGCATAAGATGTTGAATATTAAAAATGTATCTGAAGATGGAAGAATATCAAACGAAGAAAATAAAACAACCGGTGTACATGAATAATATTTTAACAAGAAGCAGCTCTCGGAGTGCAGCGATGGTATAAGCACGGCAGTACCAACATATATGTCGGTAATAATAATACATATAGTTATTCATAGCAAATACTTTGTTTTTACTGATAGCGGGTGTTGTAATAATCGCGTACCTATTCATGCGCACACGATAATATTAAACTATATTGCACGGCGAAAACACAGATGTTAGCCAGAAAACTGTATCAGACGTTCAACCGAGCTGTGAAATATCTTCGTTTCAAGGTGACGTTACGTTGCGCCGTCGTCTCGTTCGCCTGCACAAAACTATTATTCTTGCAAATAATTTTCGCGCACGCGTGACTCGAGGAAAAAATTAAAATTACGAAGACGTCTTCGCGTGGTTGACGAAAATACGATCGTCGCGTCGCTTGCAAGTTTTCCAAATAATTCTAGCCCGCGACGAATCTCGGACGCACGGTGCCTAATGGAATTAAAACCGGATCGGAGGTTGAACGAACGTTTGTTCGAAATGAGGCGAGGTGCAGCGACGAAGTCGTTTGAGGCAATGAATGCGAATGACGCAGAGTTAAGCGTACAAAAGTCGAAATTTAGAAAGGTCAGAGTGTAGGAAAATCAAAATACGGAACCGTCGAACTTATTTAACCGACGCGAAAAGCGGTAATATTACATTTCAAAATGAAAAAAACCTTACTCGTCGGAAACTCTGGTAAACTTTTCTCTAAATGAAATGATCTATTTGTTCCTAGTCTTTAAGAAGAAAGCGCGCGTCACAAATCGAATGATCGCCAAATTATACCGCAAGTGTCGATTGTCGGTCTCGGTGGATGTTTCATAAACATCTCACAATCAGCGAGTATGAAATTCTCGTTGCATCGTAGTTTCTAACGATATTCACGGCGATGTGCCAAACTGACTGACGGATAATCAGATAGGACTGACAAATAATGGAATCGTTGGGTATTGTACATCATTTCTCGTGACGAAGCTGTTAACAGGGATGGCATTATTTCCCAAGGGTGAAAATCGCGGGGTTACTTTATCAGCGGAGCACCTTTCAAAGTTTTTTGTAATAAAAATCATTCTCGTCACGTGAGAGAAATATTTTTCATTGCAAGGAAATTCTTCAATTCCCCATTCTCGTTTCATCAAATAGCCACACCGACTATGATGATGATGATGATGATGATGATGATGATGATGATGATGATGATAAATGCTTCTCACCGTCAAACGCTTCACACCGCTGATCATCGGCTGCGAAAAGAACCTCATCGTGCCTCAAGATTAAACACCGTTGCCCAATCCACGGTATATATAGTCTTCAACGACTTGGTCAGTTGACTCAATGACCAGCCGGCGCTACACTCGTCACTCGAAAACAGCGCGCTGTGGTTCTAATTAGTCTTGCCAAACCATTAATATCATTGCATATTAATCAAACGGCCTGATACGTAGAATCAATTTCGCGTCAGGATACAGCAATGAAAAAAAACTCGATTCCTTAAAAGAGGAAGTACGAAATGAGAAAAGATAAGTCACAATGAATCGATCAACCACTAATTGTAAATATAAGACTTCCGGTGGTCTCGGCACTCAAACGCCGTGCAATATTAACGCGGGTGTTAATCCAATTTGAGTTGAATCCGAGGGGGCACTGAGGGTGGAGTTTTCTGACTCCTCGACAACGTCGAAGGTCCGCTTGATTAATTCAGAGCTGCAGGAAACTAAACCAGACATAGAAGAGAGAGGGGTAGAGAGAGAGAGAGAGAGCGGAATCGGATGAACCGGAAGCCGCGTAGCGATTCATCACCTGCTGAGAGACGCAACACGCGGAGATCCCTTGAACCTCGTCTCTTCCCGAGGGTGTTAAGACGTCTCGAGAGCTCGTAACTCGAACGCCTAGCGATCACTGCGAGACTTACGTTCGAGAAATTATAGCGAATCGATCATGATGTGAAAAGCCGTTTAAAGATAGTAATTCCTATCAATATCTGAATCTTATACACAATGTAAATGCAACGAATTTTTCCCCTCGACTTCGTGTGTATTTTCAACACACGAATTCCAGTTTGTACCGACACTTGTGAAGGGGAATAAATTCATGCGTGCAACACGGTAATAATGTCGATTATTCCCTTGTCGCATAATATACTAATTTTGATTTACATTTTTAGGGCGACACGTCACTTAAGCCGAACCATGAAATTGATTCGGATATCGAAATCGTTGCCCCGAAGAGTGAAAGATAACGTCTCTGTGCACAGATAGAAATTTCAAAAACCTTAACGGCGAGCATTCAACTGTAACGTATCGAGTTATTTAAATATGGAGGAACGTGATTAAAATCGAATCGAACGCACCTTCGTCCGATAAATGATCACTTTCTTGTTCCGGTAAAAAATAAATGTCATTTCACCTTTCAGCGAAATGAAACCCGACTCGATACGTGCATAAAAGTGATACAGAAGCAGCGGAGAGGCTTTATCGTGGTTCGGAAAAGCGGGAGCTGAGCCAGCGACATTATCCCGAGAAGGGACCGGGGTGCAAAAACAAAAATATTTTGTACGACGATATTTTTCTTCAATTATATGAATCGAATTTTCCTATGGTAGAATGGCGTATATACCCCATACAATTCTCGAGATATTTCAATGTTCTGTGTAACGATTCCCGCATTGATACGTTGCGAAAGTAATAGAAGGACGAATAAAAAAAAAAAAAAAACGTATATAAAATTGCAGCGGTCGATTTTTGAGTGACAAGTATAAATAGCCTCAGCTGGGCATTCAGTTATTCGACCGAGGGGAGTATTGAAAAAATATTATGAATTTTTCAAAAACACAAACTTACGCAATCGTACAAGCAAACGTCTTCGTAGTTGGAAACATCGGAAAATCGTTGCCGCCTATATATAACCCTGGAGTGAATAACATTCTTCAATCGTGAGCAGGACGAGGTTCAATTTGCAACCAGCGGCGAATAGTGTAAAGTATTTAAGGTAAGATACAATCATCGTCACAATCATCTTAATCATAGTCACGATGTATCTGTTCGATAAAACGAGGATCAAAATCTCGGCAATCTCCGTCAAGTAAAGAACATCCCTCTCGCGTAAAGAGACTCGTATATTGTCCCGCACGTGATTTTAAAGAGTGCCACTTAGACACGTTCCGCGGTAACCCTGCGATTTTGATTCTTGAAAATTAATCTAAAAAATGTCGTCCCTATCGACAGCTTCCTGGGTGAAAGAAGAAAGAAAAAGAGAAAAAATGATGATAAAAATAGCAGCACTGATGGCCATCGTGGCCATGGCACGGGATGTCAGTGCCGACGTGACGGCGGTTTCATGTACCTCGAACACTACCTCGTCGATGAAAAATGCTGTCAGCGGTACAATGAAAAATTGTGAAAGTGGTCTTCTCGGTGTTAAGGGCCTGAATTCGTTGCTGGCGCTCGATGTAAACTTGAACCTAAATGCACTGGTATGAAACAACACAGTTCGCGAATTACTACCGTAATTAAAGAGCGATAAGGGGATAATTTCGTACTTTTCCAACGTACTGTTTTTCAGGTCGGACCGCTTTTGAATAACCTGGTTGCGGAGTTGACGCCGTTACTGTCGTCCGTCCTAATCGACGTGGTCGAAATCTTGAACACGGTTCTGACCGCCGTCGTTCAGATCGTCAATGCGGTGATAGAACTGCTCGACGGTCTGCTTTCGAGCAACGAGTTCAATTCGCAGACAAACAGCGCAGTCTCAAACGCGACTAGCCAAGTTCAATCCATGTGCGGCTGTAATTCGACCGACTCTTCGACCGACTCTTCGACCGACTCTTCGACCGGCTCGCTTCTTACGGTCGTAGTGAATGTCTTGGACGGTTTACTCGGGGTAGTTGCGAATATAAATTTATAGAGTCGAATACCTAGATACACGTTTGCAGACAAATTATCTGCACACTGCGGGTACGGCGAATGGTACGATGATAATAGTAATATAAGGCATTTTCAAAGTGTGAAATGTTGTAGTAAAATTTGTTGCCATAAAGAAATTAAAAAATAATGCCAATTATAAAGCAAATCGCAATTGAATCGGCAAATACGTACAATACATATATTGTTCATATTTTTTCCTTGTACAATTAATAAACGAATAAATAATCCCTGGACAATGCAATGGTCGAAATCATTCCTCGGAAGGAGATTTAATTTCTCGTTACAACTACGCGAGACGGTGGTAAAATTAATTTTTCTGCTAAATGGCAAGAAAATAGCCGCATATATGTATCGTTTCATCATCGATCACGCGATTCCCGAGAGGTTTTCAGGGTTTCACTGTTACGTTACAGCTACACACACACGCGCGCGCACAAACACCACATGCGCGCGGCCAACCGCAGACCGCCGAACAGAAATTAAATTTGTCCGCGAGGAAGCACAATGAAACGTACGAATACGAAGGGCTGCTGGGGATTAGCGTCCGATGAATTTTCCGTCTCATCTACTGCAAGTTTCGTACACGGAACGCAGAACCGTCTGCCTCGATCTCATCCGCGACCTCATACGAAAAACTGACGTACAATTTTTCCGTAGATAAGATCGAGTCCGTGTTTAAGAATATTTTGAGTATGAAATTTTGGCAGACTTTAAAATTGCACAGATTCGTGCAGCAAATTTGAAAAACCTAAGTAGACGGTGAAAAAAAAAAAGGGAGGAGGGAGGGGAAACTGGAGGGGGATAATGATTTGAGGGTAGAAAGATGCAGGCGGGTAAACGAGTTCTTGGTGAGAGAAAAAAAAAGAAAATTGGTATACCTGTGACATACGTGTGTATAGGTATAGTTTCGACCTTTTCAGACGAAAACTCGGAAGCTGTCGCGGAGGGTTGAATAGCCACGGGAACAAAAAGCTCGGAGCGGTATGGCTCTGCAGTCCAATCAGTGACAAAATTGCGACAATCTACCGGAGAACTGAGAGATGAAGAGATAAAGAGAGAAAGAGAGACAGCCGAGGGAAGAAATTACACGGTAAATTTCCTCGCCATTGTTACGAGGGCTAGAAATTTTCATCACAGAGAGTAAAAATGTGAAAGAAATTTTTACCGATCGGAGAACGGTTCGAAGAAAAAAGAACAGCGGGAGGTCGTATAGAAATTGAAATCGAAAATTCCTAGCACCTAGATTTTTCTCTTAAATTTTATCAATTGTCGAAATTTAAGAATGGTGGTAAAATTTTCCGAACTATCAAAGTACAGATAATCGATGTACGTTTATCCTTTGCTTTCCTTGATATATACACAACTTGATACATGTGTAATATATACGCATATATACGTGTCAGTCTAAACACATTATGCATACACAGACTTTTTATTAATGTAGAAAATACTGCAATTAGGCAGGTTTCTTGGGTAACAATCTTTTGCATACTGAAATTTAATTTTCAGTAGTTACTCGAAGAGGTTTTCGCGAGAATTTGCGCACCAGAGGCCGGGGAAAAGATTTATTATTACCCCGGATAAGTAGCAGCCAACACTGGCGCTAAAATCCACCACAATTTCTAAACGCGTAAAGCGTAATTACTCTTCCCGCAAACATACACATGTATACATAAATATATACATATACAGAAACGTATATGTACCAAGAGTATTACATGCGAATGAAAGAGTATCATTTCTGATCCTCGTAAATCATCCACCATTTCCTTGAAAAATGTCACCCTCATCGTCTTCCTCGTTATCGTTTACACGGTAGTCGAGGAAACACATATTTAAAGAGAAGGAAAGAAAAAATCTTCTTAGATCAATTTAATTTATATTCAATAATTTCGTTGCATCAAAGATTAAAAAAAAATATACATACAACCGTATAACTAATGATATTTAGTGTGAATAGCGACGATATATACCTACCTATAATATACATGCGCGTGTTACGTACATAAAGGTATCCTAAATAACAAAATAAAATAAAAAAATCAATCAAAAATGATGCAAACAACACGGCGTAGAGGATAATGAGAAAACACGAAAGGTAAGGTAAAGTAAGAGTAAACATAAACATCGAAAACACACATTTCCGTTTGTTTAACGTAGCTGTATACGTATGTATGTATATGTATACAGGTATAAGCGATGCAGAGTGTAACGAACGACGCAAGGGATCGTGATTATCTCCATGGAGTGTAAACTCGGTTCAAGTGCTGTCTCTCGGTCTCCTCGTCGTGTGATCAATTTAAAATCAACGACAGTTTTCCGTGAAACGAAAATACCGATTTCACTGAGCGAACGACGCGAAGGAAAACGAGAATTGGAAAAGAGCGAAAATCCAGAAAAAAATCTCCATAACCGAGAAAGTAAAAGCTCTTCGAATCGAATCTAAGTGAGCAAATTAACGATCCCAAGAAGGAGAAAACACACGTTACCCCCGTGTGTTAAGAATATCTCGGCAACTAGTTTGCAGAGTGAGCCTAATTACATTTTACAAATTAACAGGAAAAAATGATACATGAAAATAATAATAATAATAATAATAATAATAATAATTAAAAAAAAAAAAAAAAAAATTGGGCGATGATCGATCGATGCACAGCGGTAATAAACCTCTACCGCAGTATCGTACGTTTGAATTTCATGTGACAAGCCTATTCGACGCGGATACAACACCGCTGCTGTATGTTACGTGTAACGGAGTGCAGAACCCGCAATTCGATAAACCCTTAATAGCAATTAATGGCAATTAGCTCACTGCACGCGTATCCATCCTCCCTCTCCCCCACCCTTGCCGCCGACCTCATCGGTCCTTCGTCCCTTTCGCGAAGCTCTGATCGTCGAACGGAGCGGGCAAACTGCTCCGACTGTATAATTAATTCCACGCGAACCTGCGGGATCTGGATGACGAAATGGAACGTAGGAACGTTTTGTGCACTGGGTATAAAATCAAACGAGAGTTTTTCAAGGGAATTATAGAAAAACTAATAGTCGTTCATCGGGTAATGACGAATTAATTGTACGTATCTAAACGAGGGATGATCTGTCGTCCGCATGTGAATCGTAAACATTCAACGCAACTTTTTGTTGCGTTCGCTATTCTTTCAAGCTTTGTTAAACTCGACAGCCCGGCATTATGTGCGACGTGTTTGAAAATTTTTTTGAGAGTTTGCAGTCTGAGCTGCGATTGAGACAAGAGATGTAATTAATAGTATACATTTATATGTTTGGTATGTGGTGTATAATATACGAAACGCTGCAAAAGCGGGAAGTTTGCCGGCTGACTGTGTACAAGATAATTGCACATTAATTTAAATTAGAATATTGGGAGCATTGCCAGAAAGTCTATACAATATATATACGATCGATCTGATTACGCAATATGCATTATATGTGTTATACGTAGAATAATGCAGCTGTCGAATCTTGCGCGCGAGTAAGCTGCATTATATATATTTTGCATACACCGTACGTGGGATGATTGAGATTCATAAATTATTTAAAACTACAGATCCTGACGGAGGTGTTTGCTCCCAAGCGTACCTGTATACAATTTTTTTCTTTTTCTTGCTTTTCGCGTTATTTATAACGAGTGGAATTTGCTGTTTATTATTCGTATTTTCGATCCCTATACGAGTCGTAAAAACAATATTTAAAAAATAAAATTTTTTAAAACTTTTTATCACCTTACAAACCAGTTGGGTTACTGGAAGTGATACCGTCAGACGTGTGATTTAAATTTCTGGGGATACTTAAATCTTTCCTTCGTAAAGTGCTCATATATATATATATATATATGGGTTCAATTTTGATGTGACTGTAGTTCTGAGAAATTTCAAACCTCACACGAATGAATGTATGAAGTTTAATGCTAGTAAAGGAGAGATAAAAACTAAACGCAGAAGACAGAATGAGAGGCGGGGTCGGCTGTAGAAGGGTTGCTTTTATAAAATAACAATATATCAATCTTACCTTGAGATGTCTTCCTGTGAAACGGCGCGAGGCGTCGAGGCTGTATGAAGTGCAAGCGAAGAGGCGTGACGTGATTCTTGGGAATAAGCTAACGAATTATTCTCCAAGGCTGAAACCGAGCCGTTTTGTTTCCCTGTTTGTGAGACAAAAATGGAAAGAAAAACATCAATCATTTGTCATTTATATCGTACAATCATCAATGAATTATAAAAATCGGTACCATTTCTGTAAGATTTGTTGATTTCTTTTTTAATTAAATCAGTCTGAATGAAATCAACAGAATATGGCCAATTACGTACAATTTGATATGCGGATGAGCGAATAGATGTACAAGGAGCGTTTCGGATATAAGTTCCAGCGTCGACACAGTTACCGACACTTAGCAAAGACGCAAGCCCTTTTCTAGAACGCTTGAACGATTGACATTATCGATCACCGAATCATTCAGTTGTCCGACGTTATCGATCATCCAATAATTTCTTTCTCGTACGTTCTATAAAAGGGTTTGTGTCTAGGCTAAGTGTCGGTAACTGTGTCGGTACAGGAATCTGTGTCCAATCTCCTTGCGTAGGTAATAAAACTAGTTTTCAAGAATTCAATGTAATTCGAGCGAAATTATACCGTAAAATTCGAATATGTACGTGAAAAGATGCGAGAATAAAACTAACGGCGACGAAAATAAAATGAGAAATCTGCGAGACACGATCCTTTGTAAGCGTCGCTGGAGGGTGGCACGTGTTCTGCACGTGAGAATCCTAATTCCGTAACAGCGTGCTAATTCTAGGTGTATAAATGCACGTTCGCACACATGCCACGCACGTATAAGTACACGCTGCGCCGCCTATGCAAACAGCAAAACGAAACTTCCCTACCGACTCGGCAGAAAATCCTTGCAGAATCATTATATATCTATAGAGTATGTATGACGAGTTAAGCACGCACCATTTATAATTCATGTTACAACTCGACTGTATTTATAATACATCTAGAGACGCGAATATATCTGCGACAACGTGACACGAGAAATTCATCAGATGTCAAAGGCACGTGCCAACTTTTCGGGAAATTCTGCGAAACAGAGAAACTGAGATGAAAAAAAAGCGAATCTTTCCAAAGATATTCAAACCCATCGAAAATTTTCATCGGTTTATTTTCTCAAATTTTTCTCACGTATCCTTCGATTGTCGATATTCTAATAATCGAAGTTGAAACACTGTCTTCAAATATGGGATTGGGCGAAAAGATGTTCGAAGTGGTGGAACTATTCGTAACGCAATTTCAAAGAAAAATAATATCTGGCAAAGTTCGATTGTAAAAATTGACAAAAAAAATTGAAAGCAGAGCAAAACTGTCAAGTTGATATATACTCGCTGAATGTAATTAATAATTTAGTAACTACTCCCGATAAAAAATTAGATCAAATTCGTGGTGATACGAGAAACTTTCGGAACACTTTGCCAAACTAATCCAAGGCTTGATAAAATTAGTTTCGATACAAGTAATACACACACGCATATATGTATATTACATTTAAAGCAACCACGGTTTTATCAATATATACCCGTTTAATTATTTTCACGGAATAATCGTCTCTTTGATCTCAAATCAGATTTAAAAAAGTAATTTAATTTACATTTTACTCTGATCAGTATCTCAAAACTTCTTTAATACATTTCAAATATTATATGCGATTTACATGGTTTATCGTCAAGATCACGAACAATACAGCGAGCTGAAAAAATCTTCGCGTATTGAAAGATAAATTTCGCTTTTTCTTCCGCATGAATTTTTCAATCGGGATGAGATAAATTACTCAATATCTAAAACTCGATTCTCTAATTCGACAACTTACGTGGTTGAGGCGACAGCGACAAATCGGAGGCAGAAGGTGGCGGGGGTAAAACGCCTTCCGGTTTTGCAACTAGAAGAACTACGCGATCCTGAGTAGCTTTAAGGGTAGCGACGGCCTCCTCGTGCGTCACATTTTCCAGATTTTTATCACCTTGCTGAAAATGAAAATTACAAAAATTTCACACTTCGCCATTTGACACGTCACATTGTAGACAATTTATCACATTTTTTCTATTTTTTTTTTCCCCCCCTACCAACAGGTGTTGAAAATTTTCACCGAGTTTAACGAACAAGCGTTCATCTTCAATGTTTTTCACCAATTAATATCGTCTACGGTTAATTACGGTTATTCGCCTACAGTATGAATTTCCCCTTGCAAACAAGTATCACAAACTCTCTACCTTGCCGAAGGCTTTAATTAGGTAGGCAACGAGCTACTGCGAGCCTTTTGATCCTTGTTCAGCGGTGCCGAAACATGAAACAACCCGAGCAAAACACAAGCCTAAATTCGAAACGAACTATCCCTTTATTTTCTGCGGGCACGGATCTCGAGCTGGGAAGAACAACAAACGCTTTTGTTTCAGGTTGGGTTCACTGCAGGATTAGGATCAAAGCTTGGATTAATGCCGGATTACTGTTTGTTATGAGAAATGGGCAAAAGTAGGAATATCAACGTCAAAATGTACGATTCGTATAATTTTAGATTCCTATGTCTGCATATGAGCTAGTTTCTACATGCAAGCGCACGACAAATTCGTGGTAGAAAAAAAAAGAGTGCGGAAGTTGATATTTTCTTTTCTCTCTCTTATCCCAAAATTAAAATCGAACCCTTTCGTACAAGCTAACTATTTGACGGTAAAAATTCATTACGACGGATATGCTTTACATTCGTTGGAATTCTCGTTGAATTTATAATTAACAAATTGCATTTGTAATCTCGAAATTCTGTTATAAATACGTGAGTGATAAATGTAATATTCTCTGCCTTAATCTTTACCTCGCGGATGGAAATATGAAAACACAGTAGCGCGTATAAAAAGCAAAACCCAAGAGTAGATAAAATTTGGAATGAAAAACCGATTTAACATGAGCGTCGACGGCCGCTTTGAAGCTGTTAAAACGGCAATTTTTATACGGACGATTGAACGGATTCAAACAATTGAAACAAGAGTTTTAAAACACGGGATATACGGGTTTAAAGTTTAAAGCGTGTGAAAAAGAACGGTATTCCGTCAAATATTGAATAACCAATAACCGTTAACCGCGATCGTCTCTTTCGAGCTGCTGGCAATAAAATTAACGTCACAGAAAGGTATTCGGGATAAAAAATTGCCGCATATATGGTGATTTTTCGGATATCCGTATATGTATACGATGTAAAGATACTCGTCTACGATACTCGCGTACATACTGCGTATATAATAATACCGTGAAAAATCAAATTTTAGCAAATTCTACATTTAAAAATTATTAAACAAAGTATCCGATGTCGCCAAATTATTATATAGAACCGATTTTTTCTCTAGGTACTCTAGTCACTGAGAATTGGTATTCTATTGAAAAAAAAAAAAATTATCATTCCAATATTTCTACAGTTTTAAGTATATTTTTACACGATGATCTAATCATTTTATAAAAATTATCAAGATAAACTAAACGTTAAAACAACAACTTGCATTTAGTAATTGACTTTTTGCAATCCGAATTTTACAACTTACACTTCTTCGAAATTACATCAGAAGGTAGAAGAATTCAAAAGAAAGATAAATAAAAACAATAAATAGTCGGATTCCAACACTTGACTGCTGCATAAAATTACGAACAATCAGTAATCTATTCTTCTCTTTTTCCCACTCTGTTACGAAAATTTCCGGCTCTAGATTCAGCAGCCTTTTCCTGTTTTAATCGTTTCAACTTGAGGCGAATATCTTGTTTTCTCTACTTATTACCTCCTGATGAATTTCTTATTTCTCTCTTCTGTTTTCCTAACATAATGGAATGGATAGAATGGGAATACCGAAAACTATCGATCTATCTCTATCTGTAACCCAGGTGTATTTTTCTTCCCTGCACAATCTCCTTGACCCTCTTTCCGCGCATCACCCTCTTACATTTTTGTGCGATTGAAACGTGCACAGAACTGGCAGGCATAAGGCATCTCGCATAGCAACGCGACGAGACGATGAAAAATGGGTATCGATATGGTATGGGCTTCATTTTTCTCGGGCAAGAAACTTTTTTATTATTACTGTATATCTACCTCTACCCCCTCCCTATTAAATCAATTTCCTTTCACCTTATTCTCTCTCTCGCTCTTTTTTTCTCTCTTATCAAAAACTCTAACCGATCGGCGCCGATTTGACGTCGACAAGATCGGCAAGTTAAACTTTCAAAGATAAAATTTTATCATTGTTGGAAATATTACCTGCAAAATGTTGATCAATTTTATGCAAGTCTTTTTTCCAATAAAAAACGAAATCTCTACCTACGTGTAAGAGCTTAAAAAAAAATTTCGTTATCGTATATCTATTCTATAATCTATACCTGTCTATATTTACTACGCATCGAGGAAGAAAAATGTCCATATTATTTTTCGGACGATTACACCCACCTAGAACGTATACTATAAGAGGCTCGTATATCGTATAATATACAACGTGGGCGTACATACATACATGCATACATGACATGTACTATATGCAAATATTATACATCAATACATACCCCGCAACCATATAATATAATTTAATATGCGAAATAGCCGTGCGAAAGAAGTTATATCATATTATAGGTCCAAAAACACGGTCTGGCCGTTTCGTGAAAAAGGAAGGGAAGGGTAAAAAAAAAAAAAAAAAACATTCTCAGCTCTGGGTGCAATACAAACCAAGGGAATTTCATTTCTCTCGGCGTTGTGAGAGAATTTTTTAATAACAGTAATCACAAGAGACAAAAATAAAAAAAAAAATAAAAATAAAAAAAAAAAGGAAAGAGAGAAAGAAAGAAGGGTAGATGAACAACAAAAAAAAAAAAACAATCAGAGAGTGATAAAAAGCAGAGTAGTCCGAAAATTAGCCACGCGTATAAGCAGCGTGTCGGGATCATCGTGTTGCCAAATTCCGAGGGGAGATGGTCGTGAAAAAAAACGCGTTGGTTACACGACTGCACCTCGCCCATCCCTAACTATGCACTACGTACATATACGTAGTAATACCATTCGCCCGGATTGTCATTAAGAGACCAACTAACCCCTTTTTCTTCCATCCTCTTTCACTCCCGCAGGATGGCATCGCGCATCTACCTCCGCGTTCTCCGGGAGGTCAAAGTCGTCGTCCGAGAAGTTTGCCAAAAAAACATTACACCTCAACGACGACGGAGATGGTTACAAGAGAGGGCGAACGAAAGAAGAAGAAAAGAAAGGGAGAGACAGAAAAAAAAAAAAAACTTCGCATCCCTTAATCGCGCATCATTTGCACAGGCTCGGCAGCTGTTTTCGCGAATTAGCTAGACTCTTTTACTCTTTTTTTTTTCGGTCCCATTTTTTCCCCGAGTTTTATCCCGTCGTTGCTCTTCCTTTTTTTTTTTTTTATTATTACAGCCAGAAAATGCTCGCTGAATTATTTCTAAAATAATAATTTCAACACACGTTAAAAGCTACAGCAGTTCAAAAATTCAATGCACGTGTACTTCCCAATTAGTGACGATTTGAAAACGTACGTAAGCTAAATTTTTAAGTTAATACCATTACATATCACAAAAGTGAAGAAAGTCCAATAATTTATAGAAAACACTGCTGATAATATTTATGTTACTTACTAAAGGAAACTTTCGAGAGGACATTTGTATTGAATAATTCAAACCAATGGTTTTTCGCATTAATAATTGAATAAATCACTTGTACGCGTAGCTGTAATCAGGACTATAATTATTTGCACAGGTATTACGTCAGATAAACCTTTTTTTTTTAAACTCTGTTTTTTCGATGATGCGATTACAATTAATTGATTCGTTAAAAGTTGAACGAACGAACCAATCACCTCGATTGTTTGGAAGCTTAACTGAAATCCTTTATGTATAGGTACATATATATAGGTCTGTGTATACTTTATACAGATACATACATTCGCACATACAAAAGTTGCACTGGGAAATATTTGACTTAGGGTCTGCTGTAAAAGTCGACTTTGATGACGATACGTAACATAGCAACGTATGTATTGATACACGGAATCAAAGCGGTGTCACGATCGGTATAAACTACGTCAATTTTACATTTATATATACATGTTTTATCTTTGAGTTGAATGATTAATTAAATTACTTTCAAAAAAGTTGAACGGTTCAATTTCTTCATTTCACCAATAGTCGGTAACTAATTTTCAAATAATAAGCTGACCGAAATTATGATCTCGCTGCTTGAAGACGCATGATAAAAACCGAGATGAAAAAAAATTAGAATACTGTGCCAATTTTCATCCGTTGCATAGAAATTTTAAATTTCAGGTTACACGTGTGGTTTAATTTGGGATTATTGCCAAGTAGCGAAGAAGAATATATATATATATATATATATTTTTTTTTTTTACTTCTAACGTCGTTTCTCGCAATTTTCTCCGCGTTGCATGCTGTGTCCAATATTTACAAATTACCAAAGTTTCGCAAATATGATAATTCGCAACGCGCACGTTAGGTATATCGATGTAATGAACAAAAACGAAGTTAGTGACAACAACGTAAGAATATATAATGACAAAAAAAAAAAAAGAAAAAATCATTACTGGGCAATTTTAGAATGACTTTCAAGGAGTTGGCGTTTCAGTATCAGCGAATATATTATTTGCAATGTGTCGCTAAATATCGCAAAAGTCACAAAAGTGCGAATTAGCGATTTTCCCTAAACACGCATCGTTACAGCAGCGTTACTGCTAACACTTCATCCTCGAGTCGAATCCCAACTCTATTATTATGCCGCATGCAAAGGCGAACGTCTCTCAAGTCGAAAATTACTACTCACCAAGGTGTTTCTGACAGCGACGAGCTTATCGCCGACGATTAGACGTCCGTCGACTTGGGCGGCACCGCCGTCCATTATTTTCGTGACGTAAATGCCATTGTCGCCCGGTATGTGCTGATTGCCGATCCCACCAGCGATACTGAATCCCAATCCTTTGTTTCCCTTGATTAATTCGATCTCCAGTAGCCGCGTGTTCGAGGCCTGCCTTCGTCGTCTCACGTACTGTTTTGTAACATGCGAACAATCGAATCACGATAATGGACATCAGATGTCGCCTGATTGGATATGCTCATTTTCTCACCCTAATCAAAAACTTTATCCACGGACAATTTTCTTCCTCGTTTATCTTTCTAACTGCGGTAGGTGCAAGATTTTACCCCGTGACGAAAATTTAATTTTACAAAGTTTGTAACAAGCAAGGAAAAGCTGTAACGACTAATTGCAAGATCTCCGCTTCTTGGCTCAATTTTATAAATTTATTTCAAGGATGAACCGGCTTGAATGTTGAAATGAAAAATTATGAAAGAGAAAAATCGTCCAGACAATCTCCAGCAACGTTATTAATTTCTACAACGATGGTGGGGAGGATTGAAATATATTTGAAAAAATTCGTGGAAGTAGAGTTAATGCATCGGAAATTTGAGAAAAGGTTTTGTAATTAGAATCTTCAAAATTATTAAACTTTCGAGTTTTTAATATGATTTTCACGTTTTCAGGTTTATTTTCTTAGCTGACCGAAACGTCGTCAAAGTTTCCAAAAACATTCAAGCCGAAATTTTACGTTACAGTTAATTTATAACTTGAAAATCTAGGTTGTCGACAAATATTTATTATACCTTAATTGCGCAAAACTATTTTTATCCTCCCTCGAAATAACGATTTGTTTAAAACTTGAAAAAAAAAAAAAATCTAGGCCTCTCCGAAAGTCTCCGTAGTAGCCTGTTTCCTTTGCGTTCACCATAAATGATATGAATTAGAAAATTTTTGGATACTTTTCAACCGTTTTGTTTCCTTTTATTTATTCATCGTGCAAAGTATCAAGTTCAATCGCGCAAGACCCCTCTTACCTCAAATTAAAGACGGCATTGCAATCTTGGACAAGGCGAGGTGGTGAAAAAAAAATTGAAACGAAAATATTCTTATAACAGTTTGCCAAATAAAATAACCCTGTCACGAAAAATTCTTTTTGCGACGTATAGTCTCCTTGAATATTGTTACAAATTGAAAGTCCGACTGAAGTTTATGGAGTTGAATTTATTTGAAGCAATATTCCCGTAAAAAAGCGGATTTTTTCTAAACGACAAATTTCAGCTACAATAGCACAATTATCGATGACTGAAGAGATTCCAGTATTAAATCATTTCTGCGATGAAAAAATCGTTTCAGCAAAATTCAACTCGATCAACATCAGACTCACTCTCAAATCATCCTTAAATCAGATTTATCTACAGCCGATCAACCAACCGACCGTCGTGCATCTTTGATACACATATTCAATCTGTACTTAATTAAAAATAATCCCGAACGAAGTTGCAGTTGGTAACGTAATGGTAACGAAAAATCGGGGAAAAAAAATCACCATTTCCTCAATCGTTACAATGACTTTTAAGATCGTTTTATTACGATTCAACCGAACTTCAGAGAATTCCAAAATCGTGAAACAACGGCGATTCGATCCCTCGTCACGAATCGTTGCGACGACGCTGCCAACTTCGACATCGTCGATCCGTGCAACAATAAATCGTTACTCCCGTGAAAGTCTTACCAATTTAACGGTGTTTCCGGCCCGTTTGAGCGCGTCGACGGCAGTGGCGTGAGGTACGTCGACTACGGAGGCATCGTTCACCTGAAGTATGGTGTCGTTTACGCGAAGACGTCCATCGGCAGATGCCGCACCGCCTGGTATCAGTTTCGTTATGTATATGGCCGTGTCGTTGCCGATGTGAGGGTTGTCGGTGCCCCCAGCGATGCTGAATCCGAGACCAGCGCCGCCTCGTTCGAGGATGATTTCCTCGTACTCCCAGTCATCGTCTCCGTTAACCTGGAAAACCAAACGACCGGTGCCGAAGGTTCAACTTTGGTAAGAAATTCTACAATACTGACTAAATATCACAATAATGATATCGATGCAAATTGTCTAGGGATTATTTGGCATTACGCACGATGGCGGTGTAAGTCGTCCGTTCTCGACGGCCGATGGAGAAAACTTCGGTTGATTTTTGGCCGAAACCGAAGCCGAAGGTCCGACATTATTAACCACGAATATCGTTTAGAGTGACAAAATATTCGTGCGTTAATTGCCATGCCGAGAAAGTAGATATTTAAGCGATGAGTTAACCGGGCAACATTGGAACGAGGCTCAAGTTAGCAAGGCTGTTGTAATAATTGACGTTTCGGAAAATCGTTATTTTACAGTTACAGGAATGGCCGATATTCGGGAAATCATAAAAAGGCAAAATGTGTTCATATTTTGTAAACTTGACTGCTTCAAAGTCACTGTAAACTTGAAAAATAGTAATTTTTCCTCCCAACATTTCGTTACGTTAACGTTACTAACTTCAGCCCGATACATTGTTATCAACTGTATTCCAGAATCCTAAAACTAACAAATTGAAATTTCCTCGAGTTTTCCTCGAAACTACCGAATATCAATTTCGTTTCTTATCGCTAGTTATAATTTCACATTGGTAATAAATTGCACAATGAAGGGATCGCGAGATGAACAGAGGTAAGGATCTGTTACCAAGACCATATGAAGCCTCTTGTGTCAAATCTAACGGCCGACTTTCTTCGCTCTGACGAATCTCGTACGTCACAATCACGTTTTTTAAATAGACACCCGTCATTTTCCGATAACCGGTAATACGTAATAACAATAGTTATCAAATTCCGGATAACTTTTGCACTCATTTCTGATAACATAAAAACATTGTAGTGCTTTTTAAGAAGAAAGTTTTCTGGATTAATTATTATAAATAAAAATTGCTTCAGATTCTTACAGAGTCTGTTGATTCTAAATACAAATCTGCCGATGATTATACACATAAGCACGGTGATAAGCGTATTTTCGACAGCGCGTATGCGTTTGAAAATAACATCGTGACGAATTAATCGAATTAAAATGTCACTCCTCGATTTTACTCGCATGTTTTCAGAGTACAGGTACCGTGATCGTGAAAAACACCACGAGCCTTGCGTATCGTTTGTTGGTAAAGAAAACACCTGTCATCGCGAAAACAACGAGGTTTGTTAACATTGCACACTCGAGTATTATTCGTCGACTGTTTAAATACTCTGCAAATAATTGTAGAAAAGAAAATGGGCAGTGCTTTTCAAACCGAGTGAAATAATCATTGAACAAACAAAAATGAACACCTGTTACGACGTTCCCATTCATAATCATTCTACTCGTCGCTCAGCTCATCGACACTTGATCGTGCTGCACCTACGCGTGTACAACGTACCTGTGCACGTGTGCTCACGCATCGAGTTTTGAATATCAAAATAAACTTTCCAAACTTACAGACATAGTAGGAATAACTTCGATTATCGTAGATATTGCTGATATAAAATTATAATATAATATACAACGTAAGGTGAGAATTAAGTATCCCCTTGAGCAAATCGTCACACAATTTGTACACCTAATTTCGTTTTAGGATAATATACAAAGATAACTGAATAAAAAGGATATAAAAATTGAAAGGTACCATTTTCTGAAGTCTGTTGGGCATGGTTGCGCCGCGACGATGCGTTCAGATCATAATTGCGGTAATTAAACCGTACAATCCAGACGCCGATACGTGCGAGATCTCAAGAGTTCGGTTTCACTTGATTCACAAAAGGAAAGAAAAAAAAAAAAAAAACTCATCAACAGCGATCTAGAACGAAGCAAAAAACTTTAAAAAAATAAATAAAAAATCGCTTTCCACTCGAGATCGACGATTGGTTTATATCAAGTAACGAACGATCAAAAATAAAAACGCCTTGCAAGGTGGCGTATAGACGAAATTAGAGTGTCCTCGGGTATGCGCTTGGTAGGTGTACTGAGAACGCGGAGACCCGCTAGGTGCCTCTTCGCTCCTCTTCCTCCTCCTTCTCCACCTCGTTGCAATATCGTTAGTCGCACTATGCACACCAACAATTAGCCGCTAACGACTTCTATTGTAACGCGGCGCGTTCGCACAAGCGCACATATACTACACACGTATGCCAATGCCAAGTGCAGAAAACGTAGAAGAGTCGACGCGTGAGGTGGAGGAAAACCTACGAAGAACGGTGAAAAATGTCGCGAGGTGCCGATTTGGCGACAAAAAGAGAGACAAATTTGAACGAATCGATCCAAGTTTCAAATAGACAAAAAAAAAAAAGAAAGAAAGAAAGAAGGAACTTGCAGGCGACGACGGAACGCAAGAAGGAAACGACGCGGCGAGAGCTGAACTACCGCCAATATTACAATGGTGTATATAATACGGTTTCAAAGTCGAGAGAGTCTTCTTTTTATTTCCCCTTGCCCCCTCCGGCCCCCCGCGAGCATTTATATACAAGGCTAAAAGTAGATCATCATCCTCGATTACTTCACTGCTAAAAAAAATTAAATTAAATTAAAAAAAAAAAATATATATATACAATTTCTTTATCGTCCTACAAACGTATATTTTCTCTTCTTCCTTTCCTTTCTTTTATTACTTATATTCTTTTTCTAATTAGGATTCTTATTATTATTGTTGTTGTTGTTGTTTTTGTTGTTATTGTTATTATTATTGAGGTTATCGATTTTTACATTTTTTTTTTTTTTTTTTCACCGTGCAACAGAAAATCTATCTTTTATCTTCTTCGCACTTCACTAAAATTTACAAACGAAGATCTTTGCACGAACATTAATTGCACCATACATAATATATATATACAATGTGTATAATTCGCGCAACGACTGTACGAAACTTATCGTTGCTCGAATCGATAACGATTAATCCGAATGAATATACAGAGTTCAGTTTCGTTCGCAAGCTTCACTCTTATCCAAGTCCCTGAATGAACGACGCGCGTTGCTCAACGGTTTAACTTAATCGATCGAAGCACGTCCGGTTGTTCGGAAAATTGATAACAAGCTAAAATTACACTCGTGTATATTAATTCGTGCACTTGTGTCTTCTTTCCCTCTAATTTACACGTTCGTCGAAGCGAAATACGCCGGATCGTCGGGGGGGATTTGCTTTCTTTTTTTATTCCGTTCTTTTTTCTTCTTCTTTTCTCGCAGGAGACGTCGACGAGATTTGATCGGTTTAAGGGCGAGGTACCGCAGGCCACGAATCGACCACCAGACACAGCGGCAAACTGGTCGCAAGTTGCTCGGTAGCAGATCTCGCGGGTTCGCCAACGCCGGTCGAGTCACGGCTATTATAATATTAGACCGTCCAACGGCTATTTCGAACCAACTATGAAAATACATGGTTACATAGCCCTGCGAGGAAACACATACATCACGCCTATAGATAACCGAAGTAATGCCCACCTTAGGGGGGAACGACGAACTGACATCGACGAAAGGAAGATGCGAGATTCTCGTGCTGGAAGGGGAGGAGAGAGAGAGAGAAAAAAAAAAACAAGACCGAACGGAAAAAAATGAAGAAATGCAAAACAGCGGCAAAAGTTGACCATTATTCGTATACCAATTTAGCTACTTAATTAATCAATCACATATGATATTAAGAATAACTGCGATATCATTTTAAGGGATAAAATTTTAATTAAAAAATACTATCGTCGATCAGCCATCACATGTATAACATACTTTACGATCGGTTCGATCATCGTTTAGGTACCTATTCGTAAAGTAATTTACTGGACTCGATTGTCAGAATTGGAATGGACATTTTTTTACGAATATACTGTGCCTACTTTTTTCAGTCTGTAAATTTATGCATAGTATTGTAATCGTATATTTTTGAACAAGGTCGAAATAATTTCAGATCGCTACGTTTTTTTTTTTTTTTTTTTTTTTTATCAACGTAAGCGAAATAAAATAATATTAATGAGCAATTAAAAATTTTCAGCTAACTTTGATTCATTTGTTTTCGAGTCGATCGTTATTTGCCGACAATTATTATTTCAGGCTCATTTTTTTCTTCTTTGTTTTCAACGATATTTACATACACTTTATATCATACGTGTATGTATGGTATGTACCTACATTGAAGTTGAAAATCGTTACATACATTTTACATATATATAATATATATATATATATATATATATGTGTGTGTCCACAGCAAGTTGATGGCTATAAATAAGAAGCGTCAAGTGCTACACGTGTTTTTTCCTTTCATTTATAGAAACATAAAAAATTGTACGACACTTTGTTTTTTTTTGTTTTTCCTTATCCTTCCACATTTATTTCCAACTTTTTTTCATCGATCCCTAAGCACCGCCACGATTTTCTCCAAACATTTAAAATAAATGCCTCCTACATATTCTCTACAATATTTTTACGCATATTTGCATTCAGGGAAACGCCAACAAATATTGATAAAAAAAAAAAAAAAAAACGTTATAGCGTGCTATGGTAAATGCGTTTGATGCAACAATAACAACGAAATAACAAGGCAACCCCTTAATCGTTTGCAATTCGCTAAAGAGGGTGATAATGGAAAGAGGCGTGAGGCAAGAAAATGGCTGATATAGAGATCCGAGATTATATAGCCGAGCAAAATGGTTTGCGTTATAGCGGACGGTTTAAGACCTCGCGAGTCTATACTAAATATAGCGGGCATCCATCCAACGCTAAGCGTGCATGTATAACCCACGTATCTATATATTGTGTATATGTGTATATATATATATATATATACACACACATATATATACACACGCATATATATACACGCATACGTGACATAAGTCTGCGCATCCCGATGTATTATACAGTTTGGCGTATCATTGACAGCTATTACAAATTTCTTCCAAAAACGATAAAATGATGATTCGGTTGATTATAAAATTGTTATTACACACCGGCAAAAGTTCATAGATTCGATTATGCATTTAATACAGTTATCCATGCGGAAGAGAATAAGAGCACGAGTGCATTTAAAGTTGGCTAAAAATTTGGAAAATTTTGATAAAACAGACACGCGTGTTTTTCCTTCAAGTGTATATTTGTTCGAGTTTCGTCTTTTTTACTTTTCTCGAACTTCTTTCCTTCCGAATGATCGAATGTCGCAATCGAAAAAATTAATTTTAGAATTCCGAGCATTGGTGAGGCCTTTGAGTAAATAACTCGACACTTCTGTTATATTGCATTATACATTATATGTGTATGTGAAACTTACGAATATGTCAGAATGAGTAAATCTTTACGTATAAATGTGTGTATATGTAATTACGGTATAAAATAATTTATTTTTTTTTCTAGCACCCAGCAAAATTCGATAGAGCATCTCAAATAGAATATCTCATCCAAAAATATCAGCTCTTAACATTGATATTTAAAGGATACCGATTTTGTTCTTTCCAATTTCCATTTAAATAGCACGTATAGAAAATCGGGAAATTTATGAATGTTTTTTTTTCCGTAAACGGCTTGACCTACGAGCTATTTAAATACAGATTCATACAGAAAATTTCACGCTCTATGAAAAAGTGCCGAGATATAATTTTCCTAAATCTAATCGATTAAGAGATGTTCAAGACGATTAAATTTTTTTTGACGAATATCTCGTAATCGTTTTTATAGATCGTGAAATTTCCCAAAAAACTCTGTATCGAAGTAGTTCATAAGTCAAGCCGTTCGCGAGAAAAAAAAAATTCAAAAATTTCCCAATTTTCTTTACGTGTTATTTAAATAGAAATTGGAAAAAACAAAATCGGCACCTCTAAATAACAATATTAAGAACTTACGTTTGGATAAGACATTCTATTTGAGATGCTGTACCAAAAATTTAACGGGCATTTCAGAACAAAAAAAAAAATTTCTTTTGCACATCCTAATATAATATATGTATATGCAGGAAATGTCGTTGCTACGTCATCGCAATATATTGCTAAAATTATATATTTATGTACGCACATATTCGACACAATTTCTCCTATCCTTCTGACTTGTATATATAGATACATATATCCATATAATGTTACAACACACAGCACGTGCGTGTAAGATACATTTTATAAAATAGGTCATTCTTATTGTAATACATAGGAAGCGTACATGAAAGATATATTTTTTCGTATTATGTATATATATATATATATATATATATATATATAAATGCCGTGCGGATTATGAGTAATAACGATGAATTACTGTAAAATTAGAAGAATACTAAAAGTAGAACAAAACTGATGAAAAATTCGTAATAAGTACTTCAGAGTCTGCAAGACAATCGTATAGTATACCGTTTGTTACACACGTACGATACGTGTATGTATGTGTAATACATGTGCATATAAAACGACTCTACACCGTAATTCGAGTAATTTAAGCAATCCGCGTAATTCAAGCTAGATCTGCAGGCAGTAGTCACGTGACACCGATGAGTGTTTCTTACGTTTTTTCTTGATTCTACGCGTATAAAAAAAAAACATCGCAACAACAACACGAGCAACAAAAACAACAACAACAATAATAATAATAATAAGAAACGGCAAATCCGTTTAGAAATATACTGACAATTTTTATTTTTTTTTCTCTTTCGCGAAAATATTATCTCATCGTGTGCACTTCGTAAACCGTTCCGGAATTTCTCAAATATTTATTTTATTGGAATAAATAAGCCATCATATTTGTATACCGTACACGTATGACATTCTCTTTTATTCAATGCAGAATTACTCGTATCGCATGAGAAAACAAAAACAACGCAATAATATCCAAGGTAATAACGTTATATTATTAAATAATATTGTGTTATTTATTAATAACAATGTAACAAGGTCATATTATCGTAACCGTATGATTTTCCGTTATAATTTGCCTAGTTTTTTTTCATAACCCCGTTGAACGAATGAGTCCGAAAATAAATGGCAAAAGTAGAAATTTTGAAACAAGAATTCATTACAATGTAATAAGTGTAAAAAATACATTACAATTATACGAAAAAAAAAAAAAAATCCCTCCACGATTTCATTTTCTGTACAACGACAGATGTAACCACGTATCCGCGTTTTCCCCGATAATTAATTATTACGTATCACATAATACATGACATAATTACTGCTTGCTGCTGCATCAGCAACGGTCGGTGGGTAATTAATAAGTATATACATATATATATATATATATATATATAACGGCATAATGGATGCATTAATTCGTACTTATTGTTAGGTAGGATCGAGTTGGGATTCTTCAACAGCATCCGTTGCAGTTTGCCGCACGTCGCGGGTATTATACCGATGCAGTTTACGGAAATGCATTCCGTACATCATTTATAACCTGCTGCAAAACTACGGCTATTATTACGTTTCTATAAAGTTACGATAATAATTGATGACGCTACGTTTCGCGATTAGATATTATTACACATACACGCTGTACCTACTTGCGATACAAATCAATATTATACCTATAATGCAACCGCTGCTGCCGCTGATGCGTTTTATATTACACCTGCTTCTTGTATCGTCTATAAAAATTTTCTGATCTGTGTGAAAGTACAGTAATTAGCGTGAAAAAAAAAATGTTTCATTATTTTCAAACAGTCAGCAGCACCAGATATAATGAAAAGAAATATACATATTGTGTTTCAATTGTATAACAATAAACGATATTCGTCTTCGTTTACACGCATATTACGTATATCCAAGTAAATATATAACAACATCAACAGATCGATAACATCGTTGACTGTAATAGATAAGTCAAAAGAATAAATAAATAAACAAATTAAAAAAAAAAAAAATAAAAAAAAATATCCGCATAAACGGAATGTGTATTTTTTCAAACGACGCACGTTTATACCTACATACATCATAATGCAAATTCTTATCAACAGTATCGCCGAGCAACGAAACTGCGTGTGTTTTAGTTATTCGTTCCACCCGTGAACGCAGCGCAATGTCACACTTCGCGTCGCGTCACGCAACGAAAACGATTTCGCGATGGACGTATAAACATACATACATACATACGCGTATGCGTATAAATATGGAAGCATATAGTCCGACACGCGTAATACATAGTTAAAATCGAGAAACGCGAGAGGAGACGGTATGCAGAGCGTGGCGAGTCGTCGCGTCATCTCGTGTTACCTGCACCGTCCATCCCGTCTATTTGTAAGTCGTAGTTGAGACGAGATCTCAGACGAGTTTTCATGTTTTTTCTTTTTCCCCTTTGCTTTTTGCTTTTTTTTTTTTTCTTTCATGCACTCTCGTCCCACCCTTTTACGCAGTTCAGCCAGCCTCGTTACTTCGGTTCCCCAAGTCGGAAAATATTATACCTAGCATATGCATGTGTAGCATATATATACATGTGTATGTAAATACCGCTCGAGGGAGTTTGAGATTACACAGAAACGTATGGAATGATTTATAAAATACATATTGTAATACAAATGTATAGTATCAATTTTTCTTCAGCTATCTACGTTGCGCAAGAATTATTTTCTCATATCAATTCGATTGTGACAAATAACCGACGATAAATACAGATAATCGAACTGTCGGTGACATTAATAATTACAATTAATAATAATTCTTGTAGTAAAGATAATTTCGTTGAAATGTTTTGTTCTGTATGGAATTTTAGCGTATGCGAATATCACTTGAACGAATTAACGCTGCAATGCAACGTGTACGATATTTTCTACGCCCTTGTTTTATATTAATCTTTGGTAAAGGGTCGACGGCTTCTGAAGGGTGTTTTTGCGTATTTGTACAGGGTGCTGAAATTATACACATATAGGATGTCCCAATTTAAGAGGATGCGTTTCTGCGGTCCTGCATCATATAACTGGTGATGCTGTGAAGGACGGACCGATTTAAAAAAAAATGTAATCATACATTTTTGTTTCAACTCAAATATTCTTTAATCGTAAAGGTACAACTTTAGGACGAATTTTTTTTTCATACAGTGAATATTTCGCAAGATACGACAAGAAAATTAAATTCATCAAGACACGGGGAGTTTGAGCTTTCCGCGCCTCAAAATAAATGTATGATTCGATTTAAAAAAAATTCAAAAAAAAAATAAAAATAATAAAACTGGTCCATCCTCCGTAGCATCACCAGTTACGATGCGTAACGCGTCTTTTAAATTGGGACACCCTGTACATATGCATATATGGATATGTATGCGTTTGGGTATGCTTATTGTTAGGTACACACTACACAGTGTAGCAAAGGTGGAGGTGGTTTAATTTTCCTAATGCACTTTATGTCCCGTTTTACAAAGACCCCCATCCCTTCCACTTTCCTGCACTTCCTACTCGGACTGTTGTCGCCCGATGACTTTCTCGAAATACTTCTCAGTCGTTACTTAAACTTGCGAATACTATTAACACGCCGAAACTGTTATTCCATTAATCCGAACCGTGCTGATTTACAATTTACTTTGCAAGCCAACCTCCTTCCACTTATTTTTGTTGGTCATGCTTTTACTTCCTCCTCAATATCGCCTTTGTATTTTTATTTATTATAAAATATATATATACACACATATATATTGTAAATATGTAATTCGAACTATGTATTTAAGCATATGAACGCTTATTTCATATTATAGACTGCAGTCATGGGCACGACATTTTTTTTTATTGACGAAACAATATACGGTTATACGTATACACCCTTTATTAATATGATATAATGCATAATGCATAATGCATGCATGCGACTAAAGCAGGAGTTGCTCTCTAATGAGGTGCAGAAAATATCCTACACGTCGCATTGTAGTGGCAATTCATTCGCGTGAAATTCACTGACCAACGTATTCCGTGCGGATTTTCAACAAAATTGTCATTAACTGTATTATTAGCATTATTATTATTATTATTATTATTATTATCGTTATTAATATCGAGTAGAGAAAAAAAAAACGAATGAATAATAATAACACATCTCCAACTGATGAGGAAAAAATTTACGGTATGATATGATTAATTGTAAGATGCGCATGCATAGATATAATTTCGTTCCTGATGAACATATTTCATTCGGTTTATTTACACATTTCCTCCTCATCGTTTACCTACACCGACCATAAAGTAAACGAACAAGGCGCAGCGGTGTTTCAATCAATTTTGTATCGTTTGATCAATGAGGGGAGGAAAAATTGACGCTACAATTTTTCAACTCACAATCTGAATGAATTTGTCGAAAACAGAGCGAGGAAGGAAAACATTGTGAATGAAAGTGGAACAAGAATAAAACTTGCAGAGCAAAATTATATGAGATATAAGATATATGTATATATAATATATATATATACATACATGGAAGATGAAAACTACTTTAGGATAATTACGTGTTTTAGTCCGCCTGTGCAATTATAGCGCGAGTTGGAATGAACGCCGTCTGCGGAAGCGAAGGAAAAACAAAAATTTCAAACAAGAAAAAAAAACGAACGAAAAAAACGATATCCACTCTGAATCTAGGTGAGAGTTTTGAGTGATTGTTTTTGCAACTCAAGTATTTTCATAATGATGCACACATTCCTGATTTCAGTATTTATACATGAATTATATGACATTTGTTTTTCACATTTGTCTGAAATGCCCAATTCCTTTTATCCGCTTTGACGTGTTAGAACTTAAATACGATATTTTGAAGTTGTAATTTATGAACTAAAAACTACTCCAAACGAAGAAATGAATATATATTGTTTATACGGGGGTGGTTCAAAAAAAAAAAAAAAAATGATCTTACCCTTCTCCTTTTCCTCCAAATACATATTAATGCTCGATAGAAAAAAGATCCACCCAAAAGATGAGCTCTCATGCTCAATTCTAAAGGATCGCTCATTTTATATTCATTTCCCATTCATTTGACATGGAAAAATTTCACTTTTCACTAAAATTTTAAATATTCGTAAGATCATTTTTAAATTCATGCATAGATTTTTTATGCATTATTATTTATGGATTTCGGAAATTAGAATTTTCAGCAACGTGAAACAGAAACTAATGTTGCAAAAACAAACTTAATAATATTTATTCAATTTAAAATCGGGTTGTAGTTATGAAAATAGATGTGGAGTGGTAAAAATCGTGGGAAATTCTTGATGCGACGAATCCTGAGAAAATTCGCACAATAATATATTCATGTATCAATTACGTGTAATGCCAGCCGGGCTGCAGAAGCTGGGAGAAATTAAAATGAGAAAAAATCTCAAGTGTCTCAATCCCCGCAAATGCGTAGAAGCTTTAACGCTTTGAAAGGGATAAAGAAAATGGGAAGAGAAATGTAAGGGAAGAAATATGCCCCGTCCTGAATATTAATCTCACCTCCCACAAATATATTTATCATCATAAATCGAATGAAACCGGCGCCCCGCGCTTGTGAAAAAAGGCATACTTAATACTTCACTCAAGCAGCTCCGTTAGAACGCGGTAAAATGATAATAATCATCATTATCATCACGCCTAATCGTCGCCTAATTCTGAATTCTTATATTTACTATGACACGCAAAAAATAAAAGGAAGGAAAAATTATTATCGAGCGTATTATTCATTCGTGCATAAATAGGCTGATGTAGAGTATCAATAAAAAAGCTTTTACCACGAGGAAAAATTCTTAGCTGGGGATCCGAATAAACAGAAATGTATATATATATAGAACGATGATCCAAAGTAGTCGTTCATCTTGCATTATTTGTGTCACAGGCATAACGTACCGTCTATTCTAATCAAGGACCTGGACATAATGTTTCTGATCGCTTAATTCTGAAAGGATTTCTATATTGTATTTATTAAATAAATTGCAGGAAGGCTGGGCGATAATATCGCAACAAACGAAGGCGATGAAATTTGCGGAAAAAAGTAAACGAACTCACGTATAACACCAGATTCTACGTGTAGACTGAATTACGACCATTAATACCGATAAAAACGAAAAAAAAAAAAAGGTACCGACGACTCTTCATCGCGCAAATCAAATGGCGTAAAAATTTTAAGCGCGTTATACAAAAATGCAGCTATAACATAGACTTGTGAAAGAAAAATAGTTGTTTTAGCAGGGTATAAAGCGAGGAGAAGTAGAAGGGGAAGATAAGAGGGCCGGTTGGAAGTTTGCTCGACTTGGTTAAAGCTACATCATCTCGAGAAGCTTACACAGAACGCGGGGTGCGATTCAATAAATATTCATCAAAGTAGCAGGTCGGTCGTCTCCACCTCGCGAATATCCCCGAGCCGCAGTCTCTTTTCTCCTCACCGTAAAGAGGATCTTCTAGTTTGTTTTAACCCCCTTCCTTCCACGGTTAACGTCCACTCTCAACTGTGTTCACCGAAGGAATACCTCAACAACTTTTACGCCCCCCAGCTTGATGCAACATCGGGAGTTTTTCACTCTTGGAAAATTAATTAGCGAGTGATTGTGTACGTTACCAAAGTTTTCTTTCCTGTCTTTTTTTTTTTCTCCTCTTTATACGCGGTTTTCTAGAAATATCAAGTAATATTCAAATATATCCTCGCAGCGAAATTGAAAACGTGAAAAACATTATAAAGAACAAATTGCGCAGCGCAGTTTTTTATATTCGTCGTCGCTAAATTGATCGCAACTTTTGCTAAATCAGACGAATCCTACGTCACCCTCACGATATTAAAGATAGGCTTTGTTTTTTCTCCTCTTTTTTCGTGCAATAATTCAATGGCTGCAGCCGCCGAGAAGAGAATCGGATGAAATGGAAAATACGGGGAAAGATTCTTGGGGAGAAACCGGAGGGAATACGTGGCACGCATATTCTGTTCATATCGTTCCGTTCCATTTCGTTTCATCCTTTTAGCCAATTAAGCCGATACATAATTCAGGATTGAAATATGGGTCTATTTTAGACAGCCCTTTGCTTTTCTCTTCCTCTCTCTCATCCCGTTCTTCGGTACGTATATACAGATATATCTGTCCAATGAATTTATCTTAAATTACATTCACGGATGAATTGGAAAGTTCCTTAGTGAGAATCCAGTGAATCGTTGCAAACTGCAAGATTTCAAGAGAAAAATCATCCATTCGTCTTTCGAGACAAGATTTATGCATGGTAGAGAATGTTGAACAATTTTTTAAACAATATTTCCGCTTCATCTGTGTGCATTACACGCAAGTTTATGCCAAGAGATAGTAAAAGCGAATGTTTCAAACTGCACTGAGAAAAATTTCATTCGTTACGGTAACTAGAAGAATTCAGTACAACAGGTATCGTTAGAAAAACTGTTCGAACATTGTTGGAATAACGAAAAACGAGGTACGCGTAATCATTTTGCGCTATCGTCGATACTTTTTTGGTAATTGCAACGCAAAATCAGTTTGCGAGGTTTACTCTACTTTTTTAGTTAAACGAGGCTTTAACGTCAATTTATTGTTGTAAAAGCATTAAATTTTCGCGACAGTTACGTGAAAATATGGCAACAGTGCTCGTAATGAGAAAGAATAGAAACGGATACTAGACTTTACGGTAACAGCTAGAAAACTAATTTTCATTTTCTACCTGGAACTATATTTTTCGATTGTGGTAAAATCTGAAAATAGTTGCAGCTAAGTTTTTTTTTTGTTTTGCTTTCTTTTTCTTTTTTGTCATCTCTTTTTGAAGAGCTTCGCGCGTTCGTTCTAACCAGGAAAAAAAAAACAGGCGAACAGGCGAGAGGCGCGCGAATTCAGGAACGAACAGCGTTTCTATAAAGAGAATAAAATAGATTGCAGCGTACAGAATAGAAGAAGCGTTTTGCATGCAAATTTCTTGCACCGCGGAAAACGGGGCGGGGATAAATCGAGGTGGTAAAAGTTGGCGGATGTGTACCTTGTGTCAGACGCTTCGTCCTTCTTTTCATCCGCTCTTTACGAGACGCGGCGATATCACAGGATGCATGCGGGAAGGTACGAGAAGGTGAAGGAAAAACCATTTGGTTAGAGGAAACTTGGTATTGCATGAAACGCGATTACGGGATGAAGGGGCGTCAATTCGAGCAGCTAAAGAACACTTCCCCGTTATCTACCTACGAACACCATAACCGGCACCGTGATAGTTTCTGGTACAAGCGCATATGTGAGTATAATATCGGTGTGTTATATGCGGAATTGACTATTTTTAATATTAAATTAACTATTCCCTTGAACGGTTTACACATTGTAATATCGTGCAATGTTGATGTCGGAGATGCGTAAAGCCATGCGGTAAGTCAGAAAAACCTCAAAACGAAAATATCGTGAAACAGGGGTTTAGAATCTCAATGACTGAAGTGAGTGTCAAGTGCTGACGAATATTGTTGAAAATAAACTTGTACATACGAAAAAAAGAAATTAAAGAAGCGAGAATTTTTAACGAAATACTTGTTATTGGTTCAATAATTGGTAAACTGTCCAAGTTTAAATTCAAACATTTTTAAACTGGTCGGCGACAATTTTTCTCAAACAAAATTCCCTGATTTTTCCCGTCAAAAAATTCCAAATTCCCTAACGTTTTCCCACGAAACTTGGATAATGTTAGGAAACTTTTGTGATTAAAAGCTCGAAGAGTTGTGGACTTTGAATACATAAATCTGGATGTAAAAAACACATAGTATTGCTTCGTTTGACGCAAATAATTAGAAAATGAACAGTACCATTTTCGAAAGTTAGTTTTTTCAAAAAAGTACGTTTTTCCCTATGGTCCATTATAATTCCCTGACTTTTCCCGATAAACGACATTCCGTGACTATTCCCGGTTTTCCGGTCTGTCGTCACCCCTATAAAAAGCTTTTAGGAATATTTCGGAAAAGAATTTAATCAAGAAAAACAAAAAGTAGTATGTGAGCAGAATACTGAGCTTTTATTCTTGCAAATTCGTTGGATTCGTAGAGTTGTTTCTCCACATTGAGAGAAACATTGTCTCGACGTATGTAGGTAATTAAACTTGATTAACCTCCATTCACACATTGTTCAGCCTCTTCGTTTCATAATTCTTTCGTTAATACGTTGTTTTTAGTTTTTATCGGATTATACAGCCGACGCATTCTTCATAGAATCAAAGAAACACTCAGCACATTTTCCGTCGTTTTTGTAGCAGATATTCCTGCATAAATTCCCGACTGAACAATATTTCATGGCACTATTCAATAAGGTTGAAATTGGCAACGTTACTTTATCGATGCACGTTTATAAAAATCGTTACTTCTCAGCCTTAGGATCGTCTGAAATTCAGTCAGTAAAAAATAAAAAAGAAAGCATGCTCATACTTTGAAAAGCAAACTCCTTGAAAGTCGTTCTGAGATTGTACAACTATTTATGCCATCATGTTTCGTTACGTGAACGTTACTAACTTCAACATGGTACACCGTTCAATGAAGTGAGCTACAAGTAAACGAACAATTGTATCGGAACCGTTTGTTCATTTGAAATATATATCAGATTTTCGTTCGCTAATTGAAGCGTTCATTCGCTGCGTGCAAGGTTCTGCAGATGCGGTTTTCACCCTAAAACCCGTATTTACGCTCATCCCTCATCGATACCTTCTAATCAATTCGCAACACTGGATGTCGAAGCTTTTGTTTACTTTCGGCATTATGCCTATACATACCTATACATATATATATATGTATAATATATATGTATACACAAACGGCCGTAGATTAACGTCGTCCGGGTAATTAAAATCTTCCACGATGATTCCCTGTACGTATGATTCTAGATCAAATTTCAGGATGATAAATTCCTATCCGACTTATAATTAATTCTACAGCCATCGATTTTCCATGTGATTTTTACACCAATCGACATGTTTAATTATGTATTGACTACTTTACGACGGTCGAATTCCATCGCTTGTACTCAAGACACCAAAAACAAAAATTAACTTTCAATTTGAACGATCCAACCTTTCGCGAAATATTCGATAACGAACAAATAGTCGTCTGAATCGTTGCCAATTAAATTCTAGACATTCCATTGGTTACCGTGCAATCAATTCCGTGAACGATAATGCAAGTAGGTATAACGATAAAACCGCTTGCGTAAAAAATTTGCACAGCTGTATAAAAATTAGTGAATTATTAAAGAACGAAAGATCGTTGTATTTTCTTTATTCTCGCGATCGCTTTGGTATCCATTATACGTATACACGTATCTAATAAATTTAAAAGAAAAACACTGCAATGTATTAATAAAAATAAGTTACGGTAACTATTCTAAAATTCTCTGAGCGCGAATCTCGTTTGCGAAAACGGATTGTAAATTAATCGTCGAGATATTTTCGAGGCGTGACTTTCTAAACCAGGACGACAAAGGTTAACCATCGTCCCTTATAATCGCGCGTCTCTCAACAATATTACCTCCCGTCACTCGGTCCAGAATTTAAGAGTTGCGGTGGAGAGACTCGGATAATTCAGTTTCTAAATCTCGAATTAAGTTGCTCACCCTTGACCTGACCCAAGCTAATCACTCTGCGTTTCGACTCGCGTAATTGTCGTTGCTATCAGAATTCCATCGCCGCGTTTCACTTCACGATTAACCGATAAATTGTGACGGTGAACACGACGGTACCTCCTAGCCAATCTACAAATTCGTCAACCTAATCGTTGCAAGACAGACGTTTAATCCAAGAAATTATTTCGCTAATTTAGTCACGGAGTGAAATAATCGATATAGAAATTATGAAACGCAGATCGAAAGGAAGATGCGGTAACTGAAGTTCGTCAAGTTGAGCTTAATTAGAACAATTGCATTTTCGTAATACACTATATTATCAATTTCAAGCGAGGAAAATATGTGAACCGCACAAAAAGAAAAATTTTGGGCACAAAAGAAAAAACAGCAACAAATTGATTTTCGCATCACGTTTTACGAATCTATGGAAAATTTCAGGGATACTTGCAGAAGACGGTGTAAAATTTTGGATACCCAGACGAATAGAAAATTGACTCGACGACCCTCGCTCGGTTAAATTCCTCCTCGCGGTTGAATTGCTCTTCATCCTCGCTCAGCTGTCGAGATAGGAGAGAATCCTATTATACTCTAATGTCACTGTACGACATGATACAGCCGTTATCAATTATCGCTTCTCTTATCCCAGCGACCCTGTCAAATGGGGTACGACAATTTGTCTTTTCAATGCCGTATTGCATTGCCGGTCGTAATCTTGTTTACAATATTGTACATCTATAATATACCATTTCCAGCTGAAATTTGACCAAAGATATTCGCTTCGTCGAATGCGACAAACTTACTTGATTTTATTCAAAATATTATTGTCATATACTGAAATTTCTCGCCTGAATACTGTCTGAAATTTAAACAATGATTCGCGAGTATGAAAGAGATGCAACGTATAACGATTCAGAAATACATATTCTACAACAGTATGAATTTGTTACAACGCGTAGATCGATGATGAAAAAAAAGAAGACCTACGTGCGAGTAAATGATAAGAATTCCCATTATCGACTACTTAGATCTTCACAAAAAAGTTTCGCCTTTTACGACAAACTGCAGCCGCGGCAGCGGTAGAATGGAAAGCAGCGACCATAGATATTAGAACCGATAAGAGTTAATTCATTGGATAAAGTCTGGGTAATGAATTCGACGTGCGATAACGTTAAGAGGCCAAGTAACAAAGGTGGTCTTACTCTACATTGCAGCCTGGACCCTTTATTGCACGTTACGTATACGCCAGTAAGGAAAACCGACGTGTTGACTTTACGTAAACTATTCCAAATAAACGTTGAAATCGTGAAAACTTGGAGAATCGATGATCGTAGTACGAAAAAGGGGAAGGGGTTGAAGTTCCGAGTTTGAAAAGTTCCGAAATCGCCTAATTCAGAATTTATTCGTGGCGAAACTTGAATTAAAGAAATCAAACTTTGACGAAACAACAAAGCTTCGAATGGTCGGAAAGCCGACGGCAAAAAGTTCCGAAGTACAAGATTCCGAAAATTCAAGTTACGATAGAGAAAAATTCAGAAAAATGAAGTTTCGATAGAGTATAATTCCGAAAATTAAAATGGACGTATAATTTTCTATGATAAATTAAAAAATGATATTGTTGATATATAATATTATACATCTGTAATATCAACACACGCACACATGCAATGCACTTTCACGATCATTCGTTTCATGCGTCGACGTTCAGAGAACAACCGAATGGATAAGTGTGAATAAAAATGAGTGCAACTACAACAAGGAATTGACATTTTTAAACCCATATCAAGTCAACAATAAACAATAATCGTTATCATCTCGTGCTCCACTTCAGAGCATAATGCAGAACATCTATACTGGCCTGCTACGAATCAGGGGTTTAGACTTATATTTTACTTACGTGTCTCGTGTCACCGGCTAGTAACGGAGTATGTGCCTGTAACAACGAACGAGCGTTCCAATCGATTAGAGCAATTGAAAACAGATGCGCTATTGATATATGTATGATCGGTAAGAAGAGAGAAAAAAAATAAAATAAAATAAAAATAAATCAGCAAAGGCGTTCGAAGAGAAACACTCGTTCATTTCTTCGTTTTATATATTGTGCGAAACGGTTGAATGGAAACAAAAGTGATTGTTCAGGATTTGCACAACGCGTCTGTTACATCGTGTTTTAAATTTACGTTCAATTTTCGAATTCTACTCTTCCTTCCCGCACATTAGGAAAGAATAATCGAATCGCCGTGTATTTTACAATCAGACTGAAAAGTGAATTATCATCGTCGATTATAAGTGGATTCACAGTTTTTTCAGTCATTGTATTGATATCTATCGATATCGCACAGCTACATACCTATATATAACTCAAATACTAAATATACAGTAAAATGAAAAAATAAAATATTTATAACTCCAAAAAAAAGTACGGGATATCAATTATCTCTGCGTCCGCAGTGTACGGATGGATAGATGCTGAAGAGATGCGGCTTCAATGTTACACGTCCCTACCAGCAAGTCAGATTTTTTTCATATATTCAAGTAATTGTCATATCTGACAAACGAGTGATTTCAATCTCTGATTTTGAGGGAAAAATCTGCTCGCGATAGTCGGGAGATTTGTAAACCGTAGAGAAATAAAGCCTCTCGATATCGCTTACTCGAGGATATAACGATCGTATATCCGCGGCTAATATTCGTATAATACCGGGAATATCGACATACGGTCTACGTACGATTGTATTATGACTGACAAAGAGAATATTGAAATTCGCTCTCGGATAACATAATTAGCAAGATATGAAATGGAACAGTCGTTACAAAAGCATAAAATGGGAGAAGCATCGTGTAATGAAAACACTTGAAGGAAAAGCGAATTAGTGACGGAAAAAAAAAAAAAAAAATCGATGTTGCGTAAGAACATAATTAAGTTATCACAATGGCGTGGTGGAATTGTAAGGCTATGTGTGCATGCCTATACATTAAAAGGAGAAGAAAATGGAGGCAAGAAATAAAAAAAATAAAAATAAAAAATTGTTAAGCAAGATTCAATTAAGAAAATCCGATATTTATAGATTATTGTAGCAAGAGGTGACAAAGCTGCCCGGGATATTAAATAAGGTATCACCGGGCGGAGTTTCGAAGCGGGTAGATTGCAGAATTCAAATTATAATGTTTAATCGATGCGTCATTATTACAGACGCGTCAATATACCTATAAGATAATTAATTTCAACATTCTTCATATTGAATTATCGGCGCAGCGCTGAGCGAAATTTATAATAAGATAAGTTAAGAAAGTGAAAATAATCAGTAAAAAAAGAATAATACGGAGGGTGGCTGGCAGGGCTGAATTTTGTCAGATAATTTATAATTCTTGCGCTAATTCTTACATACAACTATGTATATATACGAGTAATACCGGTATATATATATGTATATATCGTACGTATTACGTGGATTATACAGGTGAGGAAGAAAATTGAAAATGAGTTCATAACGCATCATCGCATTAATTTTTCCCGACGAACGTACAACAATTATTATTATTCTGATAAGCGGAGAAGGAAAAATAAAATAAAAGGTTAGATATAAAATAAGGTTGCATTAAAAATGTTTGAGATTAAAACTCGTAACGTTGATATAAAGGCTCGTTTTAACCAAAATTGCGTAATTTTGTTGTTTTAGGATTATCTAAAATCGAATGAACCGTGAAAAAACAAAACTTATACGTGCTCAAACATCGGAAACTTGCATAATTCCTTTGAATTTTCATTCTAAAATTGCAAAACAGTGATTTAATTTTTGTTTTAATAGCTCGTGACATTAACGTTACTCTATCTTCAACTTGGTTAAAATCTGTCTAAGAAAAAAAGTTTTTGAACTTAAAACAAATAGAAATAAAAATAAAAGCAGAAAAAAATTATGTATTGCCGCAAGATTAGTTTTTACAGTGCGGCTGAAGTTGGTATCGTTAACGGAGAAAAATTTATTATTACGCAATATTAGGATGACTTATAATTAGTGTATATTGTTTTGTTTATAACGGTGTAATAAATTTCGGAAAGTCAAAAAGATGCGAATTAGCGATTTTTCCGCAACATGCATCCTCTTGTTTGTTTTTTATTTTTTACAGCTTATCATTTGTGAACGATTTTCATTCTATTTACAAATAAATGTTCTCGCATATTTGTTTTTCCATTTCCATTACTGTTATTTACATTCTTTAGGAACGAAACAAGGAAGAAAGGTGTTGAACGAAGATGAAGATTTGCACGCGGCTCAAGTACGAGATAAAGGAATTTAAGGGAATGAAACGAACTAGTGAGCGAATGAATGAATGAATGAATGAATGAACGAATGAATGAATAGGGGAATGAATGGCTTTTCAGCAATTGGCGGATTTACGCCACTGGAAATCTTCGTTATCGGTGTTCGGGGTATAAAGGGCGAAGGTTTACGACGGTCCTCTGCGGGTTATTGACTGCAGGAGTTGAGACGAAGACCCGAGATTCCCTCTTTCTTTCGCGAATTTATCTCACTCACTCTCACTCTCTCTCTCTCTCTCTCTCTCTCTCTCTGTCTCTCCCTCTCGCCATTTCTTCCAATGTAGACCGTGCACGCACGTACACGTAACAAAGAAAAAAAAAAAAGAAAAAGTCCAAATAGCTTACGACTATTTCTACAACAGGATTCTAGATGTGGTCGAAGAGCGGAGGATGCGGAGAAGCAGCTTCGCCCGCAGCTCTCGAGGCTGCTGCTGTGCTCCTCGTTTTGCCCAAGAAATATCCACCCAGAGTCTGCGGATTTCCAACAACCCCTTACGACGTGTGCTCATACAAGTCTCGGTACGTTCTTGTATAACCGCGGATTTGTGCAGTCCGCATGTTGGATGAAACCCTGGGGCGACGAAATTCGAGACAAACAAAAAAAAAAAAAAAAAAAACAAAGGTAAAATTTCGAAAATACCACCACAGCAGACAGCGAAGCGGAGTGTAAAACGAGATTTCATATTATAGAGGAATCGACGGTCGTATTTAACGGCTTTAAATACGTGAGTTTGTATTCGAAACGAGATTTAGTTTTGTACCATCGTAGTTGAAAATATATTGATTAACACGCAAGGGGATTAATTATCACAACGTATATTAATGATTATTTTACACCGCGCGTGAGCTTTGTTGTCAGTTAGGGTTGAAATTCCAAATTTGAAAAGTTCCGACGGCGCCAAATTCAGAGTTTTTTGAATTTCGGAAAATTGGAAACTTTTTAGTTTAGTAAAAGTTTGATTTCTTTACTTCAAGTTTCGGCACCAAATGATACGGAATTAGGCACTTTCGGAACTTTTCAAATTCGGAATTTCAACCCCGCCCCTTCTTGTCGAAACTCGATACTATCGGGCGTCGACGGGTCGTTTTTTAATCAACTTTAGAAATTCAACTGCAAACGAGTGGATTTGAAGACCGACGGTAGAAAGAAAATAAAACTTACACGTGGTAAAGTTTGTTAAATGTTAACGTATATCCTGTACAGTTTTTAGAAATAATCGACGACTTTGGCGAGGTCGAAAAAGACGTCGCACGTTATTGAAAGAATTACCAAAGCCCATTCTATATGCTAAGTACATGTATAAATAAATTCGGCGGACTCGTTCGATCGAATTTCGATGAGAATACATTGTAAAAGAGCAGGTGTAAAATAAACGGAACGAGTATATTTAGTGGACAAAATGGAATAAAAAAACCGAAAATAAAAATTGTCCGGGATGAAAGAGAGAAAAACTTTCCACGCGCGTGTCCCTTCCTCAGTTTTTTCCCACAACGAGCCTCGTAACCCGATTTTATTCACCGTCACGTCGAAGTGCTTCAACATACAACCTTTTACAATTTTTTAACCGGTCCTTGAGCAGCTCAGTACATACGTATAAAAGTTTCGCATAAAATGCAGATAAAACGTGCGCACAAATAAAAAAGACATATAAACAGCTAAATCAATAAAATTTCAAAATAAAATGCACCCTGTTTTTTTTTAAATATTACATGTATACAGATTTTTGCGACTTGAAGATCATTCGTATTGTGAGACGAGAGAACCGTTGTAAATAATCGAGAATAAATTGTTTGATTAAAGAAACTGTGAAATTTGTTCTCAATAATTTGTTATAATTATTACGAATAATTTAAAATCATTTTTTACCGTAACTTTACAAGCGTATCGTATGCATGACTCATACGGAATGTTAATTCATACCTATTTGAAGATGAAAAGAGATTGAACGTGATTGCCACAGGCTACGATGTTACGTACGTATATTATAACGTACACTTTGCTCAGTAATTTGGTTCATTCTTATCAAGTTGTACGCAACAAAGAGAGATACGCTATTCGATAACCTACATAACTACCGAAGACAGGATTACACCTACGAAATAAATTTACACGAGTATATATGTATATATATATACACGCATGTACAAGATGATTACAAGGTGTGCGTATTACATGTACTATGTGGATATAGGAATACACACAAGCTGATCGTGAGAGAGAGAGAGAGAGAGAGGGAAGGAGGGAGAGAGAAAACGACGAAAACTCGTGAAAACGTGTGTGTTATCAGACCGAATAATTTTTAGGACAAAAATGGGTATAAATGATAATAAAATATGCCATCGAAACAACGAAGTTTTATTTTAACTTTAATTCATCCCACTTGACGGAAAAGTAAAGACAACTTGTAATGATTACGAAATATTAATAATACGGAAACTAATTTATTTTTGTATCCATTTTTTCTTCTTTTCTTCTTTGCCACGTCACTCTCGGATACATCACATGAATTATTATATTATTGTATGAGACAAATTGTACAACGACGCAATCTCTCTGTAGCCGGTTGTTTTTCTTTGCGTTACACGTCCAAGATTCCATTCCTAGGTCACGTTTTGCCGGATAAGCCGACGTTGCAAAATAACAAAAGAAGAAAAGTCATAACATCGCGAATGAGGGCGTGGATATGTATTTAACGTGCATGTCGGTGCATGTAATAACTGAAATTCCGCGGGACTGAATTGCTCTTGAGTACACAAATTCTGACGATATTTGACCAAGGCGTGCAGACGAGAGCAGAAAGTAAAAATTCACCTTGTCTGATTGCGAGAATAAAAAAGAAGAAATGCAATTTCCGTGTTTCTGTAGGTGTGTAGCTTTTTGTCCGTCTCTCTCAAATAATCTCGATCAGGTTTCCGTTTAGGATATAACATAAAAAGAATTGCTTATTGTATGGACAACGGCTCGTATTATTAAAATTGTCTTTTAACGCCGTCACTTTCATTTCAATAAAATTAACCATAATAATTTTTTAAACTGTTAAGCTTTACACTCTTGTTATTAGAATGCAAAACGATCATCAATCTAATCAGTGCTTAACTGACTATAAATCGGAACACGCGCCTTCTCCAAAAATTTCTCCAAAATTTTCTCCATCTCTCAAACGATGATTATATAGACTTGCAAAATCATACGATATTATATCTTGAATTAAACGTAATAACTAGATTGAAAGAAAAAAAGAAAACATATCCTGAACCAAGAAAAATAAAAAATAAAAACAAATCCATTCCTTTCTCTTTTGTAATGAACGACGTCGGAGAAAAAGGGGGAGGAGAGCGTGCGAAAAAGAAAGTCACAAGATATTTGCGAAGGGTTTGGTTTGAAAAATAAAAGTCAAAACGGCGATGACTTTTTGCGGATAATCCACGAGCTTTTCGCGTCACGATGAATACTAATCCGAGTTTGATTCAGTGTCTGGGATGAAATATTGGGATTTACGTTCGTTGCTTGGTTTCATCCATCTCCGGTTCGGCTGGTGGTGGTCGACTACCGTGAAATAGGGCCCATTCAATGTCTATTGGTTTCTTTAAACGAGTCGTCGCCGGTGGGAGGGGGAGAAAAATATGAGAAGGGACCCCGCGACTTGTAGCCTCGATATATCGCGACTGGGATGTAATAACGAGACATTGGCGGAACGCACGGTGCTGGGGCGTGAAATGATTTTTATTGACAATTCTGGCCAGTTCTCGAATAGTTCTGAGCATTGCGGCAGGTTTCTTTGTTTTTTGGAGCTTCTTCTTTTCAATCCCTCGTTCTTGGGGAAAAATGGGAAAAAATAGAATATTTTGAAAACCGAATCGTCATTTTGATACCCAAGGAACTCTAGAAAAAAACAAAAAAAAAAACAAAAAAAAACTCAAGAACTGTTCGTACGAACGAACAAGATATTTTTAATTTTTTCACGAAGTACTGACCGAAATTTTTTCTAAATTGTTAAGAATCACATATATATATATAAGAACCACACCCCAGTAATAATTTTTAACATTCTTCTCCGAGTTGTCGCAACGTCGTAATGCCGCGTCGTCGTCGTCGACGAAGAAATGAATTAATTATAAGAAGCACGTGACAGTTGGTACAAAGTATGATAGGTAGGGCAGTGCGTTTATAATAGAATAGAGACTATCTAGGTCAGTCGGTCGTAAGTGATAAATCGAAAAATAAAAAATATAAAGGCAAAGTACTTATGTAAAAAAAGAAAAGAAAAGAAAAGTATCAATCGTTAAAACAAGTCGTGAACAACGTTAAATTTAAAAGATGGTGAAACAATGAACAATCGTCGCATTTGATCAAATAGACAGAGATTCTTCGACGATTCGTGACTATACATAGGTATATGAGTTTTACATGAGCGTCGATCGCTGGACGAAGAGAAGCTGTAAGCGAGAATGGTCTGTGAATCTGTATTATATACCTACGTACGCGTATTTACGTTGTATGTACATGGAAAAGAGGGGGGGTGAAAGGAAATCGCAAAGATAAAAAAAAAAAAAAATCTAGAGTACAATAATACGAGTCAATACGCGGGCTTTATCTTTCCGATAACGCCGCCGTCGTCGTGTACATATTACAAACAAGTCACGTGTAACGCTGCAGCGGAATTGTTGTGTGAAAGAAAAATAGATGCTTGCACCAGCCTTCAGGTGTGTGTTCGTTACGCGCATGCGTATACGTACGAAAAGTAGAGTAAGTGCTTTAATTCGTGTCACGAGTAGTGCTTGTTGCATTAGGCAAATACGCCGCTGGTAGGCGTAACCAGCAGCGAATAGTTACTTAAGGACAATAATAATAATAATGATAATAATAAAAACGGTAAATATGTAACCATCCAACTTATATGCGCTGCACGGGTTACACGAGGAGCCAGACAATCATCGAAGACGTCGTCGACTCTGTTCCAGCTTTAATATGCTTCGATTTTTTATTACCTATGTGTCGTATTTAATAGTTTAAATTACACCTGAAGATGCGGCGATGGAAAGATTTGAAGTTAGATTAGGTTAGGTTTGGATCACAACCGTATTTCAATTTCTATGTAATATAATTTCCTATTTATTTTAGCATCAAGTATGTAAATAAAATGTGTTTTTTTTTCCACCATCAAAAATTTCCATGATCATATAAATTTCCCGACTTGTTCACGCGTTTTCCCTGTGTAAAAAATAATATTATGCAGAAATTCAAATTTTTCGAATCAATTACAGCACCAGCTGCAATAATATATTATATATAATCCAACGTCATCGTTCATCGTTAGTTTCATTTCCCGCGGGGCAGCAGTTTAAAGGATAGTTTAAAGGTGATGCGATGAAAATATTATAATAATCCTCGAAGCCTGCAGGCGCGATTTAAACTCAAGTTACACGTCTCGTTACACGCTGTCTCAAATACAACATGAAACAACAATAAGAAAACTGATAAAAATTCATTCACAGTGACTTTATAGCCGTACGTAAAAACTTCATCCACCCGTACAATTGTTGTCATATCACGTACACCGTATGATACTGCGGTAATTATACATGTATAACCGCAATTTGTTACCTCGTTACACAATATATTGTAACGTAATAGACGCACGCGTCCCAAGTACACGGTAACACAGCAGACTTCTATCGCATCCCCTAAAGATGATCTTCGGTATGTTTTGGAAAGCTAGGCACCCCGATAACAATAATAAGATGGCAGATTCCCTTCCTTCCACCCTTCATTTTCATCCTTCCGTTTCCCGATACATACACAACGTTGATTCTATTGTTTACTCGGCAGCTGTAGCATACCAACTTCCTTCGTCCTGCAGGCGATGCCTCGGGTTGATTTAGGACTAGGTCGACGGCTCGGAGGTGTTGGGATTAGGTACTAATGCAAACTGAGCTATACCGAGGAGTATTATAATCTGGTGTGTACACATCTACGCGCGCGTGAATCTGTGTATTTATTATACGTGACGCTGCTGCAGACGTATTTATAGATAAGGTACTCGTGGACAATCGAAGTCGATATGTCGGTCAACCCTTTCAGTAATAGTAGTAAGTATTCTCGCCGACTATTTTACACACATTTTTTGTATATTTAGAGAACATCCTTCCATCATTTCAACATTGTTTGTAATATATGTGTGTATAATAATTTAAAGTCACTGAAAATGAACGGTTTGCATCGAGGCGGAATTCTTGACGTAAGGCAATATTGCAGACTCTGTATTTTGTCTATATTATATTTATTCGTTTCTAGGTCACCGAAATCGTAAAGTGCAGCAAGCTACAGTATATACACGTAACACACACAGGTACGTATAACATTACGCGGTAGTGGTATATTACATTCTTTCGCGACAAAGAATTCAAATAAAACACATTATCTGGTAAAATATTTTTACAACGTCCGAAAAAAAAAAAAAAAAAAAAAAAAAAAAAAAAACGGGGAGATATTTTTTATAGAAAAAATTATCGTCTTGTTATCTTTTCACAGCTAAGATATCTTTTGGACCAATTGTAGGAAAAGAAAATGTTCTTTCTGCACGTTATATGCCTTGTCACGGTAAAAACAATAAATAAACTCCGAGTAAAAATTAATACAACATAAAATAGTTGAAACGAGCCGCCGCCAAAAGTCAAAATCAGCATATTTTGACGCCGCGGTTAATGTTATAATAACCTATATTACATCGCAGCTCGAAAAAGAAGACGAGCAAATTCTCTCGCTGACTCGCAAATACCTAATAATATACATGTAATTCGCTTATCGTGTGTGTAAGGAAAAGTAAACGCATACGTACAAGTATAGAATACGCATGTGATAACACAAGCGAATACGTGCCAATTGAAAGAAGTAATCGGTCAGCTGTTTTAGTTACATGTAGACCAACAATTACGCATACGATGTTTACATTCGATCATCGTAATAACAAATTAAGAATACCGCTGCTCCGTTACTTCAATTTCTGTGAATTCTTGTTTGCCTACTCCGTTTTCCTTCCTTTCACTTTTTCCTTATCGTCACTACGGCGAAAACAAGAATACAAAAATACAATTTATTTTTAGTTCAAAATCTAACGGAGTTTAGATTTTATAACCACACCCGCGCAAACGATGATGATATAATTTACGCTCTACGAGCTTGTCAGTCTTATCACCCCGGCCCTCATTTTTTTTTCTATCCACATTCATCGGAAGACGATGAGGAAGAATTATTATGAAACAGATGAGATAACGTGGCAACGACGCGGTGATCTTTTCTCATAACACATACATAGCGTTGTTGTGTTTATAATATACGGTGAGAAAAGAACGCGATTACATGCAATCTGTTTGAAATATAACTGTACAGTGTAAACGCGAGCAATGCTTCTAAATCCGTGCAACTACGACTTCTTTATTGCAAATAGAGTCGGAAAAAATATAGAAAAGGATCTCTTCGTCGCTTTGCACACACAGCAATACCTTACGTGTGTGTGTGCGTGTGAAATTAGTAATAGTAAATCTGACGTTGTCTACAAAAAAAAATTAAAAAAAAATAAATAAAACAAAATAAAAAAAAAAACCGAGAATCACGGTCAACCGGCAAAAGAAGCGGCTCCGAAAATTAATTCCGGAAGTGGCGAAGAGGAATATTTACCGTTCGTTAAACGTTCGTTCGCTCCCTCTCCCTTCCTCATTGCGCAAAAGGGATCTACGTATACTTTGGGTACTTACAATTAGAGAGTTTAGACCAGTACTATAGCGTTATGCAAGTGGGCGGTTCTTGGACGACGTCGTATCTGCCTATGAGGAGAACGAACGCAAGGCGAAGAAGGTACGTCACGTACGTATGTGTGGGTATAAACGTAGAGTATACACCTATACCAACTAAACTAGTCCGCGCTCACCAAAAAACATCGTGTGACCTATTATAACGGTTACCTACGTAAGGGAATAGAAAACTGTCATTGAAATGAAAAATAAAAGAGATTTAAGAAAGTCAAGACCGCAAACGCACGGTGCTGTTGCTGCTGAAGGTATCGATACCGTTCAATCTCTCATTGTCGGTATTATTTTACGATCGTGCGAAAGCGGTCTGTGAATGAATTATTTCTAACGATCGATCAATTTTAGTCAATTTATAATATAAAATTACAAGGTGTGATCTATGATATCATTTATTTGTTACACCGGCATGCGTTGTACCAGGAACTCAATTTTGTAAAATCCGCAAGACTTTCCTCAATTTCACGCAAATTTTACGATCACCACTCGGTAAAAATAACGAACAGACACTGTAATTTTTTTGAGAGTCAAGTAAGGTTTTTTCGAGTCGAGTATCTCGTGGAATGATGGAAATATTTTTCATAGTATTCGGCATTATATCCTGTATATATTATTATCGGAAATAAAATTGTCCCATTCATATTCGGATCGAAATGAATATTACATATATGAGGATGAAGTTAGTGTTTAGGAAAAAATCCGTTACTTCGCACTTTTAGAAATGTTGGTAATTTGGTAAACCACGATAAGTGAAATACACTAATGTTTTGCAAAACTAACTACTTGAAAGTCATTCTAAAATTGAGGAATAATGATTTTTTTTCTTCATACTTCGCTACGTTGACGTTACTAACTTCAGTTTCATTATCGTGTGTATAATCACCGCGTTTTTTTTTCTTTCTCTCGCAAAAAACTTCGACACGATGATTTGTGATTGTTTTTTTTTTTATTTATTTTTTTTTTGCTGTCAGTTTATTTTTGAATCAGTGCGTCCACGATGACCAGATGTAACGTTAAATCGAGTGACAAAGAAGAGAGAGAAAGGTTGATGACCGTGGGACGCTACGAGCTTCTCGAAGTAAGTCCCGCTTATGGAGCGCCTAAAAACAACCTACGACGGACAAATTTGGACACACGTATATACATATATATATAAATATATATGCATGTTCGGATCTATAACATAAGCTACGATGCAGAGATGACGATGAAACGGATTGGTTGATCCGATCCAGCGATCGCAGCCTGCGTTGTTTGTCCAGTTTATTAAGAATAAAAGTATCATGTATGTATAACGGTAAAATTAATTTGAAGTATAACAATAAAACGTATTTTTATAGTTACTACTCCCTATTCACGATACGTAAATAAAAATTGACCGAAACTAGCGGTGATTCTATGATTTCTACGATTTTCTACAAATTTTTAGGGAAACTTGGGACATTTCGTAAAAATTGTTTTCGTACAACATTGTAAATTTGCGTAGTTTCTTGTAGATTCTCATGAAAATTTGTATTTTTTCAGTAAAAAATCTACAAGGTACTACAATTTTTAACGAAAATTAACAAGTCTTTTCACGAAAAACTATGCAATAATACGAAATGTTCAATTTTCTGTAAAAATTCGTAGTAGTAGAAAGTTTCACCAGGGAAGGGTTATGATGTTTCGTACCGTATCTGGGTGAGAGAGAGAGAGAGAGGAAGGGGGGGGGGGGGGGGGGGGGCCGAAAGATCCCTCTCCACTCGGCGCGTATTATCGCATTAACAACGTAGAAAAGATAAGGAATAAATTCACCGAGAATCCGATCCGATGACTCACCGAATCGAGGTTGAACAGGCTTGAAACTTTCTTGAGGAAGCCGTCCTGGGACTTCTTCTTCCTTCGACTTGTCATGGTCGTTTATATCCTGGTAAGTATCGATCGCCGGATATCAATGGCTCTAAAAAGAGCGACTGGCACTCGTTCACTCGTCGAACTTCACTCGGAGTTGATGAAAAAAAAAAAGAAAAAAAAAAAAAAAAAATTACTACTCGGAAACACACGAAGCGGGCATTTTCACGCCTCGAACCGCTCAGCCGCTAAGTGAACGAAGAAGAAGGAAAACAAACGCGCAACGCGGGGCCTTGGAATTTTATGAAACGTCGGGCCCAGAAACTCCCGACATGTAATTCTCGCCCCTCGATCACTCACGATCAGTTTCGAGTTGAAAACCCGGTTCAACCTCCCGCGGTCTTCGCGTCATGACGTACGCGGTTAATAATTCCCGCTGCTGCCTTCCCAGCGCCGGTTTCTCACTCGCTCTGTCTCTCTATCCGATGCAGGTGGGTGTCTGTCACTCCCACGGCCCGATCCCTCGACCTGTTCAACAACCGTGACCCTTCGTCGTCGTTCCTCGGCGCAACAACGCGCAGTAACGCCAAGCATGCGTTTCGAGTGTGTACCGATCGACGCACGTAAAGAGTTACCTGGAGGCGAGGCGAGAAAAACTGAGAGAGATCCGAATCTACGTGCCTTCTTCCTCCTCCTGCTCCTCCTTGCTTCCAGGACTTAAAAACGAGAGGCTTTTTCTCACTGCGTTATTATGCGGTGTCTGTGATAGATGGAGAAAGAGAGAGAGAGAACGGCAACACGCGTGTTTTGTTTCGTTCGAAAAAGGAGGTGATTATTATTAGGAGGTTAGTTCCGTAGCAGCGTATATCCTCCGGCTGCTTGCTTTTCGCGCACTGTTTAACACACAACTGCACGGTAAAACACAAGATCGCACCTCACCGTTAACGCACACCACTTACGATTACACTTTAATTTATCACCATTCGCGTCGAGATTCCTCCACTGTTCGTTCGAACAAACGACGCGACTAGAGGCCGAAAACGCCGTGAGACTATCGACGCTCGACTGATCCGCAGGCAGACAACCACTTGTTGGTTCGAATCGTTGAATCAGGGAACGAGGGAACGAAACGCCGTGGTACGAGATTGCGGGAGGCGCGGACAGACCGGCATGCGGCACGCCGAGCCGTTCACGGAAACGCCCGAACGACGAATTACTCGTCTGACGATGTACTAACCGTCCCGAACACATCGACTCTGCCGGGTATTCCGGACCTTCGCTCTCTTTTCTTTCAGCCCTCATTCCGCACTTCCGTATTTTCCAAATACCGAAAAGTCCTTCGTGACTCGCATTATCCCGCAATCTGGCTTGTCCGTAAGCTTCATTTTTACCCTTATCCAACGAAAATTCCTACAGCTAAAATCGAGACGAGCGTTAACGCGATGCGATTGCGCGATAATTATTATCTCGTTAAACAATTCCACCAGCGGAAGGAATTAGTATAATAATAGTACGAGGAACTTCTCGCACGCGTGTATTTATAGATAATATACGACCTTCGATCGTTATACCGTTGGGAAATTTTCAATATATAGTTCTTAGGTAAGAGGATGCTCCAAACCGCCCAAACAGGTCGGGGCGGAACGAAGGCTTCTTCTTAAACCCTCGAAACCTCAGGCGAAGCGTCGGCGACGCCGGCCGGTAGGTTCGACGTGTACCTACAATGTTATACGTTATACGTACGTACGTCTAGGTGTTCTAGGTGAATACGTATGCGCGAGTTGCAGTGGCTGAGTTTGAGGTAACGGGAGCCTGGAACTTGTTAGATGAACCTATAGAATACACGGGAGCCAATTTTCCCGGTGAATAGCGGGCGCATAGCCGGAGGCAACGTATACAGAAAGAAGTACGTACATACTTCTGGGTGAAAACGGTCCTGGACCGTTTGGTGGGTGGCAATTTGCATGTCAATTGTCTGGCAGCGGCGTGCAAAGAATCGCGTAGTCTCGAGCGCGTTCGACTGTTTTAAATATAAACGTTCCTGCTCTCGGATTATTTTTTCTTCGCTGGATTTTTCGTTTCTTTAGTTTGCTTAGTATTCTTTTTTTCTCCCGTTTCGTTTGCATCCTTTTTCGTTTTTTCTCCTCCGAGGGGGCAAATGTTTGTGGGATTATATAGTGGTAGATGGCAGTAGGGAATGCCGTCTGACAGCTTGCCGGACGAGCAGAGAGGGAGCGAAAGAAAAGAAACGAGTGGAACGAGTGAGGATAGCAGGCGGCATCTTGTGCTCGTTCGACGTACTTTTATCCAGACAGAATTATTATCTTCATCAATTCAACGACGAAGGTTTACCTCCGTCGGTACAAGCTTAAGGATAAAGATCCGAAACGGTATTACTGGTGAAAATTAATGTACCGTAATTTAGAATGAAAGAGGAATAAAAAAAATTTCTACATCCCATTGAACGGACGCATTCCTCGTACGTACGGGGATCCACTTTGCGCCGTCGTTGGTGATTTTTTGCACCGGCGATTCTCGAGACGTCGCCTAATTTTTCTCCATTTTTCTCGTACCTTCTCCGCCTCATTTATCTCTGATAAAATCAATTTTTTGCAATTTTTTTATGCAATTTAAACGCAGCCTGTTAAATTATTATCACATTCAACTTGCGAATAGTGAATCGAATAAGACATGGCAAGAATCGGTGAATTTTGTTCGGCTGGTGACGACGGTTATTGCAAATCCTGAACACACGTTTCAACCTTAAGTTGAACAAACGACGAGTAATAATTACAACGTAGATATATAAATTAAACACATGCTTTCTATATCAACGTTAAAGTTATGCGGCTGAGCTTGAATTATGTAACGCATATTAAAGGTGAGGTACGATTATGACTAAAAAGTGCGGGACCGTCTCTGTGTACGCTACTTCATAATATCCGGCTTTTTACGGCACTGGGTTTCATATCCGCCTGTGTGCAGACAATTATTGTTACTTCCGTAGAACGATTATTGCGTACATACAGGCGTTTCTTCTGACCAAGCATATATGCGTTCAAATTCTTAACGACGGGGTTGGACGGTTAATTTAAAACACGCGTCCACGTGAATAAAACAAAAAAGGAAAAAAGGTCTAGGCATTACCAACTAATAAGGGATGGGAGCGGAACATAAAAACGGATGAGAAAACAAAAAACAAACAAGTGAAGGATAACGTAAAATCAAGAGAATTTTTATTCAAACAAAAAAACAAACGACAAAATCATATAGTAATTATTAATACTAATAAATAATAAAGGGACGGTTATTCGTAGGATGGTTGTGAGCAATGAACAATGGTTAATGATCGGACGATGTGTAGTGCTGAAACGTGAGTTTCCTCCGCACCGTACCGACCTTAACTTGTTGGCCCTGTGGTTAAAATACCGAATAGAGGTAAAATACGTACGAGTTAATCTATCTTGGATCTTACAATCTATTTAAGATTCAGAAATGCGTGTCTCAACGAACGAACAGATCTACATTGACATTGTTGTGGAATACAAACTGGAGATGGGTTGATCAGTTTCCGTACGCCCGTGGACTCGCAACTTGCTTATCCGTTATTTATCGTGGGTAACGTTTTTTCAGGCGTCAAAAGAATTCTTTTCCGTGTCTGCCCAGCAGCGACACGTTCAACATTCTTTCGTCGCAAATAAATTGGCTCAGGCGCTTAGTAGGAATTGGACTACATTTTCGGCTAAAAAATGTCATCACGGCGTTTTTATTCGCAAGTGTAACCAAATATCGAAATCGTGGATTACTCGAAGAGCAAAAATGACATTTAAAGCTGAAATTTTCCATGTTAATAATAAGCGTAGACAGAATTACATGTTAAAGATAATTTAATCTGTTATTGAAGCTCGCTTGCGAAATAATTTGCTTAAGATGACAACAGAGGGAAGGAAATGTATAAATGGCGCAAAAATACGCATTACTACCCGCGTAGAAATACACACGTACAGAGTTCGTAATTAACATCCACGATTTCCATGACAAGGCGAGGAATTCGAGGCGAGAGTTTCTTTCATTAAAAATAACAAGATTACGGTGCAGAGTAGAAATGACTAAGCTTTTACGAGAATTTGAGAAACATTAAAAACGGGGAGCAAAGAGCGTACACATGGTGTACATAGGTATACTTATAGCATGGGAAATGGAAAAAGTTGAATTAAAGATGAACGGTATGAGCCCAGATTTTGGATTTGGAATTGTACATATTTTTCTTCATTTGAATCTTATAGTGAGTTTACGAAGTAGAGAAATTTTTCAATTAGTAATAAAAACAATAGAAAATCGATATAACACTGAATTTAGCTGTTAAAATCGTCTCGACGATCGGGAGCTCGCGCTTGTTTCCGTCAAATCGAGAGATAAGGGAAGATTGATCGCGGTCGACGATGTTTATCTGGGAAGTTTTGCGAAGCAGGGACGGAGGAGTGATGACGGTGTTCGCAAGTTCCCGATAATGATTGCTAATTTGCATACCAATTGATCGAATATCATTGGCAGGGTTGCCACCGTGTTTCACAATATAACGGGGCAAAAGCCGCGTGACTGAGAACGATGTAATTTGCGATTTAATCAATCCGGGCCAAATTCGTATCTCATTAGGAAGCGATAGTTGACGGCCGGGCTCGAAGAACCGGCTAACCGTAACGTCGTTAGATCCGAATGGCTCCAATAACACGCCGTTTGTGTTGCGGCAACCGCGTAACCGGACGGTAAAAGCGGATCGCATGCATCAATGTCACGTAAATTGCACCGCCCTTTCCACCCTTGCGATCCGTACCCTCCCCCCTTCGCCCCTTCCTCGCCTGCGAGCACATTTAGCAAATCGGTTTATAAAGGCCTCCCGAGTCTCTGGCTGGTGGTCGTGGCTTGCAAAAGCCCTGTAAGTAGGTTCAGCCACCGACGGGCTCAACGTACCGTGGAAAATATCAACCCAAGAGAGGACAGGGTAGAAGGCGAGCGAGAGGGCGGGAGGGAAAAGAGAAATGAAAGGAAAGAAATGAGAGGTAAAAAGGAAGAGGAAAGAGAGAGGGGGGGGGGGAGAGGGATAGGAGAAGGAAAATTGCTTTCCTCGTAATTACAGTTTTCGTATCTTCTCTCGTATATCGTATACACACGGCGAATCTCGAGCTTTCGACGGCTGGATGCGAATGCGAGTGCATGATATATGTACGTGCATATATTTTCAGCGAGCATACACCCTCCTTTCATATTTCACGAATTTTCACCCAGCTCCAGCTTCTTTCCTTATGCATCCAGTTTCTTCCATACCTTCTCGATTTGAAAAAAGATTAAAGCTTCGTTTGACTCGATACGTTGTGCATAAGTTTAAACTTTCCGTAACGTTACACAAGATATGATTTTTCGCCGAGATGTTCAATGGACGGAATATAGGATGAGAATCTAGGGTAAAGTCGCTCGTGCGGGGATATAAACAAAAATAAATCAAACGAATACCGAGTGATTCGATAAATTGTGTAAGAGTAAATATAAAAAAAATCTAGCATTACGAATTAGGTCAAGTTACAGAGTCGGTGCCAGTTTTACAAAATTTGTTTGCTGTTATTTTTATTCTTTCTCGCAAAAAGCGAAAGCTAGAATTATAATCCTTGCAAATAATTTCGGTTTTCATAAAGTAACATAATTTTATAAAATGACATCGACTCAGAGCATTCGACGAAGCATCGAAAAATTGATTTCATCTTTACCTGATCGCTGTCGTGTCCCTGCCAGCTGTCATGGCTCTGAAACAGACGAGATAAGACATAATGTAGCGTGATTTTGGCAAGTTGGAGAGAAGGTAGGTATCGATCGATCCGATCAATACCCCGAGTTGACTACATAGAGGTCGGAAAACAAAAGGAGGCTTTCCGCGAGGGATAATTAACAATTACCGCGACTAATTGGGGACAGGAACCCCTAAAACTCGTAGAGTTTCTCCTCCTGGTAAACGTCTGATCTGCTCTCTCCCACGGGCAAGAACGGGGTCAAGAAATTTTCCGTTCCGCTTCCGATCGGGTTCAACTTGCCGCAAAGAAGCCGAACTAAGAAGCGATCGAGTCTCTAGGGAGGATAAGATCGGTCGCGATATCTTCTCGAGAGGTCATATTCAATATTCGAAAATTCGTAAATCGGTCCGGAGAGACGAGATAGAGATTATAAATATAGACGAATTAAATAAAGGACAAATTGTCATTCAATGAAGTTTTGTAAGTTTCATTTTCAACGAAATTTCGAATTTATATTTATCCTGAAACAACGAATCTGTACATAGATTTCGGACAAGTGGTTTACTCCCATCAATTTTTCCGCAATCCCGCAAGCGTGTCGGGACATGTAAAGAAACGGAATAAAAAAAAAAAGAAAAAAAAAAGATGAAACAATAACTGCAGCTGTAACATATCGCGGGTACAAAAAGATCGGAAACGGCAACGGGAAAAATATACGTCACGCTGACTTTATTAAATCGAGGTAAATAGTCCAAGATATGCATATACATGTAAATAACGCATGTGGGAAAAATTCCGGGATAATTTTTCTTTTTCGTATACCACGTGCATGCACGGTATATGCTGGTACATATAATCGAGGGCTGCTGCTGCCGCTACTGCTGGTTGGTTTATATGGGACGAGGAAGTCAGTTTGCCCACGGTTTTCTGATTTATGGGAATAATATTGGCGAAGCAGCCGTTGAATCGCAGACCTGCCCTCCTCCCTCCGTCCTCGCTAAACAATATGAATATAATATATCCGACCCTTGTACGTATCGCTGCATCATTATGTAGCAAACATCACGTTTGTATATCATAAAACTCTAAAAAATTCTCGCTTATTTCCTTGACCTACTCATTCGCAATAGCTTAATCTCACCTTTTTTGTTTCTACCCGCTTTTTTACCGCGCGGCTGCGTAATTATCGAAATTTTCAGGATATACATGAAAAAGAATCTGGACAGATGAGGGAAAGAAAAAATAACAAAAAGAAGAGCAAAAGTTGTGATTTTCGTACCACTTCAGCCTCCCGAGTATTGACACATCGGGATATTAAGGGGGGCCCTACTCTGGTCGTTCTGTATTATTAAGCCGTTTCGTTTCGTTATATCCGCAAGGCCTTCAAAGAAGTTCGCATATACGCGCATCGACGAGGGTGAACCGCTGCTGTATCTTCGCCCGTAGAAAGCAGAGGCGTACGATACGATGAGGGTAGACGAAGTCGGGAGAAAGCTTCGCTACCCCCACCCCCTTCCCATCCATCTCCGTTGAGAGGGGTGTTTGTACCTCAAGATGTAATCATTTAATGGAGTTAAACACCGCGTTACAAACCAAACGCGACCCTGAGAGCCCCGGTTCATAGATTGCGCTGAACAACAGGCGAGTGGTAGGAAGTGTCTCTTCTCTCTTACACCGCGTGTATACCCACCTATAGATATACATGTATATATATATATATATATACTCCAAGAAGTTAGTGGGTAAATTTTACGGCCCATTGGCCGAAGGGTTGAAACGCCCGCACGCGGGGCAACCAAAAATACAGGTACTCGAAATATTTCTCGCCAGGCAATAAAGCGCGCCCTCTAATGACTCCGACGACTTATTTCCTACCCCGAGGTTGATTGTCGAGCCTCGTTTCAGCTCGCCGTCCGCGCAGATTTAACCCAAACCACGCAGAATGAATAAAGGAAAAAAGAAACGCAAAATAATGAAGGCGCACGCGGGTGTAGCGGTTGTAGCAGAATTTGAACGAGTTCAATTGTCAGCTAAAGATTACGCGCCGGTTTTCGAATTTCAGCCGAAATAGCCGAAATATCGAAAATCGAAAAAGCTCGTCGCAAGGTTCGCACCCCCGCACTGAAATTACTGCAGTATATTAAGCGAGAAGCGACGTTAAAGTTGGTGCAATTGTCAGAGAGTCCGCGGGAAACTCGGTCCACATATATATTATATACATGTGTATGTGCTCGCGTATATACCGAGTGATAAAAGGAAAAGTTCTCGTAAATTTCCTGGGTTAAAAAGCTTTCTGAAATCGGGTGGCGTACTCAGGTGCGGCTAACGGCGCCTTTTACCGAGTCCGCGGGCTACCGAATGTACGAGGATTTCATCCTGAAAATTTACGGACCGGATGCAGCTTCCGTTTTGGATGTAGCTCCCCGTATACGTGACGCGGCGGCAAGATCGCTGACCTCCGGGGTAAAACCACCGTCTAAATCCGGATGAAATTAACACGCGAATTTTATCCCATCTCAATTTACTCCTCGACGAATGTAATCCCAACCGAATTCAAAATGGCGGTCAGAACTCCGGGCTGATCGGTATATTCGACCCAAATTTCCTGCAATTTCATTTGGCACGATATCGCGAAGCGGAATGTATCGTCGGAGATTTAATGTAGCGAAAGACGTTGCTTTGAGGAAACGAAAAGTTGTCGTTAAACTGGGAACAAGTTTCATCACACATCTGATCATCTTAGTAGAATTTTTCAACCTGTACGATCATTACGTATCGAAGAAATTTAATCCTTCCAAGTTGTGTCGAGATTGTTCGTCATCGTCGTTCGAAACAAGGAAACTTTTGCAGGCGATCAAGATGAACGTCAAATCAAGTGAAAGAGGTGGCGTGAAACTTTTGTCACGATTATATTTATTTTTGAATAAAAAACAGCCAGAGCTCTTGATCGGAGAATTTTGAACGATTGAAACGTGTGAGGGTGAAAATGTACAAGGTTCAGAAAACCAAAGAATGACAATGTAGAATTTTCAAAGAGACGAAAATATATTTCATGGACTTCATAGAATGTCAAAATATACAAAGTGAAAGTATAGACAATCGAAAAATGTAGAAAAGTCGGAATAAAAAAATTTATGTAATAAATAAGAATATATGAAGTAAAAACAACGTCGAATCGTCTGAATTCTAACAAATTAATATTCTCGGTCGTTAAAATTTACCTTTGTAAATTTGGTATTTTATACATTTCAATTTTCTACGTTTTTCAAATCTGTCGAATAAATCTTGGCGATTTTGAAAATTCCATACTGTCACCACTATTCTCACTCTGATCCGATAAGAAAATGAAAAGGATCGTTTCCGATTCACGGCTGGAGTCTTGTTGCAGTTTGCGACTTCATTTTCACGCGGTCGTCCGGCCGTTCCGCGCCTTATCAGAGACGCGGAAGCCTCGTGGTCCGTAATCGTTGTCACAAAGCGAGACATAGGCGAGGGTGATACAGACGAGCGGGGTCTTAATTACGAGGACGTGTAGCTGGCAATAATTAATAGGATCCCTTCCACCTTGCGGAGGGTTGAAAATCCCCTCGCAAGCATATGTAGGTAACCTCTTGTCGCTCTGCCCTCGGAAACGAGGAAACGAGCTCTTCGCATCAGCGTCGACCGGGCCGATTTTCCCACGTCATCCGACACCCTCGTTATGCGTTTTGAAAGTTATCAACTCTCTGTCGGCAGGAATTCCTCCGTATCGCGCAAAACACGGATTCAAATGTTTGGACTTCGTAATCACAGTTCTCGATGAGAAAAAATACGAATTCGGGCCAGAGGGTAAAACGAGGATGAACTTCGGAGGAAATCGACGCGATGGTATACTAATCTGAAGTCTTGGAGCGGGGTTGAAATTCCGAATTTCAAAAGTTCCGAAAGCACCAAATTCCAAATTTCTTTGTGGCGAAACTTCAAGTAAAGAAATCAAGCTTTGACGAAACAATGTTTCGAATGGACCGAAACCCGATGCTCAAAATTCCAAAAGGATAAAATTCCGAAAGGAGCTTAACTCCAACAATAGTCAAAGTTCGGAAAGTGCGAAGATGAGAAAATTAAAAAATCTGAAATATCAACATTCCGAACGATCGAAGATTTTCAGTTCTGTGAATTTCTGGCTTGTTGAAATTTTGCCACTTCGATCTTTCCTTGTTGTGAATTTTCGATATTCAAAAACCCGTGACTCAATTGAGGAAACGAATTATGCCAACTTCTTTATCCCACAAACCGTGTTACAGTCGAAGTCAAAGTTGCAGAACATGTTAACTGTATCCGTTAAATTAGCGATAAAAAGCGCGGTGAAACTCGTGGGGAGAAAAAGTGGGTAAATAAAAATAATCTACACATCAAAGAAAAAACGAAATTAGGATGATCCCCGTTTCCCGAGTCATCGCCGCGAGCAATTCCAAGACAGTTATTACCATCCTTCAGACTCCTCTCTAAACGAGCTTCGCTGTCGGACGGATGCAAAGTTGCGAGTTGAAGAGATAGACGCGGGACGCGGATGAACGGATTAAGTTCCGGAGTGTCGTCAAATGGTTCGTTAGATCGCGGCGCACACGACGGCGGTTTTCTCCTCGGAGTTTGGCCAAAGCTGAGGCAAGAATCTAGCTGCGAGACTCAACGACACCCAGCGTGGCAATAGACGAGAAAGGAATTCGTGTCTAGGCGTTAATGTCCGTCGTCTCTGCATAGATGACTAGCCTGGAACTATATCGAGTGGCTGGTAACGTCAGCTGAGGTATTTTCACCTATCGCCTAGGCTCCGTTCCACGATTTAACGACCACTCGGTAAATTTGCGAACAGCGCAAATTCCGCGAGAAAATTAGCCTTTTGTCGAAGAGTACAAAAGCCAAGTATTACGTATGCTGCACACATTTTTATATCTCTGACTCGTTTTGCGTCAGAGGGCGATGTTGAGTCAGGTGTTACGAAACACACCTGAGTTACATACGTGGCATAAAATCAACCGTGTCTCCGCGATTGCGAGCCGTTTCACGATCTCGGAAACGTACGAGAGGAAATTAACAAAACAGATGTGGGGAAAAAAAAAAGAACAGAAAAATATCGCGTCTACTTTTCTTCGTTTCTCGATCCATGCAGGCAATTATTTCTTTTCCATCCTCGCGTATCGCGCGATTTTGTATTATATATGTTTAAAATATTTCGTATCAGGGACGAAAAAATTTGAACGAACGTGCGGATATTGCGAATAATTTGTTCTCGTACTGTAAATGTCAGCAAATTTCGTAGCTTAGCACAACTCGAAGAGATATTCTGTCACATATGTCAGCCTTGGTTCTTCGGTTTCCGGTTTTGCGACGGGTTAAATCATCTTTTTGTTAAAATTTTTTCCCGCGAAACGCGAGAGCCGAATTAAAAAATGAAATGGAATTTTTAAAGACAACGATATAGAAACCATACACAGCTGGTATAGAAGGGTAAATGAGAATGTCGCGGAAACAGATAGAATCGTTTGAATTTCTCTCCTGTACCGTTGTTGATATTTATGTGAACAGAGATATAACAGACGGCGAGTTTATCTTATCTGGTTTTAATTATCTTTACCATCGCATCGTTTCGGTAGACAATAAGGTGCCCCCCCCCCCCTTTTGCACGTTTTCAACGCGACGTGTAACGTTCGCGGATTGTGAAAAAAAAAGGGAAGAACGCGAAGCATTGCGAGCACGTGCAGAGATATATACCTACTCGTGCGTTGAAAACGAAATTGCTGACCGAACGATAACGCTGATTCAAAGCTGCATGCAACCCCCTTTGAGAACAAAAATACACGTCGGTATACGATTATTCTACTCGTGGAAAAGAGGATTATAATTTAATGGTATAAATTGAGAAAATACAGGTAATTCTGTTACTGCCTTGTATTATTATTCTCAAATTATTGTATTATTATTCTCAGATGGTACCAAAATTTTTTCTTCGGTATGATAATTATTGAAGAAATAAAGAAAAAAAGAAAACTGCGACGGACGAGTTACCGTGGCTTATAAAATTGATTTTAGCCTATCGGAGTAATACAATAGTCGTACAGAAATTGAATAATTGTAATTTCGTCAAGTAATCGTGTCGTTAATAATTGTTGGTCTGATTTGGAGAGATGATAAGAATTTAAGATAGTTCTCAAGAACAAAAAAATCAAAGCTTTCCATCTTTTGAACAAGCTGCTGAAAAATTCTTTCGATTTAAAGATATTTCAATTTCAATAAGAAATCTTGAAAGCATTGATCAAAGAATTACCGCTTCCGTTTCGTTGCGTGACTCAATTGAGCGGAAACAAAAGTGTCGATGAAATCCCCCCGTCAAAGGAAAAAAAAAAAAAAATTATTAAAAAATATTGCAAAAATCTCGGATATCAGGTATTAAGCTTTTGAAACAAGACTGAGTCGAGTTGAATAAAATGTCAACGACGAACTATCGCAATTAGTGTAACTAATGAACGTTAGTCTTCTATTTTCTTTTGTTTTTTAATCATCCGGGCATCACCTTGGTCGAAGCCAGAGTTGAACCCGGAGTTAACGGCTGTCGTAGTTGAACGCGGCAAACCGGATTTCAGAGAGATCCTAAGCCTCCTACACCACGGACGACGAAAACGACGTATACAGGGTAGTCCTCCAATGGTTTGGGACGAATACAAGAAAGGGTCAGATATCTGGTAAAGCGAGGGTTCGTTCGTTCGGGGCGCAACTCGTTAACAGGAACGCGTAATTATCTCGAGGCTCACCTCTGTAGGGACGAGGGGGGCGAGTTGCGGGGTGCGCGGCTGAAGCGAGAGTTTACAGGGTGGTTATTATACGTACAGCTACGCGAAGGGCCGCGAGTGTCCTTCTTGTTCTCATTTTGATACCAGGCAGCGACGCTAGTTTCGAGGGAAGAACAACGACATCGAAACGATTTACCGAATAAGGAGCGAGCTCAGGGAAATGAACTTCCTCTATTTAAACCCTTGCCCAGAATTCCCAGCGTCATCGCAGAAGAAGGACGAGGGGTCATTTTTACCCCGAGTTTAATTGTTTCGCGTTTTAAGCGTCGCGACGCTCGAATTTTCAACTCGGTGCGGAATAATGTTTGAGTTTCAAGTTTCATTTTTATCCGAGAAACGATTCTACTCATCCTCTATCAACGAGCAATATTTCTTCATAACGCATTCTTGATTTATGTATTTCTTTTTTTTTTCTTTTTTTTTTTTCACACTTAACGATCGCGCGGAATCTGTCTCGATAACTGATTCATTTTCAACGTAATTGCAATTATTGTTTCCGAGTTGCGCGTTTTGTTGCGCAATTTTTTTTTTTTGTCACGAAAACAATAACGCGTAATATTCAGATAAACAGAAATAAAAAAAAAAAAGCTCGAATTATGAGAACAGCAAAAGTCAAAGAGGGGAAGAGAAAATGTGAATTGGTGCATAATTTCCGATCCAAGATTAGCCGTGGTTTAATATTTCCACATTCATCCAAACCAGCTTCTTATACCCCGTGTTTTTGTCTTTGTGCAATTTCCTTTTAGATCCTTGGATCTTTTTTACAATTCTTATTTTTCGCTTTGATCAGACGACGTGCGAGTTGTAATTTTATCTCTCCACCTCTCTCTCTGTATTCCTCGTTGCGTTTCTTCTTTGATAATTATTACTTTGATGGGAGGAATGAATTCTTTTGGTTTCGATACTCTGCGTGTGATCAGACAAGTTTAGGTGAGATGCACACACTGGTTTGTTGATAAAATTTTAAGACTACATTTTACCGTGTTTTAAATAATTGATAAAATCAGCGTCGTAAATCATTTTTAGATGAAAAAAAAAAAAAAAAAGGTAGCTGACGCGTCTATAGTTACATTGTAGCTGGGTATATGCGGTTTGCATGAAGTTGAAGAGATTTAGCCGCGGGGATTTTAGGGGATGAACAATGTTCAAGTATAAACTGACGGATTAATTAGCCTTCCCGATATAACACAACGAAGTAATAAGCCAATCCCCTCAACCCACCAAACTTTTGTAGGTACAAAAACCACCTTATTCTTTTTCCCTTCTCCTTTGACGCATATTTTCCCGCTATTTGTCTGCCTTTCCGTTTGCGGGTAATAAGTATAATGATAATAACAACCGCAATGACGACGGTATCGAAAGAGCAAACAAAACTGCCAATTACAGTCGATCTCCACCTGCGCGTAACAAGCAATTCCTATATTCGACGCGTGACGAACGAAAAAGAAAAGATCAAAGAACAATTGGAATTAAAAATCGAACAAACGTAATGGAAAAGCGTTAATCCATTATCGACAGTTTTACGAATACTTGGTCGTTTTTTTCGAGACCTCTCTGTACGTTTCGTTTATAAACATCATTATACACACCTGCATCTAGATATATAATTATACTCAGCCACGACGTAAATATGCATAAGCCTGTGTTGTAGGCTAATGGAAATTTCGCAAACGCGTTTTAGATGCCGGATGTGTTGATCTCGGAGTCTCTCGACTGCCGCGGAGTTCAACGTACAAACGTAACGTCTATACGTATATCCGAGAGAGACTTTGAAGTTCTACGAGCCGCAAATGCAATTACGTTACGCGCCAGGAAACGCGCCTCTAGTTATACGTTTCGAGTTTCATTCAATTCCAAAATCCAAACTGCGCAAATTGCCTCACCTTGTGATCGAGGATGTGTTGTTCGACTGTCGCGAAATTTAGATACCGTACACTTTGTTGTCAGAAATTTGAAACCTGCACCCTGGTAAATCTGCAGTCGTTGAAATTAACTTACAGCCGTATGAATATTTTTATTTTTCAACTTTTTAATCGGGTAAAAGGAAAAATACTAAATTCGCGTTGTCCTTAAAAAGTTTATTAAACCAGATGTATTTTTCCTCGGTACACAGTCTCTGCTTTCGATCATCAATTTGAAATTCAAAGCGTTCGATTTTCTTGATCTTCCAAGGCTCGGGGATAAATTTGTCTTTGTTTATCCGTTTCGGGAATAAGGATATCGAATTGTTTTTTACACACATATATGCACACAATACAGTGTACATCCGTAGGCTTGATTCGAAGGATTTTTTAAACAGGGATTGATTCGACATGGTTTACCAAGGGGTGTTTACCCAGCTGCCGAGTAAACAAATCGAATTCAATTCCATACGCTGTAGATAACCCAGCGAAATAACCCTTGGAGTTTGATTGGTTCGAACGGCGAATGTACATAAGGTAAAGCAAGGTGATTTAAGGTTATGCGCGTGTGCGTGTGTGCGCGCAGGGCGCGGGACAAATCCGGAGTCAATTTTCTCCGGATGGTCGACGAGCTGCGACAAAACATTGCTTAAGGATTTCAGACACACGTGTAGACGTATATCTATATTGCGTAAAGATCGCAAGCAAGGGAAAAGGCGAGGATTCCTGGCCTGGATTTTCGACACTTGAATTATTCACGCCCTCTCAGGTAATCCTGCAGCCCAACCGTACAATTCTGCATTACAAATTATTCAAGCTCGGAGTAAGATGTTCGACCCTCAAACCGGAACTCATCTCCCCAAAGACGAACAGGAAATTTCTATAAAAAGAGAGAAAATACGCAAACCCAAAACGGTGGAAAACGCTTGCAATGTAATAGATTTTAGAAAATAAAATTCCGCTTTTCTCGCGAGTTTCAACCTAGCGAGGTAAAAAATTGGAGAAACTTATAACTTATCCCGAAGGCAGTTAGCGAGACGGTGCAATTAGTCGGGGCAGTTGGAAGCTTCACCATCCCCATCCTTTAAATAAGTATATATATAGGAACGTTACGTTACGGTCAGAAATTCCTGAAAAATCCCTCGCGCATTGTCTTCATCTTCGTCAGCTGGCCTTTTGCTGTCTCATATCGGGGTTAAAAGCGCCAGCGTAAAATGACGATGGCTAGAATGTCTGCAGTTGGCATAAGTAAATTAAAGAGAAGAAAAACCATTTATATATATATATATATATATATATATATATGTAAGTGTAACCAAACTTTCGTTATCCCCATTTGCAATATTCAAGCTTTCCAGCAAAGCCATGTACCATACATTTTTCTTATCGTATTTCTTGCATTGTTCTTCCTCCCTTTTTGATCGCTCTCTTTCGTTCCCTCAGCTCGTTTTGAAACAAAAAATTTCCACGACTCGAGAGCGTGAGCTTTTTCACCGCATCGACTCATGCAAGCCTCGGTTTTCTTAGCGTTAGCACACTAATTGTGAAACGGCAAAGCCGGAGAAACTCGTCTATGGAGTTAAAAGGGTGCAGCGATATATAGTTCTTTCGTTATTAACACGTCCAGTTCGAGCTTTACGTCTAACATAAATATTATATAGAATAAAAGCTGCATGGGGATGATTTTTTTATTCTATATTTCTTTTCCTTCTTTTGTATAAGCGCAATTTCCTAGCACTCCAATTTCAAACCTGTCATTTGCACGCAGCGCCTGCTGCACAGGTACGTACACACGTGATCCGGATACACATTGAAAAAAGCTCGTCCGTTGAATTTAGAGACTGCAGTGTTAATCGTATAACCGAACACCGTAGTGGATCGTAAATAAATAAATAGAACGATAGAAGAATAAAAAAAAAAGATAACGATAAAAGACAAAGTAAATTACAGTAGCAATTATCGTACCTACTCGTGTTTTAATTGCACTTTTGTTGCAAAATGATATTAATAAACGATGCAAGCACTAATTACAATTACAAAATCATTTTTTTCCCTGCATTAACACAAGATGTTAAGCATAAAATATATACGGATCATCATGTAAATTATTCGCACTGCAATACCGATACATCCGTTCGATAAAAGCTTGTTTGTACCAATTGCACAATTCCTGCCAACAATTGGCTACGAACTCGAAGTTGCATCAGGAGGGATTCAGTGCACATACGTGAATTATTCGCAATGCCAGGCGATGCTGGTGACTGCAGGTATTCCATGGGAGGCTGATTGCTACTCCGATTCTCGAGTTTGCTCGCAGCTTGCTCTCTCGCGATCAGTTCGCGAAACTAATTGTGAACTCGCGAGTTCCGTGTATCTTTTGCCATGTAACATACACGCGTATACACGTATATGTATCGCATATTGTCAGTCGATTATACACATCGCGTTCAATAGCTTTTACAGGTTATAAGAGAAGCTTTAACCTTAATTACTTTTACGCAAATGCACGCCACCGTCTCGTTGCGCGTCTATATCGTATTTGTCGTATCGCCAATCTGACTCGTATACTTCTAACTAATATAATCATTATTCGTAGTATGTTCCAGGTTGCAATATTTGCATTCCATTAAGTTTTATCGTTGAATGTTTTTTCAATTCTTTTTATTGATCGCATGCACTCAAATTAGCTTCGCGACACTGATCAAAGACTCCGATGCTGTTTATACGATGTCAAAACTTTTGTCGAATCATGTGTCGAAAAATTAAGACAAGAAAAAGGAATGGTGAATTAAAAGAGAAGGTATAATTCGTGATAATTTCAGTACGAAAAATCAAACTTCGTCGTCGAGAAAGCTTTTTGGTGAAAAATTTTTATTCAGTATTATCTCGTAAATTCGCGACTGTCCGCGAATAAATTCAATGGTTAATTCAAGGAATGTAGCTCGCGTGTCTGCACAAGAACAAGATTTACAAGAATCGCGTGATCGTATTGTACGCCCGAACTGATGATCGACCAAACAAGAGAATGCATATACCTGCGTGATGTCTATCTAAAAATATACAGTCTGATAAAATCGGTATTAGATACTATAAAAGCGAAACGTAACATGGATATACGATAACTGTTGCAGAAAAAGAAGAATAAGAAAAAAAAAAGAAATATGATTTACAAATAAACGAATAAATCCTCGGCTTGATTGAAAATCGATTTTGAACGGAATAAAATAAACGGAGATAATCGAGGGTTGAAATTTATACGGTTGAACGAAGGGCGGGGAAAAAAAGAGAAAGAGAAACTTTGGAAAACGTAAAGCTATATAACCGTCGTCGCATTGCGGCCTTGGGTAATTAGTTCCGGTGCTTTGTGCCCGGCGATGGATGCAGAATCATTGCTGTTTGCGTGTCCGTCTGCGTTTGCCTAATACCGTCCTTCATCCCCCTCCTCCGACCCTCTCGACGCCACCGAATTCGCGATTCGCACAAAATATATCCCCATTATACGCCGCGTGTAAAAGCTTCTTCTTTGTTTTAGTCGTTTTTGTTTTTTTTTTTTTTTCTCCCCATCAGTTTCTTAATTGGAACAAGTAATTAAACGAAACTCGATATCAGTCCGACGGACGAAGAAAATGGTCGCTTCAACGCCGACGGATTTTTACCATGAACACAGGTATTGTATAAGAGAATCTTTGCCGAAATTTTATTCACGTCGGTTGAAGGTAAGTATTGGACAAGTAAGTACATTACTGCGTGGTAATTAATTATTTAATTTGTTATATAAATAATATATTTGAGATTCTCGGAGAAATGTTTGCAGAATCAACTGCCGAGGAAGAAACCTACAATACACGAGGTGAAAAAACCGTTTTTCTACTAATGATGAACGACAGCGAATTCTCCGTCCAATTTATCCTAGTGATTACTTAAAACGTTTTGTTTTCTTCTTTTCTTTTTATAATCAACGTTTCTTTATCGTAGCTAAATGACGATTCGTCGTCATTGGCTTACGTGCAGGAAAATGTATCTTTCCTGAAGGAACAAGAAATTTCTGTCAAATACGATTGTAATCGGTACTAACGGAGAAAAAGAATGACTTGTTTTTGAAGGTAATTCGTTTGCGTAAAAGTTTGATCTAATAACTGCTAATTTACGTTACGAGGATGAAATCACCCTTCTCATATTTCGGTATTCCACTGGCCAGATCCCCTGGAAAACTGATCTACAGGCATCGAACACTGCCAAAAAGTTAAACTAACTTATGTCCGCGAATATCCTGTCACATTTGAATAACAAGTTTTGCATATCCCTGGTGCAATAGGAAACGTGAAACAAACTTTGACGCAACTTCCGGTCAGTGAAGTTTATATTCTTACACTTTATCGCCTGAAATTGAACTGAAAAGAAAAGATGGGGGGAAAAAATTGAATTCAAGTGTGTTTAAATATTTTTCTCTCGCGTATAATTTAAACGGGAAATAAATTGGGAATATTTCACCCCTCAATGAGATCCCGCATCATTCCGCAAAAGTGTCTCTGACCGTCCTATAGATAGCGCAAAATACACGCGACTGACTTCTTCCATCTTCCCATTCGTTCTCCGTTTCATTCTTTCTTCAATATCGTCACGGTTATATCGTATATTCTCATAAAAATCTTTCCATCGTCACAAGTATCGCGTACGTTACACACATACAAGCGTACGTACCGACCGTTATAGTTGCGGCAGCTGATACTTGTGGAACTACCCCGATATCGTTGGGAAAGAACTTCTAACGAGATCAGGAGGAAGGCTTGTGCTAAAAGTTCTTTAGCTGTATACTATAGATATTTATACACGTACAATATCTATAGAGTTGAACTTTAGGTTTGTCGAGAAAAAGTGTACCTACAATACTGCGCTGCGGCTTTAATTACGTACAGATCGAGATAATCAACGATTTTTTATACACTTTAGTTGAATCGTTAATTTTTTCTACCAAAAAAAATCACTACAAAAATTTTTGCATTTCCTTACTGTGTACATGATCCGGTTCTATAAAGAGGAACGTTCTTCTCTCACTCTCGAGATATGGCAAACCATCAAATTTCGCCTATACGTAGATGCGCGCGGCAGCAAGCTCATTCGTATTCGTTTCACGACTCCCACTCACCACCGACTTCTCGACAATAATAAAATCACACCGGGGTCTTTCAGCCTTTTTCCCACCTCTTAATTCCCATAACGACGACTAACGTGCAGTTTCACCATTTCGCGTCAAGAATTAGAGATGAAGGTGAAGGGTAAAAAAAAAAAAAAATGGTAGCGATGACCTCAAGTTTTTTGTTTAAAAAAAAAAAAAAAAATCAAAGCAATGTATAGGATACCGATACGAAATGAAACTTAATAATTCGTTTGAAATTTGAAATACAATTTCCCTTAACCGCATGTGTATTAATCCGTGTTACGAACTGTTGAAAAAGTTATAGATATATATCTGTCATAATGGGTATAATACCTGAATACGCAGTGCGGAGGGTGAAAAAGTGAAAAGGGGCATCTGGTTAAGACCGAGGGTTGAAGCCGCTGCAGAGCGGGTTTAGTCGAACAAGTTGAAATTTCGCTTTAACGGAGCCAGAAAATGTTTGTAATCCATTTTAACCCGTCCTTTTTTTTTTTTTGTACTTTCCTCTCTTTTTCTACTCGCGTGTTATATACGTACGTATATACATTATATAGATAAACCTTTGTGTTGGAGGATTACAATATTACGAAGAAGTTAATTCGGGCGAAAAAGCCGGGCCTTAAAATCGTCTCTATAGATATATTTAAATACCTTGTATTATAATCTGATACATGAAAAAATAAAAAAACCTCGGGGGTATTGCAGAGTCTAACTTTGGGATTATATAATCACACGTTTGTGCAATAAATAACACTTCCTTCATGCTTGCATGAATGCGGTACAATAATCCGTGACTATGTGATAACAACGAGGAGAGGGAGAAAAAGTTGGTAGGAAAATTGTTTGAATTTGTATTAATATTTTGTATTTCAAAATGACATTAAGAAAGCAAAAAAAAAAAACAATATAATAATACCCGCAGTTTAATTCATCGTTGATTCTGCCTAGCCTCATACCAGCTGTTAGGTATAACATTTTGCTCAATATGATACCGGTGTGTGTGATAAAATTTCACAACTACTACCGCACAATTGTTAATGTAAATGCGGATTACGTACATTATTGAAACAACTGTTCAAATATATTTCCTCTATCACAATACGCCGCGTCTACGAAATGCGCGGTCACAGCTGAAAATTAGCATAACGTGTTTAATTTACAGATTAATTTCGCTTGTTATAATTACCAAAGCGCACCGAATTGCGCGAATTTGTCGTTAATGCCGGTCAATCCTAAGGAGAGGGAAGGAATATAAGAATTTTTTATAATGAAAAAAAAAAGAAAAAATAGGAGAAAAAACGTTGCGACATCATCGGGGTATAACGATGGCGCTAGAAAGACGCGTTTAACGAAAATTAGAAAAATCCGACAATTTTACGAGAACAAAGATAGCTCGAGGATGCGAAATTTTTGCATACAGATTGGTGGTGGGAGCTTTTTTGTGATAAAAAAGAAAGAAAAAAAACTCTCGGAGGTGTGGAACGCATACTTTGGGACTGGATATATGTTCCGGCGATAAAAGTAATGAGATCCGTTATAACGGAGTGAGTTTTATCCTATAAAGTTGCGGCATATCATCGCGAGACGTTGCCGCGTCGTATTTTCGAAGCTTCGCTTTCGTCGAAGACGAAAATTTTCCCGCCAAGATTCAGTCAGAGACGTGATTGCATTGAATTAGTAAACGGTTGGATTTTTTTTTTTTTCCAAATCCATACACGAATAAGTTCCTTTCTGGACGTTGATTCGTAATTATTCAAATTTTTCTCTCCCACGGGTTATATATGAGAAGTGAAACCTTTTTTCAAAGGCAAGTGGAATCTTTCACGAACGATTAATTCGTCCGCTATATTGTCTACATCCCGAACTTCAATTGCATAAGTTCCATTTAATTATGTGCATAAATTACGCCACCTTTATTCCCCGGCATTTAAATCGGAAGATTTGAAATCTCAGGTGTCTGCCAACTCGATGTAAAAAGATATACATCGCAACTCTGTGACCTGAATTTCAATGCAGGAAAGATTTTTTACCTATCCGCTCGAAAGGAAAATTCGAACAGGAGATAAAAAAAAGGTTTTTCAAGAGTCAAGAGACGTGCTTCATATTCGTATATAAATTTTCAAAAGATAAAATAAGATCGAAACCCACCAGCTGAGGCCATCGCACCGTTAGATAGACTTTCGCGCGGCCAAAAAGCCGCAATCTTCTTAACCTGTGCAGTTTTTTATCGTTAAAACCCATCCCCGTGAAGATGGGCGCAACTCCGGATCCACATTGGCACTCCAGATTGGCGGTTAACTTTTCTCACACTATGCACGATTCTTATTTAATCGGACAACAGGATCATAGACCGAGATTTAATAATCGCTCGGCAATTAAATCCACACTTCTACGTTTTTTAGTTATTTTATTTTTTTATTTTTGGTGTTTCAGCACGCAATTTTGCACCTTTCTGTTTCTTGCGGTATATTAATGATTATAAATAATATTAATAACCTCGGGTGCTCTCGTCGTATACATATATATATATATATATATATATATATATATATATATATATGTATATATACGTACATGTATACCCTTCACAATTCCGAGTATTATAATATCAATGATGATGATAATAGTGACAACGACTATATATATATATATAAAAGTGTTGAAAAATCTCGAAGATAATTATTTCAACTATAAATTTTTTAACGCCTCAACGACGATACGAAATACAACAATTTATTTTTACGTTTATTATACCTTTATTATCACTACTTTTATTTCGTTTCTTTCTCTCCTCGACTTTTAGTTCTTTTGTTTTGCAGCTTCGAACGCCTTATAACCTAGTCTGCGCGATAGGGTGATTACACCGTTTTATCGTCAATAGCAACACTGCGCTGCAACAGACGTGCGCATAGTCGATAAAATAAATATAAGAAAAGAAGGAAAATAACAATGAACAAAACGCGACTTATTTTGGCGGTGAAAATTTCTACGGCATGTAAGTATATGCATATATATATGTGTGTGTGTGCGTGTGTGTGAGAGCGTGTGTGCGGTATATGTATCGTGAATTACGGGCTCAAGTTTTCAGATTATTATTTCACCCTCGATTCATTCGAGAGCGGAGATGGTTTTACGTGTTTCGCAAATAATAAAAAAAATAAAAACTTTGTCGAGGGTTAACGTTCTCTTCTTTTCATATCGTTTCACGAACTGCTGCAGATCATTTTCGAATATCGCAGATAAAGGGAAAGTTTGATCGTGAAGATTAACGACGCGTAGGTATATTATTATACAGCGAAAGGTTGGAGAGATCGCAGAGTAATCGTAACGGGAGTTGCGTGGGAAAAAAAGATATGTTCAAAACGAACGAGCGGCACGCGAAGTAATTTGTACATGTATTTTAGGTAGATGAAAGGATAAAAATGATTTAAAATTAACAAATTCAAAAGTCGTATTGTCATTATCGTTATTATTATTGTTTACCCTATTTTTGCAATACCGCGTTTAAGCTTCCGGTATCACCAATTTGACACGCGACACTGACAACGTGGACGGTGAGACGTGTCACCGAGAGACGACGTCGGGCGTCGCGACGGTCCAGCGGGCGGGAGTCCGCTCGAGTGACTGACGTCGCCTCGCGTCGTAGGGACGAAGGCTTCGCCGCCGCGGCGCTCGGGGATGCTGACGGCTGTAGGTAACGGCGCAAGATCTAACCCCCACGCGTCCCGACGCCCCTCGACGCATCGAGGCTCTTTCGAATATCGTTCTTCCCCAACTCGCTAATAAATTTTCAGCCACAAGCGGACTGTCGATCGTATATATATATAATTTCGCGGGGTGAAAATCCCAGAGTTTCGCATATTTCAACGAATATGAAAGAACAAACGGGAAAGGATGCAGTCGGAAGGTGAAAAATAGCACATACCGACCAACGGGTGATCAATTTTTACCAATAAACATTCTTTCGAAACGATTTGGATTTTTATTTTAACTTGGCGTATATCAGCGTTAGATCGTTCAAAGAGTTTAAACTTTTTCGCGTACCAACGCACGAATCAACGCTTTGTTTGATTCATTTCACTCTCTAAGATTCGGTGTAGTTGAAACACCGTCGTAAAAACATGGCGAAGTAATGGCAAAATTTATTCTCATTATAATTTAAGCGGGTTGAACCGTTGAATTTGGATTGTGAATTTTTTTAGACACAGTTTTTGTCTTTTATTTGTTTCCGCTCGTTTCTCTGACAGAGCGAGAGCAGTTGGGAGAATTCGAATCGCCGTCTTGTCTTTTTCTACGAAGAACGTTCTCTCAAGCAATGATAAGTTCCCAACTCCGTTCTATATACATAGCGGCGATAATTTCTGTCAAATGTTCGCAAGAGCGGAAATTTCGTCCCGCGGCCGCAACGAGATGATAGGTTGGCAATAGAACGGGAACGAGTCAAAGATAAGATGTGATTTCAGTCCCCGCGAGGTATAAGAGAACCTCTAAATACTTGTATTATTCTTGAACTCCGCACCCTGAACCCCCGTTAATCAGCCAGCTGACGTAGGCACGTACCGAAACGCAGTAACGCCTAGTAATTCAAGAAAGGGGAGGATGAGGGAATTGTAGAGCGGCCGCATTTCACCCGACGGTTACCGCCCCCGCACTTATCCTCGACATCTTTGTTTCCACCCTCTCGTGTTTCCTCCTTTATAGGTACAAACGGTGGCGGAGTGACGAACTGCGCAAGAAATCAAGCGTGGATGAAAATTACGAAAATTTCAGTATCTTGTCTCGGAAAGTTAGCCAAACTTTGAACCCAATTTAATTAGGAACGACTTTGTTCAACGACAAATTCGACGTGTTTGTTTGAGACGTTACCAACTATTACGGTGAGAAATGAATGATATAAAATAAAATAGGTAGAATAAATAAAAATCATCGAGGATCGGTACAAGTATATTAAAACCCATGAACCAATCCGCAGCAACGTTACGTGACAAGGTGTTCAATTTCTCTTCTCTGTTTTTTCCCGTAGAGTTTAAAGTAAACTTCATCCTGACAACTGTTTGAACTGGCATCGAGTCTCTGGATTGGTTTAAGCTATACGTGCTCGACATTTTTATCCCGTACAGAAACGCGAATATCTTCGAAAGTGTTGCGTCGCCCGTCTTGTTTTAACGTTTGTCCGATGTTTCCTCGGGAAATGATTTTCGAAATATTTTTAAGGGGGATTTGATTTACTATATAAAATTTACCGACGTCATCTCCGTCGGGTGGACCAAACCTTTATAAATTCGACTTGCGATAAACTCTGTGGTCGGATTATGCGAGACGGCGAAATTGATTTTTACGAAAATCGCATGTAAAAAGCTTCGTAGGGCTGATCCTCCGGTGATGATATTTTTACAGAGGTAGAACGTGATTCGTAACTCCGTGAGTATAAGTCCCCGCATATGTTTTCCCATCCCCGTCAACGTTCCCGTTCCCTTTTATCCCTTTTCAACTGTTTTTTTTTTTTTTTTTTTTTTTATCTACGACATAAATATATGCGTGTGTACATATATCGTCGGCTGCGGTGGGAACGTAAAGACAACCAAAAAGAAAGAGGCGAAAAAAGAGAAAATCAAGCAGAATTTCCGCGATACAATTTCATCTTCGATATATTAATATCGTACACATGCATCCTCCGTTCACGATTCATGGAAGATCGATCGAATTCAGCGGAATGAAAAAGATCCGGAATAAACCCAAGCAGCACATGAGACCTTGAAGTTAATCGTTCATCGTCGAGAAACACGCGACGTGAGAAAAATTACAGATTAAGAAAGTTAGGATTTAAACTATTCAGATGATCTAGGCGTTGAAGATCGGAGGGAATGAGATCCGTAAGCTCAATATTATCGTCTCCACTTTTCGTTTCCACCTCTCAACGGCAACTCGAGGAAAAGATAAAGAAAAATTCTCTTAAATCGTGGTCACGTATCACGGAAGCATCATCTGGCCGCTTCCTGGTTTCAGGGCTAATTTATCTTTTTTAGGAAGAATCCGAGAAAGGCTCGTTACTACAGGGGCGTTAATTCGTTTCTTTGCACGCTGCTGTTGGTCCCGATTTTCCGCCCCGAAACGGACGTCTTAGAATTCTCGGGGAAAAAAGTGAGCAAAAAATAAGTAAATTAAATGGAAGAAAAAAAGAAAAAGAAAAACACACACAACGAGTAAAATTTCACGCCGAGTACTGGGGAAGAGGGAAACAGGAAAAGAACTCGCGTGTGATGTTCGTCAGGGATCGGTTGGTGCGGAAGATGTAAAAGGGGGAGTCTTTCGTTTCGAACATAAAGGGGGCCGCGGATAGCGAGGGGCGATCTGTACTGTAAGCGGGGTGCGTCAGCATTCGAGGATCCACGTGATCCGGGGTGAAGTTTTTGGTCCGGAAGCCGGATGGCGGGGGTCGAAAAGTGAGGTTCGGGCTACGTAAACTATCTCTCGGTTCAGTCGTTTCAACGGCTTCCCGAAACCCTCCGAATTTCCCCCTCTCGCGACGTTCATCCCTCAACTTCCCTTCCCATCGAGGCTGAAACTGCGGAACCAGATTGCGAGCAAATGTAGGTAGGCGTACATACACCCGACGCGTGAGACGCCGATCAGATATGATCTCGCCTCGCCCATCGACGCGTCGTGACGGACGAATTTCGCATGCGGAATTCTTCCCCCTCCCTGTGTAATTGAATTTTAATGTCACGCGGACTTTAACCCCGCCTTTTTATTCCCTCCTTATTCGCTTGTCGCGGGGGCTGAACTCCCCTTCCTCCTCACCCACCCCCCACCCCGTGACGGAACGAGTGACCCTCTCAATAAATGACAACTTTCCATTCCCCCGAGTGGTAAACATATTACGGGATAAGAGCGACGGGGTGTCCGCGTAATTCATTCTCGCGATTTTCTCAACTCACGGACGTGGGGCACCCCGGTCGGGCGGATCCTCGCTATTCTTCGGAGAAAGGATGACACGCTTTTGCCGCTTGGGTTTTACCCACGTGACGCCGATATACGAGGGTCGAATATATCCCCGTTTGTCTTCGAAGGGATGATTTGTGAATATCGGCTGAGCGGCTGGCTTGCAATTCGAGATTTCTCAATCCGCGTTCGTTCCTATCTGCATCTTCGTCGTGCGAGAAAATTTGGTCTCCTCGTGAAATCAGGTCTATTTTTAGGGGGTATGCAATAATCGCGACAATTGTTCAAAGCCGTTTCGAAACTTGATAAGATTCTAAAAATTAGAGTGATCGGATTCAATTACACTTGTAGATCAACGTTACGGGCTTTGGATGGATTAATTAATTTCTTTCGTTTTTTTTTCTCTCCAATTTTTTCCCATCTCACAAAACGTTTACCGGTTTTATTTGTTTCGGGGCTTATCCTTGTCATGAGATAGCTAAGCGCGTGTTTTCCTCCGGCGGCGTATTTTCTCATCCTGAAGATCGATAACCCAGCAGCTACGTCTTAAGCGCGGAGCTCTGAGAGTCCAGATCCCTTGCAGACTGATTGTGAGTGAGGTCGGCATGTAGTAGTTCTTGGATTAGGGTGGACTCGGGAGGCAAGGCGAAGAAAAGAAGAAGAAGAAGAAGAAGAGGTATCGAACTGCCAACGCAATTGAAAGAAACCCACCGCTGTCCTCTTTCTTAAGTCCACGTCTCTGTCAGTTCGTCTTTGCACCGACAGAAAAAAAGAGGACTGGCATAAGAAAAAGCTCGAGGGACGAAAAAAACGCTACGAGATAGTGCTAGAAAGGAAGAAGCACGTTAGAAGGGTTGGGGGAGGGGGGAGGACGGGAGGTTACTTATTTTTTCTCTCCAATTTTAATTTTCCTCCTTATCCCCCCTTACGTACCGCGTGTCTCGCGATCGGGCAGCTCCGGATACCCCCGGCCATTGTGTTCGGATATTCCGGGTATTGTGTGCACCGAAGAAAATCGGAAATGAGATTTCTCAGAGGGTGAAGACTGGTGATGACAAGCGACTGATTGCGAACTTATTTATCCCCCGCCATCCCTCGCCTTGTCTTTAATCGATATTTTTTTGATCCACGGATCAAAGTACCCGATTATATCTGGATGTATACATCTCTGCCTGATTCTTCATCTTCCGCTTCACTTGCATCGGTTCGACGTTGTTTCGTCGACCGGAAATGGGGGAATAAGATGACGGGAAGAAAATTTGAAGAAAAAAAAATTAGCAATATTAAGGAACAGATTCGATTGCTTATATCCTTTCCAAAACTAAGGTAGGTTTCCTTTCCGCGACATTGTTTTTACCACTCATTTTCAGGTTCACCCCTGCTTTTCTGTTAAGACGAGAAGAAAAAGAAAAAAACAAAAAAGAATTGAAAGTACGCCTAGGTCCGTACAAAGAGGAACGTCTTTGTCGTTTGTTTCCCAAGTTTCTATCCGGGCTACAGTTGCGAAGGCTTCATCATCCCCTGGCAGGTAGGGTTGAACCGAGATATTCCAGTCGTCTGGGAATTTGGCGACGAGTCTCTCGGGGCGTGAGATAAGCGGGAAGATAAGGTGGGAGATCCGACATCATTCGGTCGATAAAAAAAATTCTCGAGGAATCGATCGTCGCTCGGCTCATCTGTGAGGTCAAGTTGAAATTCGAAGGGAATCGTTTCCGAACGTTCGAAAAACCCACGGGGTACTGGGGGAACGCGGTTATTCGGAGCTGTAAAACGAGCCCGGAAACACGTGGATCATCACCGTTCAGTAAGAAATCTCTGACGACGGTCCATTTCCTCGGACCGTATTAAGGGGAGGGAAACGCTACAGTTTTACGCACTAAGCTGCGACCCTCGTCTCCGTCAACCACTCTCCGATTCGTTGGAGTCTAAGCTATGGTGATCCTTTACCAGATCCGGACGGTTCCTTCGATCAGCAAAGAAGCGGCCGGGTGAAGGGTTCGTCAATAGCGTATATGTACGAGTATAGTATATAGACGACGAGGCGACAAGCTCTCCGGTCAAATGTCCTCCCTCTCTCTTCAATTCCTTACTCTCAAGTGCTTTATATTATACTCCGCTGTCTGTCTCTTCTGGTAACAGAGTAATTTTATTCTAATGTTCACAAATACACTAAATCTATCTATCTATCCTTCTCTCTTTCTTTTTATACTACCTGTACGCAATGAGTCAGTCATATTGTGGTTATGATATGTTTCTATCGTAGTCCTACTACATACCTGAGGTGTTACTTACGTTTTGCTAATTGATTGTCTCCTTTCTTTCACAAAAACATGTTACACTACATTGTTTATACCGATACTAATTGCGATTATCCATTTCCTATGAATTTTTCCTTACTAAATTATGTACCTATGCGATGCCACCTAGGTGACATTGTTCCGTGGTAATAAAATTCCACCTATTTTCTTTCCGCAAATTGTTCCCAAACTTTTCGCGTTAACGTCGATCGATTGATAAAGCTCGAAATAGTTTGAATATGAGTTAAAATATACATATATATAGCAAGTCGAGGTAAACGAATGAGGGTGACGGGTGGGGGTAGGGTGGGGGTAGAATTTTGAGGGTTGTAAAGCAGTTTGAAATATGGGTTGCGTCGAGGAGGCTTCGCGAAGAGATTCATGGCGTCTGGTAGAGATAGGGAATTGATCGTGGTTATATTACCGCAGGTGTGGTAGGGGTTCTTCGGAGTGGCGGTGATATTCCCTCGAGTAGTTTGCCACAAGCTGCCATGGTTCGCCTGCCTCTTTTCGAGCGGCGCGTGTATTCGGTGAGCCCGTCTCTTGGACTCGCGGACCGATATCGACGCGACCCGGTTTTCGCGGTGTACCGACAACGAGAGACAAACGATTCCGATCAAGAAAGTCTGTTAATTCCATGGGCAGGCATCGAACGCTGATATTTACACGGATATCTCCACCCAACTTCCTGGAATTCCATCCCGGATCGTTTCCGAATTCGAATACCCCCCCTTTGTAGCAGCGAACTCGTTATTAATCGTTCTACTCGAGGGCTCGTTAGAAGTTCCGATCCCTCCCCCGGACGTATCACACCTACACAGACGCATACAACCAACGATTTTAATTAAACACAGAGTCGGAAGCCGGGCAAAGTTTCGCAGTCAGTCTCGCCACTTAAATCATATCCTCAAAATCTGACGTATCTATTACGCGGATCTCGAGTTGTGGGAAACTCGTGAGATATGCTTTATTTACGCCTAAGTATACGTATGCCTGTATTATGCAGGCAAAGTTTACAATACAGAAGGCGAGATATGATCGATCCGTCGTTTAGAGACTCACCTGAAATATGTAGAGAAGAGAATTTGGTTTGAACGAGGAGAATGGTGCATCTACTACACCGTGGAGGTATAAATCGAGTTTCAATGGTATGGGTGAGGAATTGGCGGAGGAATGAAGCCGCTGCCTGGGCATACACGCCGCAGAATTTACAGGCCGCATTGTGATATGAAAGGTGTATAGCTCAAGCCCCGTACACGTATAGCGGTGGGCGAAGAAAAGTAGAAGCCTAAGGCGGAAAATCCAGTCGAGGATCCTCGATCACTGAGCTCGGGAACCGGGTCTTCAAGCCTTTGACACGTGAGAGTCCTCCTTCTCTCTTGCCTGGCGATCCTCTTTTGTACCCCGAAGCCACGCTGTCGTCTCTCCGCGAGCAAGTTGTATGTGTACCTCTCCGCACACAATGCACCAGACACGATGAAAGGAACGAGCTCAATTCTAGCCGCGCATCTTAGGACCTTTTTTCAAAACCTCCATTCACCCCGAACGTCGAAATCTTATACGCAATGTTCGCTAAACTACACGGCGATTTTTCATCCGGTTTAAAGGTGCCTCCGTCATCCCCTTTCGTGCAACAAGTATTCGATTACCTTAATCGATAAGATGGTGCAAGTTAAATACCGATTCACCTTCTTCTTATCTTTAGATGGCAATTTGTGATCAGTTGACCATTTGTTGCCTGAACAAGTTTCGGCCAAAGATTTCCAATACTTGAGGTATGTTCCCTTTGTTATTTCGGTGATTAGGTTTTGCCTAGGTCAAAGCACCGCGGTACCATTAAGTGACCATGGCCTCGGATTGCACGGATCGAATATGACCGTCGAACTTGATCGAAAAATGGGGTAGTGATCGCGTCTGCGACTCGGATGATAAATATTATTGAAAGTTGTCTTTTTTCAAAATAATTCTTTTCGCACCATCGACACGTCGGCGTGAAATCGTGCAATTAAAATGACTATGGAAAGAGAATAAGAGTAAAAAGATGGCAACGGTTGGAAACGGTAATGGTAACGTGGTGGTTGTGGGGCACGTATGCGGAGGATCCTAGAGCATACGAGGGTCCGCAAGGGGTCATTCCGTATGCCACGAACATCCGTGCATTATCATAAACGAGTAGGTACGTCGCCGGGTGGCTACGCCTCGACATTATCGCGACCGAAACTCCTCGTTTTTTTGCGTACGACCCTTTGAGGTGTACGTGGGTATAGGTGTACAAGGCGCCGGAGGCTGGAGGCAAATAACCGAGTCAGGGAAAAATTGCCAACGGGCGAAATTCGATATCGAAGATTTTTATCAGCGGTATATTATCTCCAAGATTCACGGATGTAACGTGGTTCGCGATCGACCGTGTACTCCAAAATGGGTTCCATTGGTTGTTAGTCTCTGAATATTCCTCGTATCGACACTGGAAATCACCCGGGAATGTTTTATTTTTTCTTCTTTCAGTTTGTTGGAACGCAATGGAATGCGAAGCAAATAGTTACGCAGCTTCGCAAGTGTTCGCGCCGTCACAGCTGTTGGTACAAATTGCAAACGTAACAAGTTATGTACAGATCTGTACAAATATAAGCTCGATACTTCTCAAATGACGTCCGACGAGTTTCCTTTGCAGAGCTGCAAGTTCTGCGAGAAATTGCATCTTCGTTGTACTGTCGTATCGAAGAAGCAGAGGCTGACTGTACGACTGACGTGGCTCGTTACATTGCATCGAACAACGACCAAACAAAAATTAGCAACGATAATTTATCGCAGCGAGAGGGTGAAAAGTGGAGATTCAGGTTCTTACCCGTTGACTTGAAGCAGCGTTGCAATCGGAGATGGAAAAAGTGTCGACGATCGAGTCGAAACGGACCAGCTTCTTGGGGTGTTGCTGCTTCTTGGCGCGAGGGCACAACGAGCACATCGCTGGGTCCCCGGGGGTGGTCGGGGGCATAGCGAGAAGCTTTTCACTCTCCTAAACTCTATCTTTCCCAACTTTTTACAAATCACGATCAGCCACATTCACCGTTTGACGAATTGGAGAGCGTCTTCAGCTCCTTTCAATCCTTGCTTACTGACCACAGTGTCATTGCTTTGTTTTCACACTTCTGTCAACGGCGTTTATAGTGCGTAAAAGTCGGGTTTTCGTCACTTGTTGCACTCTTGTGTACGAGATACACGTTATATTATAAGTGGTAGAAATTCACAACGTAGAGACAAAGTCGTTACACAAGTTCGCTTTATACCAGTTCAAAATCGGCGTATTGATACCTCGGTTATAGGGGATGATCATGAATAATTCCATTCGTAGTTTTGGAGCCTTTGATATATTTACGGAGAGTAATGGAGAACATAATAACTACAGATACTTGTACCAGTGAAAATAGATTGAAATGCGAGGAATGAAGATGAGAAAAAAAAAAAGAAAAAAAAACGACGTGGACAGCGAAACATTCAACTGACAAAATACCTCGGCAAGATATATACATTTCTTTTTTTGCTGGTTACTCAATCGCGAGAGTCGACGAGTATCATTTCGTGTCGTATTTTAGATCAAAGGACCTAAAAGCAGGACCTGGGGAGACTTTCTTTTCCCGCGTATTCAGGGGTGGCTTGAAAAAAAATTAGATTGAACGGTAGGAATGCACCGTATCAAGCCAAAGTCATTAGCTATTTCATGTCCGACAGTTAAAAAAAGCTTGCGTTATCCGAGAGAGACGACGTGTCGGGAAAATGGCAAGAAGAGAAAAACAAAATATATATGTGTGTGCGCATGTGTGTGTGTGTGTATAGCTGTATAGAATAAGGGAAAGAAAGAAGAAGAAAACGACTGCGCACATACCCTATACTCAATGCCAGACACGTAGGACGTCTCGAGCACGTGACATGCGTCGTACAGCTTGATTATTTATTAAAGTGGTAATCGCAATTTTATCGGCTTCATATCAAGCCTCTGTCAGGTCTCTGCGGGGTGAATTGGATGCCTGCAGACTAATGCGCTACGGAATTAATTCATTACGAGCCTGATAACTTTCCGCTGCAGACGGTATCAAAATACGCAGGTATGTGGAATGTTGTGACAAGTGAATAAATGAGATCTCATTTTTCGTCAACCAGACATTTGACGAAAATTATACATCTTGATACTTATTCTGTCATAATTGAAAACAAACGTGAAATACTAATGAAATTAGCTGCTAAGCAAAAGAACCACGATTTCGATTATAAAATTTGGAAATAAATTAATTAACTGATTCGTTTAATCCATTCGTCAAATCATTGTTAGGTACATTTCAAACGTATTGCGAGTGAGCAAAAAGTTAATCACGGCTCGAAAGCTTGCAAAATAATTTGAAAACCGGTTTCACAATGTGATTCGATGATTGAAAAATTAAAAGGAGTAGGAGCGAATAATTCGTTGTTTTCTATTTGTCACTTCAGCGTTTTTAAAAAACAGGGTAAAATTCATTAGAATAATCACCGTGAGCGCGTAATTTTCAAGAATGCAGAATTTTTTGTTCGGCGATAGTTGGTAAACGGATTAAAAGAATCAGTGGCAATTCGACACATCAACTTCGTAATATCGAACCTGGAACTGATTGGATTTTGAGCAAAATCGGTCGCGTCAGGTATGAATTTACTTGCAAAGGTAGCGAAAAAAGAGGAATATTCATTGATCGTTGACTCTCGTTACGATTGTCACGTTTAGCGGTTGCGTTAAAGCGAATATAAAAAGGGCAACGACATTTTACGAAGAGTTACCGCTGCGTGGGTTTAAATCGTTTATATTATACTGAGGGCGCGAGAGAGAAAGCTGATTATTTCTCCGGCGGGTATCCTGCAGGTTAAAAAGTGATAAAGGCGTTCCTCGTACCGACGGTGTAAAATAGACCAGGGGTTGAGCGCTAGGGGTGGAAAACGGAAGGGGCGGCGCTACGGGACAGACGTATTAAGTCGGAAGTGCGTGGGTTTAATTAAGCGACTCTTGTCTCCTTATTCCGTGGACAAAATCCACCCCTAGAATTTCACAGAGTGTCCTACCTGCCTCTCGTCTACCTTCATCCTCTCCTCGAGGGCCTTGATCTCTCCGCGCAAACACGCTAAATTAAATATTAAATCTTTCCTCGAGAGAGACAGAGAGAGAGAGAGAGAGAGAAGGGAGGGAAAGCTGCTGCCTAGGTATAAAAAGTTCACGAGAGTTTCCCTGGGGAATTTAGGCAGGTCCATAAGGTAAGTATATCATGTCTGAAACAAAGCACTGTAGGACTTTACCAAATCGGTAAACTTTCCCTTTCCATTATATCCCTGAGAGGAGGAACAAAATCTGGGCAAATATATTTACGAGGAAATACGTGTAACGCCAGCTGGCTCTTTAGTTGAGAATTTCAACTAATTTACAAACTGCAGATCAAGTCTGTATATATACATCGATCGCTGATGTGTAGACGTATTCATTTATTTCAATACTCCATCCGGATTTCGTTATTAACTCTCCCTCCGTTTTATCGGACTCTGAATTTAAATTTTCAAAAGCGTACTTCGCGCCCAATTTATAAAGCTTTCGAAAGGATGAACCGTACAACAATACGCTTTGTGAAGCTACGTACGTGAATTTACCGAATAATAAATTCTGCACCGTCCGCGTACGCGTGTGTAATAGATATGTATTAAAAGAAAAAAAAAAACGTAGAATAGAAGAAAAAAATATACCAACTCGCGTAAATTTCAATTTGAATGACAAAGGAGTAGGTAGTTTTTATTTTTAATTGATACACTGAGTTATTTTAGTTTGCATGTTAAAAAAACCGACCGACGAAATTGAGCAAATTTTTTTAATTCAATTTTTCGGTGCAGAAAAATATCGTAAAAGTTTGAAACTTGATTTGCCGTAGAACGGCAGCAACGCGTGCAATTTCCGTTGGTGTACATCGTGCAACGAATTGCGCGTCGACTCTTCGGCACGCGTTTGCATACAGAGTGGTAAATTAATTTCGAAATAGGTCGTAGGGAAAACTGTTTGACCACTCGATGTGTAGCCGAATAGCGCCGTAAAAGTATAACGTTGCGGTAAATTATACAGTGAAATTGATACCTGCGACACTAACGCTCTTCGAGGTGTGCAAATTTCGCGGTGATCGTATCGAGTTAGCGCTGCTTAGATACGCGGAGAATTTTAACCACTCATCGGTTAAACGACGGGTAATAAACGAACTCGTTATAACTTTGGTGCAAATTTACTCCCGATGTTCTTCGCGTCGTGGTCATTTTGTTTGCAATGAGAACACGGGGAACGTGTACTTGGGGAAGTCGGTTTAACTATTATAAGCCAATACCGAGTGTCGGTACGTATGTGTGTGTAATTTGTTTGGAAAACAACGGACTCGTGAGCTCATCAATTCGCCAAATGTGTAACGCGCGAAAACCGAGAGCTGCAGCCTCTTTTCTCGCCTCTGTTTAAAACGCTCTAATCCATCTTCGTTTCACCATCCAGCAGTTTAGTTCATTGAAACAAATTTCAAAAGGTAAAAAGAAAAAGCGTTGGGAATTTTTCCAAGTTAATCTTCATCGTTCCGCGATAAATACTACATGGAAGGGTGAGTTTGAATGGGGCCACAAATCGCCGGGGGGAAGATAATTGAAAACGAAATCGGAACAAAAAGAAGGAAAAGAAACAAGGAAAAACACGGTTTCGTTATTTTTATGTGCACGAGTCGATTTTGTTCGTCGAATAACCGAAACAGTATCTTCGGCTTGAACGCGGCTCAAATGATTTCACTTTCTTGGTTCGTTGATTGAAGATTACGAGATTTTTTTCCAGGGATACCGGCGAAACGCCGCGAACGTATTGAATCGGAGTATAAATAAAACCCGCACTACCGATCCTCGCCGTTTCGCAATTCTGCACGAAAAGAAAATGATAACTGAAAGAAAAAAGCAAATGAAGGCGAAAAATAAAAACGGCATTTTATTTGTACACGCGAACGCGGTAGTAAAAAATTATCGAGTACCGGACGTTTATCACCCCGACGGGAAAACAGCTGTGTTATAGCCGCGAAACGGGGACACAAAAAGAAAGAACGTGAGAGCTGAGGAAAAAAAGAAGATGAACAAGAAGCCGAAGCAATAATTATGGAAGTTACTGTCGAAGCCGGTAAAGTCGAGTCAACTATCGCCAATGGACGAAATATTTTTGCTACAAACTGTAGTTTCCAAATCGATACGTGAACTAAAACTAATCGTTCGAACGCGATGCGTTGAGCCTTGGTGCGTAAAATGAAAAGATTGAAACGAAGAATAAAGAGAAGAAAAAGAAAAAAATGGAGAAACGTAGCAAACGTTCAATCCGTTGAAATCACGTACTGGTACAGTTATTTATTTATTTTTTTGCCGGTTCATGGAAATTCGTACAGTAATAAACAGATTTAATCGAAAGTTGTTACGTTATAATAATCACTAACTAATACGTTTAAGAAGATCAATTTGATAAGTGCGTTCAATTTCTCTACAATCTTTCCCTTAGAATACGTTGTATAGGTAAGTCGACAATGATATCGATGCAAAAATTAATTGTAAATTGGTAAAACGAAATATTTTTAATACCGATAAAAAAAAAAAAACAAATAACAAAAATTCTGCTATAACTATTAGAAGAAGGGAAAAATAATACTGGTAATATATTTAATAACAGTAAAACGAGAAATTTTTGTAAACAAAACGGGATAATTCCAAGTTGTCAAAAATACGATTCTATCAACCCACCGGGAATATAATAATTACTCGATAATCATCATTTTACTCGCAGACAAATGAGAATTGACGAGAAATTGTTCGTTTATGCAAAAAAAAATTTTTGAAAATAAATAAGTAAGTAAAAAACGCAACAATTTTTCGCGGCAATGACAACGCGCAGGTCCAGCGCAACATGACGTTATATCGCTTTTTCGGCTGCAGTAACGGAGTCACGCGGCTTTCAGCGGAACTTACATGTGAAGCTAATGCGCGTGTCAGATGGAACTGCGCGCACTGCGTGCCCGGATCAATGTTTTCTCTCCCTCTATCTTTCTCTCTTGCTCTCGGGAAAATTATCTCTTTAGATCTGACAGTTCCGTCGTCGCGTATGCGTGTGGGAAAATCGTTTGTGTCATTTCTGTCCGTGTTTCCAACGCACCTTGCGCACACATTTATGCCTGTACAACTCTACTCGAAAGTCTATTTATGTAAAATATCCTAGACGTAAGATGTACATGTGTCGTATCACTTGCAAATGTTACGTAAAAATGTCACGATTCATCCAGACAACGAAGCGCGACGCGACGGTGTAAAAAGCCGAGATAAATTTATACCAAACGGATGTGTGTAACGTTATTTTCTTACCCAATTGCGTGAAGCAAATTATCGGCTGTGAGAGGTTTACGTTCATGCGATTGATCGTCGATCGTGCAGCCGAATGTAAATTAGTGGGTGCAGCTACGCCTTTTCACGGTTAAAGTCGTGATACGTGATACCGTCGTTTCAACGTTTTATTCACCTTTAAAATCGGTACATAAATTCTTTACTCAGCGGATTAACTTGTATCATAAACTCTGTGAAACATGTACGTATCGTTATTTTTTTTTTTTTTTCTCTTGAACCACGACTCGATGAAATCGCGTTCAAGCACAGAAACCCACGAATATTAGACATTGTTGTTTGATGTGTAACTTTCCTTGCGGGTTACGCAATTCTGATAAAAGAACCATCGATTATTCTGTTCTGTTATTTAATCTAAAGAAATTTCGCTGATTTCGTGGTAATATCTGGCAAAGCCGAATTAATCGAAATAATAAGGAAAATTTTAAATGTGGGGTATATAAAGCAAACGGACCTGAATCTCGGTAACAAAAGCGAAATTTTTGTTACATTACAAACCCACACCCATAACCTACATTACAACTGGCACGCCTCCTCCACGTGGTTTAAATATGGGCCAACCTGCAAGTTTGACGCGAAACCATAACGCGCACAATTCAACGCTGAGATGCAAAACGACGCGGGTAAATCCGACTTTTAATCGCTCGCGAAAACGTTGCTTATAACGTCGAAACGATGCAGAAATTCTTGTGCCTAGCTAGGGAAACACTGACATACGACGCTGCGCGAATTCGGCGTATACTGGTGAAGATTGCCGAGATGCCAGGCGCGCGAATCTGGACCGAAAGGGACGATACTATTCCTCCGAGTGGTAACCGAGTCCCGAGGGAACCGTGGGAGAGCCGCGAAGTTCCGCGGACAAAGCTGAAAGCTCTTCGAGCTTTCGGGCGGTAAGCAAGGTGCGCCCCGGAATTCCAACCACTCCAAGATCGCCGGCATTCGATTGATCAGCGAATCGGGAAACTGACTTCGCGGTCGAAAAGCTTCGCTACGATGCCAACAATTTCAGGATTTGTATTTGCGGAATATTCAGCGAGAAGAGTGTCGTTTAAATATTCAAAAACACCGAAACACTGAGCTTGATCGAGTTTTAATCGAACTTCTAAACATACGGTTTCAACTTTTTTTTTCTGTCATTGATGCTATATTATTCCTTTTAACACAGGTGAAAATCGTGACTCTGTTGATGAAAGTTCATTCTTATTTGTTACATGGTGAAAATATAAGTGAAAAATTTTGTCCCACATGTTAGAAATGCGACATTCGCTTCGCGTATTCTGTGCACGACTGCACGGTTATCTAGCCTGTATGACAAAAGTTGGAAAAAGTGGGAAATGCGGTCGCTGCGAGTCGCGCAGAAACTGAATTTTCATTTATACGACGATGAAGAATCGCGTGGTGTGATTGGTACGATTTTTCTCTTCGCGTTACAATATATATATATATATGTTTTATTTTCTCTATCACTATTTTCAGACGTTTTTTTCCCACAGCAACCAATAACGATGGCGGCGGTTCATTCAAACGCGGTCAAAAAAAAAAAAAAAAGGTTCGAGGGAGTGTTCGTGAACGATTGTACCAGATCACGGCTCTCGGAATTAACACGTTGTGAGAAATTGATGGTTTTTCGAATGGCGAGAGTTAATTCTACCGGGATACTGGACGAGCGACAAATGCGTCGTTTTGATTGAAATTTCTGCACTTCACCGCATATGAATGTGAAACAAAGTGCGAGTTTATTCAAATCTAGAGTATAATTGCCAGTCGTGATTCGTGGAATTCGACTCTAGTGCCTTTTTCTATTCAAGTATTATACATATAAAGCAAACGAGAATGACCAAATGGCGACATTGTTGTATTTTTATCAATAAAAACGTCGACGTTCAATTTCAGCATTGTGAAAGGAAACCAACATTCTGGTGAAATCACCCTTTTTGCCCCCCCCCCCCCCCCCTTCTGATTTAGTAGTCAACACAGATACAAGACATATCTCACAAAATGAATAAAGTTGCTGCTTCAACAAACATCATTATTCTGAGAACAGTTTTGTTTCTGATTTGTGCGTGTTGGATCGTTTCTTTACGCTCAACGAAGCCGTTGTTTTATTCCGTAGCGCGAGTTCGTTGCGTTATATATGAAATAAAAAAAAAATAAATAAATAAAGACGAGACACCGGGTACGTGAAAAGTGCGCGTACACGAATACATAAAACGAAGTACGCATAATGTTTCACGTCGGTCGGCTCGTTAAACTGGCTTTCATGAAGCTATATAATGGCATTAGGTAGGCATTCACATTCGCTTACGGCGCTTCGTAATCGCCATTGTACATCGGTCATGTGGAGTACCTAACGCGAATAGAATCGGACGAAATATCGGAGAGCCCTCGTTGTTTTCTTTTTTTGCTAAATTCAATATCTCGCATCTCGCGAGACTGAAATTTTTTCCACCAGCAACGATCGACCGATGCATATGCGTGTCAACGGTAGAAATAATAAAATATGCGACGTCGTTTAGGCACACACGATGCAAAGCAAATATTGAACCTGACGGGTATATTCGCTACGACTCGGGCTGACCATACCGTGCCTTTTACTACTCGCGACAAGGCTGCGAACACGGTTGTTGGTAGATTCTTTGCTCGTGTTGAGGGAATTTAAGACAAAATTGTTACGTTTCAACGAATCAGGGGCAAAACTTTGGATTCAATCATATTTATATGCGATCACATTTTAATTGAATTGTTCACAGAGTGAAACCGATCAATTTTCTTAACAGTAAGTGCATAAGACCTAATTTTTAGACGAAATTTCTGTCAATAATTGACAAAATTGACAGAGTCCCCTGAATATTTTCAGGTTCTTTATACTACTGTTCAATTATTTGTAAATATTTGAAATGATTTTGAAAAATAGCCTTTTTAAAATTCTCAAAAACTGTATTTTCTTTTCTGTATCTAGTTTCTCAGATTAAAAAAATAATATATATTTATGAAGAATTGAGCACTTGAATGAAAAACCTGAAAAATTCAGGGTACTGTTACAGAGTTGGGACAATGGCAGAAATTTTTTTAAATCAAATCAAAAATGGTGAAGGTCAGACGTTGGTCGGTTTTGCATGGAATTCCCCATATATATGATAAGCTTGAAAATTTCGATCAAGTTATAAAAAGCTGACTTTCCGAATGATATTGATAATTATTGTAAAATACAACTGACTCAAAAGTTAATTCGCTACAAGGAAATTAATTTTCATGTTCATCAAAATTTTGTTCTCCGTTTCACCTGTTACACATTTTTTTATTTTTTTTTGTTTCGAAAGAACAGAAGAAAAAAACAAACTTTTGGCCGCACCCTGAAAACTTTACCGTCAGTTGACCGCTTTGATCGACGTCAATTATCGGGGATGACTCAAGTCGCGGAAGGTCGTCTCGGTTGTTTCCGCCCTTGCGTATCGAGCAAGTATTTGGTTTACCCGTCGGAGTCACGCGAGGATTTACAGGCGCATATTTCCAACAGCACGTCGCCTGTTGCCACATACTGATGTACCTTGCGGTATCGCAAGTGAGTCGTTTTTTCCTCCATCTTTCTTTCTCTATCCTTCCCTTTATTTTTTTCCTTCACTTTTATGACGGTATATTGTAGTTTGCGTGACCTCGCCGACGTAATCGCGGCAATTTTGACGTACCCCGTGAATGTTCTGTTCTCCGCGGTGTAGGTGCGGCGAAACGGAACCGGCCAGTTCGGACGACGATATCGCGCGACGGTCTTATCATCCCCCGGATGTCACGAAATCGTAAACTCCGTGTTTAAAGGGCTGCGTCACATGCGGAAAAGGCCTTTGTACCGTTCAAAACTTTACTTTGCTATGCGAAATATGGTTTTTCATCGTCGTAACGAGGCATTCGATAGACCCTTGCAAATATGTGAATGTTATAATTGGTGAAACGGTTCAATTCTAGTGATTCTAATTGAACGATAACAAACTGATATCCGAGTAATGCGGGTATTAAGTAAATATTTCGTCAGAAATACATTATAGAAGTGGTGAGTTGAAACGTAAAGTAATACAGTTCAATTATAAACATAGAGTATCGATTAGTGAGCCGTGATTCGGATGAAAGACGGCGAAAGATCAGCGAGCCTTAAACGTAATGAGAAAGAAACGTGCTGTGTGCGTACGTAGGCTGAAAATATAATTAACGTCCGTTAGGCTAATTGAATTCCCAGTGAGACGTTAATTGGCTGGAGAGACTGGTTAGAGTCAGAAAGTAATTTGCAATTAGCCTAATCCGTCCGTTACAACGAAGAACCGAGGCGTCGAATTGTTCACGATTCAACGAACGACTTGGTAAGTTGTTGATTTCATTGCCTTTGCGTTGCGTACGCCTTGGAAGCAGAAATCGTCGATTGGGCAGGCAGTCGATATTCGAGGCTGAAAATAACGCGGAAATACAGAAGAAGCCAGATTCGAAAGAAAAGAATGAAAAAAATTTTTTTTTTTTTTTTTGCAGAGCTCGGGCAATTATCGCGGGGCAATTATTCCGACGATTTTAAAGGGCTCTCGGCAGTTTAGCTTTTACCTGCTCAATTAGTGATGGATGGGGCTTCTAAAGCCTGCGCCTATCGGTTTGCTCGAGCTGTTTTATACGTGACCGAGTGCAAAGTCTATATACACACATTGCGGAGATTGAAAAGTTTACTGATTGATCGTATCCGGCTCACGGTTATTCCACAGCCTGACTCGATCCTGTGCTCAACGCTGTTACAGGGAAGGAAATCTGGAAGGTGAAAGATGGAAGAAGACGCGAGAGAAGAGTTTTCGCGACTTTCGCAAAAAATGTCATCGCGGATATGAAACTTTGAAACTTCGGAACGAGCAGAAAATAACGCAAACTTTAACTGGCACGTTAATAATTCTTTTGGTAATATGAATTCGAATAAATTTGTCGGTAAATTTTTATGAATTCATTCCCTAAACTTCAAACATTCGATCGATAATACAGTTCGATGAAACGATGTGAAAAGAATTTGTTCTTGTCTTGTTTGAAATGTTTAAAAAATAGATGAATCTTGCGAAACCTCGTAGTCAGTCGCATAATTTTTATAAAAATACTTGCTCAAATTTGAGATTAATTTATAATTATCGGTTCAAAAAGAAGTCGACAAGTTAATTAATTATCCAGATTGTTCATTTTTCACTTTGAGATTTACAACTCCTTGCGCGTACTCAATGTCCTGACAAATTGCGAGCCTGCACAGCGTCAATTTTTCTTGGCGCATAAATTCTTCGCGATTTTATGATCGGCCTGCAGCCCTGAAATGATGCCGAGTCGTCTTTCGCGAAAAAAGTGTCAAAATTCCCCCTCGCGTTATCAGAGTTCCATTTATGCCCTTTCACCTTATCGGGTACTTTGCAGCTGCTTATATATTTCAGCCCTGCACGAGTCTCAACTGTGAAAATACAATTTTTCATTTTTCATAGCCCCGCTCGGGCTTATTTTTCAGGTAAATTAAGGAGTGACTTGAACTCCGCTCCTTGGTCGATAAAACCGTAGTAAAATGGGTGGGGATCAAAACTTGGGAGGGTGAATATTTCGAACGGCATGTATACCGAAATTTCAAACATGCGAAAATAAAATAGCGAACGATGAATAGTTTGAAATTTCGATGTATCGGTCATTCGACATATTCACCCTCCCAAGTTTTGACCCCCAACCGGTGAAATTTGTGTAACTTTGATAAAATTGCAAGATATAATCGATAAAGCTTAAAGCGCGATAAGGAAAATCGAAGTGAAGGCAAGTGAATAAGCCGCAATATTAATCGTGCGGCAACGAAACGCTATTCGTATCGTTATAGAGGCGACGAGTTTTATCGCGACTTTACAAACCGCGGGAGCCGTAGCCTTGAACTAAAATACATCCTGCTGCCCGTTGCTGATCATAAAATCTTACAGGGTGCAAGAATAAAACAGTCGATAATTACAAACGCGAAGAATGCTGAATCGCTCCCACGATTTAACAATTTATTTATGTTACACGGTAGTTTTACCGTGACGCGGATGAACTGACTATAAGCAATGACATTGTTTTCTGTTTCTTCACTTTCTACGTGTAACTCAAGTTATTTTTTTCCCACGAGCTTGCGACAAGCTTCTGTTTTAAAAATTTCACAACTTAATTCCTGTGATGATTGCTCGGGCTAAAATTTTTTCTACTTTCGCGTACAATAACGATAGCTGTAATTTTCGTTTCAAAGCTTCATGTTTATCGTAAGACCGAATCATTGTCGCAGTAATCGTAAAACTATGAAAAGAGATGTCAATACTACGTAAGAAATTTTAATATTTTAAAAAATATTCCACATTTTGAAAATCCCTGACAACCTTCTACACCGCGAGGTAAATTTCTGCTCGCCTTTCCACCGATCCCGGCAGCTCTTCGAATCATTCGCTCAAGATTGATCTCCATTAGCCTCCCCCTAGATTTTCAAGCCCCTCACGGAACGTATCCGGGTCGGTAAAATCCTCCCACGCCAATTTATACATCCGGAGAGGGTGTCGCGCGATTGAACGAGATTTCGACGTCATTACCTGATCAGAGATGCGCGATGGAGCGGGGGGATCAATCGGCCAAGCAAACAAACAAACAAATAAACTAACAAGCAAGTGGGTAATCCGTAAGATGACGGCCTCGGAGTATCGATTCAACGAGCTCTAAGAGTGCTCCAAAATACGCCCGCTTAGCCCACTTCCGGCCACGGCTAGTGCGATTCGTTGTCTTACAAATTTCGATTTACGCTGTCTCCGCGCAGAGGCGGAAGTAAAGAACAGGATTTTGTACTCAGGTTAATTCAGTCCAGACCCAACAACGAGCCATCAATCTACGACGTTGAAGACAATCAGAAAGATAAATTACTAACGGCAAATTCAAAGCTGGAGTGAGAATAATTTTCGCCAACAAGTGGCTTGCGGCAAACGGAAAATTGCGCGATATCGCTTTTCGCAATGCCCGGTGTGTTATTACGGTAACCGTCGAGGAAAAAGTGGCTCGAAGAAAAGAGGCGAAGTGTCGTTACAGCAGATCAATACAACGAACTGCGTATTACAGAGTAGGTTTAGTTCGGCACTTTAGTTTATCAGGTGCGGAGGGGGGTGAAAAAAAGCCGGTTCGAAAGTGGAGCAGTTTTTCCTCATCGAATCGTTCGTTTCAACGCGGTGTGAAAATAATTTCGATTTTTCTTTACACCTGCACTTTCGTCGCTTGCTTTTTGGTACTTCTGTTTTTTTTTTTTTTTTCCTTTTTCTTTTTTTTCTCCACACTCGCGTTACCGGCAACGTTCAACCGACGACCGCAACACCCGCGAGAAGGTGACAAGCCGCGTTTCTTTCGCGTACTGACTGACTGACTGACTGACTGACTGACTGACTGACTGAATGTTTGGCCACGTGTTGTGTCGCCAGCACCGGCTGCGGGCTCATCGACGGTATTACAGTAGACTGAAATCCGCGTGATGTTTGGTGCTGCCATCGCCGGCCGATCCGCCAACACGAAACACTCGTTGCCAAATCCAAAGGGTGAAACACCCCGACGATAGGAATTGACTAAAGATACCTCGAGTGCTCCTCGGAATTGAAGGAAGTTGTTTTTCTTTCTTTTTTTTATTTTTCCTTTTTCTTTTTCTTTTTTATTCACTCAAATAATGGCGCGTGACTCCGTAGCTTCCTTTTTTCCGTCGTGTTATTCTAGTGCTTCTTGAATGCAGAGACGGGAAAAGAATGACACTCGACAAGAGAAAGAGAACCTTCTCATTGCTACGTGACTAACGTAATATTGGATACGATTTCACACTCGACGGAGTAGCGATATATTATACGTGAATATTCTTCTCACACGAGTAGATTTACAATTCGTTAATCGGTGAATCGCGGAATAAAGCAGAGCTTGCGGAAATCGTATACTGCTTGTTGGTCGTGACTAGAGCCCGGATAAATATGTATGTATTAAAAATTACAAGGTACGTACATATAATATAGATTTAGTAGAACTAAGTTATGGTAAATAGAATCTGCATTTTCTGGCTCCAAACATATATACTTTATGTGGAAAATCGAATAAGGAATGAAAATGATTCAAATGACAAATACGTATTTACATGTTAATCCGGGCCCCAGTTACGATATACTCAAAAAAGTATTGAATTTTCACGACTCGGTGTCGTTTACCAGTTTTGTTTTATAAAATTATTGATGCGACGGCCAAGCGGAGCTTCCAAGCTTACCGAACCGCGTCGGTATTACAGCGTGATTTCGTACTTGCGGAGCTTCATCGATCCTCTCTCCAGCAACGTTAAAGCTCGCCAGAGTTCACTGACTTGAATTTAGGTGGCGGTGAACGCGGATAATTTAGGGTTGGTATATTATTACATGCGCATAACTGCTTACGCTGATATATAATTCGAGTTTGTACGTACGCCTTGTGAAATGTTTTTTTAGCTTCGCGACTCTGACGATTACGCGTATAATTTTCGCTTTGTTTTTAAGGTCCGTGATAAAATCGCAAAGGAAAATTTACTCGAGTTTGAAAAAAAAAAAATGTTATCATTACACAATTTCTTTGAATAATCGACGGATCATGTGAAAACAAAATAAGAAGTGTTATTTTCAAATCCAGTCGAGGGTGTAAACGACGATGAGACAAAATAATGAAACTGGCGATAAAACTGACCTTGTTCAAGTTATCGGAGTGAAGAATACGGTCGACCGAATTCAGTCTAGGAACTCCGTCCAATTGGCTGGCCTCCTTCAGTTGTGCGGGGGATGGTGGCGGGGGAAGTTGTTCTTCCGTGCCGCTACCAGCGAATCTCGTCTTCTGGAACAATGAGAAAATTACGTACCGAAGGGGTCGGCTGTATAACCGAACGAGAGAGTCCGTTTCGGTTCAAGATGTGACAAACCCTGTTTACGGGGCTCATTGGATCAATATTATTATTCCTTTCAGAAAGGATACGGAATTCGTGTACCACGCAAGAATTTGTTTTGCACAATTTCGATTCATCGGATCGATATTCACCGTTGATCGGATACTGTGACAACGATCGTGTGAATTATTTACACCGGGGATAGAAGAAAAAAAAAAAAAAAAAAAAAAGGGACAAAGATAAACGGAGAGAGGCGGAAATAATAGAAATTGACAATCGGATACGTGACCAAAAATTCTGAACGTGACAGCGAGGCGAAAGCATTTCAACATACGGCTGCGAAGGCAGGAATAGGCGAGCCCTTGCAGGGCTAATCGCTTGAAATCCGGGATTTATCATACTGTGGATGTACCAGGTGGGCTTCTCGATCGGGTCAATTTTTATTTTATTTTTCTCGCTATCAAGTTTTTATTTTTTTTTATTTTATCTTTGTACTGTCTAGTCCCGAGACTAGACATAGTGAAAACTTGACTCGGACTAAATCCCTTTCGATTTACCGTCACGGGATTTAATTATAATCGCAGTTGTAAGGCTGAGATTCGATTTGTATGAATCTGTACTGTTTCGGTTTATTTGCTTCACTGAATGACGACGAAAAATATATATATATATATATATATATATATATATATATATATATATATATATATGTATAAGAAAATAGGGACCCTCGATACGAAGTGATGATCTTTACGAAGCTTGTAGAATCGATTTCATCACTGATTCATTCAAAGAATTGAGTTCGCTTCTTAGGTATATAATTACAACGTGATAACGAGAAACGGCGTTTTCCCCCTTTTAACAAGATTGAATCGAATTATTGAAACAAAACAAATACGACGGTTTGAGCTTGATTGATGATATCGTACATACATATAGCGGAGTGAATAAATTGGGTGAAAATAATTTCGTGAGATCGTTTCGCGGAGAAGGAAAATGGAGTGCGGATATCGAGTTGAAAAAAATATGGAGCGTCGAAATAATTATCTCGGCAATTGCGATCATCCGCTATACCTATCTATACAGACACCGTGATAAGATTAATTTCGTAAATCACCGAGAAGAATACGGAGAATGTTTTTTTTCCGCAGATTTTGAAGGTATCGTGCCACCGCTGGTGGATCGCTGGGCGTTCAACTTGTAACAATAAACACAGCAGCGGCTATTCTTGATTGGGGTATGAGAAATGTTTATCTTCACTGCATCGCGAACGAACCAGTGAGAAATAACGAAAAACGAACAAACCGACGCCTCTCGCAACCCACGTCAAGGACCGTACTACAAAACCCGAGTCGTTAGCCACAAAAAATCAGACTCGTCAAGCATTATCATCACACAGCCGGCAATGTATAGCGCGAAGAAACGTGAGGAGAAATCATTTCGCGAGGTCTTCAATTTTCCTGAAAACTTTTGCTTGCCACACCTCTAATTGCGTAAGAGGAAAATACATCTTTACGATATTCGTCCTTACTACCGATTAACTAATTTGCGACACAGTTTAAAATTAATGCATCGAACGTCGGATAAATTATCAATTTTTGGGATCGATTAGTGACTGCAATCAGCTTACTTTGTCCCAGCAGCATCCGCACAGATTTGACCGATCGCGAGATGAGCGATTGCCGTGGAGGTCAACGCGATTCGGACTTTTTCCGCAAAACGAAGACACCGAGTTACCGCTACGTTTCGGTCTTCTGCGTTTCCTCACCTTACTCGGTACGGCGTACATGTAATCACTGAAACGTCGGCGAGAATGTCGCACTATGGAAACCCAGTCGATCATGACGAACGATGTTCGAGAGAGTAGAGTAGGTGTGTAAGAATTAAAAAAAAAAAAAAAAAAGAGAGAAAAAAGACGACAAAAACGATGCACGGGTTGATTTACGGTTCGTTTCACTCTACGTAGCTTTTCCGCCTCGACGCTGCTGCCCTCGTCTTTTTCCTCTTATTATCTTTTAGAACTTGACCGAGGATCGTCGTATCGTCGTGTTCCAAGACCGATCCGAGTTGTAAATCTATTCGCGAGAATTTTGTGCGAAAAACGTCATGGAGTATGGAGCGGAGCACGTGACGCGAGGCGAGGGTCGTTCGAAGACTGCCGACGCGGCATGTTCCTCGCGAAGTTCCCGTCGTCGTCCCGACGCTTCCGCCAAGGTGGCGTCTAATTCCGACGCCGAACGGCGAGAGCAGCCAACGCCGCCGGGCGCCAGAGCCACTCTTTTGGTCTGATTAAGCTCGCCTTACTAAATCTCACGCTATCCTGTCCCCGGTTTCTCTTATATATCAGCCCCGGCTCATTTACCCAGGGAATGTTTTTACCGGGGAGGGGGTTAACAAGCCTGGAATATACTCCGGTGACTACGCAACCCTTCGACGCCTCGCTCGAGTCGAAAGCCAGCCGACGAATACCTTGGAAAATTATTCCCCACCTCGTATTTTGGCGATATCAGGTCTTTTACTATTCGCCGTTACCGTCACAGTTGCGATAAAGGAGCGGAGGACAGTGGAGAGAGGATGGAAGACGAGGAGGGGACGGAAATAACAAAAGGGTCAAAATTAATGGTGGAATTTGATCCCGGACGGGAGTCGTATGAGTGACGGTCGAGTGATGATGATTTGAAGATATTAGGTTCGACCGATCAGTTGACGGCAAAAGAATTTCGTTTGTCGCGTATCTCATTGCGTAGATACTTACAACGCTGCGTTTAGTTGCGATAACGAGAAATCGAAGGCGGTATAAACGATGTGAGAAGGGTTACATTTTTATGCTAACCCGGAAGCTGGAAGTATTGAAAAAGTTTCTCGCAAAGTGAAATAAGTAAGTCGCGATTCGCGCGATACAGCGTGGTTGAAAATATGATATTGAACGGAAGAGGAAGAGAATAAAATTGGAAATCTTACATTATACGTGAACCAAACTTCCGTTATCGATAGATGGAAAAATTTGATTTCTAAAGTTCCTCTGAAAAATTTGCGATTCAATTGCGGAAAGTCGATCGCTTCGATTTGAGCTATAAGTCCATAGAAACAAACACAGCCCGCGATACTCGTGTCATAATCCTGAGATGGCTGATTTTTTTCGGACAGTGGCTCGCTCGGTATCTGAATGCTCATCCGGAGAGGGATCTAAGAAAAACTAAGGACGTAACAATGGGGGAGAAACCGAAGGGGCGAAATTTGTGTCAAGAGGTGCAGAGGTATCCAAACCTTTGTATTCCCTCTTATACATACCAATTCATAGCCGAGAATTTTCTATCCAGGAATTGTTCGGTGTCATGCCTGCCTTCCCTCGAAAAGGATACGAGGAATTTTTATTTCCGTCGCACAACGGCGCGTCCTTTCGATATACAACTTTCAAAAAATGAAAACGTTCGTAATAGACAGAGCAAGCTTGTAAGGTCGGGGTTAAAAATTTTGCAGACGATGAATCGATCGGGAGTTGAAAGATAAAATTTTATCCCAACTAATGCAGATCGTCGTAGCTCGCGTAGGGAGCAACTTCCGTATTCTGACGGACGTTTCGAAAATCTCGTTATAAATATTTTCTACACGGCATTGTCGGGTCGCAAAGTTGAGTGTATCTTGTCGTTAAAATCGTCGCTGTACAACAGCGGATGTGCCAAACGACATCCGCCTTTAGGAAGTACGCGGATCCTGCTTCGGCGAGCTCGTGGCCCGGCTGTTACCGTGGCTACAGTATTTTCCATCCCTGCTGAGTGTTTCAAATCCAGTTTATCTTTCGCTTTCTGTACATATAACACAACCACCGAGCCAGTATCAAACGCGGCGTGTACGCTGCCTGCTTGTTTGTACAGAGCGTGTATGTGTTTGTATATACACGTATAGACGAGAGAACAAACAAGTCGTGAACTGTGTCTGGTTTAACTTTTTTCGACCTCGTGGCCAGTTCCGATCCAAGTAAAAAAAAAAAATTACAATGAGAGAACAAAAATATAATCAGGAATGTGAAAAGCTTTAGATTGGAGCTAACGTATCAAATTGGCAAACTTTTTTTTTCGTCGATTCAAACTATGAAAACAACGTTCGACAAGATTCGTAAAGTCCAATCAGTAGTTGAAACGGTAAAATTACCGACTGCTCTGTGAATGATAAAGCTCTCTGGTCGTGCGTTGAGAAAATAACTCTTCGTGCCAACGAAGATAACTCGAGTTTGAAATGGTGGTAAGATTCGAAGCAGGCGGACATCGCGCGAGGGCTTTTACCGACGCAGAGTTACTTAAAGCTCGGCAGAGCTTACAGGGAAAGCTCTTCGTACCGTCCATAGGTAAGGCGGAGACCTGCGCCACCGCCTTTTGGCACCGAACGGTAGATACGATTATATGGTTCCGAGTGTCGACTCGTTTTCCGACGTCATTGAGGATTTATTTTTATTACATTATTTCTCACGTACCTGATTCACGTCCTGATGTCCTTGCACTTCGGGATTGGCCGAGCCACGTTCGTAGAGGTTCAGTATCGTCTGCGGTAACGAGAATACAGACGTGGGGCCGCCCTGCAACAGAAAATACATTCTCGTAAGAGGAGAGGAAGGTGATTTACGGCCATTGCGGGGGGTGATTCTACCTTTCAGTCGCGGAAAATATCCGCTGCGAGTCACGGTTTGACATCGAGAATAAAGAAGTTATCGCGAAAGTGTATCTTCGTTTGATTCTCACGAGTTATCAACCGATAAAGGCACTGGAACTACTTCGGGGAATAGAGTACGTGACTTCCAACCACAAACCGGGATCCTGGGAGCGTATTGCCCGGCAAAGTACCTCCCGGAGGCAAGTTTAACTCGTCGGTGATCCTCGGTTTCCTCCACGGTAGGGATGAGAAACGGACAAACTGCATGCTATCGGAATAGGATCGTACGGGTCGCAAGCTGTTTGCAACGCGGCGTGCCGTTCGTCGGAGAATAGGAGATGATTAGTCTTGGTATGCTTGGCGACACTTGAGGAGAATCGAGGCTCAAGATTTGGTCCAAGGCCGAAGGGAAAAGCTCCGTGATTTGATCGATCGGTGAGTTTCGGCTCAGCGGATCCAATCACGAAAGGCAATAGATGTCTGCTGTTGGGGATTTGGGTATGCGGGAAACGGGGTTGAGGTAAACTGATATAAGCGAGGACGACTTCGAGCTCTGCATTGCAGGATAAGGCCGCGAGGAGGGGGGAGGAGGGATGGAAACATTGCGGTGGATAAAAAGTGAGGAGAGTAGAGGGTGGAGGAGAAAAAATGTCGGAAAAGGGAAAAATGAAAGTGGGAGCAGAAGTGGAAGTGAAGTATAGGATCGCTTGGCGGAACCCTTTCAGGATAAAAAAACAAAGTGTCTGTATTGCGGCATCGCTGAAAGTACGCCAAGATAAATAAGTTTGAACATCGAGCAGGGGGTGGAGAGACATCGAGGAAAAGTATCGAGATCCGGTAAGCCGTAACGAAACAGGAGGAAGGCTTCGATGTGGATATAGAATACTTACGCGGGCGAACCCCCGACCAGGTTCCAACGATTGAATGACATTTCTAGAAGCGGGCGATATTCAATCGACTATTACCGATAACTCGACTCCACCGACTCCGACTCTCCGCTGCAGCTAGCTGACTTCCGTTGTGGTTTTGTATTCACCTCACGTGGAGCGTGCTGATTCAGAAGAAGCTAGCGTTCGGGATTTCTTGGTACCGATGGTAAAAAATGTTTCAGCCGTAAGGCGCCCTCTTCCGTTGTTGAATTTTCTCCCTAAGGTACGTGTGCATTCACATATCGGAAAAAGAATCTCGCCAGGCATCCGGTGGAAAATATAGAACGCGGCTTACGCGGGAAAAAATGCAAAATCTCTGATTCATCCTTCGGAAGCCTCAACTAAAGTTGCATAAATCGTGAAGTATAGCCAGATTAGCATAGTCTTTTCGTGCCGGTTTTATTCTTTGTCTACTGTTTCTACTCTTCTAAAAAATACGAGAAACGACGGACACGAACCAACTCTTTTTCGGCGTCAAGTTCAAATAAATACTGACAATAAACTGGTCTGTTCGTTACGTTAACGAACACTGACAAACGAGGAAAGCTGGGATCCAGTCACGTTCTGGTCATTTCCCGAAAAAAATTCGATCTGTCAGACTGATGAACAAATGAGTGGTGCGAATAATGCTTCAAGCATCCTGAAACTCAATTTAGATCATCGATTACATATCAGTAATTTTTGATAGCTATGCGGAAGTAGACGAATGACTATTTTCCAGAAGAACGACTTGCGGTTTTCGCAAGATACCGTACCGAGAAGTTGGTCCGAAATACTTCATCGTCAGTCAGAGGAAGAAGTCATCTCCGATTACCGCTGATCAACGATAAACCGAACTTCAACGTGGGACGTAATACCATTCTTCAAAACTGAACTCTACCCAAAGTCGGCGACGATTGTAAATCCGAATCTTTTCATCTCTATTCTGCATTCTACGCGACAGGGTATTGCATCAGTATATTTCACTCGCGGCATGTTTCCTCCGTTCCTAGAAGCATATCCTTAGTTGATCGTGTTCACAACTGGCCACAATACCACGACTGGTTCTCGTCGAAGCTTTGAGTGATGCCTTTGCCGTGTAACGTAGCTTCACGCAGGTATATCAGCGATGCATATCAATGTCCCAGATCTTTCAATCCATTTCCATTGTGCGATTCAAGGTATATCAGAGAAGGCTAAAGTCTTGCCGCTACGTTGCGAACTTCGTCTCGGTGGAAAGCCACGGAGTGATAAAAGCTCGGCATCACCGCGGTACACGTTCCCGGAGTTCCCGAAGCTTCAAGGAATGATCAATGCGGATGAAGTCGAGTCGAAAAGAGCGCGGGGCACTTTCCCCGATATTGACGTGTACCTTTTTCCCCCGAGTGAGTTCAGGAGGATCTAGGGTTTCAAAGGAGCATCGAAAGGATCACGGATGCCCTTCAAGTTTCATCGTTCAAAGTCGCAAAGCGGTTTTGGCTCCGCTTGCGAACCAACGCCTGGCTGTCCGGCGATGAAAGCTTGTGAAACTGTCCGGCCAGTTTGAAGTATCGCGTATCAGTGGTGTTACATCTCGCCAAAGGCCCTCCGCAACTCCTCCTTAATTGTCACCAGAGCTTTGGTGTTCCTGATCGTAGTTTGTACACTGCTGGTGGCGCCTCCAGCTCGCTGCACGGTAGACTTAATGACCGATCAACGACCCCAAGCTACGCGGCAAATTATCCACACTGGAGAACCGCCGCGACATGGCGACACCTTCTTCGTTTCATCATTGCGTTCCGTACTGTCATTATACGTGCTAGAGTGAATTATTTTTATCAAAGGTTGACAACGAGCTGTTCTATTTTGTTCAATGTTAATCCACACGACCCGGTCTTCCGTGTATCAGGCAAGGGAAACAACCGTTTGTAAGGTTATTTACAGTGAGTTATAATACTTTGTTTGCAAGGTTCAACCACCCGGGGAATAGTTCTGAGCCTGACGGTATATTTCTCTGGGGGATTTATTCCGCTGCACCGTTGGATTAATGAAAGCCGTGTATTTATTATCGCCGTTATGCAGAAGCAGCGAGAAAAAACGTATCTACTGATCCAAAGAATTTATTTAGGTAGATAAATACGCGTGAAGAGGCTGTAAAAGATTTTCGCGAATTTTCAGTTTTTTTTTTTTTTTTTTTTTTGCGCTGTGTTGCAGAATGTTGCTGCCAGTTGATCTGTGCGGATGATGGAACGATATTCGGCAAGTTTACTCCGTTACTGTCACTGCGAGAAGCTTGAATATTGGAATAGCAATTATGTTTGTTGACCCGTATTCTTTTCATAACGTGAAAGTTTGTTTCTTGACTAGAGAGAGAGAGAGAGAGAGAGAGAGTGAGAGACATGAAAACAGCGTCGAGCTTTCAGCGAAGAGTGAAAACTTTATAATAAGAATCGATCGATCAAGTCTTTCCGTCCCAAGAGAGGTGTAAGACTTTTAATTGCAAAGTAGGTGTTCCGAATCAGCGTAAAGACTAACAATAAGAATTACTTTTGAAAGTACGACGATTGCTGGGATTTGTTCAGACTATGAAGAGGACACCGAAAGTGTATTTAGCGAGGGAGGCTGCGACAATATCCTAGCAGAAAGGTGTTAATAGACCAGAAGGTCCTTCCGAATCGAGAAAATGATAGGGGCGAGGGTTTAATTCAACTTTACTCGGAGTAATTGGAGATCTAGCGTAGCGGGAAAGAGGTAAAGAGGGTCAGCTGAGCAGGCAAAATACCGGGTAGCAGCTGCAGCTCAAAGAGAGAGGAGAGAGGAGATCCAACTTCCCTGAATACTAATTAAAGAAGTTTGAATCCCTGGCATCGAATCCGGAATGGCTTTTGATCTTCCCTTCGGTAATAATATCATTCCGAATAAAAGCTCAGGCGCGATGAAAATTTTGCCACCCACCGACGGCGGAGTTCAAACTTTCGCGGTTTCTAAATTCGGGCGGCTAAGTATAAGCCTCGGTAAATCTTAAATTGACTGTCGCTGCTCCTGCTTCTTATCTCTCCAAGGACTAAGTGCCTTTTCTTCACTCACCTTTGCTTCTTCCTAATCCTTCAAAAACACTTGCCGGCAAAGTGTCCGAAACAATTTTCTTCGCGAACAAAAAGCGCGGGATTATTTTCCAACAATAAGCTACTCTAAGCTCGTGCGTAGTAGTCTGCCTACGGAATAATTTAATATTAATGAGAGCTCGTGTGCGAAGGGACGCGTGGAGTGAAATTGCTTGGAGATAAATTGAAAGCGGAGAGAAAACCGTGTAAATAGAGATAAATGGCTGTGGGCTGAAGGATTGTACATAGCAGCTGGAGATGGATCACTAATTGCGGGATACGGCGAGGGAAGAAGAACAGATTTTCGAACCTTTCCAAGTGAGCGGTCGCATATTAATTATACCACCAGCTATCGGATTATCCGACCACAGTCAGATCGACGGAGCGAAATATCGCGGACTGTCTCTTATTTGTTCTCCGCACTATTTTTGCTACGATATTTGTGTTTTATACACTTTTCACCTCGTCGCATAACAATAACATAACGTTGGAAATTAGTCTCTTCGTGGTTTATTATGCATAAACTTAGGTCGGTAACAGTACGTTAAAAGCTCCGTGCCTGCACGTGCGGGCGAAAGTTGGTAATTGTTAAATGAGGTAACCCAAAGTGGCTTGTGAATTGAGAGTAAAGAGAATATAATAACCGCGTAATTTGAAAGCTTAACAACAAAACCCGGGGAGCCACTGATTGTCGCTAACGCGCAATTTTCAGCATGAGCAAATACGCCGGAATGGCGAAGTAGCGAATTTGATTTTTGTCGCTTGCGCGCTTCGGTTATCGACGGTGAAGACACAACTGCCGTGACAAAGGCAGGCGCGATGGTGACGAATGGAAAAGTACGAACGGCGAAATGCGATGAAACGATTCGTCGAAACCTTTTTCACGCTCTCGTCAATGAGTCGGCGTTTTAATTTCGCGCAAATTCGTCAATCAGCTGTAGAGCCGTTTTAATTCGACGAACGGGCAAAGAGGAGTGGAGGGTATCTCCCGCGACTCCATCCAATTCCAGACATCCCTTCGGGGTTTATTGCTTGGCCTGGGCTGCGCTTAGCGCGAATCCGGCCCCGCGCCATTTCACAGTCTAATAAAACGGAATAATTTCACCGCCGGGAATTAAGGCTCTGTGTCGATACATTGAGAACAACGACAGGCGTACGGTTACTTTGCACGAATGGCATTGGTCGGGGTTTGCGAGGGGGTCGAATTGGAAGAAAGGAGAGTCGGACGGGAATCGGGGGAGCTTGCGGGGAGGAGTTGATGGAGAGAATCGAGGTGTGAGAAGGAGAGAAAACTAAGAGGAAAGAACGATTAAACTTCTCTCGCGTCTTCTTTGACTCCGATGCTTTCTTTTCCGCCTGTCTAACTCTAATCAATATAAATCGAATTGCAGATTAATTCCCTTCCTACAGCGGTTCCAGGCTGGGAATAAATGGGAAAGAGGGCAAAAGAACACCCGAGAAACAAGCGGAAAACCACAATGCCAGAGGCTAGTCGGGCGGAAGTAGTTTTCCTTTCTTTCTCTTTTTTTTCCCTCTTTCTCTTTCTTTATGCCACAGGAAATAAGAATCTGAGATCCAGTGATTCTCGCTTATTATTAGGTATACACGGGCTTATTCACGAATATTTGCCCAAATTTTCCGAGACAAAATTTGAATCTAACTGAAATTTGTGTACGTTATTTGTACACGTTGATCAATTTTATCAATTTTTTGAATTGGACTGTTATCTTCGAATTCCGAGCACTTCCTGACGTTGGAAAAAAAATATGACCTGATATGTTTTTTCTTTTTTGTATAAAAAAGACTCATCTTTCCGAATGTGAAATGTATTTTAATGTATATCTCAAAACGTAGGTTTACTTTTTCTCATAAAAAAAAAAAAAAAAAATAGAAACATTTCATATTTTTATTCAAAATAAAATGTAAATTCGGAAAATTCGGAATCCCTAGAATATTAATACCAATTTAATCGTGATACCATTTTCGCTTCACTCTTATAATTTTGGGATACACTCGACAAGTCTAATTTTTGAAATTAAAAATATAAATAATGTATTTTTTCAGCCTCCGCATATACGAGACCGATAAAGTGAAAAGAAGCGTCGTTTTGGGATTTTCTGAAAATAGATTTCCCGTTCACAAAGATAAAACTTTTTTACAAAAAAAAAAAAAGAACACACACATCGTCATATTTTTTTACAACGACAGTAACAGTTATAAAAATTAAAAGACGAAGGTTCGATTCGAAAATGTGACAAAATTGGTCAACGTGTTTGTCGTGATGGTTGAGGCCTAGGGACCTGAAAATTCAAAGATTTTCATACCCTGATGTACGCTAACAAATATTCAAAATTTCAGGGAAATCGAGATTCCTACGCTGCCGCGTTACGATGCCTCTGGGTTTTTCAAATCCGTGGCTATTGAAACGTGGAAGCAAACGTTTGAGCAAGAAGAGTCAGAAACCTCGTCGATTAATCTTTCTCGAGAAAAGCGTGTCTTTGTCAGAAGCGAATGGTATTCATGAAACGAAGAGAAAAAAGAAAATTCAACGGCACCGTTCCTTAACCTCGTTTTTAAATTTCTCATTGAACGACATCGGTCGGCGCGATCGGATGGTTACAGGCAGCGACTACGGCTAAACGAAGTCGAAGTTCAAAGCGTCACGGTGCCCGAGGTTCAACAACGTTACAAACGAATTCATCCAATACCGAGTTGGAGATTAAAACAAGCAAAGCCACGAGACACGCGGTCGCTTCGCTCCGGTATTGCTACTTAAGATTCAAAGGTAAAACCCGATACTGGGTGGGACAATTTAACTTTCTTCCGCCTCCTTCCCCCATTATGCAATAGACGACGCGGTAGTTTCGCGCTTGACGTTTCGTAAAATCAAATATTAGATACTGGCAAGGAAGGTATCCCAGGTCGATAACCCCGTTTTGATTTCTTTTGTAATATGTTAGAGTAAACTAAAAACAAAGGCGACACCTATCTGTTTTTATCTGCCATTAAAGACTTTAAGGGGGTGAAACCACCCTTCAACGTTAAGGAGTGATTTGGCAGTTTCTTTTTCTTTTTTTTTTTTTTAATTGAGAAAATTACAAATTTCATACCTCGGTGTGAGAAAACTTTTTACTTACTTTGGATGCTGGTTTCACGTCCTTGAAGCGTTTAACGGCAGATAATAAAATAAACAAAAAAAAAAAGAAAAAGGAAAGATTACCTTGCTTGTTAGATCACGGTGTAGGTATCCGCCATAATAGCGACGGGTCTTCGAACCTTACACCGTGCGAACGAAGAGGATCCTACACGTCGAATTCGCCCAATTACAATTCCCGGGCAACAATTCCGTTAATTTCTCCCCTCCGAACGCGGTACTGTATCAAAGCAAGGCAATCACGAGGTAACTCGATATCGTGGCACGCATCGACGAAGATAATGATCGCAGGTTTTCGCTGTGTTGGAACGGCAGCGTTGGGAATGATGGACCGGTGCGAATTGCATCGGTGGCGTTCGCCGCTGGACCGAAGATGCAAAGCTCCGTCTTTCCCCCATTCATCACCCCGGACGAGGTAGCATTGGGGGTCAGGTAAGGCTAATCACCTGACGTCAAGGGGCGGGAGGGACGGAAGCCAACTAGAAACAGCGGAGCGATGCGCCGGTTAATTACTCAAGCTGTAAGATTACCTCACGTGCCAGGCAAACCCGCCCAACGAACCCTTGCTGTCCCACTTTTGTACGCAGTCGAGCTGACGGCGTGTTCTTACTTTCCGGCGCATATGCCTGCAAGCTGTCTTTCGATCGTCCTTATTTACGACAAACTACAATGCGATGTTTTAACGACTAGAGATGTAACAAAGTTATAACGGCTTACGTGTCAGACCTGATCGTCGCTTTACGAGGTGAGTACGCCCGAGATACACCTCACCGAGATATGTTTTGGTACGTAAAAAAAAAAAAGAAAAAAAGAAACATCACAGTCGTATGTTTTTGCGTGCCAATTCATCAGGTCAATGGGTAAAAACCGGTCCAGAAACTCATCCCTCTTGAAAATGGGACGAAAGCCTTGAGGATCAAGTCACAGCGTGTGTTATTGTCTGTTGATTGTTAATAACGTCCAATTGGTTTTGTCGAAAACGAAATAAAAATAAAAGTAAAAAAATAAACGAATAAATAAAACCATCGAATTGTCACGATCGATTTCTTTTCTTTTTTTTTATTATTCATTTTATTTCCATCGTTTGATGAGCGAAATCTCAACGATCACTGAAATGAATTTACACGAATGATGGTTCTCAATTGAACGGGAAAGCGAAGGGTGAGGATCAGATCCTGGAATTTAGCACAATAATGAACAGAATCGGAATTTATATCGACAAAGGCATTAAGCGGGGTTGAATTCTGTTAAAATTTTCGTTTGCTAATTCAGCGTCTAACGACGATCAGGAGATTTCAGCTCTACCCAGCTTTGCTCTGCCTAGCAGAAAATTGGGCGTTTAGAGTTCATGATGGTTTTCATTCGCGGTACGTGACCCGCGGCATTATCGTCCAATTCAAAAGAGACGGATACTCGTCGCCGTCGCCCCGGCTGCGGATCCGTGATGGTATTCGGGTAGCGTTAATTTTGAAAATTCAGGAATCGTGATTCGGTTTACCTGCCGGCAATAACGCAGCTCTCTGTTCCGTAAAACACGCGTCGACCACGCGGGAATTCTGACAGATTACGAAAGCCACTCGGGATCCTTTCTCCGCCAAATTTTCACCTCAGGATCTGATTTTACTCGTCGAATCCAATCGAATGTGTGCTCGTTATGGAATATAATGAATATTAATTGGCATTTATATGTATAATCGATCGACAGAATCCAATTTCAATCAATCTACGTGCCTAGGCGTAGGTTTGGGTGCAAGTACTTGTAACATTCGCTATCGCCCGTATGGCCAAGAGGGGTATTTCTGCGTTTATTGTTGATAAATCAAGCACAAATGAAACATCCGCCGGTTGGCGAAATTTCGTGATTGCTGATTAATTAATCAACACCAATCACGGAGTAAAATGGCGAGGTTATGGATTTCGACGGCAGGTTTAAAGAGCGTTATTCCATTACAGCCACAGGCTTCGATGGTATTCTCGCAACTCCGATGAAGACGGTCTTGCCTTAAGAGGGAGTTTCAAATAATAAGCCTGGAAAATTTCTCTTCCTGTATATACAAGCTTTACGTAGCCAATCTTGAAATTCACTTTCCCGGCAACTTTTTCAATCTAGCGATGAGAGGGAACAGGGTTGAATTTGTCGCGGCTAAGGGATGCGCCGCCGGTTATCAAGACCAGAAAGATCAGATTCCCGGGCGAAGCGTGAATTAATCGCAAGTGTCGGGCAGAAACGCGAAAAAGCCGTTATACGCTTTTTGTTAGCCGTCACGTCGGCGCGAAATCCTGTACAAAATTGTGGATCATGAAAACAAGAGCCGTTTTTCAGGCTCGATGTGCAAACACGATAAGAGAATAGATTAATCGAGGCTACTCCTACGTTCTTAAAGGTAAAAGAAGAAAGAAAAAAAATAAAAAATCACACGAACACACCCACACGTGCGATGATAAAAAAAAAAAAAATTAAAAAGAAAAATAAAACAGTAATGTCTTCAATAATTATTGCTATTGAGTGATACGTGTTTTATTTCATATTGATTGGATCAAAGTTTATTCAGCATCAAACGAAACACCATTTAACCGAAACAAAGAAGCGATACCAATTAATTGATAATGTAGCGCATGTATTTTCAATTCCCAAATTACCAAATCGCTGCGGAGGTAACGGATTCGAGATATTCCCCGATATTTATTCGTCCCTGTAATAACTATCGTCCCAGCACCGCATGTGAATGAGGTGTAATTACAAGTCCGGAGACTTTGTAAGCTGGTAGCCGCACAGTCCCCAGAGACCTCGGTTAGTTGAAATTCTGAAATTCTCGGGTCTTCGGACGCGCCTCTTCGCCCTTGTCGAACTTCCCGTAACGCTGTTGCAAACCCGTAGACACCGCAGGCCCGCAAATTACATAGAAATTGTACAGAGAGAGAGAGAGAGAGAGAGAGAGGGGGAGAGAGATAAACCCTAGCGCAGCCTATCCGACAACAAGAGGACCTCGTCCACTGGGAGCAATTTGTTCTAACGCCATCCTCTAACGAGTGAAGATATGATATATCGCTGCGAGGATGAAATTACATCGACAAGGTTGATCGATCTCGTAGTAATATTGCGAAAAAACCTGTATACATATATACGTATAGTGTATAAACATATGCATATATGTGTACATTAGGGTACGGCAAAAAAAATGTTGTTTTATTCTCTTATCGTTTCCCACGTAAAAAATGAGTGCTTTCATGTATTGTAAGAAGCATCGTCGAAGTGGGACTCTGAGAAAAAATGTTGAAAATTTTCTCGGTCGACCAGAAATCATTCCGATGAGGCACCTGTTAGACTTAATTGACAGAAGCCTCCGTTTCGCGAGGTAAAATTTCACAGTGAATTAAATAAAACCGCAAGGCGGTACAGGGAATAAACTAATAGAAAATATAATATAATGTTTCAAAAACAAAATTAGATGACAATAATTTTTTTTTTTTTTCACAAACCCTAATATATATATGTATATAACATTTTTTTAATGTAACAACGTTGGGAATTAATTTTTTTATCCCAAGCGTAGGGTTTACAATACGATTCCTAAGTATATGCGCACTGTAGAGATATTCATAGCCAACGATTTTTAGCACGGTAAGCCGAGAACCGAGGATGACAGAGACAGACGGTCGAACGTGAAAGTGAAATATGAACTGAGTAAAAAGGGAAAATGGAAGCGACCAGAATCAAGGCTCTTGTCACGTATAGCGAGTATTTTCAACCTACGGACACTTTGTTTTCGCTGTCTTTTATTTTGCATCCACTTTTTGTGTTTTTTTTTTTTTTTTTATTGTTCCAGTTGGTTGTTTTTTTTTTTTTTTTATTTTCTCGTTACGTCACTTTGTCCTTACGACTGCTTTGTTCCAAACGTTGAAAACCCAGCGGTAATTCCTCTCGCCTTGATTCACATGAGGAAAATATATCGCCACGCATTTTTCAAAATCTAAATCCCTCGTTCATATTTTTCTCTTTTTTGTTTTCCGATTTCTGGCTACTAAATGGTGAAATTTTTCTCCTCGCAATGGGGATAAAAGCAGAGGCAAAAATAACAGAAAAAAAAAACACTTGTAGACATAGCTGCGGTAGTATTTGCGTATACATAGTAAACGTAGAAGCAGGGAATTTCAAGTGCAGCAGGTAATAACATAATAATAATAATAGTAATAATAATAATAATAATAAGTATATCAAATCCGTGAAAATGAATCTCGTGGATGAAAATTTGAAAATTATTACTATGAATTACACCGCATGTAATTTAAAGTGTGACATACTCAGATGATACGAATTCCTGCACGTAGGTTAATTTGTCTACACTGCAGTGAAATTGGGTCGTTATGTTAGTCGAAATTCCGTTGCCTTCCGGGTTCTTCCTTGCAGTTCTTTAAATGGTTAATCGAGCGAGACATTGCTCACGTTGAATCCCCGCCTCTCCCTCTTAATTTTCAGTCGGCAATTGCCACGTTGGTTGGGAACAAGTGGTATGCAACCGTATTACACGAGTGGCATGAACGGACCGCGTACGGAACGGATATTCGTTAGCGAGCTTCGAGCTTTTTTCCAAAGCGCGGTGTTGGTGAATCTCTTATCGGTTAAACGCAGCGTACTCTTCGTAAGTTAATTGAAAATCCGAACAGGGCCAAGAGAAAGAGATTTTTCTTCCCAGTTTAAAGAAAAAATATGAAAAGGAAGAGAGATCTCTGTAGTCGGCCAATTTTCACGAACATATTTTACTCGGTTAATGAAAAACTCCTTTATTTTTTAAACCCTCGAACCTTGGGTTGGGGTGGTGTGGGGGGACATCTTTCAGAAGGGAGTTTTATCAAGCACCGGAGGGTGCCTCGGAGGAATTCTTTAATAAGGTAACCTCGTTAAGACAGTTTACTAGCCTTTTAAGAGGCATAATTAGATGAGGTGAGAGTCAGGATCTGCGAGACGTGGCCTTTCGTAGCCAAGCAAGGTCGTCATCGACTCGCTAGAAACGGGAGAAATAATCTTAGGCCGCGATAAATCGACGAGAGAAAATCTCGACAATTTTGGAATAAGAAAAAAAAAAAATGAGAAAATCGGAGTTTCGATTATCTTGAAAACGAGTGAAACGACACAAGGTATTGTCAATTACACACTAAATTATAGCAACGATGCTCGCTCGGCTTTGGCGATACGCAGGGTGGGACCTTAGCAACAACTCGTGAATACAGGCGAGAACCGTGTCGTATCTCTGGGCCATTTTCTTCAAGATTTACGGCGAGTCAAGCCATTGGCCATTTCGTATTCTAGCTCATTTCCTCCGCAAGCTAAGAACAGCGGTAAACTATACCACCTGCCTTGTCTTGTTCCCATATAACGGCTGGACTTTGCGACACATATTATACATGGATGCGTGCCGAGGGTGGTTCGTATCGGGTTGTATAATGGTAGTTACACCTGCCTAGGCAACTTCTCCCCTAATATTCACTCTGCCTTATGTGATCCGCTTTGAGAGGGATGCAGGTGTTACGCGTGATGCGTGCGACATAGTGAAACAGTAACCACGCTACGTGGGTTATTCAATCGTTCGAACGATTACAACTCCCGGAGTGCAAGAATTTATAATGCTTTAATAATTCCGTTTGCTTGTCCCGCGAGGTAATTGACTAGATTTGAGTAGAAGAAGGAAGTGAAAGAAGGTGAGATGGGTTGGCGAGTAAGTCTCTGAGAGGGGTGGACGTCAAAATCCCGAAAGACCAAAAAGTCGACTTAACGAAAACCCGACATTTTCGAGATACGAATTTTGAAACAACTACGAATTCAACAGCTTACCGAAATTGGGATTTTCGATAAATCACCCAGTAGAAGAACTGTTTTCCCGAAAGTGCATTTAACCGAACGCTCTCTTATCCGAATGACCAAAGTACAGAATGCGGAGATAGAGAAATATGAAAGTGCCGAAATTGAAAATTTATAGCGGCTCATACTTCGAGCAGTCGCAAAACCGAAAAAATTAGCTGTCGACAATCAAAGTTCAGAAGGACTGTCGGTAGTTTGATTTATAAATTATTGTTATCCTTCGCGAGAAGTGGCGGACCAGTTACAATTAGATACGGACGATGGGCGTTCCTTCGGGTGAAAAAGACCGGAAATCCGCGGAACCTTCGGCTCAACTGTTGAAAAAAAAAAAACTTAATCAAAGAGGAAAGAATTGGAGAGAAAACACCGTGGATGGGTTATAATTGAACGGCGGTAATCGAATCGCCCGTTTTCACCGTGTGTAAAGAGTTCGAAACTCGAGTTAACCGTCTAATCGTGTAAGCCTTTAATCGAATCTTTAATCCCCGATACTCGTCTCGCCCTGAGCTTCAGATAAACGTTTGCAAGCTGCGTGTCATTGAAAGCTGTTGCCGAAATGTTCTGCAGACAGCAAGCACTTCGAAATTCGAAGTGGAAAGTTTGTTCTGCATTCGGTGAGAAAAAGACGCGTCATGCATGAACAGCTTGTCGCATGTTTCCCTTAGAGTGAAATTTCCAGCGTTTGGCTATCAACTATAAAGAAACGTTTCAACTCCCTTTCGGATAGTAACCGAAAAATCTTACGTAAACTACTCTTACAGTCCGATAGTTTCGATGTAGTTGAAGATGAATCAAAGGAGACTGTGAAACTATTCCATTCAACATTCCGTGGAATCGACTAATGCTGGATTGGTAAATACCTGAGGCAATTTTGAAAGCATCGCTTACAAGCACACGGAGTAATTGTTCGCAACAGTAATTAATGAATTAATTTAAAATCACTTATCGCGAGCGAAGCAGCGCGAGTAAAGCTCCAAGTTACAGGGAAAGAGAATATACGGACTGCTTCTAATCTTCCCGATGCGGAACATGAAGCGATAATATAGGGCAGATATGGACAGGCAGCGATATTGCCTCTTGTTACAGGAACGAGCCCAGAGGTGCTTGAGCCTGCATGAAGTGCTTCGCAGATATGCCATTCAGCAAAAGCTCTGCACCGTGCGCCATACATACGTGACTACTGCGTCCAGATGAAAGTACGGGAAGTGTTTTCGAAAATACTTTTATCGAGCAAGTCGAAAAAGCCCCAGTGTGTTAATATTCCGTACTCTGTCACGTAAACCTAGCGAATGTTTGAGGTCCAAACGAAACGGATGAGGGAATGACAAATTTAAAACTCGAGAAGCTTTCGGCATCTGGTAATTCGCCATCTTGTTAATTTAATTGAAACAAAGGAGTTGAGTCGAGTCACGCGTTTATTCTGCCGGGAATTTAAACGCCACACGTACGTATAATAATGTAATAATATAATGGGGTCGGAAGGCAAGGTCTACATACGGTGCATGGCGCAGATAATATAAGGTACAGTTTTAGCGTAACTCGACTTTGCGCTAGGAAGCAAGTTAAATCCACTTTTCATAACTTGGGAAAACCCGGACGAGCAAAAGCTTGCGAACTTTCTTCGGCGAAAACGAGGGGCTAGAAAGAATACATACCTAGGCTACCTTAGGGACGAACGGTTGAGCTTTATTACAATGCGTACCTATAGAGGTACCTCGAGGTAACTTTAGACCGTTACTGCGAACTTCATTTTTAGTAACATTAAACCGGATTTCTATCCATCATAACTTAACCTACGCTCGTAATGTCCGTGCATTAGAATTACTCGTGTTGTACCCACACGTGGACATTGGGTTTGTCCTTAAAAGGATCGTTTTTGAATTACGCCCGGTTCGCCCCCCAAATCGGTTCCAGATCATCCAAAAAGAATTCCCTCATTTTTTCAGGTTTTTATCTCAACTCTAACCCGCGCCTCAAAGAGGGTGGATTCCGTTAAAGTCTTTTAGGAGCGCATCAACCTACCGAACGGATTTAGGTAAAATTTTGTATCGGTGAGTTTCGTGGGTCACTGATTACGAATCTGAGATGAAAATTTGAAAATTCCAAATGGCTGATCTAATATGGTGGAGCGAGATCCAAAGGGTTATTTGATTTCGATAAAATTGGGTACCCTTGGTTTTCAGGGTCACTGATTACGAATCTGAACTCGAAACTACAAAGTTCAAAAAATCACCTTTTTAAGGGTCACCCTAGTATACATATATTTCCACCCCAAATACTACTGTCTGTCAATGGATAAAAAGTAAGGGAGAAGCAGAAGGATGCAGGTCTGTACAAGGGCCAATCGAGTTGAGTACATTCTGCTCGTTATCGTTTCACCTCAACTGCATCGATGTTTTTCAATGAATTCAAATCTCCCGTTCCAACATACTGTAAATCATTTCTGCAAAATCGCTCTGACCCAGAGTAATCCGCAACAGTTAAGGGTCGAGGTTCGAGGTGAGGATGCAAAGCGGCTTCGGGAAAGTTTCGGTAATCGGTATGATCCTGTGAAGATGTTCGAGGTGCCGAGGACACTGCGGATCAGAGGACGTGAATCGGTCGGTGGTTAAATTCCGCTTAAACTCAACCAGAACTTGGCACTTTGGATTTCCACGTGAACCTTGTACGCGGAGATTTAGCAGCTTACTAGTGTTCGCCTGGCGAAATGTACGACAATGATTTGCAGAGATGCGATCAGAGCAGGTATATTTCTCCCGAAGCAAGAAAAATCTGCAGCCTTTCGAAATTTCGCGTAAGATTCGCGAACGACGGCATTGCTGGATTAGAAGGCGTGGCAACAACGAGGGCGTGCATTATACATTGGCAGGATAGTTGGCATGTACCTGCGTCCCGCAGGATACCGAACGCTGCTTTACTTCTGCCTAGCTCTGCCTGCGAGCCGTGATCTACGAGCAGACAGTGTTGATCTATTGCCTGTTTCAAGTGGCCAAACGGAATTTATGGGACCGTTGTACGAATCCAGGAGTGAGTTGCAAAAAAAGGGGGCAAAAAAAAGGAGGAACGAACATTGGCTATGAGTTTCAATTATTCGCCTTATACGTGGTACACGCGATGCGCACGTGAAAAAAAGATCGGATAAACAACGCGATTGCCGAATGATATACACGACTGCAATTGCCCATGGCGGAAAAACGAAACGGAATACAAATAATATATGCGCCTTTAGTCCGGTTTCTCTCCAAGTTGACAAATATCGGGGTAAAAGTTTAATTTCACGTTTTTTTCCTCGATCGATTGGTTATTTTTTCTATTTTTTTTTTTTTTTCTTCTCTTTAAATTTTAAAAAACATCTTAATTTATATTTCAACTTTGCGATATTGTTCCAAACAGTTGTTGTACAGCAATATTTTTTTTTACCATGTTGTATTCGGTGGAAATATTTTTTTATATAAAAGTAGGAAGACAAAAAAAATTGTAAAATAATATACAATACCCAGAGGTTGAAGAACGGTTCAGTTTGCCTGTTCCACCCGAGTGAATTTAATACCAAGTTGAATTAAACACAACGTTTTTCTTCAGACTTATTCGTTTTTGTTTTTTTTTTTTTCTCTCTTTTTCAGACGCCGTTTCATGAAAGTTGGAATTATTGTGAAGTTGACGTGTATAGGTATGTGCACTATAGGCATGAGTTGTGTATAATATGCATTATACGTAAAGTTATAATACGGGTATAGAAAACGACAAGTATCACTTCACCCAGCATTTCGTCGTGTACGAACTTTCACGATTTAAGCTCCGAGTTTTTCAAGACTCTTAAAAAATCATTCAGCCCGATTCATCTCCAGAGTACTTTAATATTCAAAGGCTGAATAATAGTATTATACGTATACAGATATATTATTTTGCGCAGCGAATTATTTGATATAAAAAAAAAAATCGAGAAATTAACCGTCAGTTACGTTCCATCGGTAATTGGTTGTACCGAGGACAATAAGAAAAAAAAGGTAAATAAATAAATAAATAAAAAGGTACCGTGTACTTTGGAGGAAAAAAAAAAAAATTAAGTAGAAAAATAGAATTTTCAATTACGTGACAATGCGAATATTTAATTTATGAAAACAACCTGCTGATGAAAAGATAATGCAATTTCCGCATCAAAATATTTATCTCCAAGCAATACTTTCTTTTCTTCCGCTTGAACTACATAAAATTTTCTTTTATTACTATTATAATTATTATCATTATAACTGTTTTCTACTCCATCGAATGGAAAATTATTTTGAATACACATGCAGCAATATTTAGCTGTAAATATTTGAAAAAATTTATTTCATGCTCATCCCCGTTTTGTTGAGTTTGCTACAATTTTTTTTTTTTTGGACAGAGTTCGAAACTTGGCACCTGATGCGGCAAAATATGTTTAATGAAAATGAAAAATTTGCTAAAAACGACAACTCACGGTCGAGGGGTAAGTCGGGCCGAAGGTTCCTTTAAATTTGAAGTACTCTTATCTGTCGTTTCCTGTTAAGGCGAACGATCGTCCAAAGTATAACCACTAGGCCATGATTTGTACGCATTACGCGAGGGAGGGCTTCGTTTCTACTTTCGAGTGGTATAATTTTCACGCTTCAGCGACGTCTCCCCGATTTGCAGATTCGTTATGCCGTAGGTGGTGTAGCTGCTTGACACAATGTGTATAACTGTCGAACTTTGCCGAAAACTTTTGTAAAGCCTCTGGTTTCATGTCGTCAACTTTCAACCTCATGATTTCATCGGGAAGGCTTAAAAAGCATAACAACGGTGCCGTTTCGTTGCACCGGCACGCTTCGACGGCGAACAATGGATCATGAAAGTTTTGAAAAAAATCGAACTTTTCTGCGAGAAAATATATAAGGAACGAGTTCGAGTGATCGGCCGCAGCAAACGGAGAAAATAAATAGTGGTTTCGAAGGGTGGAAAATGGTAAGAGTCGATCTGGGGATACGACGACGACGGGTAGTATAGAAACTGTGGAAGACAAGGAAACCCGTCGACGTCGACGTCTTTTCCCGGGTGGCTCGTACTCCCCAGTTACCGCCGTTGGCCGTTCTCGACTTTCTCTGCCAAACCGCGAGGAAGAGGAACATGAAAGAAGAACACGAAGAAGAAGAATAAGAAGAAGAAGAAGAAGAAGAAGAAAGAACGGAAAGAAAAAGGAAAGGAACCGTGGTGAAAGTAGCAAAGAAGTAAGAAGCTCGCATCCCCCTTTCCGCCATTAAACTTCTGCACCGATCCTTTCCCCGTAATGGCTGACCACGATCCAGTTCTTATTGCCTATTATTTCTAGGAATTCAACGTGCATCCGCCTTGCCTCGCTTCTACCATAGACAAAGTTTTTTCAAGTTTTTCCATATCGTACAGCGAGCCGGTATTCGCCCCTCTCCCCTACGTTTAGGTATTCAATTTCTTTCCCCTTATTACGTTCCACCACTCTAACCCCTTTTCCATTACGCATCAGCCGTCTGGTTTTCATTTCGCCTTGTCTTGTTTCAAAGATTCATGACGTTATGCTCCATACGGCGGTGCGCGGAATGGTGTAAGGCATACCCATGGATATACCCGTAAGGGCGTCGCGGTGACGGAGTAAGGATTCAAATAAGCGTCGTTACTCCTGAGAAGAGAGAGGGAGAGAGAGAGAGAGGTGAAGGGAGCTGAATGGAAATAGAGAAGAGGGAATTCGGTGAGCACGTATGCAGGAAGAGGAAGTGAAAGGGGAGGGTGACGGAATGATATCATTTTTTTTCACCCCAGGTTTCTCGCTCTCATGATTATCGCTCGGGGGCGTAACGACCCCGGTGAAAAACCATCGTCGGTCTTCACCCGCACCTTTGCCTTTGAAACTTTATCGCGATCATCGTCTGATTGAACGCGCGACTTCTTCTTCGAAGAGGGCGTGAGAGGAAAAAAACAAAAAAAAAAAAAAAAAAAATAGAACAAGAAGGTAAGGTAAGGGTAAGAGGGCGAAGGTAAGGCGGCACGAAAGTAGAACCTGAGTCGAGTGTTACAGGGGCGCGAGTACTCGGATGAATACGCGAAACAATCCGGAGATGAAAACAAGTTGTGGAAAAATGTAAGAATATCAAACTTACGTCGTTCTGGGCGAATGTTGGAGTGATGGGACCGTCGCTGGCCTCCCACTTGTTGGCGATGCGGATTGTCTCGGCAGTTTTTTGCTGTATCGATTTACTCTCGTCAAGCAGCGTCAGCTCGTAAAATTCCTGAATATCTGAAACAGGAAGAAAGATTGCAGGGTATAATTTTACATCGTGTTAATTCGATGTCCCGGAAGACGCAGATATGGAAAACTTGTAGGTATAATAATCAGCTCGTCCGCTTCCGCATTGATCGCATACGGATTATCAAGATCGGTGGTGGTAAATGTTGCCGTAAATATTATGGGTGGAAAAACCGTGACGTTTATATTAACTGAAAATCGAATATAGATTAAGTAAAATAATAAATCGGTACAAACGATTCGCGAGCGTCAATATTATACGTAATATAATATGGAAATATACGTATATAATTTTACATAAATACACGCGGTGGCTGGATAAACGGAAATGCTCTCTCTCGGTCTCGTTCAGTTTCAATGAATTTTCCACCCCTGTTGACTCGAGCTAATCCTGCGTGTTGTGTCAATTAACATTTGCAAATATAAGCATCGATGCGCTGACCAGCGGCGTAAATTTGTTAATTGCAAATTGTTGCCGATGTGTTTGCGTTGACAGCCAAATAAAACGCACGGACAAGTCGAGGTTCTAAACTCGTTGAGAGTTTTTTATCTTTCGATTTCATAAGTGTTAGTGTTTACCCCACACAGTATCGCATGTTTAACGTAAGCATTGGATAAAAAAATAAAAAAAAACGAAATTAAAACACGAAAACAATTTCGTAGAATCGTTGCTGTAGAAACAAGACGTCGCGCAGCATAAAAGGCTGGCTCATCTCTGTCCGGTATATTCCGCACACGCCTCGGTCCATATCGTTATATAGAAAAAAGTAATTTCTCCGAGTTTCTAGACTCGACGTGACGACTTCGCGTGGGCGTCTGTCAAGTCCAAGCGATTTATGTAATAGAAGAAAAACCATACGACGATAAAGACGAAACAGAGTGAAAGAATAAGAGAAGAAAGCACGTCGCTAAGAATTGGAGAAATTTGAAAAAAGGCGAAGTATGAAATAAATGAAAATGTAGGACCGCGAGTGAAACTTTCCCCGAAAGTGAAAATTTGTTTTTCACGTCAGAGAAATGACATCAAAGGTCGGTTTGAACTTCGGCTACCTGTCGTAGTGACGTACAGGTAGATTCTGACAGATGTGATTCTCGAACAGCTGCAGGTGACAGGAGGAGTCCGAACTTTGTGACGAAGGGCGTAAATTTCCAATTTCACGCGAGGATTGGCGAGCGGAATTATGCACGCTTGTTCCCCGAAAAATTTCCGTACGACGCATATTTTTATAACATGCTAATCAGGGTAATTAGACAGAATATAATTGCTGATCCGAAATTTAGAGAGTAAAGAAACGAAAAGCGCTTGGAGGGGAAAACCACGAGCGACTTTCGGTCCATATATCGCCTGCCGATCCCTACAGAATTCTGTTTTATCGAAGAGATATGCCGATAGGAGACTGAAAGAGAGATAGAAAGGGAGAACGAGGGAAAAATATGGAGGAGAAGAAATATAAAGGGCTTAGCTATCTTTCTTTTTCCTCTCACCAAGACGTACGCTCGCTTTTCCCTACCTGCGCGCTACAGAATACGATATTTTTCTCCTTTCGTCTGCTCTATTATACAAGTATAACGTTATAACTCGAAGGAAAATAATCGAGAGCTTGAAGAGTATTGAAACAACGATGACAACGACACCTCGTGTTAAATGCTATTTAAAGAAACGCTGCTGCAAAATCAAAATAAGACAAACAAAAAATTACGTTTCGAGTTATTCTTTTTAGTTTAGAAATAAAGCGACGACTCGTGCTTCTCCGATTTTGCACAATTTCACAATATCTTCGATATCCTATTAAAACGATGAATTTGGGAACTTGAATTATAGCAAACTGATCAGAACCAGGAATCGATATTGAACCCTAGAATTTTCATCACCCGCGTATTTTGGGGTCAACTGGTTGGAAGGAATTTATAGAACTATGAAATATGAAGCGTTCTACACTCTTAACACGTAAATATCGGCACGCAACGTTGCTTGGGCGATACGATAAGAAATTTTATTTATCAACGGCAATAGCGTCGCGCGGATGTTGAGGAATCCGGGTTACCTGTTCTGAAATATTTGAAACCCGGCTGCACATTGCGTTATAAATTCCTCGCGAATGTCTTGAATTTATATTGTACGTTTCACCTGCGCATCAATCTCAAAGGCACAAAATTTCAAAGACACGTGAAATACGTCCGTAAGTGAATTTCGTCAAAAGTATACGAATATAATGTTACGGTCGAATACTAGGACGAGTGTTTGGTAACGGTAGTAAAAAAAATACCAGTTTGATAAAAACTTCGCGATGGATTCTTTGGCTGAAATGTGATCAATGAACGAAAGTGAATTCGAGAACTGGCAAGTGTCCGATAATGCGATGTTACAAAGCTTGCGAAGCTTCAAATGTTTGAAGTGAAATTCGTTGGGTAATTACAACCTCGGGTATCTAAAGGTTGGCATCTGATTCAAGAAGGTGTTTGTGGATTTTCACCCCTCGTTGTTTGCTCCGAGGTTCAGCAGGGTCTTTAGCCGTTGGCATTGTTCAAACAGCCACAAGCTTCCCCATTCCCTGCACTGACGCTTGCCTTAAACCAAGCATAGTTTAGTTTGGAAATTTCTACGAGTGGTTGGAGGCCAAGGTGACTTGGAAAGGAGACACCGTCGTTGCCTCCTTCCGAGACAGGCGACATCGACTATTCGTGCGAGTCGAGACCGGAAGTGGAAGCAGCGGCACGATATTGCCGGCTCGATGTATGTTTTCGGTAAGTTTAATGAGTAAGAAGAAAGAAAAAAGAAACACGACGAACTGTAAGAATTGCGGCGAAAAGAAACAGAAAAAAAAAGGAAGAAAAATCTCTGGCAGCCATAAAAATCGCCACGTACTACAAAGGAATTTCTTGTTACAACTCGGTCTCTAGTAATTTGCCCGGAAACGCAATGCAGTTGACGGAAACTTTTCTCGTTACCGGGATAAGAGGATCAGGTTCGTTCTCACAGAAGCGCGCGGAGCGTTGGGAAAATGAAGAAGACAAAGGAACGCGCGGATCGAGAAGAAACAGTGTAAAAAGGCTGCGGGTCGTGACAGCGTCGGAAAAATAAAATCATGAATATGCATATTGCACGTCCAATGTCGTCGGGTCGAAAGCGAAAAAAAAAAATTCGATATTAGCGGGAAGGTCTGTTGTTTCTTTTTATTATTATACGCTTTGAAAATTATTAAAACGTTTGCGTAAGCTGATGTTAAAATTTAGAAAATTTAATAGCAATACGTAAATAATTTTAATTAAACGAACTTGTGAATTCAGTCACGATTTGAAAAAAAAAAAAAACGAAATTGCAAGATGATGGCAGAAGTTCGCAACCACCAATTCTTGGCGGACATAATACGGCCTGATTCAATTAACTTGCAATATCTTGTTCAAATTGTCACTAGATTCATAAGTTTGCTAATTTCAAATTCAATAAGACCAAATAAATTTATGAAAAAAAACTAAAAATTTGTACAGTAGCTACCGATACATACGATTTTTTGCTATTAATTAGTAAAATTTATTATAGTAAGAAAATGATTAATAATATTTTGTTGCGGATACGAGCAATTTTTTTTACTAAATTAGGGCTCAATATTTGCCTCAACCAGTACTCACGATCATTCGTCATTCGAACATTAGACTTTTACTTTCAACATTTTCTAGCATACCTTTACGTATTTCGCCGAAACGCAAAGAAATAGAAAATACAATACCTAACAGCGCTTACAACGTTGTGCCATTAGAAAATGAAAAAATTAATTGAAATGGCTGGGCAAAACTTTAATGATAATTCTTGGAAGACACCTCGCAATTTTCAAAGTACCGAAAATCAATTCCAGGGTAGGATTTGATTTTATCGTGTCTGAACATCGTTACAAACAAAAAAAGAAAAAAACACAAATATCTAATAATCTCCGATTACCCCCAAAAAGATCCACAGAACGAGTGTTCAAAGAAAACATCCGACTACACCAAGAATCCCATAACGCGTCAAGAGTTGACGAGAAAAAAAATTTTCTTTTCTCCTTTCAAAGAATGGGCAATATGCCGGAGAAGTTTAAAACGACCGTCGTTAGGTTTGAAACTGATCTCTCCGTATACATTTCCGACTCAAATACCCGGGGAGTATTTGTCTGGAAGGAAATTTCGCAAGCTTTGTTATCTTCGACAAGGTCCGGGGGCATTACTTCCAGCTCTAAAATTTCCTTCCACCGGCTGCTCAACAGTCCGATATCCCCGGCGTGTTCAGGACTTGACTCGCGGATCGCAGAGACGTGGGATTTCTCTCTGGAATATACGGTACCACGTTCGTACATCGTACGTATGTGTGTACAGATCTGTGGTTAAAACGAGGAACGTAATCCTTCGCCGGCGTTCAACCTTCGACCCCGAGGCGATTTTCCTCAGCGTTTTGCAACAAAAGCTGAATCACCCTGAAACGTGCGACTATCACCTTTGAGCTTGATGCCAGCGTGCGCTAAAGTCCGACTCACCAAATGGTTGAATCGTCGGTATACTCGTAATCCCTGCGGATCACAGATTATATGGTATCTTCGCGATTACTCTCTAAAGGATCAAAATTTTTTCGAGCAAGAATTGCGGAGCGTCAAATTATGTTGAACGCTAAGCGAGAGAATGAGAAACGGTGAAATTGTCGGATTTGTTTTTCTTCTTCCTTTTCACTTGCTTTTTTATTTCCAATCCTTTTGAGCGTATCGGTAAACGTGTCGATAGGATGACCGGCGATCGGCTCGTAAAAAAAAAGGATGCGGTGCTTGGCCGGCTTGCCGAGCAGCCATGATGCTCTCTTTGAGCGTCGAAACTGAACACACAAGCCTTTCCAAACAGAGTTTCGAAAACGGAATTGAAAACGAGCAACGACACTCAAATCCTTTGTAACAACGCGCGATGCACGGGCGAAAACGATGGCTTAAACTCGACCTCTGTTCACGCTCACAGCCATTGCGGATATCAGTTGTGCAAACAATTATACCGTATTCCTGCAGCCACCCTCGACCACCGTGCCACTCGTTCGATACGGTTATTTCAATCCAGCTTGTTATGAAAATTGACAAACTCCGATAGGTACGCGTCTCTTTTGCACACTCAACCTTTGATATTATCACTCGTTCATACCAGTTTTCACCAGTTTTCACGTAACTCCAAGCTGTCCAAAACCTGTCGATAAATGAGACCACGCCTCGTTACTGTTCAATGAGTAATTTTCTTCGAACGACATCGAGATACCGAATCAAGTAAACGACCGTCTGGTATTTTCACAAAAATTAATACGACGTGAACAATAAAATTGATCACGAATGTACTACCATACTCGAAACTGAAATATGTCGAGCCAAAAATCGAAAATTAAAAAAACGTTCTCCTTCACCGCGGCTTAAACCACTTTGTTGGTCGATGCTTTCCGAACGACGTTCGTCGTACGATATTATATACGTATTCGAAAAATAATGCGAGCGTTGAGGTGAAAAATGATTGGTTACAAAGACCCGCCGGCTCAGTTTCCGTGCACAGAAACCACCGACTCGAGCAAAAGCCATAGAAGAAGGAAAAGCTAAAAACAACTGGGATCAGAAAAGAAAAAGGTAAAATCAAATCTCGCGTGTCCCGCGGTATTCGTATTAATATTCGAACGCACATCAGCCCCGTTGAACCTCCGTTATAGGCCTCGGGGGATCGCAGCGTTTCGCTTTTCGTTTTGCGATCGGTGTTGAAAAGCTTTTTGCACGGCCATCCGTGTAACCGGGAAGGTACGGGCAATGCTGTAGTTCGCGGAAAGGAATATCGGATGAAAAAATGAATCACACGATTCTACATTCCAACTCATTATCCATGCATGCACCCGAGTTGGTTTTGCGAAATTTCACCTCCGTTAAAATTCGCGTACGATGTAAACGATGCTCGTGTCATCCCTGAATGTTTTTTCTACTTCCGTCCGCGGTACATTGAAATAATTTTTCACAAACACTCCGCACTAATTGCGAATTTTTCCTGAAATTTCAACGCGAAAAATATGGGTTCAGAGAGACCAGGCGGTGATGCGAGAGGATTGATAAATATCGCAATTAACTAGACGGTTCCAACTCCGACGAGAAAAAGGATAATAAGAAAAGTAGGTTATTAAACTGAGAAGGAACGATACACGTTGCGTACAGTTGGAACAAGATGAATGGTTTCTCTCGCTGTGGCGGAAACACTCGACGTATCCAAACCACAAGGCGAGTCTCGCCGCTCGAGGTTAACAATTTATCAAAATCCTTTATATATTTATTGTCATAGCACCCGCCGCGCCGCGGCTTCTCTGTCATCTGCAGTTTCTACCCGCCCGACATTTTCCCGTGTCACAATGAGCCGCGGAGATAATCGCTGGGCGACGCTCTTCGGCTCCGCTCGAGTCTGAGCCTCGAAAACGAATACGTAGCGTAATGGTCGCCGCAAAAATATCCGAGAAGTATTCGTTCAAAGAATTTTAAAGAATTTTAAAGAATCCAAGAAAGACGTCGTTGCGAATAGCTGCGTGATACCTGCCGCGTGCGTCAAAGAAAATTTCGAAGTCGTATAAGCTGCGTGAACGGAAAAGGTTGAGTTCGGTATCGCGAGATCAGGTTTTCTTAAAGTCGCTCGAAAACGTGGAAACAACGAACACCGCCAGGCTTTCCAATATAACTCGGTTGAAAAACGCAAAGCGGTTTAGCCCGGATGCCTTTTCTCCAAGACCCCAATTTCGCCGAGAAGTCGAAGTTTCTTTCACTATTCCTCCTCGATAGGTTTGGTCCATTAGCTCGTTCCGGGGGCGACCCGATGCGTTCAAGGGTAGGCAAAGACCGACCCGAGTTTATCGACGCTCACTTACGTCGAAGGCTCGCTCGAGACTTGGCTGTCCTCATCAGTTATTTAACGCACCTCTCGCCGACTCCTGAGCTCGCGGTATCCGTTTTGGCGTTTTCGATGTTTCCGGGAGGGCGAAACGAGGCCCTAATAGCGATCCCAGAACCAGGGGCAACGATATCGTTCGCAGCCACCGCCCCACTCGAGCTTTACGGTCGACTGTACCGACTGACAAAGAGAATTATCCATGGTCTCACATCAGCCCCGTTGCCATGGGAGGAGAATATCCGTTTGATAAAGCTTCAGGTACGTGTGTCACGCTCGGCAGATCCGTCGATAGTAATCGCAAATCCCTCGGGCTTTGGCAAGCCTCTGAACCAGTCAACGTTAACCTGCCTTTTGATCAAGGATCCGCTTGATCGTATTCACTGATAAACACAGTCTTGTCTGGTGCCGGGACCTCGTCGTTGCCGATGTTCGTCAGTCAAGACACTTGACGCTGGTTCACTTTGTGACGGATCGATTGACCCCTCGACTTATTCTTAGGTCATAACTGTAGACATATAACATATCACTCATTGGTTCCGCGTTATCCCCACGTGATAACCGAGATTTTGGCGAGACGGCCGCACAGCCGGATCAGCCGATTATAAGTGCCATCAAGAATTAACCATTTTCCGAATAACCGGCACTTATCAATGGCGGACAAGATTTCCGGTCCCAAAGGCGTCCGCTGTTGTGAAAGTTTCGGAAACGCTATACTTTATTTATTCTGATTCAGGTGTTGATCCAGTAGTAACGTTAAGTTGAGAGCTACGTGTCGAGCATCACAGGCAGGGTTCCGCCTCTTTGAAATTCGACCTATTAAGAAAGCAGCTGTTACTCTGAAAGCCTGGCGGAAAGTGTTTTAGGTAGAACCGTACTATACGAGATTCAACGCAACAAACCAATGTATATACAACACATTTGAGCACCAATAAAACACAACGCGGTTTAGATGGCGGTGTCTGGTTTCCATTTTCCATCCTAGACAACCGGTATAAGAAAAGTTTCGCAGTGTGTAAAGCGCAGAGCCAAACTAAGTTCATCTCTCTCGGCCGCGTACGTCTACGTACATGCAGGTATACCTTTTGTCGCGGCAGAGAAAACCCGTTTTCTCTGAGACGAAGAAGAATTTTTCGCCACACCCTGGGGCGCGACATGCACGCAGCATTTTCTGTACATTTATTTTTACCCCGGAGTCTTTTTCCCCATCCTTCCTGCCTTTGCTCTTACATTTTTTCACTCTATGGATCATTTCCTTTTTCACCTTATAATCCCCCCCCACCGATCAAGACCGCAACGCGACGGATGGAAATTTGTGATTGACAAATTCGCCCAACGTGAAAAATTTAAAGATTCATGATTTGGACCAATTTCGAGTGAATCTTTATACATGAGACCGCTTCTGGGTACAAAAATAGGGGGATGGTTGCAGCACGAATGTATGTACATAGGTATGTGTACATGTGCTATATGTATAAACATAAGTAGCAGAGCCGAATGAGATTTGCAGACGGGAGGAGTCAGAGTTTGTACGGATACCGTCTTTGTACCGTGAATTTAGCCACGTTGAACCTACATTCGAGTTCGCATACCGTCATTTCACCGTCTAGTTACAGTATCATAATTACGATTTACGATCTGTGTGAGCGTTCGAAAAAGAAACGGATATAGAAATGAAATAACACAAAAGAAAAAGAAAACAACGGAACAAGTGCGAATAGAACTTGCGCCCTCAGGGTTCCGTATAAACTTAATCATTTTTGTTTATGCGATACGACTAGAAATGAACTATTTTCGGACTTTACCCTTTACTTAGTCTACGAGACCTTGCTTCGATCCGAATTTCATGATTCTAGGTTAACGGCAAGTACCCTATAGGTTTTGATTTTCCAGTTTGCGAGTATCAAAATGTGTGACACAAATGGCCGTATCTTTTCATTGCGTTAACTCGGAGGCTTGAATTTTTTACACCTCAAAGGGACCGTAGACCTCAGTATTTGATATGAATTTCAACTTGATACCTTTTCCCGTTCCTGCGAAAAAGGGTCTTGACAGACGAACAACAAAGTGATCATATAAGGGTTCCGTTTTTTCTTTTTGAGGTACGGAACCCTGAAAAACACATCGCGATGTCTTCCTTCTTGATTTTCGCACCCACGCGATGATGAGACGGTACCATGTGAACCCAAAATTCGACATGTTTCATCGACGATACGGAGGCGTTGCGATCCTTTTTCAACGTCACGTAGTGCCGTGTTACCAGGTTGATGGAATCCCGAATGACGTATTCGTACACCGCACCCTCGAGGACGAAATCCTGCCTCCTGCTTTCATACGTAGATGGATGGAACGATCAGTTTATTACACCGTAAGCCAAAGCTATCCAAGCACGAGCCCTCGTCAGAGTTTAGGTTGAGCAAGACTAATGCTAGCATAATAATGGCGGAGAGGATAGAGCCAACTTTTTGCACTCTACTTCACGACCGTCCCAGTAGTTCTTACGAGTCAAGTTTTCGGTCAACTTTTCTAAGTGGCCACGAAAAGCTTGAGTACTGATTTAGTTCTCACGAGTGTCGACCGGACTCGTAAATCCTTGGCGCCTTTACTCCCGAATGGTAATAAATTACATGCGTTCATGCGGAACATGAACGCGACGATCAAATGATTATTAAAGCAGTCTCGCTATCAGGTGTTTTTATACGCAAGAAGATATCACACCGTAGAATCAACGCGGAAAACTTTTATGCACTTTTTGATCGCTATTCCACCTTTAAAATTGAACACCTTTCGCCTACGATAAGATTCGACTTACATTATTTCTCACTTGAAAATTTCCTAACATATATCTCACGGCAATCGTGAGAACTGAGATTCGTATTTGTCAATAAAAACCCTCCGGTGTTTCCAGTATTCCAGTTTTTACGACCAACCCCAAAGTAACCCTGAATCTGCTACTGCTGCTTCAAAACCTCACTCCCCTTTTCAAGATTCTCGTTATATTCACGGTTTCGGTTTCAACTTCAGGACCGAAAGGATCGCGTAATAAAGCGAAGTTGCGTCGATACAACATACGTAGGCGAGGAATTGTTTTGCGAGGTATTTCCTTTGTCCGTTCACTCCTACAGGTAGGTATAATAGGAGCAATTCCATGACTACAAGGCAAAGTTTAAGCGCAGAGAAGTCTTGGGTGAGATTAGAGCAGAGTTTACAACCTGTATACCGCATGCATGTACGTGTACCGTGTTACTCATTTGGAGGAGGGCAGAGCCTTTGTGTAATCGCATCAAATACCGCCTCCCTCGACCCCTCCCTCATCCCGACATCGCATTGTAAACTATTATCTGTACAAAGCAGCCACCTAATTCCACCTCGCATTTTCGATACGCGCTTGTGCGGGTGCGGTGTTTACGGACACGTACGTATGTGTGTAATACATACTTCCGGGTAAAGGTAATGTCTGTATAAGTGGAGCGGAACGTACCGCCGTGACCCTTTGTGCCGCAATCCCACCACAGGTTTCTCGGGAAATCCTAACCGTACAAAGCGGAATCATCCCCGTGCTCCTTTTCATGTTGGTAAGAATGAAGAAAAATGGCAAGGAACGAAGGGGGATGAAAGAAAAATTCTTCTATCTCAAGATCCCGAATCAAAATTACACGGAAAATTAGCGAAACGATCGAAAGGACGTAAAACGTAGTTTCACATATTGTAAGATTTTTTTGTGGTTTTTTTCCCGGTTCTTGGTCTGCTTCATTTTTGTGGTTTGCCAAGAGCGAAATTTTATCCCAGATGTAGTGTAAGAATAGAAACGACAATGCGAAACGAATTTATCTCAGTTGCTGCTGAGTGTATATCTCGATGAATGTGAATATGAATTAAATGTGGGTACACAGTGCGCAGGCCAAGTGGATATTCGAATACTGCGTAGATACATCGAGCTGCAGGGCACACAGAGTTGCCGTTTGTATAGTTATACGGTAAAATTTATTTAGCCCCATACCAGAAACGCAGTTGCAGGTCCACGGTTGTTATACGCAGAAGGTAATTAACTTGACATGTTATACCTGCGGGTGGCTACCTGAACTGCACACGCTTTACCGGATGACTGCGAGAGCGGCAAATTCGCGCGAATTTCATTTCGTTGAGAACAAATGACTCCGAGAAGTGATTCGTTTTTGCTTAGGATAATTGTTTTTCTTTCCAAATGATGTAAACATAGTCTATTTTCAAACGAGATCATGATAATTTTTTATTTTTTTGAAGGGGGCTTGGAAGGAGAAAAAATGGAAGTATGTTTGTCCCAATGGAATTCAATCAATCGTAAACGTAATATACAGATGAATTGCTTGTGGCTGAGAATTTTTTTTTATTATTTTTTTTTTTTTTTGACTTTCATAGTCAAATTGACGATTTAACATCATCATTTATGCGATGAAACGAAATTCGCTCGCTGGCATCGGTCTAACGAGTAGCGTGATTGATTTCATTAATGAAAAGCTCTGTTACGGGGACCGAGGTGGAATTTTGAAGAAGATTTAAAAATTGAATAACAGAATTGACGAATTGAATATTCCCAATCATATGACGTATAGCTTTAGAAATAATGATCAACTTCACAACTGTGCAATGAATTGGATGCTGAGATGAACATTGTAAAAACACGCCAACGAAGTATCCGAATGATTCGGGACCTTAGGCTATTGCCTGATTCAAGGGATGAGGAATTGGTTCCCAATCCATCAGGAATCGTCGTCTGGTTCTCGTGTTCGCGGGTCACCGAGAAGCGCAGCGTGTGAATTTGAGGGTGAGCATGGGGTTGAAGGAGTGGAGTTAGCCGAGTGAAACACTGTCGTTACTTTGGCGAATGAGTCAGGCTTTCAGCGTTAAAGTGTAATACAACATTTTGCAATTGTGTAGGTATAGCCGGGCGGTATAACGCTCGTAGAGAAACAGTTTCATAACTGGGTCGAGGAAGGATGTGAGCACGAATGTACGAAAGCACGTTGATACGAACGCGTGCAGCCGGGCGAGTGTAAATACCAAGAGTTTCCCCGAGAGCGCCTAATAGTTCACAAGAGTGGCTCAAAAGTACCTCTGAAAACGCCCGAAATCACCGGATAGGAAGTTGAATAATGGTAATAACAATAGCTGTAAAAAGGAAAAGAAAACTTTCCACCAACTGAGAGAGTCGAGAGAGTCGAGAGGGCGGCGAGGAAATACGGGCAATTTAAAATACTCTTTGGTACAACTTGAACCGTAACTTGCAGCGACCTCGTAGTCTCACTCATCGTAGAGGCTTATGACTATTCGAGACGTTGCGAGGAACAGTACATTGTAACGAAAAGAACTCCTTGTTGCGCACGCTTCCTTCCATAACAAGAGCATGTTACGCGTTCGTTCGCGAAGCACGAACTTGAGGTTAGGGTCGCGTAATGTCAAAATTGATTCTTTAAATATTATGAAACATCGGCAAAGTCAAACAAAGTGCCAAAAATGTCGAAAAAAAGTCTTCATTTCGCGTGACGAACGGCGCCACGAGGCCCATTTCCACGACTAAGGGATTCTTCGAGGAGTTTGAAAAATGTTCGGGGTGAAATTCACCCCAAGTGACCTATTAGGGTTAAAACATGCTTGCGTTATAGAAACGTCGTTTTTTCAGCAGTTCTACTTCCCTTCAAACGAGCGTTTTGTTCGCGCCAAATTAATCGTGCAGCCCGTCATCTCAAAATTATACCAACTTCACGAGGGTGATAATACGCTATAAACACTGATGTGCTTATTGCACAAGAAATTTAATAATTATCACTATTTCACCAATGCATATTACATGTACGTTACCAAGCACTGCAGCTCTCTTTTTCAATAAAACCAACACATCTGCATAGGCGAAGAGTTTGTCGTACTCACCTGAAACACAGTGAACAAATTTCATCACGTTAAACGAGTTCGTAATCTCAATTTTTAATCTTAAATAATTCCTGAAGAATCCAAGCGATTAATATTGCCCACAAGTGAAAATATTTCGCTAAGAATGTTTCCCACGCTACTCGATCCACTTGATTTACGCCGTTCGTTACGTCAATTTGACTAGAAGTATGCACCGCATGTGAATGCAGACGCGTTCGCAGACATACGTTCAGATTTGAACGTCCGATGCAGCAACGTGACGAAGGCATCGTCGCCTAGTTCTACTCGTGTCAGTTCAGTGTCAGGTAGAGCCTCCCTTTGCGATAGATAGGAAGATCATAGACAAGCGCATATGCAAGTTATATGCAGCCTAGTTGCTACAAGGTAGACAATGCGATCCGCCAAAACAAAGCCGACGCTGCATCTCACGCAGCCCTCCCTCTAGTCACGTTTGCGATAAACACGTTTCGTAGTTCGAGCCTATTAATTATCAAGCGAGAAATGAGTTGGAGGAGCGCATCGATTCAGCCACGGTTGTGATATTTACCTGTAATTTCGATGGATCAAGTTTGATTGAATATAACTCAAATCGTCGGGTCTTGGTGCCTGATGGCATATTTATTCATTATTAAAGCCCAGTACTCGCGATAATTTGAGACTTTAGTCAAGCTTGATTCGTCAAAATTGCCGATACATGTAATAACGATCAACGAGAAGAAAGCGATAACAAAATCTTTTCAATATACTCTCGAAACTATCCTAACGCAATTTTGTAACTTAGTTGAAATTTTATTGTTTACGATCTACTCGTGAACTGATTACCTCGGAGGTGGAATGATCTGCAGAATTTTCTCACTTCAGATGGATAACTGCAATTGCCACTGAACACTCGACACACACTACCAATCTTATTTAATTACAATCACAGTAAGACTGTGAAACAATAAGTCCCTTCGACAAAAGATCACTGCAATTAGTATTAATGAGTGGAAAAATTCTTCCGCGTCCGTTCGTCGCAGCTCGGTATTCGAGACTGAAACTCGAGTAGCGAAACTGGGCACGCTACATAATTGTTTACGTACGTGAGTCACCTTCGCGAACGAGTTCACCTAACGGCGTCCCGAAATACAAAACAAGACGAAATTTCCGACGTAGAATTGGCATACAGGTATCAGATGATTCGGTATTCATACATTCTAAATGAATTTAAGGGTGTATCTATTCCTACATGGAGAATAATTTTGTTCGCTTTAAATGCATGGATTTTTCAAGTACGACCCCGCATGTACACCCTTGAATTCCGAGGCAGCTGTGTAAAATACCACTTCCGAGTTTAAGAGCTGTGTATATATACGTTACCAGACTATAACAGAGATCCATTTTGTTTTGAATACATTTAAATTCATTTCGACACGCATTCTTTGCGCATCGGGTATAATTTATTCAAATTTAATTTGAATTTATTTTGGCTGAATAAAACGTAAAATTTGCATACCGTATCGATTAACATTTACAAGTCAAACTGAGGGATTTCATAAATTCAACGAACAGACAATGCGGAATGAGAAAGTTCCGTGTTGTTTACTGGGGTGGCCATTAACGGAATTTGAAAAAACTTCACCCTTGTCACATCTCAATTCGACTTGAAATAAATATGAGAAGAAATTTTTAATTTCTCAATTCCTTCCCTGACTTGGAAAGAAACAATAACTTCAGCTACAGATCTGAGGATTGGCAAGGTGAAACATGCTTTGTGATCGAAAAAAATACTGCAACTGAAAAGCTTAATTCGCTAAATTTCTCATTCCGAGATGACAAACTTACGGTCAGGCTGACAAGGAAGGTATCCCAGGTCGATCTCACCGATTTGATTTCTTTTTTAATGAATATGTTATAGTAGACTCAAAGCTAAGCCTATTTTTGTATTTACCATTAAACGCTTTAAAGGCTGTTTCACCCACAAGAACTCGCAACGAGAAATGAAAAATGTTATTTTCTCAATTACAAAATAAAAAAAAAAAAATAAAAAAACGAGCTGACAAATCGTCCTTGCGTGCCTTACTTTGAAGGGTGGTTTCACCCCCTTAAGGCGTTTAATGGCATACGTAAAAAAAAAAAGAAAAGAAAAGAACAGTAGGCGTCGCTTAGTTTTTAGTCTACTTTCAGAGATCGACCTGGGATACCTTCCTCGCGGGAGGATTTTTGAAATCGAGAGTGGCGATACCTTCTTTCGGAGGAATATATCCGTGCACCTCGCAGTAACTGCCAGCAGGACCAGAGGCTCCGGGTGTGTCGAGGGTGAAGAGGGTGGTGGCGGAAGTGTTGAGGGTGTCGGAAGCCTGGTGAGTAGCCGAGTTCGGCTGGTGGATAGTGGACCTCGAATCCTGTACGCTGGTTTGGTGCTCCTGCTGGGCTGCCAAAATCTCTTCACGCCTGCACTTGGCGCATCTGCGCATCTCCGAGCGAACGCGAAGCAGCCAGACCATACCGAATAGAGCCATGTCAACCCGTGGAACGTTTTCCCCCGACGGAACCGTCATTCTCGCCGAAACGCAGTCATCGATTATATGCTCCACCGATATTCCGTGATACATCACCGGATAACGCACTATTCGACACTGTTTAACCACCGCACTGGAAGAGCGTCTTCAGGACTCGCTGCGACGAGTCAGCGACGATTCGGACCTTCCGCATCCTCGGTTCACCTTCATCTTCGCAGAGCCCTTTTCATTCGGGTCATTCTCGACTGGTATTCTGACTTTTCGTGTGTTCGTGGAAAGAATTCCGAACTCTCCAGACTGTTTCAGTATAATTTGGCAAGTTCTCATCTACGTGTGTTCGTCTCATCCACCGGAGGCTTCTGTTCTCGTATTACGGATCAACGAAATAGAAAATAATCTGGGATTTACTCCCGCTGTAATTTATAATTGAAGAGTCTTTTTCAGATACTTTGAGAGTACCAAAGGGCGCTAAGCGCTGAACAATTAACAATGCAAAGAATCTCGTCGCTTTCCCTGAGAATTTTTCAGCTGAACGATCGCCATTTAGGGTTGGGCAAATAATTTCACGTCGTATTCACGCAGCCTTTGTACAAGGAAAGGGGGGAAAACATTTCAGCGACCAGGTGTCTGGAAGTAAAATCTGCGATGAAATTGTATCCCGCGAGGAACCATCTACCCGGGGTGAAAACCTCGCCCCGACACTCAGGGATTTTCCATAAATTGTACAAAACCGTAGAAACACAGCCCTCCTGATACCCACACGTGCGAGAGATAGACTCCTTTTAATCCCTCTCCCGTAATTCGCAGGACACGCAATTAAAACTTGGTCAATTCCACTGCCTAGGGTCGAATCTGGTACAACAAGTTACACAAATTCTCCCCCATTCTTGGAGCAACATTCACCTTCCGCCCTACTTCGTTCGAGTAAAGACTGCAGAACGGTGGAAAATCTTATTCATTTATTTATTTATTTCATGCAAGTAAAAGCGCGGTGAATAGAGAGAGAACGATTTTCAATGGTGATAACGCGGATATTCAGCCACGAGTATCCAGCATTTTACGCTTCTTCGATTCGTTCGTTATTTTTTGACGACTCGATCGTAAACGCGAAGTAGTTGATTGGCGTTCGAAACGACGATGAAGAAAAATGACATCGACGTCGAAATATTATGTTGCCGTTATAGAAAACGAAGAGAAAGTTTTATTATTTTTGTTTTTAGTGCTCGTAACAACATCATGAACGCGTTTATAACTTGGCTGCGGGTTATCCGGCGTGAATACAAATATATAAGTTCGGAGCCGTCCTGCCGGGTTGTGCGTTGGGCATGTCCTTGTAGACATGTGAAAAAATGGGGATGGAAAGGGCGGAGCGGCCGGCGACGTTCTGAGGAAGATTTATTTCTACGACTCCGATAAATTTATCCTCAAGGCGAGAGTAAGGAAGCGTGTTTTTGAACGAAAGGGACGTATAGCTGGTTCCTGGCGACGGTGAGGAAAATAGTGGACAAGAAAGGGAAACACTCGACGTATAGTGCAAGGTCCGTTCCATCGTCGGTCGAACCACCCCCGATACGTCGGCGTTATTTCGACTAACTTACGATCGGCCCTCGAGAGGATTTTCGCGGCGATTTCGCCTGTTAATCGTTATTTCAAGAATTATATCCTGATTTAAGGTTGCATCTTAGTCGGCTTGGCCGGGTCGCGGAGAGGCGCAAAAGCGGGAGAGAGAGTGTCCGAGAGAGAGGGAGAGAGACGGAAAAGAGCCATTTCAGCGGGAGCTCGAGTAATGGTACGAGACTAATAAACTACCCTCGGCTTGGCCTGGGATTTCGTGCGGTGGTGCTGGGAAAGCACTCCGGGCCTTTCGCCAACCGGAGGGTGTTGCCCGAGCTTGAGAAAACTGCGAATTGAATATTGATTCCAAGACCGCAAAATTGCGACCCGAGAACCCGTAACGCTCAATGCTGCACGGCTCTTCTTCTCTTCCTAAATACCTCCCCCCCCGCCCCCCTACCCCCGTCTGTTTTTGATCATCTCCTAAAGTTCAACTTTCATCCCCAACTCGGTTATTTTATTATCGCGATAAAAAATACCCACCCTTCCTCGTTTTCCTCCTTTTTTTTTTTTAGTACTACTTTGCAAAGTTCCGACTCCATTCCTGTTTTTTTTCTTTTAATTTTTGTTTTTTATTTTCAATTATTTGATTGTTTTTTTTTTTTTTTATTTTTTTTTTTCGTTTTCACTTTTCGCCCGTTCCTCTTCACGGAGCTTTGTCTTTGTTTGGCACACGTTTCGCTGGTCGTTAATGTGTCAAGGGCGGCAGTTTCGAGGAATGTAAAGTAACCCTTGAGCGCTGAAGACTTCCGCGAAATTTCGTTACGAATTACTTGGAAACGGTTCATCGACGTGGCAGCGAGGATGAAAAGTTTTCATTCAAACTTCCAACCCGTTAAAATTAATCCGCACAAAAATTTTGTTTGCAAGCTTGGCGTCATCGTTTTAAAGCCGACGATGGTGATAATCATCCTCCAAAGGCGCAAGGCAGGTCAGACGTCTTCCGGCTAAAATACGTACGGCAATACCTTCGACACATTCCCTTTGTCTCCAGATATTTTGTCGTATTATTTTCACGCTCGTAAAGTCAGAAGGTTTCCGAGTACCTTTACTCAAGGCGCATTGACAATGGATGAGGAGGGGAGGCAGAAGACGGATAGTCATTAGTCGGGGAATTGCTCGAGGCAGAATAAGCAACGTTTCTAAAAGTATTCTCTTTCTCTCTTTCGACCTTTTCGCCAATTATTGTAATCTGCTGCCACGTCGAGGTCGAGGCTGTGCAGTGATAATCGTAAATTCTTTAATTATATAGGTACGTCATAGCTTTGGCTCAACTTTTAAATTTACAACTGTAATTTTTGAAATTGAGTTTTCCCCTCGTCAAAGGCAGCGCGAGTCTGCGTCTATATATATATATATATGTATATACCTATATACAACCCACTTGCAATTAAACACTTTTCTCACGACGGAATTCCGCCAAGCCCAGATCCACGCTAATTAAGAAATTCAAATCGGCTCTCTGCGGGATGCGAAAATGATTAATCAAGAAACATTGTATTACAATGAATTAAGACGTATTCATAACCAGCATTCGTCGAAAGGGCGTCATTGGGAATTTTGCAGCCACGCAATTAGCAGCTTAAGAAGCCATTCGGCCGTAGCTTCGACGGAATTAACACCTAGTGAACAAAGAAAAGGCGATATTTACTCGGGATTGAATAAAACAGACGTCAGCGATCCGATGACGTCGTCAAAATTGCCAAACGTGCAAATCTGCCTCTGGGGTTTTCGTTAGTCACGGTGTGCGGTCAAAGAGCGACGTTAAAAGGGATCTCTCGCAAAATCGCGATACCCTAGGATCGATTTGGTGTATCATTTGCATGACAGGACGATGCTCGAGGTGACTTTTATTAGGTACATAGTTCGGATACTGCCAAGATATTTCATAACATTTATTGGCCAGCAACAATTTTTCACGCTTTCACGATACCCTCGGTGTTGCCATAAAAGTTGGAGCGTAATTTTGAACGGTCATGTAATAACAACGCGATCACAAAACCCCGGACAGCCGCTTTGGATATCTTTTAAGCGCGGGTATTAAACGAGTGAATATCCGCAATATTCCGTGAAAATTCCATGTATAAAGAATAAGCGCGAGATGAAAGTGTGAAGTAAGGGAAATTTTCACTCGGTATTTAATTATTCAGAATTTCGAGCTTTCATCAGTTCGGTGTATAGAATTCCCGGAACTGTTTGGTCTTTGTCTTTGACTGGAGGATTAGGCGACTGAGAATGACAAGCTCTTGGAATTCGTTCCTCTCTCCTGCCAAAGTGACTAATTCGTAGTATTTTAAAAATACGCCTCTTCAATGCGAGTCTCGGCTCGTTCTGCCTTGAACGCAGTGTCTCGTATTCACCCTCGAGCTAACTGAACCAATTAATTAAGGTCCGTTCTTCTACATGCGTTACACACAAGTACAGCGTTACGTACTGACGATTATCGTCGTTACCACCGTAGCCATAGCATCGGGATTATGATTACAACTGGGATAGAAGTCGCGTCTTGAGTTTACTCAAAGCGTACGTATTAGTCGTCCGACCAAGGCAGGAAAATTATACCGCGGAGCATTCTGTGTATGGACTACATTAATTAAGGCACGTTTGTATGCAGACGCCGTGAATAGATAAGGCAAGGACGTAACAACGTCGGAAGGAAGGAAGGAAGGAAGGGGGGAAATGAGATGGTCCAAGGACCAAGGTTTACGTGCAATTACCCGCTTCGAGTCCTCCGCCACACGGTGAACGACGGAGGGAAAGAGAGAGAGAGAGAGAGAGAGAGAGAGAGAGAGAAACGTTGTGGCCGAAATATTTCTACCGTGGATTGATATACGGACACCGGGAAATTTGTTTTTTCTTTACCATAGTGATTTCATTTCACTCTCTGTTCTCACGGCGTGTGTTTCATGGATTATTGTGTCGATTCATCTTCCCTTCTACGCAATATCCCGGCAAGCTCAAGTTACGTCATGTCACAATTAGATTTACAAGCTGTACGATACACGCCTTACACCCATCCACGTGCGGTTTCATTAAGCACCCTCTATAGGGGCTGCGCGGTAATTGAATAGACGGTGATACATGCACAATTTTACTCTTGTCGTTAATAATCGTAAAAAATTTTACTCGCAAAACTAAGCCAGACCTTTCCAATCCAGGAATTAGTTCTCGTTCGACATAGCCTCGAAAAGCTGTGTCAGAACTATTCTTCTCTTTTCCACAAGTTTGCGTTACCGCAAGGCTGTTGCATTAACCGGCGATAACCATCGCGGTCGAGGAACCCCCGATAACAGACCATTATCTATAATCGCTGAATCGATTGCCAATTCGCGTGCCGCAATGGCGGTAATTAAAGCTTAGCTTCATTAGCTGTCTAAATTACCGAATTTCGATTCCAAATCCAAGAGAAAACAAAGACATTTCGACCCACGGAAATAACCGACAGCGTCTAATTGTAAGAAAAACTCTTTCCGCCTTCCCTGTTAGGAACGAAAAAGAGGTCTCAAATTAAAATGCGAACCCCAAGCACCGGGTGGCTCTCCGTCCATTTGCAAATTATTGTTTGCGAGGAACAGGTCGAAATTCAAACTGAAACAATGACCGCCGCCGAGCAATTCTGTCCGACGGTAAGTGGACGCGGACGTCTTGATTCGACCGGTTCGCAAGCTCACGTCGCGTCGTCTTGAACAAACCCTCGTTAGTAAAAGCATTTCTCTACCGACCCCTGAGCACCCACCGAGTGCCGGCATTGAACCAGTAAAGCTAGTGGACACAGTTCGTTAGGCAGCGATATTTCGTCGCCCGGATGGAATAGTTTACCGACCACCACTTCGTCTCTCACGCAAACAAATTCCAAATCGGTTTGCGTCTTTGCCCTCTTTGAACTCGGTGTGAGTTCAGTGATGAATTGACAAGCGAAGACGGTACGTGATAGCGGATGTTCGTTGTTCACTGGTTGTTTTTCCAGGATGACAAAATTTTTGGGAATGTTAATGCCGAGCGATCGGGGCGGTTCGAAGATCGGAAGAAAACACGGCCAGCATCAATCAAGTGATCTGACAAGAAAAAGCAGCTATCCAGTCGGCGTCAGTGCGTCGTTTCCAACTTCAAACTCGGCGAGCTTTTTGCTTCGAGTTTGGATAAAGATAAGTTTTAAAGTCGACCTGGCCACACCGCGTTTCGCCCCTCGACTCGACTTCGGCGACTGTCTTTTGTGATATACTAGCAAAGTTCGGCGATATTTTACACCCCTGAGTCATCCTCCCAGCTTTGCGAAAGCACGCCGAGCGTCTGGGTGTCCAGGTTACTCGGTACAAGCGCGCGGATCTGGATATTCCAGTCGGCCAAAGATTATACACGCGATTCTCCTCGTTCCTCCAATCTCGGAGAACAGGTACAGCATCGCACGGCGAAACGCTCGGCAATATCGGCACGATATTCCCATCCAACCGTCGGAGCAGCCTTGTTTTTACAAAGAGAGAAAAAGAAGTAGGAAGACGGCGCAAAATCACGCGGTGCCCGCAACGCAATTTATAAAACTGCGGAGCGAAACGGGAGAGGTACGAAATTTTACGAGGGGATGAGGGTGAAACGTTTTCATCAGTTTTCAATAAAACCCGACTACATTGTTATTTACATAGGACACTGCTGGGTCGTGGGATTTTGTAATACGTTGTATTTTCAATCGGAGGAAACTAATATCGTCGCTTCGATTTCAATCAAATTTAATCGCCACGCTGAACTGAAGTTACCCGAACAACGCTGGGAAATCATATTTTTCACATATGTATACATGCGAGAATAATTATGCTGTAACATGGCTCGACGCAACAATTTTTTTATAATACAATACGGATGTCAATTCACACGTAAGTTCTTTCCTGTCTTTTCAAAAATGTTTCTTTGTCGCTGTGAAACAGTGCAATATTTCATACATTCTGCGGTTTTCCTAAAATAAAAACATAGCAGTAATTCGAAGCGACTCTTTCTGAAGTTTGGAAGAGGTTATATAATCCGTTCCACCTTACCTCGCGTATGTTTCTGGGAAGTTTGGTACCCTCGAAACAATATAATGGGAGCGTTTCAATCAAAGTTTGAGACGATGTACACATACTTTCGGCATATATTTATACATATTATATATTATATATATACACCTTTAAATTATATACATACATATATATGTGTAGATAGACGGGACGTGGAACGTAATCAAAGCACACTTTTGCGATCCGTCTCTCCGTCTTCTCTAAGGATTCTAATTTACCAGGGAATAATTATTCCTAGGTAAAATTTGGCTCGTATTATATAACTAATTGTCGGGTGAAATGGTACTGGTTCGTTAAGGGTGACGCCCTTGTTTCGCGAGCAAGAAATATCCTATTTGCGTGAACACTGATTGAAATACGCGCTGCTAAAGGAGCAGAAGCACTCATTTTTCACCTCACATTTCGTCCCGCACACTCAGGGATAATTAATTTCTGCTCGTGAATCAAGACACGTAACGCGTTTCGATAACCGCCTGTTTCGAATACTTATTCCGGGGCAACGCGATCGTTACATATGTTTTTTCAGGTGAAATAAACCTGCGTTGGTATAAGGTATGTATTATTATTGCGTTAAACAGGGTGAGCAGCAAAAGCTCGCGCTTCGAATAACAAGAATTTCCAACGTCACGTATACACTTTGGCGGTATCATCAAACTTTCTCGGTACCCATTACGAGCCTGAATATACATGTACATATAGACTATGTGTACATATATAACGATGAGTCGATATTCAATTTCGTTTCGGCGAATTAATGGTCCCTGTGTAAATTAACTTTTCACTTCGCACTCAATCATTTCAACTCTCCTCCAGACCCGTTGCCGTTACGATATACTTCGTCGTTTGCTGATATTTAAAAAAGAAGTATAAAAATTCACGACAAAAATTTGCGCACGCAGAGCAGTGTCATGCTGCGGTATTATTTATTCAGCCTCTTGTTTTATATCTGCTTTTCATTTCCCGTTGAAAAAGAAATCCGCATCACAGCACATTGGTGACTTTCCGATTTAAACATCAGGTGGTCAAGTATACCAGAGAATCCGGATTAGTATAAATTGGAAACTTTATCGTGAAACGTTACGATCAATTTCCCGCAGACAAGCAGATGTTAAAAACTGGAGCTCACGGTAATTTTCTCACAATACTACGAATCATTTATACAAATTAGAGCACGTGCGACGTGTGACGAATAATCTGTCGCCGTTTGCGCGGGGCGCGGATGAAAGTCTCACCAATTTTTTGACGGAACGAAAACGGCAAACGGCAAATTTTCATGGGGGTGAAAAAGAAAATGCAGCGACACGAGTTTTGCGATTTGTTACTGTTTATCCACACCGGGTGTTTTTGCAGAGCGGTATAACGAGCCCCCGAGGAAAACGAAACGAAACGAAGCGAAACGCATAATTATACGAGGGTGTTAATTTTTCGTCGTACGCATTGAAAACTGGGAGCTACTACAGCTACGTCAGCACCGAGGTAACGCAGTAGTTCCGAGGCATTGACGGTGCTGTTTTGAAATATACTTTTATCGTGAATGATTCACGGTTGAAAAAGATGCGGTAATAATAAAATGAAAATAAAATAAAATATTACCGGGGCTCGTCCGAAGAGCTGGGTGTATACATAACGATTCGACGAATGGGTATATCGGGTTATTATTACTGTATACTACGGCAGTAAAACTTACGCGTATAATAAAAGATTATTATATAATTTACGAATGATGAAAATTCAACGAGTATGCGCCCGTGAAATTGCAGAAGGGTCAAAATACTCGTTATAAAAATCTGGACGATGCGTATATGTATATAAATAATTTTTAATAGAAATTCGATTATACAGATTCTGTGAGAAATATTCTGAAATCCAGGCTGTGACGATGATTCCGAATTTGTTATTTTAAAGCCGAATTTAAAAACGTGATAACTTGAAAATCATATTCTGAATAATTTCAATCGCGGCGCGTACGTTTGTTGACTGAAAATTTTCATATCCTCGATTCACCGACACAATTCTTCAACACGCATCCGTAATAGGAATAACTTTGCGATTGGGAAATATCGCGGCGGTCCGAACGGGTAATATAACGAACGATCGGGTGAAATTGCCCAGGCGAGGGAACCGAGAGGACAGGAATTGCTTTTCATTCGAAATGTATCCCGCGCCTAGATCCGTGCCATTTATTGTTTAATCCGATAATACGCAACGTGAACCGAGAACCGGACCCAATCTGGCCGCTGCAGCAAAGCACGCGTCATTTCGAAGGTACGTACAGTAAACCTATACGTAAAACAAATCGGGCACAAATCCCGCATTTACCGCGCAGAACTAGAAACCGAATGGCATCAAAACAACACACCTCGGTTCGTTTTACATTTCAGAGAACATCGACGGGAATATTTCGATCTATACGCTCGCCGACGATAAGGTGAAAAAAAATCATTTTCTGTTTCAAGCATGAACGTCTGATCGTGATTCTGAGCTTTTTTAAAAAAAGATAGCTAACATTACCACCGCGATATTCTGCATGAAATTTCAAATGAATTCAGATGTATTGTTTTACATTCATTTTGTTGATCATTATTTATTTATTTATTCGATTATTTGTTTGTTTTTTTCGCCCACTCAACCTTTATGGATACGCGTAGGAGAATTTCTACCTCGTCAATCTCTTCGTTGCCTTGGCAAGCTGCTGCAGCAATAGCGAAACCGATCGATCTTCCAGACGACGAGAAGCTCTTGTTCCTCACCTTTTTTACCCTCGTTTCTTTTTCTTTCTCTCTTTTTTCCTGCCCTCCCATCAAACGAAATTCCTCTTCTGTCTTGTACACACACAGTAGGAACAAGTTGAACGAACCCTCCTCAGGGTAAGCAAAACAAGGACACACGCACAGGGAAGGTGTGGTTGTCTCTTATTTTCGGTCGAAGGAAGGAAGGAAGGAAGGAAGGAAGGAAGAAAGGATGACGAGATCTGTCGGCTTGCTCTTGTATCTTCGCGTACTATCAACCTTTTTCCAGTTTACAAATACGTGCATATCAGAGTAGCTGCAGAAGGGCGGTGGGTAAAAAGAGTATGGCAAGAGTAAACAAAATACATAAACAATAAATGCAAAGAAGATGATGGAACGTTAAATTTGATTGCCGTATGGTCGACACATATTATATGCATGCAAAATGTGTGAAAAAAATTGGCAAAGATTTTAGTATCCTCCGTTGGACGAAAGAAAAATCGATAAACCGAAATACCGGAGGACAAACGTTGACCCTGTACTTCGTCTTTCGCCTCCCTTTGTTTCACCGTAAATATCTTTCGCTGGAATGGTGTACAGAGAAGAATTCAGGCTCGTATTAAAGTTCGCAGTGCTTAATGGAGTTGAAGAGAAAAGCCGAGGAAGATTACCAGTGAACAAAATATTTCCAAACATTCGTGCGAGTTTTTGTTTTTTTATTTTCATAGAGTATTTTACCTTCATTCAAGCATCAAGTGTCCAATTAATTCGAATAGAATTGTTTTTTTTTTTTCTGTTATCATTACAGAAAATAATATCATTCAATGGTTTTTTCGGTAAAAGGGGTACCGAGGAATTTATATTGAAGACAAATAATAGCAAACAGTTTTAGCGCGGGTATAAAATATTACCGGAAATCGTTTTTACCGTTTATTACAGAGATCGAAAGAGAAATTGTGAAATATAATTAACAAAAAAATAACGGAGTAAGAGAGAGAGAGAGTGAGAGAGAAGATAAATCTCTCAATATTATAACCGAGACAAAAATTGATTTCACGATTGCCCTCCTAACCGACGAATATTCGGCACGATGAAAGTTTTGATGACGGTTAAAGTGAGAAAATGAAGCTTTGATTGACGCGGAGACGACGCGAACCGCGATGACAGATGTATCAGAGGAATCCAGGAGTGCGGTAAAGGAACTCCAGGGGATCGAATGCTCCGCGATTAAGGGACGTTATTCTCTGTCGCGTCGACTCTACCGCGGCATATTTTGACGGAGGGAGATTGTGGGAAGGGCATTAGGGGTTGATAAGTACGATCGAAACCGGGAATTAAACCCTGTGCATATTGAAAAAAAAAAATAAATAATTCAACTATTCACCGTTACAGTTATCATAGTTTTACTTGTTCATATTTCTCCACTCGCATGAAATGGCGACACTTACACGGGGAAGAAAAAAAATGGAGCGCGAGAGAAGGGGAAGAATGACTGACGCGTCCGGTCGGCGTTATTAAATCGCCGTCAATGCCATGCCGGAACCAAGATGCGAGAATGCAGGTTAGAGGTACAGGTGCTAAATATTCCCCCACTGACATTTCCCGTTTAATATTCCGAGCAGCTCGGTTAAGCCTGATCAGGAAGATAATCCGAGTTCTCGGAGCTCTGGGTTTAGAGCGGTTGCAATAATTCATCGGTAGGTATATATACATATATATATATATATATATATATATATATATATTGATATATATATATATATTGATATATATATATACATATGTATAAATATATATATGTATACACACACAAGGAGGCAAGAAACTCGGCGAATATGTTACGCATAAATCGCACGAAGAGACGAGGATGAGAAAATTGTAACAATACTGCACGTCGCGTGAAATATCCAAGCGTCAAATTGTCATCCGCTTGAACGTCGACGAGACGGAGGAAAAGAAGAACTCGGCAAATGACTGGGAAAAATACTCTGAGAATAAGAGACTGAGGAGAGCGAGGCCTGCAGTTAATTGTAAGATGTGAAATATCGTGCATCAGCAGCTGTGGCTGTAATAAAGGTAAGTCATATCCGTGGACATAATGCCTTCTAGTCACTCGACGCATACAGGAACGTTTTTAAATCTCGCAAACTCTGCTCTGCGTCTGCCTTGGGGGTAAATTTATTCTTTCAAAAAGCTTGTCGTGATGACGACGACGACGACGACGACGATGATGATGATGATGATGCAGCGAGGGATGACGATAACTACATCGTTTTAAATTTTACTCGAGTCTCGCTGCTCTCTTTCTCTCCCTCTCTCTAGAATCTTTCAAAGGTTTATCAACGTATTTCGAGGGACTGAATAATTCACGCACGGAACCCTAATAATATCTCGTTAACTTAAAGAGCCGGCCTGAAATTCGTCTGACTTGAATTTCATTCGAGAAACTTCTTTTCAATTTAACAATAAATTAAAAACCTCAAATTGACTTCGACAAAGTATTCTGAATTTAGGGGCTAAAGTTGCAAAAGGTGAAAAAGGGACGTCGGTCAGTTTTGCAAAACGCCATCCGGCAGGAATAACATTTCACGGAGCTGGGGTGAAATGACGTTGGAAGAGGGTTCCGGCCTGGCAGGCTAGAGATAATTGTCCGGGAAAGATGGAGCTTTCCGCAGGCTGTGCATGCTTGCAGTCGGAGCTTGCTAATGGCGCAGCGCCGCGACGCTATGAAAAAAGGTACCCATTAAATTTTTCCCCAGTAATTCATCCGATGCCCTGAATTGAGCGGAAAATAAAAAAAAGTTAAGAAAAAAAAAAAAAAAGAAAATTGTTAGCGAGGTTTTCTCAAGTTGAGCGAAAATGGAAAGGAGAAAATGTTTCTCGCTTTTCACTTTTCTATCTTCATTTTCTTTGTATTCTTTCCGCACGCTCTGAAATAATCATCTACATCGAGAGCTCCTCTCTTTTTTACCCCATTTGAGGCGAGCTGATGCGAAAAAATCGATCTCTGCACAAAACCGATTCTTTTTTATTCACCCTCGTGAATTTAGCGAATTCGGGCGTACTTTCGATGTTGGGAGTTTGCCGTTGCGTGTACCTGAATTTATGTATACATATACACATATACATATATATACACACACACGCACACACACACACACACATATATATATATACATGTATACTGTATATGAACCGATTTTTCGCTGCCGATAAATTCTCCTTTTCTTTTTTTCTTCTTCTTCGAGAATCAAGCTGATGATACTGATGCGGAAAAATTGAATGCTAGAGTTGATTGAAAAAGCGAAACCTACCGAAGCGTGAGCATTAAAAAGGCTATGTTTAGTATCGACCTATTGTTTTCATGCGATTGTGGGCGTAGTGCGATGCGGAAGAGAGAGAGAGAGAGAGAGAGAGAGAGAGAGAGAGAGAGAGAGAGAGAGAGAGAGAGAGAGAGAGAGAGAGAGAGAGAGAGAGAGAGAGAGAGAGAGAGAGAGAGAGAGAGAGAGAGAGAGAGAGAGAGAGAGAGAGAGAGAGAGAGAGAGAGAGAGAGAATAGGTTTCACTATATTTCACGAGCACAGCGCCGGTGAGCAGCCAATAAATAATGTTTGTTAGGTGCACAGCAGTACCGTGAGTATAGATTCATGAATTTATAATAAACCGATATTTCTATGTTGCAAGCAGAAATCAATTTAATTTGTACTCGCCAACGTATATGGAGCAATGTAGAGAGCAGGAATAAAGCTTATTGAATCACGTTCGTTTATTAAATACAGTGTTCATACATATTTAAATAATTAACACGACCGTTATTATCCGCGATGAATCTTGACGAGAGCCGCGAATACTTCTTTTTCCATATGTACACGCGTACAGGGTTTGCAATTAAGTTGAAAATGGCCCGAGAGCGCAATTTCTTTTCGTTTAACATGTAGCGTTACCCAAGCGAGCAATTTAGAATTCAGCTCCAAACAGACGGTGAAAATAAAAACTTGTTCCAAAGACCGGCCTTCATGTTGCACACGTTCCGTCCCAATTACACCTACGTATACAATTTGAAAGAAACCTGCCACATCCCGCATTTTCCAGAGAATCGACCCGATAACTAAAAACTCACGCGCCGGGACAAATATATGTGAATTTACGCGTAACAATATAACCGCACACGCGTAATGTTACGTGTACGGAAATTTGGTGCTTCATATATAAATGGCTGAATTAGTATTAAGAAAAAAAAAAAAAAAAAAAATCGTAAAAAGATAAGCAGTCGGCGATGGTACAGATTTTTATAACCCTCAAATTTTTTTTTGCTTCGGGATAATTAAAATGAACAGCGCTACGTTGAGAAACTCAAGCAAAGCTGTAGTTACTTCTATACCTAGCCCCATAAAAATAATATGGTTTTCGCATGGGTTCCCGCAGTAAATAAAATTTGGGGAGTATAAAAGGGTGTATATCGATAAACTGCAGGGACTCTGATGATTGGGATACACAATGGACTCTCCCTCTAAGGTATAACCGAGATAAGTGTTTACGCACGGGGTGTTTTTCCCCTTTATTTTTCCCCTTTCAGTCTCCTCCTTTGAATAACCGACGCGGCGATGTCAAAGACGAGTGGGTCTGCGACACCCGCACAAAAAGAACTGAGGAGAAAAAGTTTTCACCGCGAGTTGCGCTAAACGGGGCAGATAAATCCAAAAGGATATAGAAAAGTTTTCCGAGGAACGGAGCCATTTGCAACTTGGTCTCGTGGTTGCATAAATCCCGGGTGGCCGTATCTTCATTCCCTCTTTTGTGAAGGGATTCTTAGATTTCGAACTAAAGATTTATACCCCCTTTATGCAGAGACGAACAAGTTCGTTAGACGCCTCCTCCGGGGCCAGCGATACGACCAATGTACTTCGGGCTGAGTACAGAAAAGAAATTACGATGAAAGAGAAGCCCGATTGAATCGTACGATAAGGAGAAATTATAAAGAGGAAATTTCTTGTTAGGTATATATGTCTTATTTCTGTACGAATAGAGAGCGTTCTGAGGTCACGGTGATTTTCTTCTGCACTTTTGACGTTCGAAGAATTCGATCGATAACGATGAAAAAATATTTTACGAATCGGCAGAGTCGCTATTTCGCAGGGAATAAAAATAACAGCTCGTAAATGAAGTGAAATTGGATCAACCGTGGGATGGAATTGTCTTGAGAATTGCTTACTCGATGCATCATTGATGCAAAATAAAGGTAAAAGGTAAGGTGGAAGACTGCGTTAAAATTCAAAGTGTGGTAGTGGTAGTGGTAGTGGTAGTGGTAGTGGGCGAAATGTTTTTCTACCCTCCGTCCGTCTAAAGTCGTTTCAGGCAGTTAGTTTATTGCTTCCTGGAGGGATCCCGTGGAAACCCTAACGTTTTTTTATAGCCCGTATTGAGTCTGAATTTTAAGTGAAAATGGAAAGAAGAGTGTGAGGTATTATGGACGTATCTAGTTATTTAGCGAAAAAAAAAGGTGTAAAGCGAGAGAAATCGATCTGAAATTGATATCTTTATGTACTTAAGATTATATCCTCGCACCTGGATGCAGGATTACGTGAAGGGGCTGCGAATATTGGTGAAAGCGAAGGAAATAAAGCGAGAAAAAATATCGCCGACGATTCGACGCGGTCCCTTTTAATATTAAAAAGTTTGCGCATAAAATTCCAACAGCGAATGTCGACGTCGCGCCGAGGACGCTTGTCTCGTGTAGTATAAAAGCGCGGACAAAGGAGTAACAGACCGCAAATATTCCCCGCAGTAAGGTGAACCGAAATTTTGCACTTTTGTTCCTCCTCTTTTTACTACGCAGAGGAAAATTCCACTCGCGTATTTCGGATTTCGCAGACACAGTGAAACCCAAAGCTGAGGATACACGACGACAGGATTGGTTGTTCGCACGCGTGTCTGGCTGCAGGGAGGAAAAGAGGTTGAAATGACGGAAGATGAAGAAAGAAAGAAAAAAAAAAAAGATTAATTTTTAAGGGCGATGGTACGAATTTCGCAGGACGATTCGTGCTTATTCCGTAAACTAAACAGAATCTTTCTACATAGTTGGAGTAATTATTTGCGAGTATTTACCAATGAAAATATTGACGGAAATGAAGGAGAAGAAGAAACGAGAAGGCAGTGAGAAATTTACAGCGTGAAAGTTGAGATAAGTTTTCAACGAGCCTTTGATCACCTTCGGTGTGAAAGTGGGCGCGAGCTGCTGATGCTGTAGAGTTAACAAGAAGAGAACACGTCTCTGCACGGGCTATTTGCTCATTAGACGTTAGGATATAATTGGGATAGTAAACTAAACGGAGGCTGATAATAACAGGCTGAAACACTGGGTGTGTTGAAATTTAGTACCTGCGAAATTACGTTTCCGAGCTTCCGACGCATCGCGGGAATGAAAATTTCAACCCGCGGAAGATTTGGGCTTCTCGCTCGATGTCGAGAGGATCGTTATAAAATTCTAAGCATTTAAGTTAGGCCAGGTTATTACTATTATTACAGCTATGTACGTATATGTTGCGTATTAGCTGGCTCCGCGTGAGATATTCATCCCTCGGCGTGTCAGTTACTCGAATGAAATCGACGTAAATCAACATCACCGACTCAGGTTTCTGAGAAGCTGTACGAGGAGCTTAAACAGCTAATCAAGAATCTAGTGTTGTAAGGTTAGGTATAAGAGTATTCGCAGGTATATAAAGGTGTGACAGAAACGCTACCAGGCTGCAGAGCTTGTTGTTATGTAATAATTATGTTATCGTCAGATGTATAATATTATTAAGCATTCAAACATCCGCGCATTTCATACAGGTAGGTTAGAATATATGTATAGGTGAGCATCAGACTTCCGGCTGAAGCTCAATGGAACGCGAGAGCCATGGTTGGTTTAATTAACTTTTCAATTAAGGGGATCTGCGTAGGAACGCCACCCTCGTCAATAATTACAACCTTGAATAAGCAAATTAAATTTTATTCAAGACTTGATACGTGTACAATACCTCAGACGATACATGCGTGTACACCGAATTATTTTGCGAAAATGTTACGTGAACAATTCAACGTCGTGTTTAATGATTCCGCCTGCGTTTATGCAATTTTGTGTGTAATATTAATAATCGCCACTTGTCTCGTTGTTTTTAAATAAGATCGGCCGACTTCTCAGTCTCTCAATTATTAGTCTCAAATCGTAAACCACGTGAGAAAATTTTTTTTAAATACATTTGTTCAGATGTGAATCGCCAGTGTAAAATTTCCGAAAACACAAACCGTTATACCTAAAACCAAAATTGAAGGAGACGTAATTGTCGTAAGCGTGTCCGAATGAATCCGACGATACCGATCATTGAAATATTGAACCAGTCGCGGTCGGTGAACCGCGAGATTTCTTTTTTTCTCACTTTGCGTCAAAGAACGTGTCTCGGTCAAGCATCCCCGGTAGAATTATAAGGGTTCATTAGCGGCGAGAGTTCGAGTGCCGAGCTAGCCACCTTATATACATATATATATATATATATATACCACGTGCAGTGGGGAAAAGTTTTTCAAGTAAAACGAAGCCGGGTCTACCGCAGTTGAATCTATGTGAAAAGGAATCCACGGTTATGCGGTGAGGGTTGCAGAAGTCACAGGAGTTCACTTCCTGGTTATAACAAAGGTTGTTCGTTCCTGGTACGGCAGGACCACGGCACAAATTACCCTCGGCTAAGCGACGGAGGCGAAGAGTTGCGGGCTACTCGCAATTTGCAACACAATGGGAATTACCAAAGTGGCGAAAAATTCATTTTTCTTTTTTTTTTTTTTTTTTTTTTTTTGGGGGGGGTGTAATTATCGCTATGTTTTGTCACGAGTTAACAAACGTTATAATGTTCATTCGAACAAGGTAGTGAAATATGAAAATCAACATTTTGTGAAATACTTTGAATCCTAAACACTTTTACTGAATTATGAGGATAAAACTAGATTGTACTTTTCTATTTCCAAAAATTTTAACACGTTTCGTTGCTAATTCTGGCTGCTGGCTTCAGCTCAATTTTTTTATCGCTTCACCTGGGCGACGAATGTGAAATGTTATTTTATACTCGAAGCAAGATTTACTCTTAAACATTCCCAGAATTGATTCGAACATTTCTTGCTTACTTCAATGTTCAAATTCTGAGATGTGATCGGATTTTTCCCAGATATTTTCCCTTGAGTTATTATTTGTTCATTCATTATTTTTCAAGATAAACAACTTTTTCTCCATATTCGAAAGTTTGATAAAACGGTTACCGTATCACAAGAAAATCTGGGCAACTTTGGATCAAATTCGAAATACTCGCGTTAGTATGGAAAATTACATATGCCGCAGTGTCCAGGACTTTTTCCGAAATTTTATTTTCTCTTTTCTGCCTTCTCTTCAACTTTTATCACTGCACCATTCATTCAGATACACCATGCACGAAAATCCCCACAAATCGCGTCCGGCTATTATTCTTCCACTAAAGCACAGCCAATAATTCAACCTTCGCTTTAAGTACCTATATATATATACGTCAACGGGTAAAGTTGCAAAGTGGAACACCAACTTCGAGTAAAATCAGCATTGGCTACGTGGTTTGCTTTGTATTTATTATTTACAAAAGTCGAACGTTGACAGCGCAACTTTTTTTCCTTACAAATTGTAAATTTTCATTTTTCATTAATTTCGATAATCTAAATCTTACATTGAACTTCGTCAATGTTTGGTCTCGCTTCAAAAAATTGTCGTTTAAAAAGGCAATTTTAGATATCGAAGGTAAAAAAAGAAAAAAAAAATTGTGAGGAAAAATTTGAGAAAGGGGGACGCGTGTGATGTGGATTTATATCGCTCTTACCCAGGCCCACACGGTATTCGGATATGGTATAAGGGTTGTAAATAAAGTAAATGAGAAGAAATGATCGGCGAAACGGAGCGGAGAGGAGAGACGGCGGTGGAATTAATTATAGAAGAGTAAAAGAAAATGAGGAATGGGATTTCCACACAATAACCGGGGGACCTCGAGAGCAATACATTTTCAATTTAGCTGATTTAGTACAGGTGATTGCTTCGCTGGCTATATACTGGTTATGTTTTATACAATAATATATGTATTATGTACACCCAAGTACATAGCTACACGGACGTGGCTTCGGCCAGCGATCGAGAAGTCAACCAATCGCCTCTCGAGTTGATAGAAAAACGCAAGAAAATCCTAACTCGTGATACAAAAAAAAAAGGGTGAAGCGAAAACTCTGTAAGAAAAAGGTTCTCGATATTTTTCTAAAATAGAGTATTCTTACACTATATCAGGTACTTGGATACAAACGTACGAAGAATTGGAAAAGTATAGATTACGGTGTAGAAAAGTGTGATTTTCGTCTCGTGTGAATGAAAAACAGAATTAAAAAATCTCGCAAAAAAAGTTCAATGACGCGATTTGAGGATGAAATTCGTAAATTGTACCCAACACAGAATAAAATTCTTCGGCAAAAAGGAAACACTGTCTGTGAGATAAGGTGGAGAAGCGGAAACGAAATGAGAAAATAAATCTAGGAAAAAAAAGTAAACATAAAAAAAAATAAAATAAAATTAAAAAAAAAAAAAAAAAAACAGAAAAAAAGGAAACCAAGAAAATCCGGGCGATACAGAAGAAAAGAAGAGATCAGACTTTAGAGGGATGAAGACGAGTATCTACCGTTCTCGGGTATCCGGATATAACATGGCCTAATTTGTTCTCATCTACGTTCACCCTGGGATTTCGTTCGCAAAATTACGTTAGAATCATCGGTGAGCTCCCGCTGGGCAGAAACTCCCAATGCAATTACTTATACTCACAATACATACATACATATATGTATATATGCAATATATATGTATTGTATATGTCGTTGGGCACACAAAAATAATATTGGACACCTATCGAGTTTTCTTTTCCTGCACCTCTGACGCGTCGTTCTTTTCTTACCGTTGCCGAGATTCGTTTTTTGCCCGTTCCAACCTTTATTTCTCGCATTTCCCCAAAAATTGTTGACCCCTTTTTCCGGCACACCATAAATCTTCGAATGCGAGAAGTATACATCGGCAATGATTCGGGCGTAAAGAGAAATAGCAAAGAGAAGAAGAGTACGAGAGAAGGCTGAAAAAAAAAAAAAACAGATGGGAAAAATAAGAATAAAATCGCAGCTTCGGTAAGTTTTTTGGTAGAAATTTCTGTACAAACTTTGGTGGAGATAAATTACTTGACTGTTTTAACAGTTTTCTTCCTTGGTTAGGCTAAGTTATACATTGGGCGGTTGTGGTTTGCCGCCAGCTGTTCCGACAATTAACTTTGAACGATCTATCTTAATTGAAGTATAGAATAGAAAAATATCTGATTGACAAAATTAAGCGGGGTCAAATTTGTGACACATTTTACGAACCCAAACTTGATAGAGGAAATATTCAGCGTTCACTTGACACGGTTTAAAAAATGAAAAAGCTGAAGTTTCAAGTGGAAAATCTATCGTTTCCAAAAGTTGCCAAGTTCGAGCTCACATTGTTATAGACGAACTGAACGGATTCGCAAATCTTTTTATCGTCTGAATACGAAAAGTACATACTCGACGACGTTATGTAGAAAAGCCGCCTTTCAGCGGTTCAAAAGTAGTTCAACGTTTGATAAATACCCTCTCAGAATTGAACGCAAGAGGTCAAACGAATTCCGGGCAAACATGTTTCCATGCAAAGCCGAGACCGAAGAAGAAATAAATTTTCCGAACTGTACAGGAAGAAAGTGAAATAGTATTGACGCCGATTACGCAATTTTAGATTTCCGAGGTTACGCATGCTGTAAATTCGGGAAGCGGTAGACGTGCAACCGTCAAAGAGAGAATCATCCCAAAGCTCTTTCTCCCTCTCTCTTGCAACAGTCCTTTAAAGAAGCCTTTTTGGAGAGTATTACCGTGTCAAAAAGCCCGGTTGAACTCAGCGCAGGCGAAAAACGCGACGTGCATACCTACGTTTAAGGACACATAACGAGGTCGGCGGTAAAAGAGAAGCGCATATTAAACACGCCATTAGAAGAGATTTGATCCGACGATGGCCCGAGTCTGCGGGGCCGAATGATTTCCCCTGACGGCTGCTGCCTGTGCAGAGTTTAGTCGGTATACTCACAAAGAGAGGACAATCAGGCAAATGGCGTCGGCTGCGAGGAACGTCTTCGCATTCCGTCAGTAATTGCCGGTATTACTCGAGGCCAACGGGCAGAGTTCTCTGCCAAGATTCGCCCGGTTCCTGCCATATCATCGTCGAAAAGTCTCTCGTTGTGCAGGGTTCACGTACCTCGGTGCCACGTAGACCTTGACAAGCGAGACAGCAGGCTCATCACCGATTACCCGAACGAACACGCCCTCGGGTACCGAGACGTGAAACAACCCTTCGAAAAGCTAAGCGTGAGGAGTTATTTTTTCGCTGCAAAATTTGTCCTCCGGAGAATCGGAGAATCGGCACGAATGCGAAATGTGAGGAAAATTTTAGAGGCGGACCGATGAAACGAGTCCGACGCGTCACCCTTAAGAGGATGATGAAAACGAGATGCTCGTCACGTTTTTTGAGGAACGATGATAAGGGTATCGGCGTGCTTGATGGCGAAAGAATCGCGCCCTGCAAGGGCGGCTGGCATTGAGCAAGAGTATCGGTGATAGAAGAGCCGGGGAGATTGACGGCCGGGTTTCACGCCGGCTGCCGGGGATCAAAGCGAGGGTGGGAAAATCTACAATTCCCAGCCGCACCTCCGAGCAAGCTTCGTCGCGGTATAATCCGGGACGCCAAAAATATTCCGCATTGTGTGAAATACGCTCGTTTGATAACCGCGCTCTCCCGGCATATTTAAATAACCCGTCTCAGCCCCGCGAACTCACGAGCACACGTGTATAGAGGTATATAAAGGGGATTTAAATAATGGATAAAAGATGAAAATTTCACAGCGTTAATCATCCTGATATCCGGGCAACGTGTCGCCGTCTTCTATATGTACAAAAGATTAACGAGCCCGGACGAGATAGTGAACCTTTGCTAGTTTATTTTGCACAATGAACGAGGACGAAGCTTCGTACTCTCATCGGCCGTCTCTTTCTTCTTCACCCCGTATTCGTAGAATGTTGGGAGCTCGGCGTCGTGAAAGGCGATTCTGGATCGATCGATAAAGGACTGAATTGGGCAGGGATATACTAAAGGAGATAAATTTTTCATTCAATTTATACCCAAAGTTGAAAAATATCATGGTATATCGAATACACGATATAACTCAATCATTTTAAACACGTTACGAAAGGTTGTGGGAATAATATGTACAGGATATTTTTTAACAAGCAGTTTCCTAAAGTGGATAACCAACTTCGCGCGTACAATGTGTGGATAAATTTTTTCGACACTTTGCCAAAGTTCGCTGAAATCCTTTCTAGATAATTGTTCCGCCAAACTCCGCCGAAACTCACGCAAGTTCACAATATTCTCGAAACTTTACTGAGAAACTTACTTACTTACTTACGTACTTATAATTTTATCACCCTGATAAAACTAGTTATCCACCCTACCGAAAATTTTCTTTTGTAATTTTTTTTTAAACCTAATTCCGTAAAACTTCTTAAAACCCTTAGAGCACCTCTATTAACAACTATACCAATGTTTCAAATAACTTTTTCTACAAGAAAAAGTAGGTTTGTCTTTCCTCGTTCAACAAACCCGCGTAGAATCGCTCCGACATATCAGCAAGAAATTCCTGAATAAACGATGAAGAAAACAGTTTTTCAACTTGGACGATGACGTTATAAGAGTACAAGGCATGCTTGGCCTGATATCACTTGAAGTATCATCAGCCTTGGTCGGCGTGAAGAGCGCCGGTTCGATCAATTCCAATCGCGGTAAGAGTACAAGGGACATAAGAAGGGATGTTTTCCGGGCGATCCATCAATCCGCAACGTCGTCTGGCGAAAGTTTGCGAAACGAGGTACGGTATGTGCGTGACGGCGGAGCCGAACACACTCTCGACTCCGTGCAAGAAGACTCGAGTAGGGAGGACGGAAGGAGGTACGGAAGAGAGGACAAGGACTAGCTAAAACTATTCCACTTAATACGATATCCTTTGTCCTCGAAGTCGAATGGCTTTGTCGTTGCACAAAGGGCCGTGACGCGCACGCCCTCCCACACCACGGCATCCATCCTCATCTCGACTTGTACCGTCAACGGAATTCTCCTAGCCAAAGGCCAAAAGCCAAGAGTCGAACCATCGATAAAGCGCAGTGTGCCACTGTGGACGACGCGGTCCGTTTGATTTACTATTTTATTTTCTTTCGCGGTCCTCCACTATTTCTTTTTCCTTGCCATCGTCGCTCTCCGTTTTTCCCCCCCGATCGCGAACCTTCCAAGAAACAGATGGATCTGACCCCGTGAATATTTCATGAACCGATATGTTGCGCGAATCAGATTTTATATATACATTTCAGGAACTTCTGAACAGACGCCGCAAGATCCATCGGACTTTGTGCGTTCGATACTCGGACCCTTCGACGGGGTGAGATTAGTTGCGAATTGAACTGGAATTCGCGTTCGTTTGATAACTGTGAAGTAACTCGTAAGCTTGGTAATTTTGTGTGTTTCAGTGTGTATTTTTCCTTTTCGCCGCTGTAATAACTGTTTTTTTTACCACCGCCTTTCGTCATTTTCAATTAACTCCACAGCCCGTACGCTCTGGAATTTCGCGGTTTAATTAGGAAGAGTCAAACGAATAGCAGTTCGCGAAAAACGACTAGGGCTCGAGGCTGTGGTGCTGGCCGAAGGTCGAGGGTCGAGGGTCGAGGGTCGAGGGATGGCGGTTGAGCTTTATAGGGTTCAGGCTAATTCGTTGCCCATTACGTGAGGGTAAATTGAAAAAATGTGAAAACTCCGAGAGACGGACTCTCTGTAACTGCGGCTGTAAATAACTGCTTGTTACACAAAGTATACGTATAATATTGTGTACGGGTCCGTCGGAAGGGATGATGGGACGCGTTCACGTCATCTCGGATGGTACGAAGGGATACGAGAAACGATCAGGACTTCGATGCAAATCATCGACATCTTGATTTTTTCATGCACGTTGGAAGGTGAAAGACAGATCGATGGATAGATAGATAGGTAAATAGATAGAAGCGTTTATTCGCCCTGGAACAAATCCACTCAGGCGGCGTACAGAAAACACGTATAGACATAAAACGAGGGTTAAAAAGGAATAACAAAAGAAGGAGATAAGAATAGGTAAAATTAAATAGAACAAAAATGAGTAATGAATAAAGACAGAATAGTAAATAAGAAATATAATTGATAAGTTAACAAAATAACTGAAGAGGCAAAAATATGAGCAATAATATAAAAAGAATAGATAAAAGTAAAATAAGATTAATTAGGATAGTAAAATTGATAAAAGAATTGGTAAGGTATTAAAATAAGAACGACGTTCGCGTACGGTAAAACAGATAAAATAACATCAAACTAGGACATACTGCAAATATTTGAGCATCACAAACTCGGATACATGAAAAAATATAAATTAGTCAATAAATAGATAAGTGAAAAAATTAAAAAATGGATAAACGTAGCACAGAGAAAGGAAAGGGAGAAGAGCCGATGCCCGCTACACAGATGCCCGGTGATCTTCACCCCTCCGATTGATTGCTTAGAGTTCACCGTAAATGAGTTGCCCACAGAATTCATTACCTACCGTATCTCACAATCAATGACAAAAACCCGCGCATGCATTCTCATGGGCGGCAAAAAAAGGATCGTTTCATCGTTTCAGCAGGCCGTTTCAAATTCTCGACCGCAGTATCGGGGTTTCGATGCAGTTTCGAAGTTTCATATTGAATTGGAAATCGATTACGCGGCTTTTTTTTTCAATCCGGGACGATGTGAGGGATATTTACGGAAACCGGGAGACAAAAAATTACCCGCCAAAAACACGGGGGGAATGTGAATTCTGGCTATTAGCTACCACCGGCCGAAGTTCTCTAATGCAATCCGATTCGGATAATGATACTCATGGGAGTACATTAATCACCGCGAAATGACGTACGCGAAATATCGCCGGCGGTGGTGATGTTAACTTTTCGAAAAAAACCATCGCTTCCGTCAACCTGCGCGGAATATGTGACGTCACGTACGTACAACTCGATGTTAAATAGATCCGCGTTGCAAACCGGTCCGCGGAATCAACGACATCGTTACGTTATACCATCGCGACGAGTGGTTCCTATGAGGTTGTTGGCTTCCAAAACTGGAATGTTTTTGAAATTTGACAGAGGACTGACTTTTAATGCTATTGAAATACCAAAGAACGAAAGGATTTCCGATGTGTCGTTGAACGCAGGCTGTGCGAGGGTGGTAAATTTCAAACACAAGCTGATCGTTGTTTCCGCTTCGCAGGTGACGAAACCTACTTATGGAAATCTCGTTGGGTTTTCGTTTTTGTAGGCCTTTTCAACCGCGTCGTTCCCTCAAACTCCTTCCTCCTCTACGATTCTTATTCGAAAAGTTTTAGGAATGCCCGACTGGCAGACCGAGATTTCAATAATAGATAGAAGCCAGCACCAGTGTGGGAAAAAGAGCGACTTCCTAGATAAGGAGATTTCAGTTTCTCAATGGGATGCGGTTCAAAGGAGTCTTTGCCATCAGAAACGACGTCGGTTCACCATGGAAATTCTTGTATTCCGATACCGCAACTCTATCTCTCCCTCTCTCACTTTTTCATGGCAGACATGCAAGAAGCTCCCCGTAAATTGCTTGCCAAGAAATTTTGAAATTTCGATTCGTGTCAGGATCATGGTACACTGTATACATACAGTTTTCCGTACCTGATTACACCGGCTCTGATCGACTTCCCGGAGACGCGCATGACAAGGATAAGTAGCTCTGCGATTTCTTCGTCGGTATAGGAAGCAAGGAATTCTTTCATAGTTGGACCCCTTGTGGACCCTTAACGTCCTATTACAACCTATTCCGGTACTCTCCGTGATACTCCTCTCACACGAGAGTCTGTTTGTTGTTTTGAGGTCGTAAAAAAATACTGCAGCAGAGTCCGGATCGGTCCAGACCTTAATATTCAGAGATTAATATTCAATGACTGAAATTGTAGATTCTATGGTAAACGACCTGCAGAGGTCTTGAGGATATAGAGGATAGAGAACCCGTGTAGAGGTTTTAAAGATGTCCTACTTTGAACCTAAACGTGGAAGGAATGGAAATATCGTCCAAGTTCAGTTCTAGAATAGGTTCTCTTTTCAACACAAATTTAGTCCTCGACAAGTCTTACCAAATGTAGAATTTGCAGCCGTACACGAGGGTCTAAATTTCGACTTGGGTCGTTACGGTTTACACGATGTCGGTCAGGACGTAAGATCCGTTCCTTCTTCCGGTCACGTCGCAAAGATTTCCTACAATTCGCCCATAGGTCCACGAATCCCCCGTCACTCGGATTGCTCGAGTCTAAATCTTGAATTCGGGTCAACTGACTGCCATGGGGGAAAATCCATCACCTGAGCACGATTCGCGCTACCTCGAAGACAATTGAACAACCCGAACAAATAGAAGCCGATGATTACATCGAGGACAATCGAGTCGCTCTACAGAGGGGCGCAAAACGCTACTTGGCTAATTACACTTGGCTTTGCGTCAAGGTGGATGGAACTCCGGTCCTATTTCTACCACCCGAGAGAATCCGGGTGCCTACCTGTGTTCGTCAGGATTGATTTCGGGTGAGGTGGGCAAACAGGAGTCGCAGCGCCGGGGTTTCTCGGTACAGTTTCTGCTGCCAAGACACAGAGAGGGTTAAATTCCCGCCAAAGTACGCGTGTATTCCGTTTGCGAATAATATTCCGCCAAGGAGTGTTGCGCTCCTCGTAGTATTAGACAGATTAAACTTCTTCTCTCCGCTTACCCATTCAAACAGACTCCGTACGAACTGCCGCTGGCAGGCTCTATCGTCAAGCTCGAACTTTCTCATTCGAACATTGCAGCGAGGAAATTCTCAAGTAATATACATTGTACAGGTGTTGACTGAAAATTTAACGGCAGGAGAAGCTGTCCGACAAAGTAAAATCACGCAGCTGTCGACTCAATTCATTACGAGAGTGCATAAAAATATTTGCCCCCCTTTACCGAGCGTTCACTCGGGGTAACAAAGCTGCAATATTTTCACTTTCGCAAACTTGTTTCCGGGACGAGAAATTGGTAAACTATAGATTCGTTCTCCGAGTACCAATCCTGACGAAGAGTTGTTCGTTTCCACTGCTCCACCTGTTTTCAAGGGTGTGCGGTCCATTCTTCAAAGCATCTTCACCACGCGATCCGGTAGCCGATTCAAGTGCGATCAAAGAAATAAATCGTCCGCAACCACCCCTGCAGATTCCTCCCTTCTTTTCTTTCGTTTTTTCTTTTCCGTTCTCGGTTTTCTCACTTGAGAACTGCAGCGGGGATGATCGAACAGCGATTATAACCGGTGTCGGGGAATCGGAGGAGGAAGAAGAAGAAGAAGAAGAAGAAGTTCAGCCGAGGAAAATTCAATTCGCTGTCTCGTAGCCGCACGGGCTATTATGCGCATTCGAACTTGTGAATACCGTCGTCGTTCCGCGGTAATTCGCGTCTGCAAAACGGACGAACCTTTCGAGTCTGCGGAAACGGTATTCCAATATTTCTCTGTCGCTTCCACGCTCGAAACTTCAAAGTTTCACAGTTCTGAAACAGGGAAATCGAGCCGATGCAGGTTCACGAGAACTTGATCACTCTCCCGTTAATCCACCACCGAGATAAATAACCTCCGACGTATAAGGTATATTCTCACCATGCAAATTTATGCAAATTATTTGCACGTGCGATCGAACATTGACGGAAGACGAATTAGACTGCAGATTTTCCCGTCGAGCTGGCTGATGAGAAAAGTGTCGCTTCACTCGGATTCGGTTCATACCGAAGTTGTGCGGATACTTTCAACAGCTTGTAACACGATAATTTCGCTAGCCTAGAAAAATTATGCGTAGAATCGAAATGATGGATCGTTGTTGGCTTTGTCCCGTGAAAGAAAAAGCCGTTCAATTCCACTCCAATTCATCTTACGACGCGGTATCAACAACAGAATTTTCCCCGATCATTTTCCCGATTTGGTTCAAATTTTCCATACCCGACAAGAGTATCGGGGCGTATAAGCAGATCATCCGGTATTCGCGGACAATTAATCTTGGGATTTGATCAAGGATCTGGGCATAAATAACCCATAAATCACGCGATGCCGAGGCGCGTTCGTTATCGAATCAACATTCCCCCGTGTCATCCTGCCGATAACTGTGATCAGTGCAACGTGTCGGGTCGGATTGATTTTCCCCTGCGATAGGTAATGCGGGCTTGAACGGGGTGGTTCGGGTCCGGGTGCAAGTGTCGCTCGGTCCGGTGGAAAGAGGTGAATTTAGCATTCGGGTGGCTCCAGGTGCGTAAAAACTTGGGGTGTCGTCATGCCCGCGGACTCCGGATGATCGCAATATGGGAATGCATCCATCGGATGGTGCGGATATGCCGTTGGTGTGCAGCGTCGACGGGCGTATTTGCATGCGACGACACGGGGTGACGGGAAATTGTAGTTTCCGTAATTTGATTGCAGCGTAATCGAATTCCTGTTTATTTCATTTTCAACTTCGTACACGCGCATACAGCTCTACTCCCGCTATACGTCTGGTTGCAGCAGGTTATAAGCTGATAGTATCGTCTGCTGAATTTCCGCCTATCCGCTCCTCTCCCGCCACCTGCGATGTGGATCACCGAATACGGAAGTACCTGCATTCACCGAAGTGCGAAAAAGTGAGATGGGGGGGGGGTCAAAATACCGAGGGACCAACAAGTCGAATGGTCGAAAACACGAAATTTTCGAGACACGAATTTTAAAACAACGACAGATCAGCCTACCGACGAGATACGGAAAAATGAAAGTTCCGATACACCGGGAAATTTTGGCGAAATGAGTATCGTTACGCCAGGACGTTTCAATGTTATTTCAAACAGAACAAAAAACTGATACCTGCAAGTAAATCAAGAAACAATAGTGATTTTACCTAATAGATTTGTCATCACAGGTGAAAAACTCATTTTCGATTTTTGACCAGAGAATTCCATTTTTTGCTTACGGTAGAAACTAATATTAGTTTACTCGGTGCGTGTTCGGGCTGTGCAGGGAAAAAATATGTACAATGAAAAAATATTCGAATAATTAAAACATTGGAAAATGAAACGAACGTCAATCAAATTGAATTTCAGTGAAAACAGCACCCTTGTGGTTTAGGGACGAATGCAAATTAAAAATGACGAATTGTAGTTGCCTGCAGCGATTTTACCGAGCATGTTGTTGAAATTTTCGCATCTTTTTACACCCAACGGGAACAATCGTTCCGGAAAATGAAAACAATTATCGTGCACGTAAAATCGTTATTACTATCGCGAGTTCCACTCGAACGATTAGTTTTGAATTGAAACGTAATAAAACTGCGGAAGTGTCCTATAACCGAGAATTTCCCGAACCGTGTCGTCATGTTATATATACACCGACTCGTTAGCTATGATCTTAAAACTCGACTGGTTTTATTTCACTTCTTATCGCAAGCATTTTTCTCTCGTCAGTCATCATTCAACGACGTTCTCGCAGCTCTGTACAATTTCTAAAGACGTAACGACCGTGATCGGTAATCAAGATCACCAGACTGGAAATTGGAGCCGAACATACGTATATATAACGCGAGCGGATTACAAATCCGTCTGAAAATATCCTTTGACGACATTCGCTTACATATACCCAGTATATTTCATCTTCCTCCTTTTCTCATATTTCGAACAAACCAAACTCGGTCAACGCGTTATACGAGTAGTTTATAATTTTGATTCTACCTCGGTCCTACACGGCGATGATAAAAATAAAGAAACCTACAAAACTTGGCTATAAAATTCTGCGCTGAATAAACGTGGTTCGCATTATTCATCCGCGGCCTACTTCAGGTGCAGCAGCCGTAGACTCGTACCTTCCATTAGCCTGATTAAGTACGCGGCTCTTTACCTGGGAACCGGCTAATCTATAACTCCCGTCGTCCTGTTTCCCAGGTATGGGGAAGTAATCGAGTGCATTTTTCCGCCACGACGTACATTTAATGCTTACAATATATATATATATATACATAGCTGCACTTGTAGGGGATAATGGACGCGATAATTAAACCAGCAATCCTTCAGCAGCGGCGATTATATCGAAAGGTTTTCGTATCTCTCTCCAACTTTCCGCGAATAATCGTAACTCGGGAAGATTAGGCGGATCGGAATTCTTCGATAATTTTGAAACCGCTGGGACTCAATCGCTCCGAAATTCAAGTTCTTCGGTCCGGTACCTACTTGCGGTCCCTTGGTAATGAAGTTTGGTTGGATAACGTCGGGATCAGCGACGTTGCGGGTGAGCCGGTGGACGCGTCCATCAATTCGAGCACCGCGTTCATTAAAGGCTTTAGCCCGCCAAATGGGGCATCGAATGAAAAATGCTCTCGAGAGTAGGCGCGTGACATCGTCAATGATCGGCTGACGGAACAAATGGAGCCGAGGTTGAGGCCGGGGAAATCGATATGTGACCGCATTGACCCTCCGGAATTCGGTACCGCGGCGTACATTTTCAGCCACCGGCCGCGGGATGTTTAATTAAATTATTATTATTAGGTATTATCGGCAGGTGTCTATGGAATCGGGAAAAAAAGATGCGGTTATACCCCGATCTTACTTTCGTTTTTCCCTGTCATTCGACGTGAGGATTGAGTTGTAACGTTTGTGTAACAACGGATGTTTATCGTCTGAAATTTGATGAACCATGATAATAAAAATATACTCATATTCTTGAGAACCAACTCCTTGAAATTCGTTCAGATATTGTACAGTAACGATTGTTTACCGGATGTTTTGTTGCGTTAACGTTACTGGCTTCAACCTCGTCATTCGACTTCATCCATTGCGACGAATGCGAACCGCAAAAATTAAGCTACGCAGAATTGAAACAGCGATTTGTGAGCTTCAATATCTCAGGGCGCAGTTATTTTATGTAATCTGAAAAATCGAGCTTTCTGAGATTTACCGACGCAGTATTATGGAAAATTGAAAAAATATCTGACGTAGCTGCGGGGCGATTAAAATAATACTCCCGGAATCCAAATATAATCACAAAATAAAACATCTCCACAAGTCCGGTAGGTAAAATTTCGTAAAATATAATTGAATATCGACTCTATAAAATGATTGATTGCCAGCGAATTTTCCCGCAGCGTCGAGTTAATTTATCGCGATGTATAATTTTCTTTTTTTTTTCCCCTCTCAGCCCTTTCAATCCCCGAATAAAAGAGTGTTATCAACTGACAGGAAATGCCTAAAACATGTGCTTCAAAAAATTTGCTCCACTACAAGAACGAATACAACGTAGACGTGTGGATGGATACCTATCGATACGCCGAAGAGATGCAGACATCAGTCAATTCACAAGCGAACAGAGAAAACTGGGGATAGAGATAAAATGCGGGGATCAAGAGAAACGGAATAAATTTTGATATTCGTTCGAATCTCGTAAGTAAACAGGGGTGCAGAACAAACGGAAGCTGAAACGAATCCTCCGTGCGATTGACTCGCGGGATATGTCGAAGGAATTGGCAAAGTCTGCAAGCTCCGCGCGACGCCGGAGCAAACAGAGGTTCAAGTATTAACCCTTGACAGGCAATGAAGGTAGAATCCCCTCGCCCCGAAAATCTTGTGCTCTTGGAGCAGACTGCAAGGATTGAACCCCTTCAATGTTCATTTTAGTTTGTTTAGTTCAACTTAATTGCTTTCATCATAACTATGTTATGCGAAATTGTTTGTCTTTAGTTAAAAAAAATAAAAATTTCGCAAGCGTTATTAGAAGCTGAGATATTTGAAATTAATTTCCGCTGGATATTTTTTACACTCATTGCCATGAGATATACGGTTTGGATCGAGGGGTTGCTCACTTAATAAATCATTGAACGGTTTCATCCGAAAGCAGACAGGCAATCGCTGAAAGTCGCTGAAAATCGCTCGAATCGTACGATTCCTAATTTCCTCGTGATTTCTCAAAATGTATGAAATATCATGGGGGAATCAAAAAAAACGTCACGTGATTTCGCGAATCGCTGGGAATCACGCATCCCCTTTCCAAGCAAGCAAGCATTCATCCAAGGTCTATGTATATAGATATATTCTCGATGTCGTCTGATGTTATAAGTGAAAAAAGTTCAAGTCTTCACGAAAACGTCTATGAGAGAATAAAAAAAATTATTCTAACTTCTTTAATAATTTATATTATTCATTGATTACCCGCGTATCCCTAATCGTAAATTAATTATTGCTAATCTATAATAATTAATCAATGTTCGTTTCTCGACAGTGTAGAAATCAATGATTTCGGAAATTTAGAAATCACTCGTAATCGTTGGAATCGGCAGAAATCACACGAAGTCGCAGGTTATCTCACTGATTCGGAAATCATGGGAATCGCAGTAAAAATCGCAAGTAATCGATCCTTTTGGAAATCGTCGTGCCACTGAATTTGCGAGTGAGCAACCTTTTGGTTTGGATATTTGCCTGTCGGGGTTAAGTACGTGAACAATCCACGTTGAATTTTCGTTCTCTTGTTTCGCGAGTAGAGAAGCAGATGGTCGAATTGCAAAAAAACTAAACCAGCTCTGTTTCCGTCGCACGATTCCGACACTTTAGACGTGGCCGGTTTCGGCACAGCAGCCAATGGCTTTCAGCAAATAACCCTCGAATTTGGTGATTGAGTAACAATCGCCGCATAACGTGATCGAACGATGTCGGTCGATAGGCTGCCATGAAAATTGGTACATGAATTCGGCATTTAATCATCGCACGAGGTACCCGACGCCCCCATGTTTACCGCTGGTAATTGCTACACAACGCGTGGCAAAAAGCTAACGAGAATCGAAAATACAGAAGTCTTTCAAGTCGTTTTTACAGTGAATTATTGAAAGCGTTCAAAGTCTCTGTAAAGTTGCAAAGCTGAGGATGCAGGTTGATTCGCGATGCTCAAATCAAGGTTTGAGAAGCGAAACCAAAGATGCTCGAGTTAGATATTGTACTTGAAAAGAAAAAAAAAATATATCAACTCGACGTGGACAAAGAACAGAATAACCAAAAACTTGTCATTTAAATTGAGAAAAATTGACTGTCAACGTTATAGCCGCAAGGCGGTTAAACCGTGAAATACTGAATCATTAGCTCCTTCATATCAATGCGCTCAACCAATCCCGATTTTGGGTCGTGCAGCTATCCTTTGGTGAATTTTTACTAAGTCTCGCTGCGTTCTTTGGAGGCAAGGCGCCTGCCTGCTCAGAGCCTTGGTAGCGGGACTTAATAATTATTTTCCTTGGGCATAGTTTTGGGTATGAGCAATTGTAAATTTTTGCCCAGGGGTTGCTCGGGTGTCATGCTCTTGGTGACAAGGTGGTATGGCCCTCGTTGACACCCCGCCCATACTTGTCAAACTTAGTTGATTCCGTATCGAATGTCCGATGTGTAACCACTCGGGACGAGTTGCCGGGAATCCTTCGAGCTTCGCGGTACAAAAGGTGAACCCCTAACACGGTATGTTTTTCCGGCTTTTTAAAAAGCCGCGGGACCGTTGGTGATTAATCATGTATCGGGCACTCAAGAAATCAGATGCCGATGCGAAGTCAAAAGTCTCGCGTACCGTGAGAATTCATTCGGTTGAAATTGAGTGAGCCCGATACGTTCTGAACAGTGGGACGAAACAGCCATCCATACTATTGCTCGGCAAGTTTCTATCGCGAGACACGTTTTCACGAGCCTTTCAACGGCGGGTGAAACAGTGAGGGCACCACCGTGCTTCTCTCGGTCATGTGACTCGGGTCTCGGGTACGCACGTGACCCTCGTGACACTCCGTCAATACATGCAATGCATGCCGGAGAGTGACGCTATCTCTGAGCCATTACTGCAGGCAGCCGGATTATGGTTTGGCGCTCTTCCGTCAATTCCTGGCTAACCGGGCTTCTAAAAATAAGACGCTTAAAACGATGTTCCGAAAGTAGGAGAGGTGAATTTCAATAATAATAATTGTCTTCGAGCTGTTCGTCCGATTACCGAGTCTTGGTGCGTAATTTCGTGCTTTTGAGGAACAATTTCGAGTTTCAAAATTTTGGATTTATTTGAAAATTCTCTACCTACTTCCAACTGTCAAGGTCAACCGTGATTGCAATAGGATACAACGATTTTTAACGTCTCAGCGACAGAATTCAGAATAATATCGGACACGCAAGAAGTTGATTTTGCTACTGTATTTTACATGGTGTTATTTCAATTCTTACAATTCGTAAATTTTTATCTTTAGGAAGCTCGAGACTTTCGCAATTTGATTATCATTTATTCAACTATGTCCCAATCAAATATTGAGAACAATTTACTTCCAGTTTCAAAGTCAAAAAGTTGCCCTTGATTGTCATTTTTAACTTTGATGATCTGTAAGACACCTTTAACAAGCGTTAAATAAATCCGTACAAGTAATCGTATATTGTAAGAGCTCTGCATTTGAAAAAAATAAATTTTCAACAAAGTTGGGGTTGATCGGGTTATCATGGCGGAACGCTTAAAAAACAACAACGTATTTTGCACTTTTAGAACGGCTTTGACGGCTATGAGTTTGCGAAATATATTACTTACCTAAAAAACAAAATCATTGAGGGCATCATCGCAATGCCAGCGGCCAATCACACTCGACCATGTGACCCACCGTAAATCCGTGTTCGAGTGGTGACGTGATCTCTAACTCGCGGTTCGCGATCCCCGCAACGTGATTTAGCGCAATCTTACGCGTTGGTTGAATTAAAATCAGTAGAAAAATGATCTCTGGTGCAAAGACAATATTTTAAAAGTCGCGAAATAACCACAGAATACTACGTTCGTCGAATAATCTCGGTTCGTTCAGCTGATGAAATCTTGAGACCCGAAAACTTTCGATACCGCAACCAAAGGCGAGTCCAATCATCGAGATGAAATATTGCGGGAATTTCAATCCGCGCATCGAGCTCTTTGAGGAAAGCGACCGCAACGGATTTCATATGCTGATTCATCTATATTATTTTTCCTGATTTTGTTCGGGGTGTGAACGAATGTCACACAACTTGTCGCCAAGAGTACGACACCCGACGCACCCCTGAGTAAAAATTTAACCCAATTACCCGCAAATAACTCCGATGAAATACATATTAGGTCCCGCTGTTCCAAAAGTTCTAAGCAGTCAGGGATTGTCCGCAAAGAACACAGCGAGACCTAGTATGAATTTCACCGAATTAGTTAGTGTTCTGGGTCTGAGCTTGTTTAGGTGAGTTTTTGGGTTTCGGTTTTGTTAGACGATGCCTCCGAGGCCTGCCTGTAGAATTCATCGGGCAATTTTTATCGCGAGAAAACCATTAAGCGTTTCAACAGCATCCGCATTCATCGAAGAGGGCAGCAGGCATCGACAACGCCGTGCCTGTGACAGATTTTCGAAGGTAGAACAGAAGTCGAGGGGGAAACAAATCCTCTTTTAACAAATCTTACTCGAGTGCGCAAATATCGTTTGTTAAAAAAGCGTGAACTAAAAATAAAATACTAGTAAGTAAGTGTACCAGTTACCGACCCTGTCCCAATTACTGACCTGTTTTGGTTGTATCTGTTTGATCCTTAGTTCTAAAATTACAAAAAAATAAATTTGTAGTATTCAACCCTCTAGCAGTTGGTTTTAATAATCGAGAAATTCACAACTTGTACCGTCAATTTATAATTTTGTTTTCAAAATCTTCCCAAAAGAGTCAATAATTGGGTCTTAACATGGCAATAACCGGTACACTTACCTTTACAAGTTGTCAACAAATCCATGGATCGTGGATGATTTTGAGCACATTTCGCAAGGCTTGCATCGTGCATATGAGACTGATTGCTACGGCAGTGGCGCATTCCCAGGATATCACGTCATAACTCGGACGTGACAGAAATAATCGTTCATTGTTCGAGCCTCTCGTTAAGGATCAGTGCCGAGCCGAGTATAATGCGGGACCCGATGCACTGTACGAATCGTAGATTCCGTTCCGCAAAGAGGAGAGAACGAAAGACGATTCACGATCATTCGAGGGCGTTAATTCCCACGGTTTCGGACAAATTGCCAAACCTACACCACCCTGCGGATGAATAAAATTTTATTTCCCGAGAGGAGGTACGAAGTTTCTCTTTCGTCGGTGTTTATAGTTGGAGAAAGAAGGTGCGGGATGAGCGAAATGGGAGAAACGGAAGGGGCAAGCTCTCGTGAGTTTCTCGCAAATGGACGATGCGATTCGGGGGCTAAATGGTGAACCGTTTCGCGTTCCATCGTGCAGGCTAATCTACCGAAACTCCCTGCCCTTTATCTACAATTTCACTCGTAACTTCTCTAAACTCTAGCGTTGTGTGGTACACCAATAGAGAATGGGAGGATTCACACCTCGCGAATTAATACCGTGCATATAATAATTACACCGTATCGACGAAACTGATGGCCAATGTACTAGAAATGCCAAATAAATGATATACGGGTGTTTTGGATTACGATTCCCGAGAATTGTACCTAGCTGAAGCTTTCGAGAATCTGTCGGATAATTTTCATCTGATGTATATGCGTGTATATATAAACATGAGAATACTGGCCGCGATCCAAGGAGAAATATAATTTTTCAACTGTCGTTCCTGGCTTGTACTCGCGGTGTATCACCCGCGGTGCAACGCGGCCTCCTGAGGGACTGATAATCGGGTCGCTGCAGCAGAATTTTTATACAGTCGTATATTACGTCTGGATTCGTGTACAAGATATAAACCGACCACCTAGGCAAGTTGTACGAATACGATTCGGGTGTAAGAGATCTGGCATCACTGCCAGGTAAGGTAATACGTGAAATATTCGGAAAATATCATCGTATTTGCATGCATACATGCATGTGAATCGGTCGGAGTTACCTTTGAGATTTGATTCATAGCCGAGAGGATTTTTCGCCGGGTCAGATGTTTGCGAATTTCTCAATTCCGGGATATAAATTCACTGTCATCCGCAACCAACGGTCCTCTCAGAATATCACGAGTTAATCTATTTTTCTTCTTCGATCTATCCGCGTTTAAACGGAGGGGAAAAATGTCCGGGTACAAAAATTCATCGACTAACGTGGAGGAGTCGTATCGAAAATTTTGAAATTATTTCACGGTACGGAACGTAGCTACAACAGGTTATTCACACCCTAAACTTCTCTGATTAGTTGGTTACTTCATCATTCGGGAATCTGGAAACACGTATTAAACTTACAAATCGTCAGACGAAGTGGTACAACGGTAAGCAGTTGAAACGCAAGGTATAATCCAAGAACTCTGCAGTGATGAGATACCGAGGCTGCGAGGAGAAAGAGAGAAAGACAAAGAGAAAAGAGGAGGTGGTGAAAAGGAAAAGAAATATTTATCATCGTCGGTAGATGGAAGAGGCGAGAAGCTAAGAGGCAAAAGAAGGGTAGATGAAAGAACCTTAATTAATTGAAGTAGAGTGCGACTCATCAGGAGATTAGGAACGTAGCAAACGAAGCAACGCGCAACGGGACGATAAAAAGGGAGGACTAAATCCAACTTGTATAATTGCAGGATTGTGTCGTCGTAGAGTTTGGCCGAAATCTTCTCGAAAGAAAGAGAAGAAGCGATAAGAATTAGGGATATCCCGGCAAAATACAAGACTCGAGGAGGAACAAATCCGGGTACTAATTTTCATCCACGACTGAAGAAAAATAAAAAAATAAAAAAATCAGAAACGAACAACAAGAGAAAATCTCACGAGCGCCAAAATCAAGACCAAAAAATATCAGCGGACTTTCATTTCCTCGTTAACAGATCGATCGAAAGTAAGAAGTCTCTGAGAGTGATGGATAAACGCGAGGCGATAGACAAATGAGCATATTCGAAGAAAAGCTCGAGAAGTACATCGAGCCAATTAAGCCTTGTCAGACTTTCGGGATATCTTGTTACGCCTCGTTGTCGGGGGAGGCTCGTAAATCTGAACGTTGGTTCAATGGAGTGATTTCACGAGGCACGAGAATAGCACCAACTGTGTTCCTTATATGAGAAGAAAATAGAAATGATGAATGTTATCGATTCAACCGAAGACCGCAAGCTTGCTCGCGGCCGTGAAGATCCGAGATTCGATTTGATATGCGATAAATGCAGCTGCCTCTTGTCGTCAAAAAAAAATAACACAAAGATAAGAGAAATAAAAATGTCCTAACTCAATGATTTTATTCAACTTATCCTTTTAATCGTATGTTTTTTTTCGAGAAAAAAAAAACACGATCGTCGAGATGTTAACGTTGTACGACGACAATAATTCCATTCAATCCGTCGGCACACTCGGGAATGTGCGATTGTTCGACGCGACGCACTTGTAAAGCCAATTATAAACGGGATAATTGCACTTGATGACAATAAGCGGGAATCGAATTTTTCAAGAGATCACCACGGCACGTTTTTGTTCAACACAACAATAAACATAAAAGCGCGCTGATTAGTAGCGTTGTAATTTATTTTATCGTCCCGTGACGTCATCGTCCAGTATGCCTTTGATGTTGATCCTTTAATGAAATTGGAATTCGTTCGGAACGGCCCGATCCTGCCGGCGCGTAAAAACATTTATCGTGAATTTACGTATAATGCAATTCCGGAACCTAATTAACCTCTGTTCATACACCGTTCACTTAAATAATGCAGTATCAATGACGTGTGTATAATCCAGCCATATGAATTACCAACTGCCAATCGACTTTCCTCGCGCAACATTATTTACCAAATCAAGTAAAACCACGTTTCCATACTCGCGTGCCATCGCACGGTATTCCTCTCCGTTTTTCCGTCACTCATTTCTGTCAACCTATTTTTCCGAACTATGTTTGTCTATCCGAGGGAAGATGAGAGAGCCCCGGTATCTATACCGCGTAAACAAATTTCCGATATTTCTTCTGTACAAAGAACGTAAAATGTATGTTGTAGCTGTACAGTGTACGTATACATGTATAGTAAACATGGGAAGACACGAGACGAAGATTCGTTTAGATCTCGTTGCACCAGAATCAAAACTTCTCCAAAGATAGAAAAGTTTCCTGTATTTTATAGATATACCCTGGATCGCATGGGGAGAGAGGAAACGTCACACGGACGCGATGCTTGAGAGAAATATTTAAATATATTTTTAATTTTAAATATATGTATGGTATTTAAAATCACCAACGATATATGAATGAAAAATGGATTTTAAGAGCTACAAGATTTCTGTTGTTTATACTTACTTCGAATGAAATATATAGTTATAAAAGAAAAGTAACTAAAGTGTTTTGTTCGCGGTATAAGATTCTTGTTTAAAGAGAAGATTTATGTTTCGTATCGAAAAATCATTTATAATTATCACCTGTACACGTTTATAAGCACCTCGCCCGAATAATTGTACATGATGGAAAAATTAAAAATACCCTGAAGGACAGATCGGGAACACCGGAGGCGTGAACCAGATGAGTAAAACATCTACACATAGAACTGTTGGGACAATGCAGTTCCGTCAACCCACTTTAGCATTCGTTTGCATAAAAGACTCGAGTTATCGTCCATCCAGCCGACATTTTCTGGTAAAGGCGTGAAGCAAAGTTGACTTTATTGCGTCCATTTTCCACCATCCGACGAACAGAAACTTTCGGTGCATCGGAACGTATTGCCTAGGCAGTAACTTCCACGGAAAAACAGGGTATCGAACGATCAAGTTTCTTGATCCTCGCCAATGAGTGAGGATCTAAATCTCGAAAGACCAAAAAGTCGAGCGGTCAAGAACCCGAAATTTTTGAGATATCAATTTTAGAATAACGTACGATCGGTGTATTCGATAAATCACCCGGTGGAATAACTGTTTTTCCGAAAGTTCAATTAACCGAATGCTTTTGTATCCGAATAAGATATGGAAAAATGAAAGTTCCGATATTAAAGATCGACAGCGGCTAATACTTGGAAAATCCGAAAACATTATTTGTCGAATATCAAAGTTCGGAAGGAGCAAAATTTCAATCCGCAAAATGCAGAGGGACCAGAATCCTGAAAGGACGAGATACCATATCTCCTGGAAATTCGACAACTCGATGCTAGTTTTATCAAGATTAACTCATTGTATTAGACAATCGCCTCTGCCATCAAAAAAAAAAAGAACGCAAAGGAACAGGCGACATATTTTTAATAACATTCAAAAAGTGCATCTTTTATCCCGTACGTCTGATTTATTCGAGATATTATTACATTAAATAGTGTTCCACATTTACTTTCGTGCCCTCGTGTCACTTCAAGAGCTTAACGCCATCGATTAGCTGCAACTGGTGACGTTGGAGAGAATAAATGTGCTTCTGACGTCATCCAACCTTTCGGTATTTTGTCCATTCTATCTCAGTGGGTTTCGGCATTTCGACCTCTCGAGTCTTTGGTCGGTTGTTATTGATAAATTCGGATTCGAAAATATTCGAAAAGGGCACCAGTCTGTCATTTGAGAAATCGGTTTCTCGACTCTTCGGTGTTTTCGCAATTCAATACTCAGCACTTCGTAATCTAGCCCATTCTCAAGAAAAACAAAATCAAAAAATTCTGCATAAACTAACGTTTCTACAATACAGGTATTCGAATTTTTGGTTCTTCTACGTTTCCAACCGTCGGTGATTCGACTTCCGGAATTTCTTCCCGTCGACTTTTTGGTCTTTCGCAATTTTTGCACCCCACCCCTCGCCGACGAAGCACACTCACCGCGTAATGCCGCAGAGCCCCCCGTGGGATTTATCGGGAATTGTCTTTCGTCTCGGATTACCGAAGGCGTCGCACGAATCGGAGCCGAACCTGTCGTCCGTCAGAATCGTCATCAATGCCTGCGCGGAGTCCCGCAGGATAGCCGCCGGCCGACCGTTCCTTACTTCGGATAGAAATCCAATCCAGAATCACGCGCACAAGCGCAGAAAAACAGGCCAACCGCACTGCCTCGTTTTATATGGATCCCGCATGAACGTCCCGGGGGAACCAAGGGTGACGTTTTCGATTCATTTTTTCAACCCCCTTTCCGCTATCTTCCAACCTCGCGCACAAGGCTTTTCTCCTCGCCACCCTGCGCGCAATCAACTTGCGAAATAGTTTCGCAAGGGTATTGAGAACGACTGTTACATATCTGCGATCTTGTTTCGTCATCAGGATCCGATCAAGTTTGCAATGAAAATTTTTACCTCTTGAATTATTGTCGTTGTTATTTTTTCGCGGAGGTAATCAGCGTGCAAATATTTTTTTCACACATGAATGATTTATCGGAAATCCGACGCGTGATGAAGATTCAAATACCTATATATCTAAACGTTTTCTACTCTGATGTAGAAATATGTTCGTCGCATTTTAAACTTTTGAATATCGCGTAGAATTTATTGGCCGGTACGAGTAAATTCACGGAAAAAGATGCATTGCCGTATCACGTTCGTTCGTTTCATTTTCAATATGCGGACTGCGGTTCGCGAATTGCTATTGCGAACTTGCAGTTCGTCTGGTTCAAGTGGGCGTTGCGCTTCGACGAGTTCGCGAATGCACGCGGTTTGATCTATTCAAAGAAACCGCATTGTAGGTACTAGATGCTGAAAATTTTCGTTGATATCGTACAACATGACGATTCATTCTGAAGCACGGTATTATTTTGGTTTGAGCTTTTTGAGCTTTGTTTTTTTACGTGATTAGGGAGTCCGGATTACGTGGAATACCACAGTCCTACATTGTATGTTGCGGATATTCACACGTCACTCGCGCAGATTATACTCACGAACTGATTGTCAGTTGGTAGAGAGAGAGAGAGAGAGAGAGAGAATACGCGCGGTTGTTACAGGCGGAACGTGACGCTTGGCTTATACTTAGGGTGAAACACAAGGCTGTAAAGGGATGGATAAACACGAGCAGGGGAAAATAGATAAACGAGGTGTGAGTACATCAGGTCTTGAATTCAATAGCGAGCGAGCACGTTGCATAAACGCGAAATCCATGACTGCCAAAGCGGCAAACATTCGTCACACGTTCTCAACTTTGAATCTCCTCGATCTTTCAGAATCCTCCCTTGCCTCGGTCTCAACATATAAACCAAAACAACGAGGACGAAGATAAAGCTCTGATGGTATCACGATAGGAAATAACACGAGTTACACCTTGCTAGAAATATTGTACGGGGTATTGAAACGTGCGAAGGTTCGAATCAGCGGATCAAAATTTACAAGTTTGCGTGATTCGGAGAATCGGCTTAATCAGTTGGCATAAAAGTTGATAGTACACGTAGTAAGTATTACAGGAATTATTATAAATTTCACCCGAGAAGAAAAATCTGAACTCTCATTTTTTTAACCGCACCCCTTTATCTTTGGCAAACGGCAATGGACGTCGTCGTGTCAGCTGTTTATCTTAGATGACAGAGTTTCGTCGTTAAAACGCGGGTGGGGTAATTTGAGTGGGGAAAAAAATGGTGAAAAATTGAGGATCAGCCGTAGCTGCGTCCGCTCTTATCATAATATCGAGGACGTTATCGTGGAGCGTTGCTTCAGGAAAAGGGCCATTCGAACCCGGGGCGTCGTTTCAGCGGCGAGATATCAACTGCAGGGTTCCACGTGCCGAGGGGAGTAACAGATTTGAGGGAAAACTCTCCAGGCGATAGAAGGTATGCGTGTAAGCTTTTTACCCGACTGAAGATCGATTCGTTCGCCGAGCTTTTCATAACGAGCCAAAAGCTGGGCGTTGCACGTGTAATCAGAGCTCCTCGCGCAGGGCGACAAAAAATTATGAAAAAAAAAAAAAAAAACCGTTCGATTTACATTCCCAGCGGTAACACTGGTCAACAAAAATTCACTTCTTGTGTGTAATATGAAAACTTTTTATTGCCGATGTTGGGAACAAGGTTTGGTATAATAGAACATTTTTGATAGTAACAGTTTTGTTATAATACGAGTTTTTTTAGTTTTTCTAATAATACGAACAAAATTTTGTAACAAGGAAGTTGGTTAATAATTTTGAAATACCTATCTACCCTCGATAGAAAATCGTGTTTATTTCCATTCGATAGGGACCGGTTTTCGAGTTACAGCTACTACCAGTAAAATTGAACGTTTATCGTTAATGCAAGTCAACAGAGATCAAAAGCTTGTGAATATTGACGATTTCTCAAATATAATGTATCAATTTTTGACTAACCAACCTCCTTAACAACAAGCCTCGAAAGTCATACCCGCGAAACATGCAATCTATGCGAAAGCTCAAGGTCAGAAACAGTATCGCGCAACGGTCCGTTTCTTTCTCTGTCTTACTTTTTTCACGGGAAACGCAACCACGAGCTTTTTCGCTCACGCGAATTTACTCCTCATACAGGTCACGCGTAATGCGAAAAATTTGACGAAACACTCGAAGCCTGCTTGTCTAGCGAGTCGCTCATTTCGAGCCAACTTTTGCCGAACGATGTACATTTTCGCGGTTTAGATGAATCGACGTTGTGTCGTAGGTTATACGGGGATGATTCACGTTGCGTTTTATGTTTCTGTTATCATCCCCACTCGTTTTATTTCTTGTACTTTACGCTCCTTCTCTCTCTCTCTCTCTCTCTCTCTCTCTCTCTCTCTCTCTCTCTCTCTCTCTCTCTCTCTTTCTCTTTTCTCTCTCACCCTCTCTCTTTGTTCCCCATCTTTTTCCCTGCTTTCGCAGATAACGGCTGAGGTGACTAGACGAGCCACATGAACCGGCGTTATCTTTCGAAGCTTCCACAGAAGAACCAGACGAAGGTTTCGGCTACTAGGTAGATAAATTCTACTACCATTGGTAAAAGGCTGTTGGCGGTACAGTGACGTATTATGGTTATAAATATTCACTGATTCCTATCCGTTTACGCGTTAAAAAAACAAAAATCGGCTCCACGTTATGTTGTACAATTCGTTGATTTTATATTCGAGAAATTGACGAAGTTCGAAAGATTATCTATCTCTCACCACGATGCATTTGCACACGAAACGCAGCTCAAACCGTATATAAATTAATGATCATAGAATTCCCATCCTACTAACGTTCTGTAGGTAGATATGATTCGAGAGACGCGGAGCTATGAGATCATCGTTAGACAAACTGATGGAGAACCGTCTACAGGTATGCCTCAGGTAGATAAACGGATATTAAACTTGAGATGTACATACGATCCAGAGATGCAGCGATAGTTGCACGTAATATTCCGCCTGCACGCGCGTAAATAATTTGAACTTTCGAACTACGCGAGAGTTGCGAAGGAGCGTAGGTGTGTAATATATCTCCTACACCAAACTCGGCGGAAGGATTGAGCCGTGTGTATATTAAAAAAAAAAAGAGAGAGTTAAGAATGCGAAAAACCCAAAGTCAATTCGCGCTCGTTAAATGATAAAACTTGTCTCTTTGGTACAGATACGAGTATACTTACGGTATAATATACGTCTAAAACGAAATTTTCCGGTTTATGCATAAAGTCGGAATGCGATATGCATCCTGTCATGCTCCGCGTACAGATAAAACAGTTCTTTACTTTCATATCTACAAACGAGTAGATTCATTTGTTACGTTCAACTATAATTCTATAGCATTTATGTACACACACACACAATGTTATATAGTTATGAATATCTGTAATTTTATTGAGATTCGATACGCAATTTAGAGTTTATCAGAACCATGCGTTATATTTATTATCGGGAATTAAATATTTCTCAGTGGGGCGAGGAATTTGGAATTTCAATGTTTCCGATTTTCAAATTTTTTCATCTTAGCAGTTTCGCAACTTTGACCTGTCTTAGTTACGCCCTTCCGGCATTTTGTCCTTTCCGTATTTTGCCCTTTCGGAACTTCGAGCTTCGTGTTCACGGCCATTCGAAACTTTATTGTTTAATAAAAGTTTGATTTCTCTACTTTGAGTTTCGCCACCAAAATATTCGGAATTTGGCGCTTTCGGAACTTTTCAAACTCGCAATTTCAATCACGCCTCTTTCCAGTAAAATACACATAAATAAAACGACGAGGATTGCAGTGACGTTTTCATATGGGTAAGATTTAAGTACGAACAATACGATTTTCTTGTTGTATTAGAGAAGATTTGAGAGCTGCAGTTAGATGTTTCGATTATACGTTCGAGCGTGGTCCAGCAGACTTTACAAAAAGTAAAATAAAGGGGTTCTCTGCTCTCCGAAGGGTGAACGCTTTCCCAACGAGAGAAGTGGACCGCAAGGTGGACGAACTGCTCATCGCGCAAGTTAGTACCGACCCAGCAATGTTATTTTTATAATTTTTTTACCCTTCTTCTTCCTCTCGTATTTAACAGTCCTGGGAAGATTTTTGACAATACACGCATACACGATGCTCGTAATGGCCATCCGCCGTTTATTTACCCATCGCTTTGCTGCTCAATCGTACTCTTCGTACGATCAATTTTTTTCTCATCAACCCAACTGTGAAGAAACTATGAATTTTGTAAACGATTCACGAACCGGTGTAACGTAAAAACCGGCGCACCCTAACTTAATATATATATATATACCCTCAACAAAGTTGGTCAAGCATAGTCACATTATCGAAACCCTTTCAGATAGAATTTGCTGGAAACTTTCGAGAGTTTCCAGCATTTACTTGCATTTGGATCCGAGGATCCGACATGTGTATACATATTTTCAAACCCAAGTATCCTCCGACAAGTTTCACACAGCGGAAAAGTTTAAAGGACGAAAATTTACCGAAGAATACAAGTCGGTTTGGACCTCGCCTTCGTTTTACTCTCGCGATAAAATCGTAACCTTAGAAAGTACAACAAACCTGCATATACACGTTACAAGGCAAAGAAACGAGACGTTGCGTTGTGTTTTATGAAAAATTAATCATCTGCCAAAGTTTTGTTCGTTGCACTTTTTTTGCACGTTCAAAGCGAAGAAACAAGGAAGCAAAGACGACTCTAAATGTGTTTCGATGACTGAATGCGACGTTGAGAATGAGACGAAGAATATCGAGAAATATATCGAGATCGGGAACGAAGGACCGGAGGCTACTAGACGCAAGTGCGATCCTCTCAGGGTCTCGGGGAATAGAAGGAAGGAAAGAACGCGAGCGTTCAGTGCCCCTCAAAAGTCGGCGAAGCGTGGGGTCGAGCTGCATAATTTACCACCTTTGAACAGACGGCCGAGTCGTCGAGACCTGCAGGCGACGAGAGAGAAGCCGGTCCTTCGTGCTCCCCCTGAAGCTCGTTGCCTGAAGGACGTTTCTGCTTCCGGGATTTGATTTTCTTTTTTTCCCACATTTTTACCTTTCGTTCCTACTGCGAACGGTGAATAAAAATTCTACTCCTCTGGACGAAGCCGACGCTGTGTTGCTAATTAATTAGTATGTTACGCTTCGCTACGTTTTACAAATTTCAACGTCACAATTATCTTGCTCTTTTACTCTTTACTTTCCCGAAAGAGAAACTTTGATCTTCGAAGAGCCTTTTCGAAACTTTGAAAAGCTTTCTGGTTATCTGTGAGTCCCGCAAATTCGGGTATGCGGTTCCTTATTATTGTTATTATTATTTTTTCTAATTAAATTACGAAATTATGGACGAAGTCCCTCGACACATTTTCAATTTTCGATTCTGTTCCAACGCCACTCGATAAATTCAATTTTCGTTTACCGCGCATCTTTTACCCCTTTTACGATTCCTTATTTTTTCCATCCCATGTTTTATAACCAATAACTTGCATAGCCTTCAATTTTATTCTCCGATAATCGCGTCAATTTTCAACTCTGCTGTACAAGTCACAGAATATAAAATAATCTTCAATGGTCGCATGATTCCAGAATTCTACGTACTTTTTTGCCGTGAATAAAGTCAGTTTCTCATTTTTTGTAGATAGCACGTATTTTTCTTTCAATCGAAACTAAACATAAGGCGGAATACAATTCCTCATTCAAGCTTAAGATTGACAAAAATGAGTGAGGAAAATTCAATGATAACGATAAGAATTATTTTTGTTTTATATATATAATATATAACATGGTTGCGGGAGTAATTTTTATTCATGTTTTATTCATCGCAATCTACGACATCTAATCTTCACCCTTCGCATCGTCTCGATTCAATCAGCTGAAGTGAAACTCTGCAAAGATTATACACCAAGCTTATATACATATATATATATATACATACACATACATATGTATATTACAGGAGAAAAATTTTAATATCAAGTTACGAAACTCAAAGTTAATCTGACGAAAGTTAGGCACAAAAATTTTTCCTTCAATCTTAGTTTTATTTTTCTTTCTCGCGACCTCTTTTTCCCTCTTTCGCTATCCCGTTTCTGATCCGCAAGCTCCCGGAAAAAAAAAAAAAAAACCGAGACATAGAATATTCTATACGTAGAATACGTAATTTTCATTTCGTCGCCAAAGGCGGGCGGTCGTACGATTATAAGACAACAATGATTATAATAATCAGTCATCCAACATACTGTTTACACGTAGTTGTGAAACTCTAGAAATCCCTGACGACGAAGAGTAGAAATACTTGTACCTGCTTCCAGCGAGAGGATAAAATTCGAAAACAAAAATATCAGGCACGTGGAAGTTAACGTAGCCGCCGGCACGGCAGCTAGAGCATTATTTCTCATTCCCCGAAACTCCCGGGAGGGTTTCGTACATTTTTTACTTCCGGTAATACGACTGCACCTCCTCGTGCGAACAACGGGTGTTATATAACGAACGCATACGCTCAAGGATCCCTTACCGCATACGTATTACTCGCTGGCTAATTGTGAGTACCAGAATTTATAAGAATCGCCGCCGCGTGTACATGCCGAAGAAGGGGAGGGAAAAAAAAAAGAGATGCAAAGAGAAAATATTACAAGGGTTGAAAAGGGGGAGGGGGCGAATCTCCCCTTCACGTTTTAGTGACCCGCCAGGACGGCTTGCCACTTTCGTTTTCAAGAGCAGTGGAACATAATCGCGGGTCTTAAGACCCCGGAAGTAAGCGGGGCGAGCCGGAAAGATAGAAGGTCCCTCTCTCCCTTGCCCGAAACGAATTCACCCCCATATACGAGCGTGACGATGAGTCTTTCACGTCACCTATAAACGTGAATTGGAAAAACCGATTCCCCGTTCACAATGCTGTGAAAATATCGATTAACTCACTTTTATCCTATAAATTCCTGCGATCGGTTTTAAAAAGAAGAATTATACGAAGAGTAGGATGGATAGAAAAAAAAAAAAAAAAATCGTAAACACTTTTCTTATAGCATATAAACATATCATACTGAGACAGCAGTAAATCACCACAAAATCCCACCGAACGTTGAAATATACACTCGACGAAATCCTTTCGAAATCGTCGCATCACACTTTTGGAATTTTACATTACATACCGATAATTTCATTCAAACACTTTATAAATTAAACGATTTATTCTTCATCCACGATTTCAACGACACCTTATTCCGATACTTGGTTTAATTAGTTCTGATTGGTTTAAAAAATTATCCTAATAAAATACTGCAGACACAAGCATGGATCGTTACAATCACGACTATAATCACTGTCATGAGTTTCACATCCCAAAATGTTTCACATTCTTTTTATTTTTATTTTCAGTCTTAATATTTTCGAAACTTTTTCACCTGATTTAAAACTCGAGGTTAAATCTTGTCAAAATTATATGAGAAAAAAAAAGACGACCTAAGAATAAAAAAAGGAAATAAACTTTTCACACCATGGCTAATAATGTCGAGATACTTTTCGCCGTGTGAAAGAATTTACGGAGTATTTCAAATTGTCGCGAGACATTTTACAGCTGGAGAGAATGTGTGTGAATGAATTTTTTTTTTTTCTTTCTAGCTTTGAAATTTAAAATTCACAGAAGCGCACTCTTTTCAACTCTCTTTATCACGAACATACACAAACTAGTATAACAAAAATTGTAAAATTATAGGTATATCGTTAAATGTAACAGGATCATACGACGTTCATCCTTCTTTTTTTCGACTTCCGTTTTAATTTTCCCGATCCACCGAAACATCGATAATCCACAAGTGCACAGCGACTTTATCACACCGCGGATAGGAATAAATCCGTGATTCCCGTGGGAGCGGACCTCCTCTTTCCCTGGATGAGGGAGGGAGCCTCGGTTATTAGACTCCGAATGCAGAGGAGAGTACGAGGACGAAGAGGAAGTCGTAGTGGCGCGCGGCTCGCCAGTTGCTGACTGGTTCCCGGTCCTTCGCATCTTGAACGGATCCCTCCCCTCCTCCTCCTCCCTCTCGACAACCCCCGGCGCAAACTCTACGGCGTGGACGACGCGACGCGAGTCGTATCGCGATGATGCCGCGGGGGGGGGTTGAATTCGCCACCGTGCAGGTGGAATCAACCCTTTCCGTAATTATTTCATCCCGTCGACGTTGTAGCGGTCACGAGGACCGCGAGTCTCGACGATATCTAGGATTAGCGGCTCGCTCATGAACTTGGCTTCCTTGCCCGATTTCCGTATCTTATCTTGGCACGCTTGTCAGCTTCCGGGATTGTCAGCGGAAGAATTTACGGACACGTTTTTCGGCCTGCCGTGTTTCGGGTCTGTATACGTTGGTAGTATGTGTCAGGTACACTGGGCACGATTCAAAGGGTTATAACTTCTCCGCGGGTCATAAAAAATTGCGGAAAAAAAAAGTCCAAGTATGTTACGAATTGGCTCGTTTTAAGCGACTCATCAATTACCCGCTGAGAAAACTTCCAAGTTTGCTCGTTTATCATTTCATTTATGAGGGTACGTATAAGCTGTGCGTATATAGACATACACGTGATATATCGGATCGTCGAGATACATATTGCAGATACACGCGCACACGTACCTACACACATATATGTATATATTTTTCGTTTGAGAGTCGATTCAGACCGGAACACAACTTTCACAGTTGTCGACTGGATGATATCAATTTAATCGACACGATAAGTCAATTTTATTCACGAAGACTGGTGAAATGAATATTTGATTGAATCGTTTCTTTCCCTTTGATTAAACAAGAAAATTTGTTTTGCTGTATATAGCTGAAGTAAACGGAATCTCCTCTTCGTTGCGAATGTACTACTTCAATTGTTGAAATAAACGTTTGAAATTTACTTGTATTTGAGGGTAAATAATTTTCGTTTTCGAGAGTTCACGTTTTAATGTTAATGAATTAATGCAACTCTACAAGATTGATATGAAAAATTTCAAACACCGTGGCGTCGACACATAATCGGGACAATAATATCTATTCTAAACCAGCAACAGCGTGAAAATTCGATGCCGAATGCGGCATCGGAAACGACCCCAAAATTACTGGGTGGTAAAAAATAATTACAGCTCAATTCACGGCAACTTGAATTGTAAATCGTTGAAAAATTTTGTCATTCTATCAGCTTGTGCGCTGAACAATTTAATTTTGACGAATAGAATGCGAGAAATACCCAGGTCTGGTAATTTTTCTTCTTCGAGCACTCTTTTCCCAGTTACTTTTTTCAAGAGAACCAATGCAAGGGAGTGTCACCGCGTTTTAGTTTTCCCGTGTACTTGCATGTCTGCCTCTAACCTTTTTTTGCTTTCTCGTTTTTTTCAAACTCTAATTGGAAGCGTGGATTCTTTGTAAGCCAAAAGCTGTTTCACATTCTATTTTTTTCTTTTACTTTTTACTCTTCTTTTCGTCTCGTTTCAGTTTATTTTATTTGTTTGTGTCTCTCCTTTGTTTTAGTTTAGGGAACGCGCCAACTTTTGTATTCCCAGGTCTACCTTCGTGTCGCTCAAACCTGTACCGCAAAAACCGGGAAAACCTTTAATATTCGTTAGAAACAATTTCAATATACTGATATGCATTTTTGCAAGAAACCGGAATCCCAAAAAAAAAAAAAAAGTGACGATGATTCGAAGAAAACACACACACACACACACAGAAATAAACTTCAACTCGGATAAGTGAGTTTTTGAATAATGCAAAACTACAGTCAACCCTTTCGCATAGTTCGACAAAATTTTTCAAAGGAATTGAGAGACGTGTAAATTTGGCAAGAAAATAGGATTTAGATCGAAACTACACGCATTATGCAAAACTACCTTAGCCTCGTGTAACGCGTCGCTGTATAAGAGTTCCTCACGTATTTTGCGTTCAAGTTTACGATCCGTTACCCAGACAGCACAGACACTGGTGGACGTGCGAAGTTGGAAAGGGGGTAGTGAGTGTTTCAGGAGGAAAGGGGGAGGATTCAGCTTTTCCCCGCACAGCTGTTTCCGCATATTGTTTTCAAAGTGTCTGGAACGAACATTGACGCGATAAGGAGGGGAACGTATCACGTTTACGCGTCTCGCCTCGCCTTCCGGGCGCGAACTTCACCGTCGGATTATGCGGGTTAACGGTAACGAGTTTCAGCAACCATCCCCGACCAACCTGCACCAACGCAACGGCGAGAGCGACCTACACAACACTCAGATATACCATTAATTTTCACGCAGCCCTTATGCCTCTGCAGCACGTCTCCATGGCTACCGAGCCTACGACGCGGTAGATTAGGCACGGGTCCACCCTCCCTCTCCCTATCTTAGCCTTCATCCCCTGCTTCGAAAAATCTCACTTCTTCGTAAAGGATGCTGTCCGTAAGAACGTCGGAGCTTGTTTATATACCGTTTTCCGAGGTGCTTATCGCTTACAGATCGGGTGAAGAACGATTTTTAACGGATTTAGAAAGACCTTGAACGTATCGAGGCCTTTGAAAAATGTTGCCAAACACTTGCAAACTGATTCGAGGAGTTGCGAACGAAACCTGAACGGTTTCAAGTAATTTTCAAAATGGTCGAAGGAATTTCAAATGTTTTCTAATCGTAAGAGGTCTCGAGTGACTTCAAATCGTTTTAGAATAGTTCCAAGCTGATTCGAAATGATTATACGAGCTTCGAACCATTTCCAAGTGGTTTTAAATGATTTCAGGCGACTTTACGATGATTCCGAGCTGTTTTAAACCAAGCTAAGAGTTTCAAGCTAAGCGGTCTTAAGCTAGCTTCAAGCAATTCGTAAACAATCTCATGCCATATCCGAGCGATTTTGATTCAAAAGGCACTTGCGTCTTCAACGAATAGACAGCTCCTTAAAATTCTTATAATGCACTTCAAATCAAATTTGATATCGAATTTCGAAGACAAAATTGTGCGCCACAAAAAATTTACAAAGTGTACGAATGGAATTGTAAAACTTGTTTCGATATTTCAAAACAAAAATTTACAATAATTTTCCTAGCTGCGGGGCAATATTTCGAATCGAAGTACAGATAGATTCTTACGTCACATAATCCTGCCATTCACAACAGCAAATCACCGAGTGAGATTGCAAAAAAAAAAAATTTTCAACGACACGCCCAACAAATTATACATGTATATTATGTATAATAATAAAATTCCTCGACAACTTTGCGTACCTAAATCCGTTCTTGCCTCGATGAAAGAATCGACCAACGATAAAACGAACTTCAGCTTTTGCATCAATTTGTTGCGCGACATACAACTGTCATTCGCACGCGCTGACTTGCGCGCGAGATTGATCAAAAATTCATTTTTCAGAGCTCTGTTACGCGCACCTGTAACAAAGAACGGTACCTAACGATTGTTTTTTCAAAACACTTTTCGCCCTAGGCATTCCAACGACCTGATTACAGCTTTGGAATTTCCGTTCCGGGTTTGCGGGGGCGTGACGCGTATCAGCCAACAGGCTGCATCGCCGCTTGTTATCTCTGTCGGATGGAAAACGGAGTATCGCACCTCTTGGACACCGGCTAATACCGGCCCATCTACTCGGGAATAGGACCAATTTACCAGGCTGCCTACAGCTCGAATTATACCTGGCGAAATAACAATGGCTGTGCGACAGCATCGCTGGTCCAGCTTCGCCTGGCATTATTGTTCCCCGTCTATAATATAGGCGGACGGAATTCTCTCTGCCTTCCACCACCACCTCACCACCAGTTTCTCTCCCTGTGTTTCGAGCGAGATATATTATCCGCATGTTCAGACACGATGCTTTTTGCCCTCCAATTCACAACGCATAGTACTCGCAAGATCATAATTAATCACCCGCGTAGATACGCGAGCGATCTTGTCATGAAAGTATAAACCTACTCAATCGACTTGTCGAAATATTTATAGTTCGCGATAAAGTTAATTGACTCAGTTTCGATTCGGTGAAAGGTGTTGGAAAATAGTTGTAATAATCAGATATATTTGTACATTTTGAAATAGAAAATTATGTCACGAATTGACAAGTCCGGGAACTTATATGACGAAAAAAACAAGCAAGGACGGGTCAAGTTTCCCACTGAACTGATCGTATCGCAGAATTCGATATTGGTCATAAGCTCGATCGATGAAGCCCATTTTGTCCGATACGTCTAATTTGATCAACCGTTCCTGATTCTGGCACCAATTGGATCAAGACCCGACGGAACGCGATCGAATATAACATTGGAAACAGAGAAAAGTGCAGTGCACGCGTATCGAGAGACCTAAGATAATAGTTATATGCCAGGAGATGATTTGTAAGGGTGTGCCATACGTGTCAGGAATGTGTCGAGTCAGCCGCTGTGCAAATAGCAGCTGAACGACCCTCGCCGAGGCTCACTAAACTCACAAATTACCCCGAGTCCCGGGGCTCCTTTGTAGGCCGACTCTTACCACTGCGAAAAGTCAAGCTCGGACCTAGCCTTGGCGCTCTCTGCGGGCGAGCGAGCTTTTACCTTAAATTTATGAGGAATGCAGGATTTAGCACGGGTACTCACGCCATGTACGAGGGACACACAGTCGGCTGCAGCCTCGACGACAACAAATTGACGATACGTGTCTTATTAACGAAGTGATGTCGAAAATTAGCTTACCTGCAACAAAGTAACGAAAAAATTTTTGTTAACTTTTTTTAGATACAGACTTTTTTCACAATCAACGGTACAGATCGGAACATCGAGTTATGGTAAAAATTTTACCGACGAAGGTTTGACCAGTTTTAGGTAATATATACTACTTTACGTCTTAACTCGAATATAAATAATCAGTCGAGGTTCAGATTTTTTATTTTTTTTTTTTGGCGGACGTTTGCTTCCAACCCGGACGGGTAGAAGCGATTTTTGAGCTTTCAAGTGACTTGGCATACGTTTTTGCCGGATCTGGTAATCCGCGGTGATTTCGGAAAGGGAGAAGCTCGTTAAAAAAAAAAAAAAAAAAAAAAGAACCACTCGCCGGATAATGAGCAAAAGAACTCTACGGACAAATTTACAAAACAATAAAAGAAAATGAAAGAAAATGAAATAAAATAAAATAAAATAAAATAAAGGCTTCGCACCGTCATATCCAGAATCCCGAGTCATATCTCAGCACTATTTTACCAATTTATCATTATTTTCCTCGTTCCTCGAACTGCCGCCCCTGCGTTGAGCTCTCAGTTTTCTGCTTCGCCATTTCCACCCCTTGTACACAATATAATACTTCTGCCAAGAAAAATAAATTTATATTCCAATTATGCAGTTGTCATAGAGCAGCGATGGCGGGTCGCGGGGAAGAGAAAAAGGAGACGCGAACACCGTCCTCGTTGTTTGTTTCTCAGTGTTTCCTATCCTCCCCCAAGCTCCGAGTCCGCTCGAGTGTTATTCTCGTTAAGATAGACGCCCCGCCGGCGAGACTCCTCTTTATACATCTCACTCTGCGCCGCACCAACTCCAAATATAAATACATTGTATATGTGTATGTGTTATACGTACTGCAGATTCGCATATGTCTGTATTATACGTATATATTTAGGACGGGATATTCGTGCCTTCGTGTGTGCACCGTGTATTATCTCGGCAAATTTATCAACCCTCATAGTCTTCACGCAAGTTTAGATTTACGCAGATACATGAACCTAGATTTGTTTTGGAGGAAAGAAATAGAGCAGGTGGAATAAATAGAACCAAAAATGAAACAAATCTTATACATAGAGAAAATGTTCGTCGAGATTCTACGGAGAGAATGATTCAGTTGATACGAGCGAAATATTACCAGGCGAGATAGTTATTGGGATCGGGTTTTAAATTTCCCAATTTTAAAAGTTCCGAAAACAACTAATTCCGAATTATTTGGTGGCAAAACTTGACGTATAATAAATAACACAATATATAATACATAAAATAACATATCTACAAGAAAATAAATCAGATCATTCATTTTTCTATCGAGATAGAAGGAAGACTGGTGCTAGATACCGTACAAGTACAAGAAAAATGGCTTTACACGAAGACGGAGGAAATTGGTCGATAGAAAATTGCGAGGTGCCGTGTTTACGACTCTGGACAAGCTGTAGAGGTCAAAGAAAATTGTATCACGTAGATTATATCTGTGCGTGTCAAGTTTCGTAAGGTAGATAAACGGCTCACGTAAATACTGTAGGTATTATGTGAATCCGGTGAAAATGTCAAGGTAAGCTGAAAATCATTGGCCTATCTATGCGACGATGCGGTTCAAAAATTTAGCGTGAAAATGCAGTACTGCTTCAGTTTTTATCGTCTATAGATATGAGATCTGACTTGGAATTGACAAAAATAAAAAAATATCCAAGATCAAAAAGATAGCGACAATGGTTGATACGATGAAATAATTAAGTTGCTACCATTTTCTTCGTTCAATAACACGGAGGATAATAGAATGTACAAGCCCGTATATAAATAACGCGATGAAACATTATCCCGGTGCAACAAAAACACGAACGGTCGAGCAACATTCATTGTAATACAACGTAATTTGTGAGGTAAAAATTTCCAGACGAGAGAGGAAAAACAGACAAAACGAAAATGAAAACGAAAGAAAATCAACCAGAAATAAAACCGACGCAATGAATACGCAGGGTGAAAGAATTCCGGACTGGCAGAATGTAATTAAATTTAACTAATTCTAGCCCCGGGCTAATTGCAAGCTAAACAGAAGTCTCGAATTGTTGGCTGATTACGTGTCATGTAGGCACACCAAGCTATGGTGATATTTTTAGGGCTTTAATTTCACGCGGTAAAGCGTTGTTTAATTAACAACGGCCGATCGTGCAACGAGGGATTAAAAAACAGCAATTGCAAATTTGGTACAGCTGTAAACTAATGAGGAACTAATTAGAAACGGGGTTTTAACAGGGGTTTAAATTTTAAGTAGTCGAAACGGCGTGCAATCGGGTCTCTTAGCAGTCCGTTGATATATAAAGCCAGCTGAAAGCAACTGGCTAGATTCTCACGACGCTTTAAGATGGGTATAAGGATATATATACACTCCGCCTTCCGTTCTGCTGTAATAAACCCCCTCTTATTATTATTTCACTCTTCCTCATCCGAGTGTCTCTCCGAAGGAAAGCGACGGACGCAGACTTCCTGGATGCTAGAGTTTCCTAGACGATAATTGCGGGCTTCGGAATTCTAAATTAGGAAAATTCAAATTGACCGTTACGTGGAACCTCGTCAGTTCAAACGGTCAAAATTTCGAATGGCTTCACAAGTTTCACAAGTTTAACCCCCGTGAAATACGTTTGCATGGTTCATATAAAGTTTGTGAAATGAAACTTGAACGTAATCGGAGAAGAAGATGTTTCCGATCGATTAAATTTACAAAAAGTTTTTTCCTCGACAAAATGAACTCGGAATGAATTTTGTCCTGATAGGCAGACCATTGCTAAAACAATCATAACGGAGTTCTGTAAAAATCACATAAAATATAGACAAATATTATCAAGTCGGTACAAAAACGTCACAGGAGAAATTTCTACTCCACATCGCGTTTTCAAATCACTTGCAAAGCAGCTTTCCAAAGTTCATTAAATTTCCGCAATTATTTTTCTCAATTTCCGTATCACCTGTGCTCCAATGGTCTCAAATCGTTAATTAACATTCTTTTATCGACCGATGAAGAACCATCGGGATTTTTATCATTCGGACTTGACGCACGGGATCCGCTAAAACGTAACGAATCGTTTCGTCGACCGCAGTCGCATAAATTTTCCGACTGCAAACCGCAATTTTCCAGCATATAGGCACGTCAGCGGCTGAGGTCCGAAGATGGAAAGAAGCGATTATACCAGACTAGGCTGCAGAATCCCCGAATCAATTGTACAGTTGGACTCGTCCGGGCAAAAGTAACGAAATTCCCATCACGTTCCAGACATTCAAGGGATGCCGGGTGGACCGATCCTAATTACGTCAATTACTCGGTCCAGAGACGGAGGAATATACATCGATTCCCTCACCGAGCGTTCCCTCGGAACCGGCAAACGAATGCGGATCAAGCGATGCGATGATCGATCATGCTTAGCGCGAGACAGTTGGGCTAAATAAACGACGGGTGGGTAATATCGGTTTTCCAGGTGAGTCCTGAGGGAGGATTCAAGGACCGATCGCCTCGCCGCCCTCTAAGCGTTTCAAAATTGGATCTGCACCAGTCAGTCGATGCACGCGGTTTACCCGGTTCGATTGCAGGGAGAGACAGACGAACGGGCAAGTAAATATCGCTCGATGTATCGCGTGTTTACTCGATTACCGCGCAAATACCGAGATGAAATTCCGAATTTCTTCCCAACGTGTCCGACGCCTAATAACGCGCCTTCCGGATCGGTGTTCGGACCTCGGTCAAAGCACACGATTCGCCAAGTAAAGACCGCGTCGGTATTCCCTCGGGTTCGACCGAGCAAGGGACACGTTCCTTCCAGAGTAATCAGAGAGGGACCAATATTGACCGCGATTTCATCCAGAAGTTTGTCCACTCGAGTCGGCACCTCGGGTGCTGTTTGTTAATTTCTCACTCGCGCGCAACGCGCCGTCTCTGATTATCTTCTCCGATCGAAAAGTCGCTGAGCCGGCACTCGGCGTTTATCGTTTTCTACCCCGCAATCATCTCCTGGAAATATTGGGACAACGGCCTCGCCGATTGATGAGGGTTAAACAAACCGGACGTACGGTACCCCGAGTTAGGCCGATGTCGCGAGACGATGACGGAGGAAGCCCGATTCGAGTGACAGCTTCCGTGTCGAGGGTCGGGTTCAACTGGAGATAATATGGCGGGTACGCCTACTCGGAGCGAGACGCCGGGGCGCGTGCTTCTCAAAATGGAAGCATGAATATCTGAGCGATGAATTACACCGCTGTATATAAATATGCATAACACTTTTTGCACAGGCCAAAACTCCCGGTATATTTATGACACTGTGTCTCTCCCTCCCCCCAACAAGTCCTCACAGCGCGATGCTTTTCCGGCTGGGAGATTTTCACCCCAACAGCTCCCTACATTCGTCCTGCTTCAGGTCTCGGCTGGATGCAGTCATTTTTTTTCTTCTTCGCTTCTTTCTTCCTTTTTTTTTTTTTTTGTTCACCTACCCAAAATTTATGACCACTCGCAGAGATGAAAGTCACATCCCGTAAATTGAGCGACTCTTGATCACTTTCAGCCATCCCTAAGAGCCGCGGAATGTTTCTTTATTCCGGTGTATACATACGAAGAACTTTCGATTTCCATCGGAATTCGCAGTTCTACTTCTACGCTCCATTAATTCCATCACCGCCGTTTTTTCGGACGATAAACAAACCGGACTGAACCTAATGGGATTTCCGTGCGCATCGTGAGATGATGGGATCGATGGACTGTTGTCGATAAGGCGAAGCGGAGGGCACAGGGAGTTTCGAGATGGACGTAAAGCCGACAAATCGAATTCATGCTGGGAATGGGGGGGGGGGATCGGACAGGGTGAATTATGCGTTGGCTTAGCAGACGACGCGTCCCGTTGCTGAGCGACAGGCAATAGCGATCAGCGAACGATTCCATCGGGAAGATCAACCGCGGGTCTCGGGTTGTAAGGCCAAAGTGAAATTGATTTCCCCTAATCTCATCTCGGTATCCAAGTTTGAAACTTTTAAACGAGTCAATGACTGCGGGGTTGAACGACCCTTGAAAATGTCGGACATCATCCGACACGCCCCTAGTCACAATCTCGTCGTTTGACACCTGCCGAGAAGCACGTTCTTGGAAGGGTCGCTGTACGCTTCTTGCAGAGCTTTTGCCCCCCTTAATCTACTTCCAGGCTACGAGGAAACTGAACAAGTGTTTTTGCTCGATGCAAGTTGGTGTCGAACACGACGCGATGACATTTAATCTCTCTCTCTCTCTCTCTCTCTCTCTCTCTCTCTCTCTCTATGATGCGAAACTTCATCGGGGTTGGTACTCGTACTCTCCAAGAAGTGTGTACGATCAATCTTACTTGGTGTTTTGGAAAGAAGAACAGTTGGCAACAATATCGTGGTGGGAAAATTAATTGTTCATCCATCCACAAAAAGCATCCTTGGCACTTAACGGCAATGGCATAAACGAGAGCGAAAGATCGATGACCACAAAGGTGTTTTGCATGATTTATTCCAGTTCTGAGTTACGCCGTACATATCCTCGGTAATATATATTGCTGAACAACAACACCATATCTCAAAAAGACGTTCTAGAAGAAAGGTAAAAATCGTGCGGTTCTCGTCTGACGATAAATAATTTGAAAGCACTATTTGTCGTCTGAGGGGTGAACTTGAACGGAGCGTAAAAGGGATGAGTCCGTTTCTCAATTCGGGCCTTCGTTAAATACTTGATGACAAGTAATGAAAACGGAGAAAGAAGAAGAAAAAGAAGAAGAAGAAAAACAAAGAACACAATACGGGTAGGTAACCTCGAGTGTAGATCGTTCGCTCGTTCGCTGCGCCGACAATGGAAACATAAATACAAAATGTTTTGCGGGGTCAAGAGTCGTTTACATATTCAGAGAGCGATGAAACGGGTAGAGGGGGTCAAGGGTCAGGGGTCTGCGTGCCGGCGCATTTTGATACCCTACTCGAGGAGCGTAACTGTCCAAGCTGGAGGTAGGAAGAGCCTCGGGAGAATCTCGCATTCTCGGAGAAGATGAGATGACGCCTCGATAGATCACGTAGGGTGAAACAATCGACGATTTAGCTGACGTCGCGACGCTGCAACAGCCTGCAGACGAGGCGGCGGCGGCTGGCGCCCAACTTTTAAGAGTACCCGGTGGGAAAAAGCGTGGCTCGAATCGCGTGACAAGGATCCGAATCGGCAACCCGGAGTGAAATTGGAGTGGAAGTCTTTACGAGCCTCCCCCTCACCACTCGCCTCTCGCTGTACCATTCTTTATTTGGCAATAAATAGCATTGCTCGAGATATTTTTTGCTAAAGTTGAATGACCAAGACAACGTCCAGCTCGCCTCTTGGGTCAGAGGAAAACAGTGAAATATCGCACATTTGGTACAATTTGTATATTCCGAATAATAAAACTCTGCCTGATATGAATTGTCATTGACTCGATAAAAGCTAATTTGTTCATACAGGTGTATAGTAGCATATTTTCTAACCGTCAAGAGTATATATATATATACAAAGAAACGAACATCATTTGAATTTTTCCATACTTATCTACAATTGTGCTGTTGTTATAACCATTTGTAAAATTGTCACAGATGCAGGAAACGAGTTATGTGGGCAGAAAAAAAAGAGGAATTCCATTTCCAAATTCTAGGTATGATTATCAATGTTCAAAAAAGGTCGATATCCGGTCAGACATTTAAGCATCCTACAAGGAAAGTATCCCAGGTCGATCTCTCCGATTTGATTTCTCTTGTAGTATCTTATAGCAGACTAAAAGCTAAGCGACACGTATTTTTTTATGTCTACCATTAGACGTTTTAAGAGGGTGAGACTACCATCCAAAGTAACGCGTGTCAAGGAGCGATTTGGCAGTTAGTCTGTTATAACATATTACAAAAGAAATCAAATCGGATAGATCGATCTGGGATATCTTCGTTGTTAGCCGTAACAGAAGTATCGACGGAATAAAGGCTGTGCGAAAAAACAAGAAGTTTTTAAATAATTGAATCGTGGAGTCGGCTCGTCTTATTTTCGATCCCCTCAGAAAACAAAGTACATATCTTCTCTTTCATACTCTGCGCCGATATCCCTACAGAATTACGAGGCGTTGGAATGACAAGTTAGCCTGCTGGGCGCGAGGTGAAAAGATCTCTGGTCGTACATTCTTCTGTATCAACCACACCAAGATCCAAGCGATGATCGTTTCTCTCGGTTCGTTTGTTTCTCTCCCGGTTGGATAATTTCAGATAATAAGGAACTGAGAATTTCCGCTAATGTTCAAGATCACCGATAACCTCGTCCCTACCAGCAAGTATTACCGAAGAAATCCTCCTTCCTCGGAGCCGGTCCTTTACAGGTTTACGAAAACAATGTGAACAATTTGAATTTCAAAAGTAAGTAGGTATGTAACACCTCAACTTTTTTCGCTTTCGTATTATATTTGAATAAGACTATGCTAACGTAATATGCATGAAATAGGTATGTATTACGTCTATTATATGAATATATATATTCGCCCAGAAACAATGGAGCCTCGTTAAAGTGCCGCAAAAGGACTACAATACAGACCATAATTGTGGTCTCACAATTAGTTCGCTTCACCTCCGATTTGTATACTCAGGAATATGCGTGTACATCTCTCTATTTCTCTACCCACGCATGCACTTTCACATATAACCACATCGACGTGTATTCCGTATGTATTTTTCCGACCCAAATGAAGAAAGGAAACGCCTTCGTAGAGAGTGTTAGCCACAATCTTTTATTCGCATATTCGGCGAGTGATACGAAGGTGATGCGACCACTTCCGTGAGGTGTTTGAACATGTCGTATAAACTGTGTCAAATTGCTTCCTTTTATCCAAAGAGGTCCGCGCAACGCGGCTGACAAAGAGGAGAGAAATTCGCCGAGGTTAAGCAACGGAAAGAAGATAAAAATAAAATAAAATTAATGGAGGAGAGAAGAGGAGGGTAAGCAGAAGAAAGGGAGTAAAATAAAGTTTCGTTATTAGGTCCTAAGGTGCTGTAATACGACCGGGGTGAATTATTGCTATTATTATTATTATATTTTCCTATCGCGGCTTTACGAGGTGTTGCAGTACAAAGTGAACCAACTTTTCGATCCTCAAGTCCGAGCTTACGCATTTAAACATGATTAATTTCGTCAATTGGAAAATGCCGATGATACGTATAATTTTTACACGGCTAACATTCGTTCTTCATCGGTTTAGAATTCCTGACAGATCTTCAACGCTGATAACACTGCAAAATTTTTCTAATAATTCAATATCGTGCAAGGAAGTAGAAGATGACAAAGAAACTTTCAACATAGATCAGTTTTCATCTTGGTAATACCGTCTCGAGGTAGTAATTTTATTCGGTAAAACCGGACACGTCCGATGTTTCCGAACGACAGTGAAAGCGGAAATGAATTTTTTTTTAAATAGCGGACGAGGTGTCGGTTTGAGCGTGCAGGGTTACCGCGGGGCGCGTTACCTCGGTGTTTTAGTGATATTGTGAGATTAGCAAGGTTTGTGGGGTGGCATAAATGTGTATAAATTGAAATTACAGGCGGCGAAAACAAGGGTCAGAATTACACGGTATCGACCCTACCTCTCCTCCCTCCCTTTCTATGCCACTTGCCTGAATTTCCAGGCTATTATCTTTCCGCCGAATTAGACAGACGCCTCGCATCGACTTACGATCTCGCAGATTTATATATTATATACCTACGGTTGAATATTTGTCAGCCATTCGCCCGTCGCGGCCGAACGATGGGAGTTAAAAAACTTGATCGCTTGTAAGCGAGAAAAAAAATTTAATTAAACATAGCTGGCGCGCCAAGTTCTTGTCTTTTACTCACTGCCAAGTAATATTCATAAATATGGATGATGAGAAGAAAGCTTTCTGAAAAGTCATCCGGGAAGCTTGAATCGTAATCTTTAATTAGGATTATTTTCAAAAAATGCATATTTTTATTCATTGTCCACAAATCAGATATTACTCTGGACAATTTATGTTCTTGTACATTGCGGTGAATAATTGATACCTAGCTAGCCGAGCAATTCTATAATCGCCTGAGGCGATGAGCAAAATGCTGCCATGTTTCGGCAAACAGAATTCGACGGATTTTCGGAAGGCCTGCATTATTTACTTTGCTTCCGCTTGTTGCGCATTCTGCGCATTTGTTATTGATGGAGTTTCGTATCACGTGTACAAATAATGCAACGGGAATTTCCGCAAGTAATTGGGAATTATGAAACCAGCAGCCGGAGTACGAATGATAAAATAAACAATATTTGATACGAGACGTATTATCAGGGAATGAAATGAATATTTTCGACGAAAGATTTCGGGAAACCGTGTAGTTAGAGACTGAATTGTAAAAAAAAAATATACATATATGTATATATTGGGCAGTGATGAGACCTGCTGCAAAATTGTTCGGCATTCCATGACGCGTATTTAAAACTAATCATGGACGATGAAATGAACTATTTAGAATTAATAGTATAATAGAAAATTTCAAAACAAGAAGAACAGGCGTTTGCTATAATAAGTTTTTAATAACGGAGATAAGTTCCTTACAGGAAAAGTTTCAATGGAAAAAATTTTTAGGCGAGATATAAGAGGAAGGGCGGCGATAATAAAAGTAAACTTTATCATCGAGTATCTGCACAAAGCTAGCGGACAATTTGATATTTCTTGAGAAGAAAGTTTCTTGGATATTTTTTTATTTATTTTTATTTTTTTATTTTTGTTACTTCAAATTATTGAAAATTAAAAGTTGAAAGACCAGGGCAGAGCTTCCCGCGCGAGTTATTTTATGCAAGACACGACTTAATTATGACGAAACTTTAACACGCTGTATATAATTAGAGAGCCCGGCCCCCATCCTTCGATGCTAATTAACATTCTCAAACGCGTTGCGAAGTTCGCGCGAAAAGTTGAGAAGCGACGTGATTCCCTGTCGAGAATCAGCATAACCGGAACTACGATCTTCGTTTCGTTCTTCGATCTGTCAAGACGACTTCGATGACGCCATGATGACGCCGACAACGTCGAGTCGAGACGATGGTACCTCGGCTTGAACTTCGTACCGACATCGATGATCTACATCGATCGGCTATTTATGGCGGGCTGTACGATGATAAAATGGTATCGTATAGCTAAACCGTCGTGCGTAGTCTCAGCTTTGGCAACGTCAAAGAAGAATTCCGGATGTCCCAGCTTTCACGTCCAACGCAGTAACTGCGGCATCCCGTTTAAGGTTATACTTGACGATAATTTTTTCTCGACTGATACACTGACGGAAAAACGTCGTTGAATCAAATAAATGTGCGGTCACGGGCGACGAAACGAAAATTTATGTTGGACCAAGAAAATGTTTAGTTGGACTATTTGAATCGACTAAATATTTTATTTAACCAACGGATCTTGAATTGACACAAATAAATATTCATTTTGCTGCTTGTGACCGCAAATTTATGATTTAGGATTTACTTTATCGGCGTTATGAACGAGCGCTTAAAACCGTTTTCTAGATACTAAAACCCGGATGCTGTTCCGCTGCAGGCAGATTAAAGATTCGCGAATCTTTACCACATAATAAAACCGCCGCTTTACCGTTCGTGAGGTCAACGATCCTGACAGTGAGTTCGGAGCTTTTAAGGTCTAGCGTAATTTGTGTTTTTTCCTTTTCTTTTTCTATAGATGTTAAAATCGGTTTAAGCCGTGTCACCCCCGTGACGAGGAGACAAATTTTAGTTTTAATCAGCTTAATTTCTACAGGAGATAAGAACTGCCATGCTGACCTGAATAAATAATACTCCAAAGTCATACAACCACAACAGAGTTTATGACATTTGACATGTTTTTCAGCTCTCCCAGTCATCCAATTACTCCAACGAATCCCCGGTAAAGAAGGATGGAGGAGGAGGAGGAGGAGGAGAAGGAGGAGGAGAAGATGAGAAGTCAATTACAGATATGGTCAAGAAAATACACCTGAAAATGGAGTCGACCGTGCTCGAAGTCGTCAAAATATTCACCATCGCTTCGGAGGGGGTGCGAAAGGCTTTATCCAAGAGCCACGAAGAGACGGAAAGGGAGATGCATCGAACGGAAAAAACGATGAACAGCATGATCAAGAAGTACAAATTCAAGGACAAAAGTGTCGTGGAATGTTTGAAAAGGCACAAGGCAGACCTCGAGGTCATAAGAGCAGCTTACACAGCTTCCGTGGAACAGTGCACCGAAACGGCGTTGGGGAAATTGAAAATAACGAAACTGAAGCACGAGAACGCGATGGATGAAGTGGCTGCTTTCGACAAGTCGATGAAAAGCATATTGAAAAATTGCGGAAACGACAGGAAATCTCTGACCAAGTGTATCAAGGAACAGAAGAACAAAATCCAGAAGCGATTCGACCATTTGACCCAGCTATTGAACAGGCTGCCAAAAGACGCGGAGGAAACTACCGCGGACGTCGCGAAACAAACTATAGAATGTCACCTCAAGGCCCAGGCGAAAGCGATAAAAGGATTTCGTCTCATCCTGAAGAATTCCGCGCGCTGTTTTTCGGCAAAGGGGAAAGAACCGGGGAACGGTTCAGTTGGTTTGTTTCCCAGTCACAAATCGCACCTTTTTCGTTTCGTTTATTCGTCGTTTTTTTTTTTTTTTTTTTTTCGCCTAGGAAGACATCATCAGGTTCAAAGAGAGTCGGCAGGGTTCGGTGACAGACGCGGAAACGAAGGACGCTGATCGACGGGAAGAAATTTGCATGGAGAAGGCTCGTCAGCGTACGAAAACGGCCCTGAATATGCTGCGGCAAAATTTGGTATCCTGCAACGCGACATTGATGTCGATATCACCGCCGCAACAGGACACGATTACGAAACAAGAACTGATGCGAGAGTCTCAAGAGATACTGGCCCACCTGAGAGAAGTGTCTCGTCGCTCCATGGAAATAGTGGGTAATTGATAATCGGATCGATGACTCTTAAATCGAGAATAACGAATATTCCCATTTTTTACCAATCAGACTTCTTGGCGTACGCGAAAGAAGAAATATCTAGTATAGAGAAGAGGCTGGCAGAGCTTCACGGAAAAGCAAAGAGGAAGTTTTCCCACGTGTCACACGTGGACGAGAAGTCAACGGTCTTCGAAGCGTGTTGTAAAAGGTCGATTGAAAACGTCATGGAAAAATTGGCGAGTGTTGAGAAGAGTGTGAATCGCTGCAAGCCTGGATCGACTCGAAATGAATGAAACCACAATCTAGCTTGTCGTCAAATGACACTTCAAGCCGTTCGGCAATGTCGTGAAACTTAACCGTCGAATAAAATAACCTCTGAAAAAATGTCGCGTCAGTTTTTATCATTCTTAAATCAACCGTTGAAATGACGTACGACGTACACGTATTTTCGACGATCCGTGATCAAGAGTCGGTAAACTAACGTAGCTATGTCGAGAGTAACGACGGACTTGGGCAGTTTAACTCGAGAAGCTCAACAAATGCTCACCTCACTTGGCGAGATACTGTCGTCGACTATGCAGCAGGGCGTTGAAGCGATAAGAAACTACGAGGAGCTTGCCAACGACAAGGTAAGCATAGTGCAGCCTCCGTCGTGTCGAAACCTAACTTAACCCAGTCTAACAATCCAAGGTAGCGGAGATAACGAACGCGACGAAGCGCGAGCTTGCGGAGCTTTCGGCTCAGGGCGAAGCCGTCGAGTCCTGCGTCGAGAAGCGTCAGGCCGATTTTCTTAAGATCGAGGAGAAGCTGAGGAAGGATTTGGAAACGTGTTACAAAAAGCACTACGGATCGTTGGATAAAATTTTGACAAACAAAGCGGGTATCCGCGAAGAAGCCGAGAAGATTAAAAACGAAGTCCAGCAGATGATGACGAACTGCATGTCCGCGACGAATAAGACCGAATGTTTTGTCGCGGCGTTAGACAGTCTGAGGAAAAAACTGAAGACGATCACTTCCAGAGTCGGCGATATACTCGAGAAGGAATCTGCGGCTAGAGCGAAGGCGTCGAAGGCTGTCTTGGAATGCGATAAAAAAGTCATGGACGAGGCGTGCAAAAAATTCACGACCATCATCAACGACCTGAAAAAGTGTGCTGCAGCTGCGCGTGAATGAACGAAACGTTTTGTGCGGAGTGAATGAATAAATTTTCAGGATTCCCAACATTGACTCCTGACTACCATGTTAGTGAATCTGTAGGTATCCGGAATATTGCGAGGTTCGTTGTATATATTCACGTAATATAAATTCAAAGAATATATTCGAGGTAACTGGTACCGCAAAATACATATTCCGTTTCGAACGGACGACCTCATCAGCGAGATTTCATCTGGCTCACGTTTTCCAGAGTTTTAAAGCTCTGTGCTTATCGGTTTTATGCTTTCACAATTTTAAACGAGTTTACAAATTTTCGAAGGCCAATTTCCGTCGCTATTTGATTAGTTAACCGAGCGCCATTGAGGTTTAACAACTCGAAAGATTATACAGATTACGTACGAGCTTTGACAGGATCCAAGCATAATTAGCTCTTTGAAGATGAGGAATTATTATTAATCACCTGGAATCGAGACCAAAGTGCGTGGGATACGACCGGATGTGAATCGAGAGGCTGAAAATTCGCGAGATCACAAGAAGAGTCAAGCAGGGATGCGGGGAAAGGGGAGAAAGAGAGAGAAAGGTTCTGTCAGGATACCGACGAAGAGGGCGAGAAAGGAGCAAATCGTTGCGCCCGGGAAGTGATTTATCGTCGACGTCGGGATTTCGAAGGCAGCCCTTACGATTGTCGGTCGTAAGGCACGGATTTACCAGTTCCAAAAGCTCTATTAGGTTCGCCATTTATATCCTTCATTGCGCGCGGTGCGCAAAGCGCGAAAGAACGATACCAGCTACCGTGGCCCTTGGAATAGCGGGTGCAAAAAAACGAAGAAAGAAAAAAAAAAGTTAATTTACCCCCCGAGGTTCCATCGGCTGATGAAAAACTTGGAATGGCCGTTTCTTGTTCCTGCAGAAGTTTTCTTTCCTTCCGTTCTTCGCTGACCGTCGCGTTGAACCGATTAGCTTGCGATCAAAACCTTCTGTTAACCGGACCGTAAATTGGATCGAGCATAGATATCGAGTATTTGAGGTGTTACAGTATCGCGAAACGCGTTGGATTTCCAAGCGATTTCAGGCGTGTCTACCTGGAATTTCCGTCCCGTACACAATCGGGCATTTATGCTGTATTCGCTTGGAAGGAGAATTGCCTACCCACGCCGTGTACCTTAAATCACCTCGTTTGCTCGACTATCTGAAATGCTCGAACCGTCCGAATACCTAATGAGGCAGTCTGAAATCTCTGATAAAAGCCAAAGATTTCTGTTTGTGTAAAAATTGATTTGATTTCCGTTCAGAGAAGGTGTCGTCTGCAAAGGGCATAGCCGGGTAAGCATGCCAAAAGTGCCCTTTCTCGAAAAGGATTCTGCGGGTGATCAACTATTTTTTGTCGGTAAATAACTGACTCGGACTAAATTTTAGCTTTCTAACTTCGTCTTGCTCAAAGTTATCGCGTAAAACGTGATTTTAAGTTTTTTTAAATCACAGACGGAAGCTTTGCTAAGAATTTCCACCTTCTAAAAATTTGTTGACATTCAGATCGCTGGTTTCTGGTGGATATTGAAGAGGTAATACTTGAAGTTTTTCTTTTTTTTTTTCACAGTACCTATACAAACATCTGCTTTCATACGATGTGAAAACTGAAAATCATGTTTAGTGCGATAACTTCGAGCAAAATGAACTTACAAGGCTAAAATTTAGTACGAGTTAGTGATTTATCAACAGCATATAGTTGGTCACCCGCAGAATCCATTTCGAGAGAGAGAGAGAGAGATAGCACTCCCGGCATACTTACTCGGCTATTCCCTTTGACAAAGTATGGAACAGCTTTCAATATTCCATAAAATGTTCATCAATTCGTATTCCAAATTTATAGTACCAAGCTCGAGTTTCGATTGACGCAAATTTCAGTTACATTGAATAGCAAGTTACTCATGCGCGAGTTTCATTTAGTTTATTCCCTGGCAACAATTACCTGCAAGACAATATTCCAGAGCCTTCTAAACAGGGAATCTCTCTTCGCTTTTTCTTTTCCTCCTCAATTAAATCTTCCACGTTCGCGATGATTTCCTCACTTTATTGAAATACTTTTGTCCGAATTCTGGTAAGACGTAGAAAAGCCGGGAGAATGAGTGAAAGTGCGGGTTAGGAGGGGCGACGCAGCGGGGAGGTTGAATCATTGTTTTCATCCAGTGGATGGTCGTAATTTAGGCGAAGAAACCAACCGACCCGACGACGTTAATATTCGGTGGGGTCGACGCCACTTGCCTGCGCCTTCCTGGGCCGAAATTAAAATAAATTACAAGAGGTATGTGCTTTATTGCAAACCGTGCTGCAGGCAGGCGATAGTTGTAGCACGATGCCGGAGACTATATTTTCCGCAGACGGTGGAATCTGCAACACGTGTTATAATAACCCCCCCCCCCCAGGCGTAAGACAAAGAGCCTCGTCGAGTTCCTACCCCATGGTAAATTATTTTGCATCTATGGTCTGAACAGTTGACCTAGCCTAATTCCGGTGTAAACGAACGAACGGCAATGAATCGCAACGGAACGATTGATGGAAGCAAAAAAGTCGTCGATTAATTTTAGGACGATGCTTGATTAGGGATGAAATTTCATTCGGCAGGTGCGAGTTGAAATATTGTGGTAACGGCGAGGAAGGCCTGCCTGAAATTCGGTGAACAGTTTCCTTCTCTCGGTTACATCAGAACCAGAGAAGAACCGTCGAATTTCATTAAAACTTGGAATTATAAATATTTAAACTCGGTCCAAAATTGTATATACCTATGCGGCTTTTTAACGTAGCGACACGGGAGTCGGTAATAAATTCCAAGACTTTCTAGTAATTAAGTAAGTTTACCTTGCAGAGACGCGGATTTTAATACACCCACCATCACGGAGCTGAATACGTTACTGGGATTTATTTAATTAACCGATATCACATTTCTTCATATTTTCGTACAAAAAGTTCGTCGTTATTGTGGGTGAAAAGAAAATGAAAAAGTTCCGTCATTTTTATACCGAATATCGCGATGCTCTTCGGAATTTTGATACTGTCAGGTATTTTCAATGACAATGAACGCTGGGAACATTCGAAAACCTTGAAAATATGCTCCTCCGTGGAGCTATTCCTTCCAACGACGAGATTTGATAGAGTAAAATCGATAGCCGAGCATCTGGAACAGGGATCGGAATGAATAAGTCGCGATGACAATAGGTGGACATAAAAGCGGTGCAGGCGATATAATATCGTATATAATATAACAGGAAGGGATGCGGCGAGGTGAGATGTGTGTCAAGTGGGTAAAATAGTTGGGAACACTCGAGGGAGATGAAATACTTTATAAAACGTGCCACGGAACTCGATGCCCCGAGGTAAATACCTCCAGTCCTTTATTTTGTTTATTATACCAGAGTACGGTCAGTTCCTGTAGGTATATATGTATAAATGGGGCATTCCACGCGAATTCAGTAAACAGTTGACCATGACATTTTTTAATTTCATCAAGGATTTTTCCTACGTCAGGGCGACCCTTTAAAAGCTTCCGGAAATATTTAAAATTTTTTTTCAATCACTCGTCTTTATCCTATGACTCTTCAAACCCATCTCAAAAATACCTAAATTGATTTTTAAGAAATGAGAAAAATAAACATTTGTTTTTCGAAATGAAACATTTTCACGCGAGATTCAGAGTGGGGCCTCATTGTATTTTTGGAATCTTATTTTCTATCTTTTAATCGTTTTTCCTATTTTCATACCTGGTCGGAATTTATTACGATAGATACCGCATCTCCGATTTGATTACTAATGTTTTAAATTGTTTCTCCAGCTTTAAGACAATCTCGCAATTTTTTTTTTTTCAACCTTTATCACTGACTTGAACAGGTGTGAAAATAGAAAAAGGGATCCAAAAGATGCAAAAAATGTTTTTTTTTTCGTGTTTCATAAAAATCAATTCGGGTCTTTTTGAGATGGGTTTAAAAAATCACGGGGTAAGGACGAGTGATTGAGAAAATGTGAAAATTTTTTTGGAATCTTTTCAAGGGTCGTACTATCGTAGGAAAAATCGTTGGTGAAGTAAAAAAATGTCACGGTCAACCGTTTACTGAGTTGACGTGGAATGCCCCATATATATATGTCTATATATTTCTATACGCGATGGTGTCGGGGGGCCGGAATGGACCGCAACTGGAATACCAAGATTACAGATAACAATAACCCGCAGCTTTGCCACCGACTCCAATTCCGCTTTACCAATATTTTAAACTATAACGATGAGAGGGTGAATTTTTCGCCCAGCCCCCCACGGATCGCTCTTTTTATCGCCGTTAAACCAATACTCCCTGAGGTCTCTCTGCGTGGGGCAGAATTGCCAACCCCGAGCTAAAACCGGACTGTAACCGTGACCGCTGCCACGCCCTGAAGAAAAAAAAAAAAAAAAAAAAAAATAAATAAATAAATAAAAAAAAAAAAATAAACTTTGCTAATATTCCACCTGGCTCATTTTCGTTTACGGTCGAAAAATGTTATTCCACGCGAGCATCGTGCAGCTTATTATATCCAACAGCCTCGCATGAATTCGTTTGTAACGAGTATGAAGAAATTGTTGGAAAAATTCAAACCTTTTTAAACTAAAGTGTTCAACGAAATTATTATGTTGGAGTTTTTTCGTTTTGCTTTATTCATTTATTTATTTATTTATTTATTTATTTTCTTGAAAAGAATTCGTTTGAGAGTGTATGCGATAAAATGCCCGAGCAACGTTAGTAAAATACGAGGCAAAAGACGATGACAAAAAGAGGGGGGGAACAAAAACAAACAAACAAACAAAAAAGTTAGGGCGGAGACAAACGTAGACTCGTTTCCTTTTTCGTTTCCGAGTTCGCCTTCTCCACCTCCGACATTTTCTCCGAGGGTTGGAAAAAGCGCACGGAAAGTCGGGCGCAACTTCTTTGTTGTCAGGCAGCCCGAGGAATTATCTACACAGCCTTGGGTCACCCCATACTATACATATATAGAGGTACATAAAACGGCAGTAATTAATTTCATAGCGAAAAGGTGCCGCGTGAGAAAAATACGCGAAATGTTTCCGTACAACGGGTCATATATTTGTAACCGTGATACGTCTCCTCGGCGACAGATATCGTTAATAAGCGTTGGTGGAAGCATGGAGCGAGGAGAAAAAAAAAAATAAAAATTACAGACCTTGAGATGATAAGGAACAACTACGTAAGTTAAACTGTCATCTCTGTCAGGGCATATTGACGCATTCGGGAAAGAGATTTAGCCAGTTTCTCTGCAAAGCTTCTGGAGCAAGGTACTGCTCATCTAAGAAATCATTGAATCATTTCACACGAAATCAGACAGGCTATCACTAAAAGACTAATTGTTGTTAAGCTAATATCACTCGTAATCGTGGGAATCAGCAAAAATTACACGAAGTCGCAGGTAATATCATGGATTCGGAAATCACGGGAATCGATTCCTTTTGGAAATCGTCGTGCCGCCGAATTTGCGAGTAAGCAACCCGTCGTTCTGGTGGATAGAAAGGCGGAAATACAGAGAAAGAGAGAGAGAGAGAGGGAGAGAGAGAGAGAGAGAGAGAGAGGGGGGGGGGGGGGGGGGCGGAAGGTTGTATTGATTGGTGACTTAAGAACCAAGGGGTGTAGTAATTAATAGTATCCATTAACGTAAAGCAAAGCCGTCCGAGATCTGCAGGATCTAATTAATTATCGAAAGTTTAAAGCCACATTTAGGCTGAGGCTCTTCTCAAGTTTCTTCGAATGTTGAAAAACAATATCGAACCAAAAAAACAACACCTATAAAATCCACTCTAATCTTATGGGTTTGGATTTGTACGACACTGATTGTGAAACGCGATATTCGGAATAGCAGGATTTCAAGTCCACGTGACCGATCAACTTACCGAGTGATCGCAACCAATTCTTAACATGGCGCATGGCGAAGATTGATTAAACCTTAAGCTGCACACCTCCTATGTCATAACACTGGTGTTACGCCGGGATCGCTGGAGATCCCACATCAAAAATCATTGCGTGAAAACGAGGATGTCGATTCGAATAATTTGAAAAAATTCTCGGATACTCTTTAACTATTATATTTCAAAGTAAATTACTTATCTCAAGCAAAATGAAATTTTAAATGTGAAAAAAAATTCACCCAACAATAACGTACGGGGAAAATTAATTATTCGGCTCGAAAAAATCACGAATAACTAATTTTAATATTTTGCACTGTAAAATTAACTGAGTAACTCTCAATACACAAATATTTAACCCGAAAAATATGGAGATACTGCGAGATGAAAATCTGTTCATTTGAGTGAGTTTGAATTTTTTTGAAAAAGGATGAATTGACGATTCGATAAATTAACGATTTTTACGATATTTCATTATTTATTCGAGATAAAATCAGATTTTTTTCAGATGCTTTTTATACGGAACCTACGGTGAAAATATCACGGGGTCATTTTGACCCCGGTGTGCACTGATTATTCAAAAGCAACGTTAATCTCACGGTGATGATAAAACTTGGCAAGTTCGCTTAACTAAAGCGGTATTACTGAACGGCCTGATATTTTCGCACCAAGAAAACGAAGAAAAAATTCGAGACTAAAATGACGTTCCTCCAGTTTTGTTTCTTTTTATGTATGTTACGCGCAGGACTCGAGAGAGACACGTTCGTATAAAGCGTTGGGACACGTAGATATTACCGAGCATCGTGCCGTGCTGGCCAATCTTGATAAAATGAAAATCACAGCAGCTTATCTGGGAACGGGTTAAAATTGGAATAGAGGATTTTCACCCGGTCTGAATGGGAGCGTAGCGGTTCTTCCATCTCGGTATATGGCGCAAGGAATATACATCCACCCCTAATAATATCAGAAACCCAAAATCAAAAACGTGGGGGTTTCAACAATTGCCTGGTCGTTATTTAAACTCTGAAAACTCTAATTATCGAATTATTTCTCTTTGAAGTATTCGTTAGGACAGAAAAACAATGAAACGTTAATGCGAATCTCCAGTGCGCGCCTGTATTAGATTTTCATGCAAAGACTTTTGAATATTGACATGCTTCAACGATAGTCGGATCGATATTATGATTACCGAAAAAAAAGATATTTATCATTTTCTTTCCGCAGCGTGCAACGGTTATTATTTATTTGAACGAATCTTCCGTTAACAAAAGAAAATAGACAAATAAAAAAAAAAAAATTAAAAATTAAAAAACTCAATATTAAAGACACAAGGTGTAAACTACAGAGAAAGCTTCACTTCCATGATTATATGAACTTCCTGAACTTGTTACGTTCGATTCGTATTTGTATAAGAAAATTTGACTAGATTGTATCGAGTAAAGAATAAATGTATTTTGTAAAATTGAATAGATTGACAGGATATAACAACACAGGAATATTACTTATTTATAACAATATTATGAATTGCAGTAGGTACATTTGACGTAGATGTATTTCAATAGAATACAGCTGTGAAACACGTTCGCGTAACGGTCCCTGGTAAGAGCCGCTTCCGCCGGAGGCAAAGGACGAAACACTCCGATATTTGCATTTTTTACCCATCTGATCCGTTGAGTGTATTTTTATGTCAGGGAGTGCCGCGCACTCGGAGTAGGTGCGTAAAGCAAATACTGGCCAAACCCCGGATTGGCGAAAACGTCGAGCAAGAGTGTTAGGAAAGCGAAGTTATAGACCAAGGAGAAATGACGTCACCGTTTGACTAATGTCACAGTCAAGAGCCACGATAGAAAAGAATATTCTGTATACGATAATTCTCACGTTTATGCATTCTAATATACATATATCTTAATAACAAATGCGTCGATGGAACACAAAAAAAAAGTGTGAAAAATGGAAAGAATATCCGAGAGTAAGGATGAGAGAAAATTGTGAAAGAAAAGTGTGGATGAGAGGCGGTATTTTCTGAGAATGAAACTGGAAAAGTCAAGTCGGTCAAGTAGCCAGCGATCCGTGAAAGAGTGCGGCGAGGCTCTGCGGGTGCATCGAATCGACTGAATGGCCCTTCGCTGAGACGAATAAAAAGTGAAAAGGTGCTTCCTCTGACACGTCGAGGATTCTTATTTTCATTCTTTAACCGCCCGCGAACTTGTGATCTTCGATGTGATACTGGCATTGATCGCGAAAATAAATCACGACCGGAAATAATAAGCGTTTCAAGCGTCGGGAAAATTGATACATACCGTTGGTGTGGTGAAGTTGAAAGAAGTTGAAATTTAAGGGGGGGTTACATCTTGGACGGTCTAAAATCATACCTATTTTTAGTTTTTAGGTTTTATTTATTTTTTTTAAAGATAATCAAAACACTTGGAGTAATTTGAGTTTGAGGACTTTGTCATTCATAGTTTCAAGAACATTTTAGTATTTTTTCGTTGAAGTTGATAACAAAATGGCGGCACGCCGCTTATAAGTAGCGAACGACAACGTTTTCAATCCGGTGGGGAAGGTTCCTCGGTCAATTTCTATTCGATTGACTTGAAATTTTGATTCAATCTTTAAAACTTGTTTATCGATTCGAACTCATTGCTATATTTTTGAAATTCACTACCAAAGTTTGTTCAACAAGTATTTGTTCATAATCGTATATATTTGAATTTCTTTTTTTAACACTTAGGTCACGAGACCGAAAGCGAAACGGTGTTTTTAACTTACAAAAATTTTTCTATATGTTACAAGTTGGACAGTGACGTCAGAAGATACGCCACCACAAAAGCCCTCGAGTTCAGAGTCATTCGCTCCTTACATGAGCCATGCCAAAAAACTCTAAAATCTCGGAGGCGAAAATCTGAAACTCCAATGCAGGAGGATAAATAAATCTCAAGCATTCGTATTAAATCCGAAACTTGACAAATACAGCACATAGTAGGCCGGTGGAGCAACGGCATGAATCTGCAGTTGAATTAACGATATGTGATTTTTATGGTGAACGCAGGAACCTTGCACCGAAGCTTGCAGCGAGCCAAAGAATACACGAAGTAGTGGGATAGTTGCGGGAGAATAAATCGGAGCAATGCGAGACGGTGGAATAAATTTCTTGCGTGTACAGAATTTACGAAATGCGAGGGAAGAAAGGAATAAGGGTGGAATATTTTTGGCGAAAAATATACTCGACGAAGTATAAACGGGCGAGAAGTCTCATGCCGGGACGAGATTTAGGCAGCTCGGTCACGTACCTCGATGCTATATACCCGGTTCCACCTATCAGTATTCGAAACTGAAAATGGAAATGACTGCAGGCGGCAGTCGTGCCGAAAAACCCGGGGAGACGGAAAGCAGGGCGTCAATTTTATTACAGAATCCGGAATGATTCGCTTGCACCTCGCGCGGAATAAATCATGTACCCTCACGTTTCCGTAAGTAAAGGGAAAATCGGTAGAACGACAAGTATCTGGGAAATACTCGATGCTTTTCCCTCGCGGGACGTCAAGCCAATTTCAAAATGACGACAGCGAACGCAACGTTCCCTTCGACGGTCCGGAATTGGCCGGAAATTTCGCATATTCTTACCGCAATTTTGTGCGCTGCTGTGACGGGATTAAAGGTATTTCGCAGCTCCGGAAATTTGGCGAAAAGCTTATTTCCATAAGTATAAATAAACATCAGGGCTGAACGAACGGAGTGTTATGACGAAATGCAAATTTCTGCAGTCCGCCTGATTCACGGAGAAGAGAACAGAGCGCGTTGAAAAGCAATGAGAAATTGTTATACCCGAGGCTGACAGCTGCTCTTGGCACTTGGATTGCCTGCTCATCTCGAGGGAAATTTTGTACAGGAAACAGGAAACAGGAGAAAGCGTTATAGGTACCCGTGCAGCTTGAATTCTCCCCTAGTTTTTCCTCCTCATCAGTTCCGAAACTTTTCCTACAGTCATTTCTACCGCTGCCGACTAATTCAGACGCGATGCGGGTATATTTACGATTTACTTCGTATTTGCGGGGCTGCCGTTTCAAATAATCCACCTTCCCGACTCTCCTCGCATATTTTTCTTCCCTCGTTTCGCGCAAGCCTTAGTTTTACCTCTGCTCGCATTTCCCGCAAACTTTTCTTTCCCTTCTCTCCCCCTTTGATTTTCACAATGTAAGCTTCTTCCTCAATCGCGCCGCAATCTAGTCGAATAGGTGATTCTTATTTCCAGCACCATTTTCGAAGCCGAGTATCGTCATTTCTCGTCCTCAAACTATTCATGAAAGCTCCGTAGAGACGACTGAGATCCGTCTGTGAGAAAATCTACCGGCACAGATCGAAAATTTGGAAAATTGAATGACAAAAATTATATCTTGCGAGTGGAGAAATCAAAGAGATCGACCGAGAGCAGGAAACTTTCGGTGTTAAGCTCTTTCACTTCAGCCAATAAACGATTATACCGGCACGAATTCCCGGTGGGTAAGCTTCTCGAAGGGTCACACATTACGGATTGAAGGGCTGAAAGCTTTCACCAGGAGCTTTTGTCGGTAAGTTCGAGAGGACGTCGTCGTCGGTAAGCTAGCAATCGAGCAGATACGAGCTTTTTCGTATCGACGGATTCGCAGGCGGTTGGTCGAGCTTTCCGAGTGAAGCACCATCGACCAGTGTGCTTTTACAGCGCTCTGATACCCAGGCATATTATACGTGTAACCGAAAGCTCGCCAAGGCTTTATTTATAGTAATTGTTTTTGAAACTCTGGCAAGGCGTACGTCTTGTATCAGCAAACTTCACGTTAGCAGGAGGCTTGCAGTACTTTACTCCTGTGTCTGAACTAAATTCTGTCAAGTATCGACTCGTTCATTCGTAAAGAATACAACAGCAATAGTTCGAAAGGTTGATTTTCACACAACTATCGTGAATTATTATCAACAAATGGATCGAAAATGATTATTGGGAAGCCTGATCCTTGGTTATTTCATAGAACAATGAAGCTACAACGCGAAATCTTGATTCCCGATATTCCCAAAAGCTCACTGATCTTCTCGGTCATGTCGTAAGTCCGGGAAATCCAATCGTTGAATCCTACACCGAGTTACGTCTGTAAAAATGTTTCTTCTATCGAAAGAAAATATTGCTGATCAAGCTTTCCGCGGTGAAATAGCGGCGAAACGACTGGTGCATTTTTCATCCTAGCAGTATTCGACTGGTTGGTGAGATTCGGACCAACTGGTTCCCGATCCGACCATAATTCGCTGAGCACGATCACCGACGCGACGGCATTGCGTTCTCCGCCAAGTTCGGAAACCAGTTTCGTCGCTGTACCTACGCCGCGCCTCAGATATCGAAAACCAATACCAATACATCCACTACCAGCCAACGGTAAAGTCTTAATTGGGTAGAAGAAAGTGCGGTGTCTCAGTCCGCTGGCTAAATGAATAATCGGTAAGATTTTCCGTGATTTTTCGGTACAAATGATAAAAAGAAAGCGAGAAAGAGAAAGAAAAACGGATAAAGGAAGATGACGTCAAACAAAGATCTTACACAGATCACGCGTCACCCGTAACACGAGAAAATGAAATTGCAACTTCATATCTCGAATCTGGCACTTACAATTAGACTTCCCGCCAGCTAACGAGAGACTTTGTCCGTCGTTAATCGGATATCCGAGGGCTTGATTGGAAGCTGGCCGCGGTTTGTGCCTGAATATACTCCCCAACTGTCGGTAGGTGAAACGTCGATGTTCCCTTTTACTCTCCGTTAGAATTAATACGACGTTACAGCTGCCTCTCCCGAAGTGCTTCGCCGTGCAGGCCGGTAACGACAGTGCAACCGACGTCTACGTATTGCGGAAAGTGGAAGCGTCGTACTCTCTGAAAGCTCGCATCCTCCCATCCACTCGCATTATCGTGTCGGCGCATTACACCATCTATACGTACCTACACTCTGGTCCACCGTAAGGTACACAGCGAATCGCAGGCCTCGTTTCGCTGTTGCATTCCTAATTAGTGCTTCCTCTGGGGGTTCGTGACCGAAGAGCAATTGCTCCGGGCTGCCTGACGACGACGCCGCGATTCCGGCAAAAGGAAACTTTTTCTTTTTACCGGTATTTTCAAACTCAAACCCGAGCCACAGTTACTGCGGGCTGCTAATTAGCTTACCGGAGCCCATCGTTTTCCACTTACTTCTTTTTCCTCCTTCCCTACTCGTCTGATCTTGGATCTTCATTTTTTACTTTTTATCCACCTTCGCTTTTACGTTATTGTGGTTTAATTTTTTTTTTTTTGTTTTTTTTTTGTTTTCATCTCTCTCGCACGTGAATCAATCGCTGGTACAGTGAACGTTAGATTTGTACTTCCTTATTCATGACCGGCTCGTATGCTGACGATAAATACTTCTCGTTCGGACTTATTCCTACACGTATCACTGTACCAATAAAATTGAATATTCAGACGAGAATTTTCGTCCGTGGTTGAAATCCAGGTCTTCCCGCAATATGTCTGGACCCTTTTTGCATTGAAGAGATGTAAAAAAAAACCCCATATATTTGCAGGGCGTATCTTTATAATCCTCGAAAATTGTTATCTCCCAACTTTGCGATGTTCGCGTGAAGAACAGACGATTTGAACCCGTAATCGTTTTGTAAGTTGAGTATAAAGCTAACGTGAACTTGCGATTTCCTTTTCCTCTTGGGTAAACAATCGTCACAATTCAACCCTTGAGCAAATGTTCGCGCATATGCAAGTTATCTAGCGTGTGCATCATGATATATGTATACGAGGGATTCACCGAGTAGGTACCTGGCATATTTCCAGAGGTAGGTAAACCAAGCGCCATGATTTGTTCGGGTCGTGTACAGCGTTGTGTAAACAATTTATTACACGGATACGCGCGGCTGTGTAAAGCGCCTTTATACACATCGCGTTCAATTCGAGCGAAGGAAATTTTAAAACTTTCACCACCGCGTGAGCAAATTTAATTAACTTAAAATTTCAAAGGCTTATCCCCCATCCCTCCTCTCTTCTGTTATTCAACTATCGTTCCTCTCTCTCCCGAAGCTCGCCACTCCATCCCGCAAATTTCTCTGCTGCACGCTGTGAGCAGCCGGCAGACGAAAAAGCTTTTTGATATCGTATGTATATATATATGATTCAACTTCTTTATGAAAGTGAAAGGTTTTCCATCTGATGAGTTCAATGAGACATTTTACCTGAAAAAAATTATTTCATCGTTGAGTGCAAGGATCCCCGTTTTGAACCCATAGCAAAATGATCAAAACGGCTATTTACATAAAGTTGGAAAGAAATAATTTATCGCACAAACGAATGTTACACTTAAAGTCAAGTTAAAGTTTCAAAAACGCTATTTACTATTGATCAAAATAGTCAGAAACATAGTTTGTGCTATCGTCATGAACATTGCAATCATCGTCGAACCAGAACTGTCGGTTCGACTTCCTTCCGTAATTACTAGGCATCTGAAATCAATGAATAATCTATTTTGGTTCGATGACCTGACTTTGTTTGTTCACAGTATTGATAGCGCCAAAATGGGCGGATAGTCCCATTTCACCCTTCACCGAAGCTCCTCATTTTCCCCGATCGTACAATTTTGTAAACAAATATGGCTCCACCACCACGCTACGGTGAAGTAAAGAGGCGGGTCGAAGCGTTGATAATAGTAATCTATAGTCTACGCTATTAGGAAAATACATACATTCAAATGTATACCGTATCTTCTTCATAATCCAGGCACTCAGACTACCCTGAATCCTTACGCGAAGGACTAACCAATGCCAATCACGGCTCTCCGCGCACGTTTCCGGCGTTTTTTTTTTCACCGATCGTAGTTACAAACGAACCGTTCCATTTCCAGAACGAGCCTTTAGAATCACCCGATCGTAGGTCGCAATATTCTATTAGTAAAAAAATAGGACATCCCCGTCTTACCCAACCCGTCCCCATTCAATGAAATTAGACGAACGCGAAGCGAAAACCGATGTAAAAGTTTCAACTGGTAGAAAGTTTGGCGCGAGAAAAAAACGAGAACAACCCTCTCTGAGCCTCAACCTTGACCTCTTGATGTGAAAAGTGGTATCACACAAACCCCCACAGGCGATACGCCAAATTGCTATTCGCAGCCTCGTCTAGACCCTGCAGCTGCGATAAGGTCGAAGCATGCCGAGAAAAAAATAAGTATCGGTAAAGTCACGTCGAGGGTGAAGTCGGAAGGATGAGAAAAATAAAATCGGGGGAAAAATAAGGAGAAAATGAAGATGAACGCCTGCATTAGTGATCATAAGCCGTACGGTTAATATATGACAGGGATTTCATATTGCTGCTTGGCGGTGCTGCTTATACTGCTTATACCTTAGCCTTCACGCGCACGATACAGTCGTGTAAGGTTAGGTTATGGGCTAATAGAAGCGCGCTAACTTTTTCCATTCCTTTTCATTATTACCTCTGCAAGGCAAAAGCTGTTGGAGGTATTGCGAGTCGGAACAGCGAGTCTGCACCAGAAATGCTCGTTTCCAACTTGATTAAACAAAGTGGGATTTCATAATGCGAATCAAGGTATACCGTGAAATGGTAGATAGGTGAACGGACCACCGATTTGACAAGCCACTGGACATCTCTTTCTTATTCGATAACCGATAAAAAATCACAGAATATAACGCAATTGACATTCACCATAAAACGGCATCAACGAAACTTGGAAAAATGCAGACATTTGGGGTAAAGTCACTGTGTTCACAATCCTCAAGAGTATCCGTAAGCAGTCATTTGAAATCACTCAGAGTGATTGAAATTTGTACGTAAATTTCATCGTAGTAGTAAATTCGATTTGCGACGTATTTTCGACTACCTTCACCACAAAACGATGGCACAAACTGCCGGACCAATACGACTGAGAATACCCGGTTCAACTGCAATTCGTTTAATGTGGCGGTATAAAGACGATTAGACGCAAATCTCGTACAACCGAGAAACCGCGTAAAATTTCATTCGCAAGATAATTTCATCCTGTAAATGTAGAGAGAGCCAAATAGCAGACGCAGAAAGCTATTCGGTCGGGAGTTGTGCTTCGGGTTCAAGCGATAAAGCATATACTTACCGAATAGCAAGTGGACGTATCAACCATCTATGCAAAATATGTGCACGCGTTGTCACGCGTGGAGAAATTCGAGGACTACATCCATTCTACGTTAGACGAGGACCACATTTGTCACACCTGAAGGACCAGCTACCATCTCACTCGCAACGTGGAAACTGTTTGAAGCGAATTCACGCCAAGGAATCTCCCTCAGCGTCTTCAGCCCGGAAGGAAGAAGAAGAAGAAAAAGAATTAGAAGAGAAAAAATCCTATTTCAATCGAAATTTATTTCACTTCACCGGGCGAGAGTGTATTATGGGTATATAGGTATACAATACCTTGGACGGAATAGCGAAGCAATTTAAGATGAAAAAAACTAGGTTGAATTTCATTTTATCGCCTATTATGAAGACGTTGAATACACGAAATCAGGTTTCCCCTTTTTATTGCTCTTTGAATAATTCCATTTCTTCTCGTACTGCAGCATGGTAGCCGGTTAATTTCAGAGTGGAGAGAAAAAATAAAAAATAAAAATATGATCATCTATAATTCACATGTTACAGTACACAGGCGCATGGGTAATACATTTATATACCATGTATCACGTATACTGATACATAGACAGTATTTCCTACGTCTGATCTGACTTCCTTCCTTCCTCTCGTTTCTTTTTTTTTTTTCACCGTTTTTACATCCTTTCTCTCATCGCGAACGAATCGTGATTGCTTTTTGTTTACTTGTGTTCTCGTAACCCATATTTTAGCTGTTTCATTGAATGCCTGTGCATCTTCCCCATTCGGCTATAAACTTTTGCCGGAACTCCGTAGAAAGTTGAGTTAGTTTGTTTTATTCCTTTCCATCCCAACCCCATCCTGTTTCTCTCTCCCTTAGTCTCTCCCCGATTTGGTCTTTCGACGAGAGCTATAAGGGAGACAAAATTTTCGTGAAAGATTCAATGGCCGATTACCAAGCAGCTTATCTGACTTTAGAATTTCGTTGGAATACGGTAATACCCAAGTCTATAAGTAAGTTTCCTTCTTTTCTTTCTTCTTCTTCTTCTTCTTCTTTTTCTTTCCAACCGGGAAAAAACTGTCGGAAAAACGAATAAATCATTCGCCTACTCGTCTGCAGGACAAAGCAGGTGTTTTAGGCGAGACTACTCAGGTGCGACTCTAAGCTGAGGTGGCGACGCAGGATTACTTTCACGAAACCCGCAACAACTTTGACTTTTCCTAAGGATACGCGTTTGCCTAAACTTTAACATTTTGCGAGGTAGATCGTCGAAACTGAAGAGAAAAAAAAAAATCAAACCAAAGAGGAAAACAATTTAAGCTTCTTTCTCGACATTTCTATTTCTTCTATCTCCCTTTGTTACACGATTCGTTGTATACTTTTTCGTTCTTCTTTATCTATCCATCTTTCATAGTATCCGATTGATATAAGAATGAAGCGTTTCACTGATATCCGCACTCTTGCGTCGTGAATTGTCTAATTTTTTTTTTTTTTTCTCATACTCTCGTATAACCTTCTTGTTCGTTTTTTGCAAGATAAGGTGGACAAACTTTACACTGCTCTAAATTGGGTTACTGTAATGGATTACCTCCGCGGGTAAAACAAGCAAAAAACAAATTTTGAATAAATCAATATCACGGAGACCGAGGGTGGTAAAACGAAAAAGAACCTCGAACAAGTTTCGCGAGAGAACATCCATCCATATATTCACACCGCAAAATAACGCTTTTGTTTTTGTCTTCTTGACTAGGCATAAGCCAAATGATACGTCGGTGGAACAAAGTTTAAAAAATCTTTTGTTGATTCAAATAAATACGTGCAAGTTTAACGGGATAATATACATAATCTCTTGTTCTGATCACTGTTTTATCGAATCATTTCCCACAATGGACATTTCCTCGAATAAAAGGAAGGAAAGAGACGATGGACGTTTCTTTTACCGTGCTTTGTGAAGTCGACGAATCGCCGTTCTGCGGTGTGCAATTTAATACATATACACACATATTATACATAATGTTTCAGGTAAATAACGTGATGATCTACGTCATGTAAGCCCTACGACACGAAGGCAAAGATGCAGTTAGTTTTCCCTTGCAGTCTAACCTCCTCAAGCTTTGTCTCCGCAGTTTCGGGGTCGGGAAAACGGCCGGAAGTATTCTGGGGGATGGTTTATAGAACGCTTTGTATTCATAGTGCACGTTCCCCGCATTTCCCTTATGAAACGCCGTCGGTCTGCGTCATGATTTCGAGATACGTACATACATACGATGTCTATACACTGGCAAGGTATCTCATGTCTCAAGTACATATATTTATCTCCTCACGGTCCTCTGAGAAATCAACTCCCTGACCCACGTCTGGAGTCCAGCAGCCCCCATTTCGAGTTGTCAGAACTCGGTGAACCGCCTACGATCTTAGCACACATATACGCATGCAGTAAAGGGCTGAAAGTTCGTGAAAAATCGACAAATTATGCGTCAATATTATACTCACAAATGTTCAAAGAATTTTTCTTAATGAAATCATGTAACAATTTTTTCTTCTTTCTATTTCTCATTGTATTAAGATACTAATACGACTCACGAGGCTATACGTATAGTTGCTGTCGTATCTAACAAATGTATTCACTATAGAAAATAGCATGAATAACGTCTTAAGAGAGAATCGAAAAGGAAAGGAACTTTTCACACAACATCAGAATCCGAATGGGGGTGGATTAGAAAATATCAATCTTTTGGTAGCGTGATTTTGTCGATGAGGAATGAATTTGATGAATCGATTAAATACGTTTTCAAAAAATAATTTATAGAGTAAAATTCAAAGCTACACGTATACTTGTCTGTGTGAACATATTCGATTCCACTTTGCGCAGACAGTAACGTAAAAAGTAGTCGAGAGCCGTTCGGTATTTACAGGTTGATATTTTTGCATATCACAACTAACCCGAGTGATTGTTGAGAGTGTAGAAATATGGGGTTGGGGTTAAAATGAGGGTAGAATTTCTTCCGCCTCCTACGGTTTGCGTAAAAATGGCAAGGCACAATCCCGTCGCCGCGCAGTAAAGACACCACAAAACAGAGTAACGACCGACTCGGTACCTGCCTATAACGCATAAAAGGGTCCGCGTTGTTGCAGCCGTTGGTTGGGTAAAAACGTAACACATTTCGGGAGATATTTTCACGACAGAAAACTCGAGGCACGTCACTTTTCTCGTGCGAGTCAGCTCATATTCGCGCTCGGAGAATGAATAGTCGAAGCTTTTCGTCCCGCGGGCATTGCTGTTCTGTTTTCGCCCCCGTTCTCGTATAAAGTAAGTCGAATTTTCGTGGAACTCTCACCGTCCGGATGCTGAAATCGATTTCCGTCTTTTTGCAGCCGAGGTTTCACCAGTGAAAGCGTTGCGTCTTACCCCGAGTTTTGCCGCAGTGTTTCACGTTATCACCTATTCTCATATTTTGTAGAAACAGTGCGCGTCAAGTTCATCTTTCATCTTCATCTGGATAAATCTGCTGTTTATCATCTTTTTTTTCTCGATTATCTAGGTAAAAATAAAGATAATCTCATTTGGACTTCAATCTTTCATATCAAAGCATAGACGAATTGCTACACGAATAATCTCATCTCAGTCCAGATAATAATGCTCATTATCTTGCACAACACCGCAGCGAGTCGGTTTTCCTCCCGTGTCACCAATAAGTACCGACGACGCAGCAACGAACGAACGAGGCGAGACACTCACTGCACGAGACGCCTGCAGCGGTGGACCAGTGTCATTAACTAATGACCGTATTATTGGAACATTACCGAGGAGGAAGAAGAGGAGGACGAGGATGAGGATGAGGTGAGAGGCGAGGCGATGAGCGGCGGCCGGGGACTCGTAGCTCCCTCAGAATTCCCGAGCTCAGAATTATTCCGCGCCGTCCGGGAAACGGGAACCGGGATGGCGAACGGGGCGAAAGACGACCCTGGCCAACGCCTCGGCCTTCCCCTAATTGCATTCCTCCAAGACTGAGTATACCTACGTAAAACTGGGTACCTCCGGGCGAGAAGAACAAACACGGTTAGCCCCAGGGTAAGAAAGTTGACGGGTCATCAACCCACCTCGTTTCCTCCATCCCTCCAATCGGCGGCTTGAGATCCGGTAATTTTACCTAATTCACGACCTTCCCGACTCTGATCACCGCAGGTCATCGAATGTTTACCAACCGTTCTCGCTAGGCTCCGTAAGCATTTCCCACAGCTGATACAAAATCCACGGTAAAAACAGCGGAATAGCCGCCTGGGTGGTATCGTAGGATTATCTAACACTCCGTAATTTTTTTAGAGAGAAAAAAAGGTTCCGTTTCTTCGGAAAACAGAAACAGTGTTTGCGTACAGCTTGAACTTCATCCGCGAGTGATGCGAGTGTGGATCTTGTGAGCGAGCATTGGTAAGAATTCATGGGAATTTTCTAGGATGGTGATTTTATCACTAAAATTTATTACCGATCTCTTCAAGTTGATGTAAACACATTTATTAGGATCACCGTTGGAACACCACGATCAGAGAAACTTTCAAGATCTCTGAATTAATTCAAAACTACGACCAAAAATTCCTTGGGATTAGAGTAAAAATCAGAAAATAGAGTGTGTAGATCATGTAAATGAACAACAATTTTTTGGGTAAAAATTCTACGAATGCTGTGTGACAAAGTTCATTTCATTGCGGAGAATTATAGGTCCTGAAAATTAAAACCACAAGCTGAATAGTTTTGAAGAAAAGTGTACGGTGTAACTGAACTGTAAAAATGATCTTGTTAAAATTAAAACATGAGAAGTAATGTCAGGATGTCACGAATATTGCAAAATTACCGCCGACTCAGAGTCCGTAGAATTGTACACCGCATTTGCCTAACACCGTGTGTCCATCGTCGTTATCCAATCGTGAAATCTGTCAGTGAGAAATGCGTGAAAATCAATCCAATTTACCGACAGCCGAAACTCTGGGGCGTGGTCTCTGCGTTACGGGGATAAATCATCGGTCAGTTGGTAACGCGAAATACTTTATTGAACTAATGAAATTCCATAAGCGTGCAACGCAGCTCTTTAACAATGCCTGGTCGAACCGCCCATTTGGCTGGCTACATTTTGCGTGTGAGTTGGCGTGTTCGAGATATTTGTCCAGAGTAGAGAGACTTGCGGGGTTAGAGACGGATATCGGGTAAGACAAAACTGCGGAGTGCGGGTCCTAGGAACCTCGCGTTAAACGGGGATGAAAGCCCGCAGTGTCGTCACGGTGTTCGTAACGGCGCTGCAGGTATACACCGAAAACGCACGCGCGCGATTCTCACCCTTAGCGTCGAGAAAGGGTGAGAGAAGAGAGGAGGAGAGAGGAGAGGGAGGGTGTGTTTAATCAAGAATTTACAAGATCCTCGAAACTCGGAACTGAAGGTGTAGCTCGCTCCGCGAAGGCACGAGAGCGGGACTTCGTATAACCGCAATGGCAAACACGACAATGAAAAGGATTATTATAATGCTTGTTCGTATAACCGTGGAAATTAACAAGTATATTCTCAAATTGAATTTTATGCTCTCCGGGTAATCAGGACGGCGTACCTAACACCAAAACCCACCCGGTTCGCGTGTTATTTCGGGGTGTTTATAGCGTCACCAAAGAAGTTCACAGTCCTGATTGGAGTTTGCACAATATTCGTCGTCGCGTTCGTCGACTTTGTTAAATTCATCTCAAATATACACCTGATGACGTTTCATTTTTCTCTCTCTCTCTCTCTCTCTCTCTCTCTCTCTCTCTCTCTCTCTCTCTCTCTCTCTCTCTCTCACTCCTTCTCTTTCGCTCAATCTATTTCCTTCCGATTTTTTCAATTTTCTCAGTTATTTTTTTTTTTTTTTATACGCAGAGACCCGCGTATTTCCTCTTCGTACACGCGAATTAACTTGAACGAAGAGAGACTGACGTGGGATCAAACGGAGGGTGGAAATAAGCGGAAAGAAATACGATAAGAATTTGATTTGAAAAGAAAAGAAATTTGTACAAACACTGCAGTTGTCGCCAACCATCAATTTATAATTCCGAAATTAAACTCTGAACAGATTTATGTATCCATCAAATTCTCTCGCGCCCTTTCCGTCGATGTGCACTTGACATTCCTTTTAATTATTCCACTTAATTTGATTGGCTTTCCACGATTTACGAATCCTCGTGGCTCGTTGATTGCCCGTCACTTTTCGTTCTCACATACATATGTGTAAAAAGTATATGTATATATACTTTTGGTCAATTATTTACCGTTTGATAGTTAATTCTGAAAAAAATATCAACGACAATAAAGCGATAAAAAATAACAATAATTTTCATTGACAAATCGTAAATCAGTAATATTGCCTGTAAAATATGCGCTAAAATCGGACCGTTTTTGCGGCAGCGTTTGTACGGTCTGGGTTACATAAATATGCACAATAGTTATCCTTATAACGGTGCGGGTTATGGAATACTATTTATTCTATCGAGCGTTGCGGCGGGCGATCAAATTGAAAACAAATTAGCAATGTATGATCGCATTAATTTTCGAGTTAATGGGAATCCCGGTGTTATGCCTGTACGCATTTTCCACAGTTCTACGAATCTAACCGCGTAATGCAATTTAACACATCGCGCGAATAATTATCGTCAGCGTATAACAACGATTCCATCGATGCGGCCGATAATGGGGACAACGTTACAAACAAGTATTGCCCGCGTTGGGATTTAAAACAACTTTGCAAATCTTTACTCCAACTTCGGGAAAATTTATAATTGACGGTGAAATTTTCTTTGCCATGCGACGATAAATATTACTCAATTAAATATTAGTATTACTGAAACTCTGTAACTGAGACCGAAGCTCGAGAGATTGTTCGAAACGACTAACGACTATGACGGAATACAGGACAAGTCTACCTAGATCCCTTGTCGTCGTACCGTTAGCACGAATTTTCGTAGAAGGAAGGGTGCCAGCTTGCGAAACAAGGAGCAGGGTCACTCGGCGAATTGGTCGTTGATTCTCGGTGAGCTTAGGTCAAGGCCTCGTGTAAACGCTTTCCGCACGTCCTGCGAACGGTCAGCAGCTTTTCAGCAAGGAAGTAGTTGGAAATTGATTGAATTACGACGTTACGACGTGAAAGATGAAAATGGGGGGGATGAAATAAATTTGATAATTTTCACCCCGGGTCTCGGACGATAATATTTATCATTTACACCGCAACGAAGGGTAATCGAGTGTGAAAAGTAGGGGAAGGAGAATGAGGGTCGGAACAGAATGGCGGTGAGACGGTGTAATACAAGGTGGAAAAGTTTCCTCTTCATCGAAAGTATAAGCTATGTATGCATCGGGGTGTTAGGCCCGTTGTAGGATATAGTTTTGAACAAGTCAACTTCTAATAACGTCGTTTAAAGTCTAATATCCTCAGGCAAGTCGTACAGCTCCTCGTAAACGAGACGACCTTACAGAAACACTGGAGGATGAGGGATAAAGAAGTGAGGGAGGCGAGGCGTAACGAAAGCGTTGGAAACGCGGATGAAAAAAAGGAGAACAGAAAATATATTTCACCAAGGCAAAGTGAAGACGACAAAACTTTCGTATAATATACAAATTCGTTCCGTTAAATTACCTGTATTATACAACCAGGGAGAGCGCTATGCCGGTGAAATAAAACTCGTTATTACACTTTTCCAAATAAATTGAAAAGTTTCGAGTATCCTTCTGTTATTACGTTGTTCGCGTTGTTAACGCAGTACGGATTCTTTAATACCAGATAATCGAGTCGTTCATTCGAATTGAAATCGGTCCGTCAAAGAAATATCCTCTGAAACTGATTCGACTCTTTGCGTCTCGGTTCGATCACATTGTCGAAGAATTTAAAAACTACAGTAAATCGTATAATTCATTCAACCAATTATTTGAATATAAAAACTGAGTTCGAACACGATTTCAGTAATTACTCGAGAACAATTCTTTTGAAAATCAACTCTTCGGTTCAGAAAAACCGTATCAATTAATTTTTCGACGTACAATCAAGCAATTTTCACTGTTGTTTATATACTCCGTTAAACCATTGGGTATACGGTACGTACTAAACTTGTTACATAATATCGTGTCCCGAATCTTATTATATTACGAATATTATTATTATTACTATTATTGTTATTATTATTATCGGTATACAAAATTGTGAGAGGAATGCAGGGATGGATTCGAACGGTTTCGCTTTTACTGAGCAGTACAACGAAGCCCAAGGGAGAAACAATCGGTGACACGGAGCATCATCTGGGGTAAGAATAATTAACTAATAAAACGACCGGATTGCACGACAAAATAAAAAAGAAACGCTCCAACATTAATTGTATATTGTAATAATCCGGTAAGCGTGCTAAAGCGACGCAAAGTATACCAAAGAAATGCCCCTTGTTTCATCCTTCGTTGATCCAAGTTCGTCTCGGTGGTTAACACCAAACTTTATAGCGCCATCGGCCAACCTTTTTCGGCAATTCAGATTATCTCAACGGAACGAAGAGGGGAAGAATGAAGAGAAGTAACTGCGTTGACTGCAGCAAGTATCAAAGATTAGCGAACGTCGATCAGTGCGTAAACTACTCAGTATCCGTCCCCCAGGATCGGAAAGCTCGATCATCGACATTCAGGACAGACGACCCATGGGCCACCTTCTAAAAGAGAGGAAGAAGCGAAAGTATGGAAGACAGGGTATCGGCCCTGGAATTCAAAGGGATAATCCGGTTTTCGCGGATGCATTTCGACTAAGGCAGCGTGTGAGGGGAATTTTAAAAGCTAACCACCCCACGGGGACTTGCAAGCTTCTGTTTCGTCAGAGCAGTAAATCGAACTTGAAGCCTGGTCACGTGCACCGAAACAAGGCGTTGAATAATGGCTTATGACGCGTGAATCGCACGTTCCGACATACTTATTGCAATCCGAGAAAGAATCGCGAAAAATTTATCCCTTCATTGTTCGTTCAGCGAGTCGGTTGCGACTGATCATCTGCTAGGTCAAAACAGGATGAATGTTGGGACATTCGACGTCGGATAAACTCAAGGGGAATAAAAACCTTTCGACTTTGGGGGAGATCCGGCGGAGCAATGTTTTACCCCTTCTCCCGGCACGCCGGAGACACTTCGCTGGGTTCATTTGCTTCTGTAACCTGACCGAAAAACGAAACGTTCGATGCTGCAGGATAAATTATAGCCAAAATAATCCTCCTTCCCTTACCCATCCTCCGCAATCCCGGACTTCCGAGAATTTCCTGTCCTAGTCACGAAATCGCGAGTTCCGGATTTGGAAATACGCAGGCGTCACCTTTTCCCGTTTTCCTGCATCTCCGAACGAAAAGGAGCGAATATAAGGTAAGTTTGAAAAACGCGAAGGGCGAAATTGTCAATATATCGTTGACAGGCGAATTCAGCTTCAGCGAAACAGGTTGCATTGAACGCGCCCGTTGAAGTGTGAGAAAGATTGCTTCAGGTGGCGACCGGGGTGAGGATTTGACGCGAGCCTTGAAGGGGGAAAGATTTGATCCTCGGCGGAATACAAGTATGTATATTCCGGACAACAACGGGGCCGTAAAGGGCTCGTAGTATCGTGTGTGACACACACGTTTCAACCGATCAGCTCAATCTCTCTGGAAACACGCCGTGCATTTCATCGCGCTTTCTGCCTTTCCGTACCAGTTTTCCATTTTCAGATTGGGTTGTATCGCTCAGCTTGTCTTTAAGAGATATTACCGGAGATAACAGATCGAGCATACGGGCTTCGGCTCGGTCCCCACGAGTCTCCTCGTTCTGCTTCCTTGAAACTCCTCGAAGGAGGTAAACAATCAAGAGAATTTCCCCTCCAGATAACATCCGAACCGGATTAATCCCGAGGTTTAAGTTCCGCCTAAGGAAACACCGATTCTCTTGTCTCTCACCCTTCGATCCGTGCCTCTTTCAAGATTGTGGTTTCAATTTCTGAAAGATCGAGAGCCGGATGCGCCGTGACTTACCGATCACCCGTCGCAAGTCCAAGAAACGAGTCCAATTTCTTCACCCCGGTCGTAAATCATCGACTACTGCAGACTCCCGTTAACCCTCGCGACATCGCACAAACGCCTCCACTCTAAATTACCGACCGTTGAAGCAGTAAAATCCAATTAATATCCCTGCACGCTCTCGTTCTACGCAATTATAATTCAACTAACGACAAGACCTGCTAACGGGGACTTATTAATGTACAATTATCACCATTTACACGACGACGGAAGCTTCCCTTGGACGCTTCGTTGAGCACAACGATTCGCGGAGGTCCCACCATTCGGACCGTTTACGTTTTTTTTTCAACCGTGTTGAAGATAGGTTCAAGCCGCAGGAACCGCTGGGGATGGGTCCTGATTTATTCATCCCTTTGATAACAGACGGGCTGATAATGAAAATGGAAAAACGTACCCAACATAAATTACACACCAAGATCTGGACAGTTAGACGCGGTGCGTTTCGATGTACCTCTGGAATATTTTTACCCCCGATAACCGGCCGGCTTTTGACGCGAGTAATTAATCGGGCATATGCACGAGACGACGGACCGGGTTTGACAAACGATCGAGCAAGTGTTATACACAGAGGATATATTTCTATACGCTTCAAGATTAGGTGACCCAATTGGAGAAACTGAGCAAACACAAGTTCAGGGCAAACAACATAATCCGAGAGCTTTCAAAGTGCCGACGTGTAAGATCACCCATGATTACAATGATGAAGAGCATTGAAGCGAAAATCGAACGCCCGGCAACAGCTACAGAGTGAATTATTCGTTCGCTTCTTTTCAAAGCGGGTATTAATCATCAAGGCAATAACGTCAAACGGAGTATAAATTATGATAGTCGATGCAGATTATTAAACAAGTAAATCACTTGGCGGGCTACCATGCCGCATTTGCATGCCTCGAGGGTGACTCGGTGAGTTAGTACCTGACGCTTGCCGCTTGCCACCAGCCATCCACCCACCTTTGCCGACAGGAATTCCTCTCAGCCTTCTCCTGGTGCAACTTTACGACATCATTTTCACTTTAATCAGAGGTAAATTGTCGCCTTCAGAAAGGACTGGAGAAAGGCGGGAGGGAGGGAAAGAGGGAGGCGTCGAATTAAGTCGAGACCACGTTCGGTCGATGCCGGGGAGTTGACTACTGTAGTTTCGAAAGAGGCATTCGCGAGGAGCGTATGGGGGGGTACCAACGAACCATGAAATTAAATCAACTTTTCGCATCAGGTAGAAAACCCTCTCCCTTTGTCGAAAAGTCGAGAATGGAACTCGGGGGTCGAGTAAAGAGGTAAAGAGAAGCAGGGTGAAACTTTGACGTGAAAAATTGATCGCGCAATTAACCGTGCAAATTTTCCGAAGCGTATAGTTGGGTGTGCGGAATGGATGTTGCGTAAAAGTACGAGGTGCCTCATCCTCTTCGAACGTCAGGCACCACCACTCGAACCGTCGTTCCATCTATCGATAATATCCAGCCTCTCCACTTGCTCGGAGATAAAAACTGGGACACTCCACTTAGACGTAAGTACGACACGAGGGTTACGATCGGGAGAAGTGAAAGAGCGCCGTCTGACGCCCTGACCTAGATGTCGATAGTCACTTCCACCGCGACCTCCACTCTCCAAGCAGCGTTTTGACTTTTAGCATGATCTGCCAACCCGCGGCAGAGATAATAATGAAAAGACGCATCGGCGCTGAAAGGGGTTCGCGAATCTGATTACTATAATTCGATATCGTGACTTACCGCCGCGATTCCGCCTCGTAAGATGTGCCAAAGTTGCTACTCCGGTGATCAGATTCGACAAGTCGTGCCTGGTAAGGGTTTATTGATACAGGCAGATTCAATTTCCACGTTGTTAACGCGTTACTTGTCAGTTTCGCTTAGAATCAAGGCTGCGGTTCATCGGATGTACCGACCACCCATCTCTTCAACTCGAATTACACAGCTTTCGCAAATTCATGCAAATTGAATCTATAGGCAATTCCGTTAATCGAATCGCGTGACATAATTCACGCACGCGTCACAACGAAAACTTGAATCAGGCGACTGTTTTTTGGTTTACCGTATCGAAAGTGGATTCGATCCTGAATGAAAATATTTATAATGGTTCGAGAGAAGACAGGCACAGGGATGGAATCGTCTCTGTGTACGCATGGCTCTAGTTGAGTCCGGGGATTCCCTTGGGAGAGTGGACTGAGGCGACCGAACGTGGTCGGAGTGAGTGAATAATGAAGGTTCACCTGTCAACCGAATGGTAATTAAGTCTTTCGCCAACAATGCCAGCACGAGAAGAGGCACAACGGACATTGTGTATGCTACGTATAATTTGTACCTTCGTTGTACAGTGACGCAACCCAGTTATTAGCCGAACTGTATTCGCGGATTCATTCGGAGTAACTAATAGAACTACAGCGGGGGTCTGCAACTTGGCAAAGATTTTTTCACCCACTCTATAAGTTGGTTGTAAAACCGGACAAGATGGATGCTTGTCAAAATATGAAACAAACAAAAGCAAAAAAAAAAAAAAATAAATAAATAAATAAATAAACAACGATCGTGTGGCCTATAAATTTCCAAGTCGGGAAATCACCGCCCAGATGGGCGGAGCAGCGTGCTGATGAATTGGTGATAAAGTAGAGACGTCGACCAGTCCTTAGTGAGACTGGACATCCCTCGGCACTACTACACCATTCCAATCAAATCAAACTCCGCCTCCTAACTTGGGCACAAGCTAGGTCAAACAAAAGCTCTCGGTATTCGTCGTTTGTCTCCCGACCAGAAATTCGAAAAAGGTAAAATCGTTCGATCGACGTTTCGTATAAGATGAGGAACGAAGAAATCAGTGCCCGCGATGCTCTAACCATCAACTTGTGGGTCTTTCGATCGGTGGGAATATGGGCGGCGGACATCAAGAGCCCTTCGCTCAGGTAAAATGTTCACCTCAACTACTTTTCAACTACTTCGAGGGGCAAAAATTTGATAATCGGTTTCCAGGCTCATCTACAACATCTACGGAGCGATAATAATCTCGACGTTGTCAATGATCTACTTTTCAACGGAAATAATTTACGTGATTGTGATCTGGGGGAATCTGGAGGCCATTAGCGAAATATCGTTCCTGCTCTTGACGCACATCGGTACCGTCGTAAAGCTCTTCAGCTTTCTGATGCGTCGCGAACGGGTGGAAAAATTAGTTGAAAATTTGGCACAACGGAATTTTCTACCGAGGCGTAACGCGCACCGCGATTTCTTGATGTCGACGGTGAGAGTCGTGAATCGGGACAACGTAATCTTCATCCTGATGTGTGCGTCAACTGTAATAGGCTGGGCGATCGTCCCGATGGTGGACAGCGGGGAGGTGAGTAATTGGTCGATCCGTTAGATTAAAGGTACGCAGCGTCGAAAAACCCGGACGAAAATTGGATTATAAAAAGTTTTTCGTCGATACAGACGCGGCGTTTGCCGCTGAAAACTTGGTTCCCCTTCGACATAAGCAACTCGCCTATCTTCGAAGTGATTTACGCTTATCAAACAGCTGCCGTGATGATGAACGCCTTCATGAATGCAATGATGGATACCTTCGCGTCGAGCCTGATGGCGCTCGCTGGCGCTCAGCTAGACATGCTTCGTCACGATTTATCCAAACTCGGTAGAGAGGATGAAGAGGACGGCGAGAATCCCGTGGAGTTTAAGACTGCGGTAACCCAGCGTGCTGGACGTATATCGAAGGTCGGAAGAGCGGAGGATAAACTGAAAGGTAAACTGAAAACTGGCAACGTTCCAGCGGAATTTCCACCTCGCTCCCTGCAAGACGATATTTTACATGAGCGCATCGTCGGCTGCATCGAACATCACGGCGCCATCATCAGGTAAACTGAACCCCCTTTGTCAGGCTTTGATCGAGTTTAAATTCCAGAGCCAACGTTCAATTTTCACCGATCTTATACCGAGCTTTGCTTATAGTCCCGGGAAAATAGAAGTCTCACTCATTGTTCGACGAATCGATGAAATTGCGTGGATTTAAAAATATACCAGACTTGAATCCACGAGTGATTGTTTGAAAAAATAAAAACAGAAAAACCGTGTCGTCTTCACTTTGATGAGAGTGAGAAATGCATTTTACAATTGTAGATAACAAAGTGGTGAATAATGATAAAACGCCTGGCAGTATCTGGATCCATATTGAACAAAAGTGACTCGATGAGAAAGTTCGGAGTGGTTCTTTACAGATTCGCGAATGAAATAAACGACGTGTTCGGTATTGGGATTCTCGTCCAATTCGCGGTTAGCAGTATCATACTCTGCCTGACGTGTTTCGAGTTAACTTTGGTAAGTAAACACAAGTAGAGTTTGATTGGATCGAATCCCTCCTCCGATGATGACTGTGAGAGTGCTTAGGATTTCGCATCTCAAACAACTTTCCCGGCCCAGGAGCGGAAGGTTAATTATGTAATCGACTTACACGATCGCTCAATACGCATAGCTGGTGGGGAACATTGCCGGAGTTGACGGAATAGCACAGAGCGAAACGCGCGTACGAAGCCATGTAACGTAACGTAGTGGTTAAGCCGGAAATGACCAAGTAACCAAGTAACCAGATAATCCCGGTGAAGCGGCAACTGACGTATACCAAGCAGTATTTGCATATCTCGTTAGCTATCCTCGTAGCCGAGGTCAACCGGTGCCGCTATATCCACCGTTATTATCCCAGATTAAGATTCAGTGGCTAGTCTCTATATTCACCCCTATAGATGGGGGAAAATGGGAATAAACTCGAGTGAAACAAACTCGCAAATAAGGCAGTGCAAATACCTGTGTACACTTGCGAATTTGCAAATTCAATTTCACCCTTACGCTCCTGCAGGTACGCGTTCCCGATACGCGATCAGCCTCACGTACAACACCTTACATACCACATCCCGATCCCCCCATTCCTCAGAGTCGTACAATTTCCTAATTGAATCAATAGCAAGTGACAATAATTGTTCAAATTGCTTTTCCGCCATTCCAGTTATCGCCGGGGAGCTTGCAGTTCTGCTCGATGCTTCTCTACCAGGGTTGCATGCTCTTGGAGATATTCTTCTACTGCTGGCATGGAAACGGGATAATATGCAAGGTGAAATATTGCTAAACTACAAAATGAAGATAGAGAAATGAACACGCGGTTTTGAGGTATTATCGTCAAGCCATGAAACTCGCTGCTAAAGGTTTAATCGTTGTCAGAATACGTTCACAGCCGTATATTATAACGCGTGGTCGAGTATGTATGAGGTGAAGCTGGATTACAGAATAAGCGATGAAAATGTCTGGGCGTAGAATCTACAGCAGGATATAACGTGCAGCGTAAAAACTTACGCCGCGGCTTTGGAGAGGAGAAAATATGTAAAGTTTGATATTACCTGAAAGCCAAGAGCAAACGGCGGCCACGAAGCTTTCGACCGAGCGGCTAAGAGGGTTCTTACCCACCAGTGAGAATTTCAAGTTGCAATTTTAATATTTCACATGTACCTATTTCGCCGCGCGTCACTCGCAACCGATAAATACAAGCCTCAAAATTCTTGCGCGATCGAGAAGTAAAAAGAAAATGGTTTTTCAGTCAACGGACCTGATGATAGCGCCCTTTCAATGTCAGTGGACGGCCTGTTCTCCGAGAGTCAAGAACACTCTGCGTATAGTGATGTGCCGAATGCAGCGAGCCCATAAGCTCACCGTCGGCAGAGTGTTCAATCTTTCTCTCGAAACGTTTTCCATGGTGAGTACAGATGCGGCAAAGGATCTCTCACTGTTTTCCTTGGCTTTTCATTGTGGATATCCAAGTGTAGTTTTAGAGGATTTATCCCTTCCCCGTTGAATGTACAATGTTAACAGTTAACTTCCCCGAAAGTAGACTCACGGCCTGATATTAAAGAGCTACTCAGCCGAGTTGAGTTGAACGCGCTTAGCTAACGGGCTAATTAAAAAGTTCGCGTTACTGCAACTAACTAGTAGAATGAACTGCAGCTCGTGTTTGCGAATAAATTATTTTGGAAAATACACGACTGTTTACTTTTTTCCGTGAGACGAAAAGTATTCATGTTTAAGAAACGAAATGAGCATTCGTTGACATTATGAGTCGCGTGATCCAATGGGTTCAGAAATTTCAAAGCAACGAATACAACCGACTTCTTACGTTGAGTGAATAGAACTCTGATAGACGCAAGATCGTCAAGCGCGATGGCAGATGAATTTATACTTCAACGCTGAGTATAAGACCGCGTGTTCGTGCCTGGAAGATAAATTCCCCTGCGCTACAATGCTTCGAAAAATTGGGGATCAGCGAAGAAGCGAGAGATGAGGGAATAGTTTTCCCATACCTTAAGGTTCCCACCGCATCTTCATTCCTCAGGCTTACATTTTTTTGTTACCATTCCTACACCTACTCTGATCTATACATCTCTCTCCCTCGCGATCTATTCCTTTTCTCACCTTCACCCCTTGTTCAGAATCAATTCCCCGACCCCTCCAACCTCCAGTTTTCTTGAATCAGTTTACTTTTCTTTACCCCAAGGATGAGTGTCGTAGCGTTGAACATCTTTGTACGACTGAGTTGAAAAGTTTTCGCAAACTTTCATCCATCGGCTTGAGAATCCGCCGTTAGTTAAAAAAACGCGATTTTAAAAGGAAGCATAACAGGTATACGTTTAATAATCGAAACCCTTCGCGTATACCGGAAACACCTTTTAACACCTTACGATGTTTCGTTACAACCTTCGACGTGATATGTACCTGTAACTTCGTCAACGCGTTTCGTAAAATTCAGCGCATTCCAACGGCGTCTCGCCTGAAATACTGCAGGGAGAATGAAGAAGGTAAGGAAAAAGAAAGAGAGACGTACACACACGTCGGCCCGGCACTCGACTGGAGCATCATTTCTCGAGTAAGCTGTCGGGTAGACGTGAGAGCACATAGCAAACATCAAGGGCAATTCGGGTGCCCCCGAACCGGTCGGAGCAAATAAATTTTCAGTATTTCTTGGTAGCTACTGGGAAATTTTCATATTTCAGATTCTTCGTACCGCCTACTCGTTCTACGCAGTTCTACAACGCGTCCACAGCAGAGTTATAGAGGCTGAGAAACGCGATTCGATGAACTTTTGAAGACAAGAAATTCGAGGATCTAGACAACATTCGCAATCGTCGTACGGTGGATGAATATACCTACATATATAAATGGAGTTTTTGATTAGCTTCAACTTATACCCAGCAGCATAAGATAAAACGCATTATATATTATACTATGTGTATACGTGTATAAAGCGCCACTCAACGAAGAAATACGAGAAATTACTTACTGCCCCTTTTTGTTTTAATTTTGACTAACAGTTTTGCAATTTGGAAGTCTCGTCGTTTGATTAAACACCGTAGGCAATTTTTTCTCATTTGTATAAGAGATAGCAATAGCCGAGGAGAAAATACATTTTCATTTACGGACCGATCGCCCGCCGTCTACCCTACGTCATTTCTGTCTCTGGCTTTCTCTCTCTTTCTCTCTCTCTTTATCGCTCCGGTCTCGTCTCTTAACTTTCCTCTATCACCGCGGGGGCTAAAGTGAGTAATTTGCATAAATAAACAGAAAATAAATTCCCCAAAGAGATGATAAGCTGCACGGTTCTTGTCGACTTTATATCCTATCCGAGACCTCGGGATCAGTGGCGGTGAGATGGGGATCAGACTATAAGAAATGCGCCTAAGCTAATAGCCAACTTTTGTATATTATTCCTCTTTCAGCTGAATGGAAATAATCGTGACGTACACGTTTTGGAACAAAAAACTTAAACCCTTGATGTAGTCGAAAGCTCGAATAAATTATTCATCATATCAGTGAATAGACGCATATCGAAAGTATAAGGAAAGTATAATAAAACGAACAGACACTGTTCGCCAATTTTTTTTTTTTTTTTTCTTTTTTTACAGATAATTTTCACTCATTCATTTAGTTTAGCATTCAATCTTTCACCCTCTCAAGCGATCTGTAATAATACGCCTGCACATAGTTATAATATAATTATATAGGTATAAGATATAATTTCTGTGAAAGGTATAAAATTATCCATCGAGAATCGTCAATTATCGCCAATCCGTGGAAAAAACAATAGCTTTGCGCACAGTCGAATACATCCGGAGAAAAATTTTTTCCCAATGAGAAAAGTCTGGCTCTGCGTATTGTTGTACGATTTATTGCGAAGCGAATTGCGTAACAGATAGGTATATACGTGTATACCTAGAAATATATAGATTGGTATATATTCGCGGACCGGCCAACTCATCCGTTTCAATCCAAGCGGAATGTACGGCGCTTTTATTTATTTATTTATTTTTCTGACTAACAACGTCGAATCGATTCGTCAAGACTCAAAGAGTGCAATTTTCACTCTGAAAAACTCGAAGTATGTACCTACTTTTAATCTCGCCAGGTCGGCAAATTCATCAAATATGTATAAATATATAAATATAAGCTCTAAAAGTCTTGATGTAAAATACATGTAGTTTTTATAACTAGTTATTTCGTTTTGTATGACTTTGGTATAAATTGAGGGACCGATTTGAAACTTGGCAGAGTTGTTGCTTATAATGATAGAATCAAACGCGGAAAATTTCAAAATTTTACCGCAATTTTATAATATAATTCTCTTTACGTATAAGCTTAATAGCATCACTTTTTCTAGACGTATATACAAGGGAACAATAATTATAACATTTTGAAATTTTCAGAGTTTGTTCCTATCATTATAAGCAATAACTCTGCCAAGCCTCAAATCGGTACCTCAATTTACACCAAAGTCATACAAAACAAAATAACTGGTTATAAAAACTACATTTATTTTACGTTTAAAACTTTCGAAGCTTAGAGGCACGTGTTCCAGTTGGTAGAGGCTTGAAACTTTACACAGATTGTTTTTTTTAATGATTTGAAACAGATCTGAGCGGGGACATCGCAATGGAAATTTTTTCGATCCCGAAATAGGGACGACTCTATTATATATCTATTAGGATTTTGCTCGAAAAAATAATTTGCGATTTCTCATCGTGGCACCCGCTGAAAAATTGATTTGGGTCGAAAGAAAGATTGACTTCAAAGATGAGCGTTTTACGATTAGCCACGATAGAAATTCGCAGATTGTTTTTTCGTGCAACACCCTAATATATAATTACATAACGTAGGTCAATAATTTCATGCGTGCAAGTTTTCAAGCGAATCGAGATAACTGGTGGCATATAAATATTTGTCAGCTGGGCGATCTGAATCAAGCAGAGCGGAAGAGCATGCATCCGTAACATACGCGAGTGACGGAGGTGAAATATTTCGACAATATCTATCGAACGTGTTTTGATTTACATGTATATACGTATAGGTAAAGATACACAACTACAGATATGAAAATCTCACGATACAATTTATAAACATTCGTTTGATATAATGATAAAAGTTTTAATAATTTCGTAATTAAATCATGTTCTCCCTTCATCGAACGATACCCGTTAAAAAGAAAAAAATAAAAACGCTGTACGAATGACGAGTATCGGCATAATTTTAGCAACGGTAGGTACTTTGAGATATCGAGAGATACAAGGGCAGCAGGCGATTGCGGCACGCCTGAAAGCTGCAAGCTGCAAGCTACGATCGTATACCTTGAGCGTGATCGATACATCGTGGTATTACAGATTAGATGTGCATGCACGTCGCGATTGTTGACACCGATAGCCCGCTAATGAATTCGCCTGCGACGACGAGGGTGTTACGAGGAAGATGGAAATTGGCAAGGAGGCCTTCGGTAACTGGTTCGTAATTGTAGCAGTTCAGTTCCCGGCGGGGGCTGTTAGGAGTTGTTGGCATTATACCGACGAACTCGGGATGTTCGTGTTACAGTGCTGCATCGTTCAGCCGAAACACACGGTAGCGGCAACAGTAAAATCAGGAGAAAACCACGCGCGTGTTACATCGCAAACAATACCCTGCCGTAGGAGCTTGTCCGAAAGCTTAACGGCTTGAAGATACTGCAAAACAGTGTTAATTTATTACGCGTGTGTGTGTAACGGCAAAGGCGGAAGGGATGTTCATTCACGCCGACTCAACGACAGGTCAAAGTTGGGAATTAATTTGTCGGAAAGATCGTTTCACTTGGGGGAATCCAACGGTCGACGAACGACGAACGACGAACGACGAAGACGAAGACGAGGCCTAATCCTGAGCTCTGAATTTTGAATGGTGCGGGTGTGATGTGCCAATTTATATCAGTTTAGCGCGACCAAGCGGCAAATGGCGTGGCTAAGTGGCTACACTATCTTCCCCCCACCCCCCCTCTTCCTTCCATCGTCTCTCGCCCTTGGTTTCTCGGGCTCCGAATATCTTCCCTTCGACTCTGTATTACACCTTCCATCAAAGTCTCGTCCTGATAGATCTTATTCCCGATATAGCTGGCTGGTCAGGTTTCGAGGGGTCGGAAAAAAATCGACTCGGAGTGTTTTTTTATATCCTCTCAGCAAAGGATAATTGAAGATTGATCCGGGCTCGAAAGCAGGACCTACGACGGACTACAGCGACGGCTCTCATGCCTACTTGAAAGATCGTCTTTATAGCTATTTGTATATAACGGGATCTACCAAACGGAAGAGAATCTCCCTTGGACAAAAAATAGTTTCAGTTGTTAGGTCCTTCAGACCTCAGATCTATTATCATCCAATGTCAAACTTCAACGAGCCAGTCCCTTGCATCCTTCCTCCCATCCATATTTTCATCTTTCAGATCATCTTTCATTCGGCCAACATTGCCCAACATATAAATTCACTATTCTTCCCTTTTTCCTCTACGACTTATTACCGTATTCTCCATATAATTTACAATGAATTAATTATACAAGCACCCATTAAACTCCCGCAATATTAATTTCTTTCAGCCCTAGTCATTTCGTGCATTGGGATTAGTGGAACGTATGTGCGAACCCTAAAGTAGCCAAATAAACAACTTAGCTTTATCGAAATCTGTACACGATCTACCCCGTAAAACGAGTACGACGCATACGGATTGACGGGAAAATTGGCTTACTACAAAAAAAATCGTTAATGTTTCACGTAACTGTGGGGTTGGTTCAAGATCTGCGATGAATTGATCCAACGGGGTTCAAGCCGCACGGTACAAAGATTGAGACCTTTGGAACTGACCCAATTCGATAAGGTTCTGAAAATAATGGTACACAGTCCGAGCAGGCGATCGCTTATTATCAATCGATCTTCGGCTCGATCAGTTTATGAGAAAATGGATACCCATCGGATGGATTGTTCGAAGGCTAGCTTTACGTAAGATGAATTGCGAAGGTGAAAGGTGAGGATGAAAAAAGGGTTCGTCGAGTGTACTCGGATCAAAGTCAAAGATCAAAAGATCCGCCAGCCCTCCTCGACTCTGCTGTTTCTAATGCCATGCGCCGATCTTTCCCTCCTTTAAACAGCGCGTCGACGAAGAGGATATGAGCGAAAACACCGAGCAATCAATGTCACGGAGTATTATCTTCTCCATTATGTTGGAACGAGATGAAATGAACCGCGTTTGACGCCCACCCCATTTGACCTCTATCGCATCGAGACGGGCTTGGATGATGCGAAGTATGCGTGAACAAAGCCGTTAAAATTTACGTTCAATTTCGAAAGCGCAATTCTTAATTGCCATTACGGGGCACGTTGGACGAGCCGCCTCGTAACCGAATCGTTACGGAGCACGAACAGCAAAGAGCCGGGTATCAAAACGGGGTTAATTATCGGGTGAAAGTCGTTACCGTTTCCAATTTCGAGGAAAATTTATTAAATTTCCTATCCTTTCCTTTACTTTCTGTTTTTGTATTCTTGTTGGAAAAAAAAAAAAATTTTTTAAAAAACATCCACTCTCTACGTTTTCCCTTTCAGTAGCGGTGACAAAGCGGCCGAAAATCAATTTATCGAAAGGAGATGGAAAGAGAACGAAAAGGGGAAACGGATGGATGGCTGAGAGGAACGCTAAAGCTGATACTGGTGGTTACTGCGATACACAACCGAAACGAAAACGGAAATATGTTACGAATACCTGAAATGTATTTAAGGGAGGGCTAAGAGTTAGAAAAAAATTTTTTTTTATCGAGTACCGAGGGGTGCGCCACACTTCTCATTGATGGTTATCGGGGAAGACTGCCAGACGAATGAATAAGAACGAAAGAAGAAAGAAATGAGAGGGGAGAACTTGAAAGGGAGAATCGACAATGGTACCCGCGGTGGAAAATTAGGGAAACGACATCCGATACCCTCTGACCAAAGCAAGTGTCTTTTCTGATACCTCGCGACCCTCTCCAGCATCCGTTAGAACTTTCTTTCTCTCACTCTTTCTTTCTTTTCCTTTCTCGTCGACGGTTCAAAGGAAGTTTTCCGATGCATAATATACACATGATCCGACACGTATAGTTGCGGAGTAAGGAATTTTTGGAAGAAGAAAGGAAGAAAAATATTTGAAAAAAAAAGATACCGCAACTCCCAACGAATGATGGATTTGCACGCGCAGTTTCTTCAGCCGTCGGTTATTACTTGATTAGATTCATTTAGCGAGAAAAACGGAGGAACGCGGGAGAACGATATCACGCTCGGCTCTGAAATACGAACGAAGATATATAGAAGGAAGAATGAAGATAACGGGATTTTGGAGTATACGTATATGAGAATTGCCGCGAGGAAAAATAAATGACGAGCATATACTATTACAAAATAGAAAATCGGGAGGGAAACTCCGCGTCGCCGAGGGAAGATTTTTGACATTCTTTTATCGGTGTATATCTCGTTTTCTCCTCAGCTAGAAAGGCAGGTAAGCTGGTACCGAACCGCGAGTAGACGTAGAACAAGCTAAAATTGGATAAAAGGTTCACGTAACGAGATCCTGCCTGCCTGCCCTCTCGTCCTTTCTTCCAAGGAAGATTACTCGCCTCGTCATACGTATACACCGTACAAAGTAACGCTCTTCATGGGTTTACAAAAGTCGAAAGATACCGTTGACAAAAGGAACGTATAGGATCAATAACATTATCTCGAATACAAATGACGAAATATTATAATACCTAATTCACCACATCAACCTGGGGAATGAAACCTACAATCCAATTCTTCGCGAATATGAGAGATTCGCATCCCTCTCGTGTAATATCCACAGAAAGAATAGGCGTTGTCGCTCGAATCGTATTGTACAATCCCGATTGCGATATGTTGTAGGAGTTATTTCTATGTAAATAAGATCGTTGAGAAAAATTGTTGGGCGTAACCTAGATCAGGGTAACGACGGCAATGCGTTAAGCAGTCGAAACGATCGCTCTGCAATAAAAAAAAAAAGCGACATCCAATTTCCTGGTGAGACTATTATTATCGCGGCTGAGAAAACGATGACGTTTTCAACGTGCTCGCTCTTTCGAATGCGGTGTAAAATTCATCGCTACAGACGGTGATCGGGTAACGAAACGAGTAATTTTCAACTCACCAAGTAACGCCTGGAAGAGTCGACTCTTGAAGATTCTTATGACGCGCTCGATCGCTAGTCTCAGTTGTTTGTCCTGGGGTCGTGTAAGCTTGGCATGATAATCCTCAAGCAGCTCCAACGCCCTGTGCGCCTCTGTAACGAATGAGAAGAAAAAAAAAACGGTGGTTAAGCAGTGAAAATCCATGATCCGTAGAACTAGCTGGGGAAATTGAAGGAGCGGTGCCACTCGGCTTGCGAATCCACGAGACAGCGGAATCTGACAGACATGGATTTTTAGCACGAGTTATTTATTACATGGGTAGGTGTGAGTTTATTATTCCAGGAACACGGCAACAACAATTGGCACATTTTTAGCACCCATCACGCTTTTATTTCTGTCTATAGCGGTACCTCGGGTATTTTATTTTTCACCCGTTCATTCAGCAGCCGCTCGTGGATCAATTAAGCTCCCGTGGCCTGCGCGAGCGGCAAAGAACCGAGAGAACCTGCTCCTCCCCCCCGGTGGTTTCCGGAACGCAAAAAATATATGATAAACAAAAAAAAAACACGCCGTTTCACTTTCGCAGTTACATAAAACATTCCCCGTGTCGTTACAACCATGTACACGTGGAGAGATTTTCAGTAAAAACGTATGAAACGTTCGTAATGTGTATCAACGAGACCCACCAGGTCCTCTCTCCGATGTACCGGCGAAATGAGACGAAAGGGATAGGAAAAAATTTATATGATTTCAGATGCGTTGCATACCTACCGAAGGAAAGAGAGGGAGAAGGATAGAGAGAAAGAGGATGATTGCATTTTTCTTTTTTGAATAATACCACTGCGGGTTTTCGAGCAGGTATTGATTACCCACCTTTTTAAATCCCATGCGCTCCTCGAGCACAATGAAAAACGAAATGGGAACGGAAAGACCAATTATTTTTCTTCTGAGAACACCAAATTACTGCATAGTAATTAACCGTAAAATTAAAGTGGTTGTCCAAGTGGAACATCCCCTAGACTTGGAAGAGAGAGAGAGAGAAAGGAATGTTGGGTAATTGTTGTGTCGGAGTAATAAACCCCGCATCAACGAATACTGGGAGTTCCTGAAGAAGGCGGACAAACTTAAAGAGCGAGATACGGAATACAGCCTTCCGTACGTCCCTGTGTGTATGAATTTTTATACGGCTAATCAGAGGATTGATTACCGCCCCTGTTCTCTCACGTTAATACCTCTGCCTGATATCGCAAGGTTGGGTTTCGCTCATCGCCGCGTGTGTCTCAAATATTTCAACTAGGAACAACAGGGAGAAACATGGAAACAAAGGGACCGGAGCCTCTGTAATAATACTCGTATTCGAGTGTTCAACGAACAACATTTATCAAGAAATGATAATATTTTGACGCTTTCGGGTTACTTTTTGCCGGTGCGTCGTTGTATTGAAAAAAAAAATAACCAAATAAAATTGAAAAATAACAAGAAACTTAAAACTCGCTACCGCGATAAATAATGTACGGGCGCCAAAAAAATTTTACTGTCACGATCAATAAATCATCCGCAGTTATAAAGTTTATATTCAGCTTTTACGCGTACGAAAATTTTTACACCCGAAGCATGGCTTCCGCAATACACACGAATGCGAATCTATCAATTTGCGAAATTGCGATCGTACAGAGTCTCAGGGGATATTGGCAACACCCTCGCACTCCAAAAAATATGAATTCATACAGGTATTCGGTATACGGATATCCGAACAGAATGTAGCTTCTATCGAGCTTGAATTCTAAAAGCTGCCGGATGATGAAAAAGTTTTCATCCGAAAATGACGAAAGCGGATTAATCAAATTCTATCCTTTCCCCGTGTCAATTTCACGTCGAATTCCAGAGTTCGTGGAACTGGATGACAGAGGGAGGGTGGTGGGTTGATTTAAAAGTCGCAGGAAGCAGCTTTCTCAGACGGCCAATCAAATCACGACAGTGCGCGATCTTTACCTTACACTCGCGTTATTACGCCTCTCCCAACATTATCATCACTATTTATCGCCCCGTCGTAAAAGTGTCATTCGTGATTCATTTGATCCGCCCACGTGAGCGCGAGACGGAAAGGATTTCCGAAAACGAATGCCCGTCTTGCGGCAAATGGCCTCGATCCACCATGCCTTATTTTCCCTTTTCAATCCACAGACACAGTCAGACACGTAGAAACGCAACCGAAACGTACATGGATCGACGTATATCTGCGCACACGGGGCAAAAACGCCTGCATCCTTCCAACCCAGACATTATTCTCCGTCGTATACCAACGTCTGTATCCATACGTTAAGACTCGCGTGTTCGAAGGTACGTATACGCGAAGACATCCACCCAGCGTTGTACCAACGGCAGGAATTATTGTAGGTACAAACTGCGGCCCTCCAAAGTAACGAAAACTCCTCCGAGCAACTTGTTTCGCATCGTTTACGATTTCCAATGACGATCCCCGCGAGTTTTTCTCGGGGAGTAAAACAACTTTCGGCAAATTGCTTTCGCCGAATACGCGGCCTCCGCCGCTTGTCTCCTCCATGCTTGAACAGTGCCCAGGGATATGGGTTAACATAATCTGCTACACTGCCGGCTCTTATCGTCATTGATTCTCTTACAGGTATGTACCGGATAAATATCTGCTATTGTCTTTCGCTTTGCATCCCTCTCTGTTTATTTTCCTAACAAATGGCACAACACCAGGTTTCTCGAAATAAACTGATGAGTAAAGTTCCAGCTTCTCGCGTGCAGCGAAATGTGGCAAAGTCGTTCAATTTATCGTTAATACGTATATACGTAACGGGAATCCAGTTTCCTTCGACGACGGTAAAAAGAACGAATTTTCCTATTTTTCTTCTTCTCTGACTTATAGGAAGAGATTTTTCAACCGCAACCTAGACAAAAGTCCGTCTCGCTACCCGTGAGGAAAGAAAGAACCACTCAAGACTTGCGGGCTGATACTTCAGCCGGACATTGAACTCGACCAGTGTCAAATCACCCGCAAATTCCGGGATGGAGAAGAAGACAAAAAAACGGAGAAGAATAAGCGGAAGAAGCAGCCGCTGAGGCGAGCCGAAGAAAAGGTAAGAGCTACCGGACAAACCACCGAAAAGAACCCCGACACTTTTTGTTACGATTTCTCGTCAGGACTGGTGGGGAAAAAAAGAAAATGAGATACTTTTTGCTCTCACAATTTTTTCACTTATTTTATCAAGCTCTACAGGCATGTGTATTATACACGCGTATTTGTACACAACGTAACATAATGTATGGAAAAATGTATTATAGCCTAAACGCGAGAAAAACACGACGGAGTCTTTTTTTCTTCATCGTGCAAAGATCGAGATCCAACCCTAAACGCGAGACGAGAACAAAAAAAAAATAAATAAATAAATCTGTAGACAAGAAAAGCTTGTATAACCGAAAACAAGAATTCCGACGCGTAATCTATTTCCGGGCTAATATTGTTACAGAGGCTTTGAAAAGCATCTGCATGAAACTCGATAAACAGTTTCGGAGGGGTGAATGTGAGCGGTGATTTGGGGGGAAGGATTTCGAGGGAAGTTTTTCGGACGGGCGGAAAACAAGGAGCGAACAAATAACAGCGATTGCATCGCGTCGCTGGAACGCCGCGTCGGTTTTTCGGCGATTTGCCGGACTGGCGAATGAATCTCCGGATAAGAAAGAACGGAAAGAGAAACAGGAAAACAAGGGAGGGGAAAAAATTCTCTTACACGCGGTTACATCCTCTCGTCCGACGGTCATGCCGTTTCCTTCTTCTTCCTTCCTCCTTCCTCGGATCCCGCTATACCCTTCGGCCTAAGGTCTTGCACCATTTTCCCGGATATCCCGTGGGACATTTACACGTCGCTTTATGGCTTCCCGAACCGGTATTATTCCTCGGATTGCCCCAGAATCGAACCAGTGTATTACCAGAGTCGTTTGTACGTAACCGACAGCCGCAGCAGCCTCGCAGGCTCCTTGAATAATGACTTTTCTCTCTCTCTCTCTCTCTCATTTTCATTTTGTAGTCGTTACTGGACTGCCAATTTTTTCGTAATCTTCACGTTTCAAAATCATCTTCGACCCAACAACATTGTCGTGAATTATTTTAAATCAATGACCGGAAAATCACGTCGACATACATTTGTTGGATATAAGAAGTCCGATATACGTATAAACTAACTACATTAAAGTGACGAGGAACAAATTTTTCAAATCAATAAGCTCGCGCCCCAAATTGACCTAAACTTCTTTTTAATTTTGTCAATGTGAACAAATCGACACAACTTAAAGGAATATCTTAGACACGTAGTAATTCGCGAAGCCAACAAACGTAATTTCCTTCTTCTTCCGCGAGTAAGGTACATAAATAATTCGCCAAATTTTACGCCTAGCCTTGTAAAAGGAGACGAAGTATAAAATTTTCTGGATTTATATTTACAACGAAGTGAGAGTACGTAGCCACATTTAGGGGTGCGTACGCGTCGTTAACGCCCGTTCAAGCGTTTAAGACGTAATAGACACGGGCCAACTTTCATCCCGCGTAACATCTGCGCCGCTTTACGTCAAGTCTAGGTTGAGAGAAGGCTGAAAATTGTACCCCTCGGAGTTTCCGTTGCTGCTACTACCGCCGCTAGGCAGGTTGCTTGGCAAGTCTATAATAAGGGGTCCCCGTATCCAGTTGATGATAACTGCCAGGAAAGTGTTGCCACTACTAGACAGCGGGAGCTGCTTTAACGTTAAATACGACCTTATAACTTAGCAGGCTTGACGCTTGACTTGATAAACAATTCCGCCTTGGACTTGTTCGTAGAGACAGATGCTTGTTTTTTCCCTACGAGTCAACGGCGGAAGGAACGAACCTCGATTGCTGCAAATTCTTAGATTAATGAGAATTGAATGATTTTAAATAAGCAGACAGCACGTTTCACGCTTAGCATCGAGAAAGAACTTGTAGTTTACAGTTTCTGCATTTTCAAACACTATATCCTCAGGACGTCAGGATACTCGTGATTTCTTGCAATTTTGCTACTTTTGAAGAAAGCGTATAATCGCTGCATGAAATCACAAAGAATTGTGAAAAACATTGTCAATTAACATTATAATTTACTTCTGAAAATACATAATTTACGAATTTTTATCAAACCATGATTTTGTTTATTCCTCGAATATGTAACATTCACTGCACGGAAGTAGATTTGTTCAAATGTCAATAAAGATCTGATCGAAGATATTACCTTATACGGTAAGAGTCTTGAAAAGAAAAAGTTCGTAATCTGGTATAGCGTGATTGAATGGATCGAGGTTTTTCTCATGCTACGATTGTTCTCGCTGGTAAAAGAAGCGATGTAAAAAAACAAAAAAAAAAAAAACGCAGCCCATAAATAAAAGCTTTGTGCGAAATTTCCGTTTCTCCGGCAGTGTTGGAATAGAGGATTTCTACACGCGAATCGGCTGGTAATCCGCGAATAAAAGGAAAGAGACGGAGAAGAAAAAGAAAGGGAAGAAGAAGAAGAGAGCGAAGAGCGAAATCCTTCCTCAGACCTTCGCGCGCGGCGATCAAAACCCAGCGAAATTTATACAGCAAGCGGTTAGCCCTCGTTAGGGTTAATTTTAATTTGCGGTTTCTTACAGCAGTGATTCCTCGAGTTTTTGAATCGCTGGCCAGCCGACTGACAGCAGACTCTTGCCGACGGGTCGTTTAGCCTCAAAATTTCCCAAATGACTTTCGCCTCTCCGATAGTTTAGCACCAAGGTATTAGTCGGCCTCCCGTCACTTAACGAATCGCTCGCGAGACTGATTAACGAGACGTGCGAAATTAATCTTCCAGCTCAACCGTCGATCGGTGTTGAAATTTGAATCGTATTCGACTTGGAACGAACACCAGCTTGCGATTCTACGATTATCCCACGATAAGCTAGGTTCAAGAGAGCTTGCAAATCTTATCTAGAAATGGATCATCCACATTTCTACAGGCATGCACGCATTTTATAATAATATATACATTTTCTGCCAGAAGTTAAGTGCAAGAAAAAATTTGCAAAATCACTCAACAGATTATACAGGCTTGCGGTGATATTTCCTGCGCAACATTTAGTAGTAATTTCGGTAGGTACTAGGTACAAATGTATGAAAAACATATTTACAAAATTCTATCACGTAAATTTTTTGAGAATTTTTTTCTCTCTTTCTAGAATTGACTTCTAATTTCTGCGTCAAATATATGTGTTAACGATGTGTTGATATTTAAATATTCATCTACCCTGAATAGTTGTTGTTTCTGTCAAACAAAAAAAAAACAAACTGTCAATATACCTAAATACCCAAAAAAAGCATTATTACTTAAGGGGGTAATGAAAAGTTGTATTTCGGAGTCCTCTGTTATTTATCTAATCAGGTTTTTGAGTATAGCTGACGAGCGATTCTTTTTATAATTATGTGTCTCACGTTACAAAGATAACATATCGTACACCCAACGCAGAGAATAAATTATTATTATCAACGATTACAAAAACTTGCACACCCACGTTTGTATTATCAGTCAAGTTCGCCGGAGTAAATTGTCTCCCGTAATCGATAAGCCTAATTTAATTTCTGTTACCATCGGATGAGCCGGGGATCAAAATCTAGACGTGACAGTGCACGTCGCGCTCGTTTGATAACAAGATAATAATTTCAAGGCTTCTCTCGCATAAAGCTTACGCCACGGGTGAATAGACAGGGTAATCATTCATCCGAATAAAGTGATTTATTTTTGTATACACAGAAGGGAAAAAAAAACAAATAATAAGGAAACTAAAAGAAAGATCAATGTAGCGAACACTAACTACAGAATTTCGTTTCTACTCAATGCGGTTGATCATAGAGATTCATTGGTCCGTTGTCAATAGGAATTTTTTGAAATTGATATTGTAATAGAGGGTAAAAAATAGGCGAAAAAATCGAGACGTCTAGTCTGGATGTTCATCGCGCAGTCTGCGGAGCTACTTGATAAATTTAAACTCCCCTGGCGCTTTCTGTGCTTTGGCTGAAATGGATTTTCATGGTCGTCAATGTTCCCCGGTTGGCTAGCTCTAAATCGCCGCTACGACCTCCTCGATACACGGACGTAGCCAGCACGCGAATGTATCACAATTTATGACGACGAGAGAGGGTTGAAAGAAAAAGGTGGAGAAAAAAAGAGAATTAAGAAGCCGAGCGAGCCGAGAGATTAATGTTCGAGGCTTTGCCAAAGCTTGATTTATTCATCGTGTTACCGCACGCGCCTCGAGTGCAACGGCAGCGATGTTATTCGTTAATCAACGCACATGCAACGACTTCGTTTTCTTCACCTCCCGAATGCAGACGTGTAGCGGTGGTTGCAGAGCAGCCGTTTCAAAGGTTTCATTAATAACTTCATGGCCATAGAAATGAGATGCGTCGAATCACGACACGCCTTCGATTATAATGACTAATTAAACATCACTCGTAATTCAATGACCTTTCAATAACACTTGTACCAATGCATGCAATAAACGTAATATTCGCAAAGATATTATTATCGAGCAATTCATGCATTATTAACACACCCTTTTAGAGACAATTTTTTATTATTCTCAAGCCAGCTGCGTGGTGGGTTTGAGCAAACACTTCGAATTTCTCATGTTAGCTAAGGCTTGCCTGGAGTGCCTACTGCTATCGGGTAAGATTTGATAACGTTTCTCCGAATGGCCACTGTGTCGCCCCATCTGTTGTCAAGGGTTACCACTTTCTCTTCGGCGAGCTGAAAACGAGCTCCGTCCACCGGCAATGCGTCGCAACTGTTTCCACTTCGACGACGCTCAACCTGGCAACTCGCTAGGCCTTCCGTCGCCCTGCAACTTTCGACAGAGACACGTTTAAATCACCGACGATGAGAGCCACGAAGCCCTGCCGGGCCACCTAACGGCCGTTTCCGCAACAAGTCCAAACAACAGCGCCTCCTATCTCGCATCCTTGTGTTCGGGACCTGGAAGGGGAAGAACGCTTCTAACATCGCCACTTCTTGTTCAAATGCCGCTTCGACTTCACGTGGTTGTTCTGTGCTTCAGCATATTACGTTGATTGCGATATCTTCTCTTTATCTGTTTTCTTGTGTCTGATAACCGTTTATCTTATTTCGTAAGTAAGCTTTCGTTATCGCACGACTTCCCGAAATACAAATTCCAATTTTTGAAGATGAGACAAGCTCCTTTTCATTATTTCTACGTTGTACACTCCACTTTCTGAATTGGGTGTGTGAACAACGTCGGATCTTATTTTCTCTCTCTACCGTTCCGTTCACGTTTTGCTAATGAGTGCTCGTATCGCCTGTTTGTCGTTTGTAATTAATTATTGTTCGAGTTTTATTCGTTAAGAGATGAGCGTTATTTATCGCGCGTTGCACCATCCATTTTTGTGTTTCTCCAGCTTCCAGCGTAGGTACTGCGGCATATTGCGTCATTGGTGCTATCTCGTTTTATGGTACGATTAATAGTTAAATATCGTTTATCTGCTTTAATAATTCGATACAAAATACGAAGATCCTTTCTTTTTCATTATAATGTCTTGTTTTATGAATTGTCATCGCGTTCGTTATATAAGGTTAGGTAGAATCCTTACAACTAACAATCTTGTCGATTAAATTTCGTTTCCATGGCATTTACTGCAGCAAGCAGCTAAAATTTACTTCTTCTTCTTTTTTTTTTGTATTCCTCCATTTTTTGTTTAATCTCTTATTTTGTTTTTTATTACCGTTGAGCTCTGATTCACCGTGGAGTTCGCGCGGCCGTTAGAAGATAGATTGAGAGATATAAAAATTTGCCAGATCTCGCGCATCGAGCAAAGCTGGAATTGAAAAAATCGTCGTGGATATAAAGAAAAATTGACATTCATGTAATCGCGCGCCTTCCTCTCACCGCGTGGCAGGAATGAAACCGTACCTCCACCGTCATTCGTTGTCCTTATTTCTCTACTTCAGCCCATCCTTTTTGTCTTCGTAACTTTATACAGCTCTAGCAATTCCAAGGGGACCGGAATTCGGACGTTGAGCGATTTTCAAGGGTGAGAAAGGCCTCCTCGACGTTCTCTCCAGCACTGTGGCCGGAATACCGAAAGATAAATACAAAACGTCCTGAGACGGCGAAAGTCTTTATTTGACCAAGCGAACCAACAACCTCTGCATTGAGAAAAGTAGAAAATTGTTTCGCAGGTATTATATCAAATATTCAAATTATGCAGTAGAAACAATTGGCTACTCCGAAATCACATGCGATGTGCTTCCATAAACATTTCACAACGATTTTATTTTCATATTCGTTCTTTCGTTGTTGTTTTTTTTTTTTTTTTTTCCTATTTACTATAACATTTTCACCCCAAAGGCGAATGCGAGATTATCGTCGTTGGATACGTGCAGCAGATAAGTGAAGAGGAAATAAATGCGCAGAGATTGTAATCGGCGGAATTGAATTGGAGTGGATTAGTGAAAATCACCGCTGCCCAGTCACATTATCCTAGTAAGACGAAACGGGGTCCGGTCAAAAGAGATCGATTACCTCGACCTAAAAAAGGAGAGCTACAAGCTTGCAGGAGATATCATTGTTGAGGGAATTCCGTTCAGTTCGAACGCCCTCCTGAAGAAAATCGAATTACTATTATCCTAATTTCACTGCCCTACAATTCCACACAGAGTGATTATACTTATTCTTTTCAACTAACTACGCGTAGGTAAATTAAAACAGATTTTCTCGTTTGTTCTGCAAGCATCAGTATTACCGAATTTGAAGATGCAAACTCTGCCGACTTAATATTTCGATCGTGATGATCGGAAACTACATAATTTTCATTTCTATTCCGTGCAATAATGTTTCCCACATTGTATAATAATTTCCCTATTTGTTTGTTTTTTTAATCGGGATTTTTGCGAGTTCAACGGTAGGTTAATAATTGTTTTCACGCGGTAAATTGTACCGGAAATTGGACACATCGCGGCTTCTATGTCACCCGTACATAAAGTTGGAAGGAAGTCGAACAGCTGAGATGTGGGGGAGAAATTTTTACCCTCCAATAACGCTCGATAAAAGTATAATTCAGTCGATAAAGATCGCGATCGCTGCCGGTAAAATGGCGTAAAAAGTTTCCTCTGCTTATAGATCAGCCAATCACAAAGAAGATTTTATATGCCGTTGCGGGTGCATGTCGGCTACCTTGGTATAAACCTCTACCTTATACGTCTACACCGATATTATACGGTGAAAGTTTTCGAGTCGTATAATAAACCCCGGAGCTATATTTACGCATAATAACACATCCGTATAACACGATGGAACAGTAGCGACTCCCTTTATAGCGTGTATAAGATACTCGTATATGTATGAGTTTGCATGTATATCGCGTTGTTATAGAGGTACATTGTATTTCGTATCACCATTATACATACGAGTATGAAAATTTATCCCGATTTGGAAAACACATGCCTACACGTACGTGCATGAACGGAAATACAAGTGCAGTTACAGGGAAATATTACACGATAGCGGGCGTAATATCATCCTGCAATATATGTGTATATTCGGGCATGATTCAAAAAAATTCATTGTTTTTTTTTTCCAAATCATACCTTCGATTGTTGTAGGGAGAGGAAATAAGACGCCTGTCAAAATTCGAGCCCTCAATATTAATATTTAGCGGTTCCTGAACGCCATTTTTCATTTTCCATTTGATTAACAAGCGAAAATAAGTTTACTTTTATTCTGAATTTTGTAGCTCAGTAACGGGGCAATGTACGTTAATGTCCGTTACACGTTTTTGGAGGGAATTAAATGCTCTACAAAAAAAAAGTATCTTCCAATTTTTTTATAACTCAACTCTTTGAAAAGTTATTCAAGATTAAAGTTGAAATCATGTGAAAATTCACTTTTTTCGAGATTGACAGTGAAAATATTAAACTTATCACTAAATATTGTAGTTTTCCTTTGAAAAGCAATTACAACCGCTGTAAAATCATGTCGTTTAATTAATTTACAACTTGAGCAAATTTATTTTGTAATTGTTTCAAGTAACAATACGTAATAAACAAACAAATGTAGGTACATCTGTTATTACACGTGGCGTTAGTTTGTCGTTTAATCAAGGCGGAGTTGCGAGAGTGTGTCTAAAACGCGCTGTCGGGAAAAGTAGGAAGGAGTGTGATGAAAATCGTTGAAATTTCCTCGCAAATGCACACCCATTTACACAACATGCGACTGTGGGAATGTGGGTTCTGAAAAATCGCGTGGGATCCGGTCGTAAAACCATACATACACCTATATCCGTCAATAAAAAGACGAGCATCTACGTGATACTTTTTCCGTTCGGTAGGAAAAGCCTCCGGACCGCGGAGATCACCGGGGAGAATAAAGAGGGCTAAAGGTCTCTGGAACTAGTCGCCCCTCCTCTTCCAACTCTTTCACTTTATTCCCCTTTTTCGTTTTCTTCCTACGATGGCTGCGCTCCTCTTTCTACGAACGAGCGAGCGAACGTCGGTACGAACATTCGTAGCCTTCTTACGAAACCTTATTTACAGGTGTATGTGAGATACACGTACGTTCGTACGTACTTGCGTATCCGTACATGACGTATATTTAGACAAATGAGTTGACTCTCGACGTTCCAAATCCCTGAAAGATTACAACAAACTTTTGAAAGAGGCAACGCGTATTGTCGGTGCATATCCACAACGATATGGAACACTACGTAAGGATTACGCATACGTGCAGTGCGTGAAGAGAAAAATATCGCGGCATTTTCTTTAACGACTTCATAATATGTTGGTACATAATTGCGTATAGACATAGATTTCAGGTGGGTATATTAATATCTGAAAGATAAGAACAAACAAATAAATAAAACTAAAAAGGTAAATGCTAGTAGCGCGGTAAGGAAAGCGAAAAATAAACTACGCGTAATAATGGTATAACATACAATTATTCAGATCACAAGAAGAAGAAGAAGAAGAAGAAGAAGATTCTTGGATTCGACAAATCATGAATTCGCAGATTGCCAATTTTATTTCATGAAATTCCCGATGCGCGAATAGTTATGTGTCGCGAATTTTTAATTCAAACGGAGAGGAGTGAGAATAAAGCAAAAAAAATAAGAAATAAGAAAGGGGAAAGATAAAATATGAAACAACACTGAGACATAATTTGGGGGGGAAGTTTTCACCGCTGCAATGCAGAGTTCCGTAAATTTCGTATTCGTAAGGCAATATTCGCACTTCGTCGGACGTATATAGCATGCTCAAGACGAAGGATGCGCATTTTGTATTCAGAAGCGAACATTGTTGCGGTCTTGCGGTATTAGTAGGCATGTGTGCGATGTTGTACAGAGCGAACGCACACACGCCGACTATCAACCTAGCGAAACTTTCTCCTTACTAAAACTCGCGATACCCTTTGGAAAATTTCAGGCGAATTTATCTACACTATAACCCGAGCAGCCATTCTACTTTTCGACACCGCAGGTAGGGAAGACTGTCACTTATCAGTTGATACGCCATTGTATCGTATCTTGTACCCTCGGCGTGAGGCCCAGTTTTTGTCTTCCTTCCGACGTCAATTTTTTTTATTCTCTTTTGTCCGCAGTCGTTCATCGCAAAACTGATAAGCCTGAAATTGACGAGCGAAGAGCGGTATTACACCTACTTGAGAGGAGGAAGAAAGATCGTGGTGGAAAAAGACGGAGCGAGAGAGAAAGAGATTCTCGAGAATACTGTAGGTATCAGTTTTGATTTTGCGAATTTTTCATTACTTTTTTTAATATGTATTCGTCACATTGATATCGTGATTTCAATGACACCTGGATCTTTACCTATATTATAAAAGCAATACAATGATGTATGATATACGTAACGCTTATTGTTATGGGTAGGTATAATTAGACGTCGGTTGGTACGCAGTTTGAATAGCAGACTCTATGGGGTTTGTTTCGGGTTTCAGAATGAACTTTTGAAACATTTAGAAATTGCGGACAATTGTTTTCTCCCTAATTCGCAAAAAGCCCGTGATTTAATTACGCGCTGTTTTAAATACAAGGGTTTTTCACGCTGCTGCGAACGACAGTTTTGAACCTATATCATCGTATTGAAGTTAGTAACGTTACCGTAACGTTTCATGCTGCGGAAAAACCGGTATTTCGGAATTCTGGAATTATCTGAAATTCGGTAAACCTTGATAAAACAAAAAACACTCATATTTAGAAATCTTTGTTCCTTAAAAATCATAATAAAACAAAGAGAACAGTGATTTTTCCCCAATGTTTCGTTACGATAAAGTTAATAATTTCTACCCAATTCTATATCAGCTGCATACACAAATTTCGTTACGTACCTACATGCGTGTAATAAGACATATACCAGTACATAAATTTTACTTTACAATTAGAGAACCATCATATAGCGAAAAAATTTGTTGTATGTACTAAATTTGACCAGTAGAAATGTTTTTTACGTTCAAAGAAACGTCGCTGCATTAACAGAGTAATTATAACATATCACATCAATAATTTGGGTTACGGACTAAAACCACATTTATTTAAATCGATAAAAGATTCCTTTCACCATGTTTCGTAATTTCAACGAATTTCTATTTGTTTATACGTCAGGATCCGTAGGGAAATTTCATCCGTGTAAGCAGAGTGAATAATAAACATGGTCACGTACGAATTATCGGCTATACATGCACTTGTAAGTTCATTTACGTCGCTTGCACAATTTTCTCTCAACTTTATTAGATCTTCGTCAGTATTTGTATCGCATTCTGGATAAGGGGGACTGTCAGGATTTCGCGGCTGTAATACGGTACAAGAAAAAAGACCGTAGCGAGGTTGAAGCATGCAAAACCTACGAATCTTACGACAATTTTTTGCCATCTACAGTCCTTCGGTACCATTTATTTTTATTTTTATATCATGATATTCTACAATAACGAGCAAGGAATTTTTTAACGTACCACAGAAGTGAAAAATCTACCAAGTATATTGCGTATCTATCGCAACTCTGAAACAACGGATTTCATTCACTATCCGCGTGTAAATTCACCATCGGCGAATATTCCATGAGTTATAACCTCAGAATGGCATTTAGATGCAGAATTAACGGGTTTAACTGCTACGTAATGTAAAGCCTAGCATTATCTCTCAACAAATACGTTTCGCGTCGGTATAAATATATGTATATAATAGGTTATACATACGCATATATTCTCAATTCTAATCTAAATCCTAACCCCGATTCGTCAGCTTCCGAAGCTACCCAAAACGTTGGATGCATTTAACGATTGCTATTACGAATAATGATTCTCACTCATTAGCAGCAGGATGAAGTGTAATAATTCGACGGTAGCAATTGCGCCTTAAATTCACTGAGAAAGGTGAGAACTGAGGAATAAAAATATCGAGCAACTTCTTTAACAACAAATACCAAAAATAATTAACAAGTAGGTGATTAGGAATTGATTTACAAACTATCAACAATTACGATGATTCTATGTGAAACTCTAGCCTGCGTACCGAAGACACGTAATAAGAATTTCATATCCGTGGTTCGATTCATAGAATTTAGATAATACTAGCCTAAAAAAGTGCTGTACAAATTTCGGCCTGATCGATTCGAACATCTTTTAATAATCCTAAATGTCAGAGCACAAATATTTTAAATTCATTGGCATCTATTTACCGTTTCTGTTCAAAAAATTGCTATGAAATACGTCATAATGAAACTTTCGATCAGAAGTGAAATAGCGAAGAAGAATAAATTATCATAAGCACTGAAAAATAGTAAAACAACTGATTAAAAAATCAAAAGGTTTTGGAAAAAAAAAGAAAAAAAAAAGGAAGCAAATTCATCGACGAGTTTCGAGCGACGTCGACGAGCGAAAAAGCGCGCGTTGCGTCCGACCTTCCCCGACGTCACGTCACGTCACGGGTCGCGAGTCAGAGCTGCGTATAACAGTAGTGCAGGTCGGCGTTGAGTCGGGCGTCGACAGGGTGGACGGACCGCGACTGCATCCGACTTTCGAACCGTGACACGTCGAACCGAGGGTGGGAGACGTGCAGGAGATGCGATGGTGCTCGACAACTTTACGCGAGGCGGGGTGGAAGAAGAGAATCGAACGGAATGTTTGGTTCTAGGGCAGACGTGCGAACTCGTTTTGTTTTTTTTTTTTTTTTTTACTTTTTTTCCCCCCATTAACCATTCAGCCCTGAAAGAATGTTTTTATTCAATGGATAGGAGTGAAACGAACGTCTGCGGTATAAAAATTATACAGCTAAGAAAAAACAAAAAAAAAAAAAAACAATTAGGTTATCAAACATCAAAATTCCGGGAAAAAATCAGGACAGCAAAAAAAAATTTTTTCATGCTGAGCGGTGTGGTATTTTTTCGACAAACTTTGTACATTGAAAAAGAAATCGAATTTTTCATCTAAATATTGCTTTTTCGAGTCATACGTGAAAATGTCGATGAAATAAATAAATAGAGTCGAATTCGAAAAAGTAAGCTTACTCCTAGGATCGTCGACATCAAATCTTACTACGACCAATCGAATATCAAGAGCAGAAAAACCGCTGTTGACCAGTGTTATTCATTCATAGCGGTGAAAGTTGGAAGGGAAGTTAACTTGCGAAGGATCGTGAAAAAGAAAAATGAAAATAATATCCTCTGTCTTCGGTTGATTAAGAATTTATAACCAAAAAGTATGTAGGTGGAATGAAATATTTTGAGGAAAAAAAAGAAAGTCGACGCATCGTCCTTTTCGCGATGCGTCTAATTCTTCTTACGAAACTAACGCAGGCGGGATAGGTTTAGTCGTGACTGTCGGGATTTTCTTCGTATGCATAATTAATAGGACTTACGGTATCGTTCCAGGTAGAGAACGGTTGGTAAATAACAGCACATGCCATTGTCCGCGTGAACGTGGGCGTACATGTTGTACGGAAAATCGAGCCGGGTAATCCTTTTTCAAAAAGCCTGCACACTACACGCACTTGATGAAAAACTGGCAAACTCGCGGTTTCACTTCACTCGCGTTTCGCATACTTATCGTTAGTATTCGGACACCTCGACTCAATCGCTATCGATCACGTGTTCGACGATAATCCGTCACTTTAAAATCACTCGGAGGAGATTCGAAGCGTAAGTATCGCGAAAATAGGAAACAATAACTACACACGACGATCTTTCTCAACGGCCGAGCGAACACTGAGAGTTAAACTCGGAAGAGACCGATCAGTGTTTGGCCTTGTTCTAACTCATCGCGATCAACAAACCCTCAGCGTCGTTGGTTATTCGGACTCGTTCGCATACTTCGCAGTAAGTACGAAGCGAGTCGCGGCACACGATTAGGCACAAAACCGAATCGCAGTGTCAGGCTGTTATTCCACTGGCATCTGATAATTCCACACCAACAACATTTGAGAAAGCGGCCCGAGACTTTCGTCAATTACAATTAGCTAATGAATTACTCCTCGCCTCCGACCCTTAATCGAAATGAAAGATCGAGGCTCGTTCAGCACGACAGGTAAACACAACTGCTCGCAAGCCCTCGACCACTACGGCACAACAAAGCCACTCTGATCAAGGTGAGACGAGGTGCGTGGATCAAAGCAGAGAACAGGAAACGTCGACCGAACTGTTTTGGCAACACGGAATAAAGGTAGGAGAAAGGAGCTACGCGACACGCGAATTCACGCCTCTCGCTTGCAGCCACGGTCTCTGTCTCTCGAGGATTGAACTTTGCTTTTCGTTTCGTCTATCAACCATTCGTAAAAGTTTACTCTTTCAGCCGAGCGAGAGAAGAAGCGTTTCAACGCAATTGCGCCGGCGACGGCTCCGCTTTTTCAGCTTTCTCTCCGTTTTCCATGCAACTTGCACCGCTGCGGGAAAACTCCGATTCCGACCGCATTCCCCCGGGGGTGGAGAGCGGTAATCGGGGGATCGGGAAGAGCAGCTACACACGACCGCACCGCGTGGCCCTCGACCGCTGACTGGCAGAGCTCCACCCCCTTACAAGACTCGAACCCCGAAACCCACGCCGCCACCCTTCTGCCCTTCTTCCGCAGCTTCCGCAGCTTCCGCCCCTTCCGCCCCTCGTTCGCTCGACTCGCGACTCGAAACTCGCCCTCCGCGAGGGGATGGCTCTCCTCCCTTCACCCCCGGTTCCGCCGCTCCTTCGAGTCGCCTCCACCGCCGCCGTCGAGATCTTAAAATCGTCGCGGATCCGCGGACGTTGTTTCGAGGAACTGGAACGGCGCGAGTCCTTGTAGCGGAAACGAGGCAACGGTCAGGTCTGTTTAATTACGACGGATTAACGAGTCGCTCCTTCGAGACGCGCGAAGCATCGATTTGTATCCAACCGACGCTGACTCTTTGTACCTACCTCTTCGGATCTTTTTCATCCCCCGTCCGCGGGTTCGCCAGGGCTGAAAATCCGCGGGGCGAAGTTCTTCGGGCGAAAATTATACCTGCTTCGTCACGGCGGGGTGAACGGGTTTCTTTTTTTTTTTTTTTGCAAGCTATGTTTATTCGTCATCGTGAAAAGGGATACCTGCTATAAATATTGAACGTCGATCATTGTGTGCTATGATCAGGGGGGGGGGGGGGGGATTTTCTAAAATTAGCAAACGCCCGGTGTCGAATTTTCAAAGAGGCTAAAGCTATTTTATAGAATTTTAAATTGTAGAATATGTAGAATAGTATTTAAATAATAAAACGAAAATATAGAATCACCTGCAGAATTCTGACGTTTCCACGTTTTGAATTGCTTATGTATTTGTATACGTATATATTCGTACTTATTGTGATCATTCTGTAATATTTTGACCCTCCATTGAATTTTAACTTTTTTAAATTTTGACTTTTCTGTGTTTAGAATTTCTACTTTCGGAAATTCTGTGAAACAGATTTTTGCGTTTTTGAAGGTTTGATATTGTGATCCTTTTGTCTTTTACCTTTTCCACATCTTACCCCCAATTCTGATAATAATTTTTTTCGTTGCCTGCGATTTCTCTAAAAAATTTATCAATTTGCAGTACACTTGAAAGATTGACATTGCTTCGAGAAAATCACAAGTATAAGGGTCGGAAGCTGACGTTGCCGTTCACGGAGTTGAATTTTTCTTCAAGTAAAATCATTAGCAGATTCATTTACGAATAGATGGGATATAATTCGTAAGAATTTATTAAGCGATGCATTTGTGAACTATTGGAAAAATTTAATGACACACTATTAATTTCTCTTGAATTATAAGAACATTGATTGCTGAAATGTCTTCTACGTGTTTAGGAATTATTTCTATTCAGTTAAATTCTGCAAGTACTGATTAACTTCGTGCAATCTCGAGCTGTATCATTTTTAGTTGTTTTTTTTTTTTTTATAACTCGTTTGTATTTAGATTTTGCACTGGAACATATTCTTAAGACCAGATAATAACGAAAGACAAGAATCTGAAATCTCAGAAAATTTGATTTTCATTCTGAAGATAGATAATTTCTAAACGGGTAGTTCTTTCGGAGAATAAAAAATGGATCGATCGAATAGGCGGCGACGGTATCTGGTAAAAGCCAAGACGGAGGCGAATAGGAGCGATCATCCGGTACGAGAAATTCCGTTTCTATGTCCTTTCCTTAAAAGTTCGATCATCCTGAATATTACCGGGTAATAGCCTATCAGCGATTCTGCCCCCGACGAAGCGTCCGCTCTCTGTCATCTCCTACATCCATTCTCGATCAATGTCTTCCGGCTCTTTATAGAAAAGGAAAACCCCGCAGCTGCGTCTCCGTTTTCTCTTGTACGCGACGACGGTGATGCCTGCATTTCCAGAGATAGAAAAGCGGACTCACCGCAACTCGATCTTGAATCGTAGTCACGAGAACTTTTCGCGTCTCATATAGAGCGAAGATAAGCGAGCTTGCAATCATCCCACGTTTTAAATAGGACAATTGATTTTTGGATATTGTACAAGAGAACATTTATTCAATTGATCGGTGAAAAAATTGTTTGGGGGAAAAATAGATGCGGACGATTTCGAATGAAGGTGATAAAACGGGGGCGGAAATGTTATAGCCGAGAGTCCGGACTGCGGTAAATAAACCAGAGAAAGAGAGATTCATTCGTTGCTACAGCAGAGGTATTGTGCGCTTGTTTACTCTAAAAGGATCAGGCCGACTGACCTCCTGATGGAAAATCCTTTGAAGACTGAAGTGCCTAGCCAAGACGGCGCACTTGAGACTCATTGCGAGACGTTGCGCTCCTTAATTACCCCACCTCGTCGAGATTCGGGGGGAGACACTCGAAAGACTACTTGCCGTGCGACTACTTCGCAAAAACTAGGCAGCTACACGTCTCGCGATACAAACACGCCAGGCCGAGTCCTCAATGCCTTGAAAATTAGACATTTTCTTTAATTAGCAATTCTAAAGCTGCCGAGGTGTTTCGGGAGCCCGAAAGAAGAACGACACCGCTGTAGAAGCTTAAAGACGAATGACAAATTTGTGACTGCCAGAGCTGATCAAGATATATCCAATTAAATAAAATTCGATCGGGCGGAGCAAAATTTTAAAATCTTATATTCCAATTATAAGTAGCTATAATAATAATAATAATAATAATAATAATAATAATAATAATAATAATATATGTATATATATATAATAATTATATGTATATTTAATGAATAGAGATTATTATTTACATCGATGATGAATTCGAAATTATTTCGACAGGGTTTTGATTCAACTTCAAGTCTTTCTTGTTTCACTCGAGTATAAAGGAATATTTGAATAAGGATTTCAAAATATTTCTATCATAATTTCAATAAAGAATATTCACGTAAACTAAAAAATACCAACAATCAGTCAATTCTGGTAATTCAAACGATTTATTCCCCTTTCTGAATCTCCGTTTCAAACCTCGACTAACTTCTCCAGATAACAATGAAGCTTATTTAAATACTCTTGTTAAAACTTTTGTTTACACGGTCTTTGTTTTCTTAATTACATTCACGTCACATTGAAAACGTTTTTGTCATTCTCTACCAAGGCTACATTCGTTTTCATTCCGACTTTGAATGAGGCATATAACAGCTACGAGAAGGATGTGAAAAAGGCTACGCGAATTCTTCGTACATCCTGGCTACTACCGCATTAGGTTTCAAATGACCGCGCAACAAGGCTGGTGTGATGATACCGAGTTATGAAAAAAATATTAGTACGAAACATGGCGGCCCTTGAAGCAAACTTACAGTTTCAGGATACGTGTGTTTACGTACAAAAGTGTATAATACACGTATGCATGGTCCCATGGGAAATTCAGAGGTGTGGAAATTTCCGCATTAATTTTTTTCGCGGTTGTCATTTGTCGTTTTTTCATGTCAAACACTGGTTGAACAGCGCAGGTGACGCAAACTGCAACAGAAGGTCTTTGAGAAACGAGATTAACAATTATGAAATCTCCCACATTCGTCTAGCAATATCCACAGAAAAGAAAGACACGCTGGCCGCAAATTTTTGAAAAAAAAATTCCACGGAATTTCCAGGTTTTCCAGTATAAAAGTCCCAGTTGTCGCTAACGTTTTCCCAGTTCTAGTAAGTTACTAAAACTTGAATCGTTCGGCATATTAACTCTATATTCGGTTCAAATTCAATGAAGTACGAAATTAAATTTGTCACCTCGAAAAATCATTTCTAATTCCCATGATGGAAAAATGATATTTTCAGTTTCTTCCACGACAATTATAAAAATTCCCTAACGATTCCCAGTTTCGAACGACCCCTTTTAAATTTCCTGAAATTTCCGGATTTTTCAGGTTTTCCGGGTATGTGGCCACCCTGGAAGAGTAACGGCTCGGTACATAAGAACAGTCGCACTCTAAGCGAGATGTAACATCTATACACCGTGCATGAAAATATATAAGAATACACGTAGGCGCATATAAGGCAAGGGAGATCCGGCACGGCAAAAAGGGTGACAAAAAATGTCGAGATTGAAGTCCCAGAGTTGCTGCGCACAGCCACCGGCCTATAAATCCTGCTTGCACGAGCTTTTCGACGTGATGCACTCGTGGAAATACACGTAATAATTTCGACGAGGTGACGTAACTTTCGTATCCGCGCGAGTCTCTTTGTCTTCGAGCAAATATTATCTAAGAGTGGAAATATTCCTGACGCGCGGGTAAAAAATTCAAACTCGAGGTATTAAATTCCGCTACTCGAATTTCCCCGTCGAGTCTGTAAGGATAAAAATTAAGCAAACACTGTGACGTATTGTCTCGTACTCTTCTCGAAGTTATATAAACACAATCATCCGATCGCGAGAGTAAAACAATTCTCGGATAGACGGCAGTCGGCAAGCCCTGGTTTCTTCTTCGTTCCTCATAATAAAGAAAACTTTTCTAACAACTGTTTAGGACGACACTCGCAAAGTACCCCCACACCTATCCTACTTAATAATGACGGAAGGAATTCTCTTTGAAAGTGGCTCGCGTGTTCCGTCAAGTGTCTGGCAAACTTTTCGAATCGTTTACTTATCGCACACTTTTCTATATGAATAAATCCGCTCGCACATGTTTACCTACCTTGTACATCTTACTTACATTTCTACACAGCTTTTACAGAGAATTTTATACCTCGTTTTACTTACCCTGCGAGAATAGTAAACGAGGGTAGGAAAATTCCGGCGAAAAGAAAGGCATTCCTCGAATAACGCGAACGTTTATTGTTATTATTATTATTATTATTACTATTTTGTTTCTTTTAACACTGGTAGGATACATCTGCTCAACAAACAAATGGAGGTAAAAAATGATTGAGGGTTCTGCGTAGTGAATAATTTACTAGGTCTAATTACCGTGTGACTGATCTAATGATGCAAAAAATTAACAAGCGAGCGCTCCAATTTTTCGTATCCAAAACCACCGGGTTTATTTCCTGATTTCGATTTCCTAATTTGTTTCGATTAATTTCGGTAGATACGAAGTGCAACCTCACTGCAGATTTCCTGGGGCAATTGATGAGAGAAATCCGAATAGCGAGAAGAGCGGGCGGAAAAATTGTCGAAAAAATTGAGTTGACGGATGTGGAAATAACGGTATAATCACATCCTAGAGTTTTTTCCTTTCTCTCTCACGGTTAATTTTTTTCGTTTGCCCAGCTGCCTGCGCGAAAATATAGATGACACGATGAAATTCTCGATTGGAAGGTGGAAGAAAAATAAAAACAAATAACAAAATAACAGATTTTAAAACAATAAATGAACGAAAATCGACAGCACAGTTAGCTTACTGAAAATTCAATGAGGACCGCGATCCGATTATTTCTGCAAAGCAATTCGTTTCAATCAATCCTGACAAATGCGCGAAACTTTTAGAGTGTTTTTAACTTTGAACGAAAGGGTCGGAACCCGAGTTGCAGGAAGTTATTCCGAATCGCAATTTTGCTAATGAAAAACGGACGGGGAAAAAATAGTGCCAGCTCATTGTGAGTTTCAAACTTAGCTGCATACATCGCATAATATTTTACAGGCATATTTATACAACAATATCAGTTTGTATATCTTGAGAGTGCCGGATTTTTTTTTTTAAATAACCGACCTGCAAGCGAACCAAAAAATATTTCCAAATGCTAAAGATGTCAAACGGGCAGAAGAAAAGCAATAACCCCACAATTCGGGGGGTGGTTAATTCGTTTTTCAAACCGGATATACTATTTTGGAACGATCGGAATTGGCAATTTCTATTCGTGATAGCGATGGGTCACCTCCGGATAAGGGGGAGTAAGAAATAAAATTATCCAGGGGCACCTCCCCTGACTCGAAAACGGATATAGGATCCTGTATAATCTTAGAGTAGAGGCACGTCTCGGCCTGTGTAAGTAACACGTGAGCATGGTGACACAGCGGCATACTATCTATGCGTTCCGAATGCCGGAGTTTAATTTTTTATTGCACACACATGTATGCGTGACAAATTTATAAGAGAGCTAGAGAGAGTTTGGATTTTTTTAAATATTGATAACGAAGATATTTCTTTCAAGGTGGGGTACAAAAATGTGACAGACCGAAAAGTCGACGGGACGAAATCCCGAAAGTTGAAAACGTAGAAAGGCCATAAATACGAAAAGATTAGCTGTGGAAAAATAAAAATTGAGAACGCAAAAATATATAAATAAATTTATACCGTTTTTCCTTTTTTTTTTTTTTTCTTTTCTTTGAGAATGGCCAAGATTACGAAGGGCAAAATATTGAAATACGAAAATACCGAAGAGTCAAAAAGTCGACTTTTCAAATGTCAGGCTCGAGCCTGTGTCGAGAATCTACGAATCCAAATTTATCAATAATGACCGAGCAAAGACTCGGAAGGTCGAGACCCCGAAACCCGCCAAGACGGAATGGCCAAAATGCCGGAAGGTTGGATGACGTTGGAAGTCCATTTATTCTCCGCAACGCCACGCGTGTCCGATGGCTGGTGTCTGGTTCCATCCGGCATAAGTCTACGTAACTATGACAACCGTATTGCGGCCTCTCGGCTTTCCGGCCCTTCTGCATTTTGCGGATCGTGATTTCGCTCCTTCTGAACTTTGATTGTCGACAGCTAATTTTTTCGATTCTGCGACTGCTCGAAGTATGAGCCGCTATAAATTTTCAATTTCGGCACTTTCATATTTCTCTATCTCCACATTCTGTACTTTGATCATTCGGATAAGAGAGCGTTCGGTTAAATGCACTTTCGGGAAAACAGTTATTCTACTACGTGATTTATCGAAAATCCCAATTTCGGTACGGTGTTGAATTCTTAATTGTTTTAAAATTCGTATCTCGAATATGTCGGGTTTTCGACAAGTTGACTTTTTGGTTTTTCGGAATTTCGACCCCCACCCTTTTTTCCTGTACCACCGGAACAATATTACCAACATCGTTCCTCACAATGCTGTACGTATTTAATGGTATATTGGTTATAATTAATGATATCACGATTTTGTACGCAGCTTAATTTCGTTTTATTTTTATTTTTTATTTGTAAATCTGGCTTGAAGATATATGAATGAAATAAATCACGTCGAAAAGGTGGCCTGTTACATATTATACGTGAAGTAAATTCCGTAAATATCATTTTTGTCCACACGGCTTTGAAGTCGCGTAGCTATCATATATTTTTGCGTGTTTGCAACTATTACGTGGTATGTTATCACTATCATACAACACCTTTGTTTTGTTTTTTTTTTTTTCTTCATTTCATTCATTTTTTGGCAGGGGGAAGAGGGGAAAAATATACGCCACAACGATTTCACGCGCGCGACATGTGCCTGAAATATCTTATGTTTCATTTTCTTATCACCGAATAAATATGAGACGTCACTGAAAATGATTTGACAAGGAATTGTATAATAGGAACGGACGTTGACTGCATATAATATATACATACATTCTCAAATGTAGAGATCAACATACGCGTTTCTTTCATTTAGTTGAAGGAATAATGCTTTATTAAATAATTACATTTCCCAACGTATAACGCGCCAATAGGACTATTTTAATCTCGGTAAATGCCTGTCAAGGATTTAATTACGATTTTTATTTCACCTCTAGGAATTTCCATTAAAACGTCATGGATCGCCGATTAACAATCGTGCAGAAGTGATTTCCTTATAATTACTCTGAACATTTGTTCTATTTTCTTGTGTTTCATCCTCTCTGGAAATTTGTGTAATCAGGATGTTCGATGCAGCTGTAAATTCCAATTGAAAAAAAGATAATGACAGTACTGACTTCAAATGTAACTTCAGTTGCCTACGTTGAGAGGAAACTCCCGGTATTACGATACAGATTTGTAAATCTGCTGCACCCTGGAGTTGTATTTTGTAAAATATTTGATAATCGAGTAAAAGCAACGCAGAGTGGCGGAGCGTAGATTTGAGTTTTAACAGAGAGAAAAATCGGAGTAAACGAGATTAATCGCGAAACGAAACGGAATTCCGTAAACGATGTACGTACATGTACGTGCACGCGTTACATAAAAATATTCCACCATCAGATCTGCGAGCCTCTCCGGTATGCCGTGCACAGATATGAGGAGAAAAAAAGAGGGGGGGTATTCATATAAACGGAAAAGAAGATACAGAAAATATTTGAGATACACTTAGTCGAAGATCTTATCACTGGCTGTGATGCGATTGTGATTTAAAAAGATTCCCTGGTGTTTTTTATACCTCGTGCTGTACAAAAATAAAACTCCTAATTTCTGATGCGCTATATATTATTCACGTGATTAAAAACGTTACACACACACACACACACACACACATATACATACATGTATAGCAATGGAGGTGGAATAAAAACCGCGAGATTCACGAGTTTTGCGCAAACCTCGCGTTGCACCCCGTCAAAAACAAGCGGCTTTAAGCCGGCCGTTAGCCAACTCTCAAACTTGCCGTTTTGACATTGTAGCTTCCAAGTTGAAATAAAATATTTATTAGTATCCAATTCAAATTTCAAACTACAAATTCAGATTCGTGATGAATGATTTACAAGCCCTCAGTTACCGAATTGCATGAAAATATCACGACTTTTTTTTTTATTGTACCACTATAATGGATACGAGATTACAATTTTCGAAGTCTGACCTTGGATTTGTTATCGTGGATCCAAAAAAACTACGCCTACTAATTACTACCAAATCTGAATATATTTAGATTTTTTTTCCACCATATTGGTTTCGCCATTTTGGATATCGCAGATCTGACATCAGGTTCGTGTTCAGCCACTCGACAAGCCTTCGAGTAGCTATTTCCGACAGAATTCAATTGTTTTTAGTTTTTTTTCGCACAAATCGCCTCAGCCCTGGTTGTTCGAATACCGTGAATACTTAGTTCAAGCCTGCAGGTACATCTCTATTTATAGGGACAAAAATTAAGATCGTAATTGATTAACGGTTGCATTCCATACAAATTTCCCCCAACCGCATAAACTTTTTCAGGTTTTTTCCCGGCGTGTATTTATTTCCTCGTCTTTATGTTTCTGCACGCTTGTTATCGTTTCTACCTTATTTATTTATTTATTAGTTTTTTTTTTTTTGCATTCCAACCGTTCATCTCCACCCACTGCTAACGTCTCAAGACGCAGGATCAAGAGGACGAGACGGAGGAGATATCGGCAGGTCGGTGATCGTCGAGAACGGTATCAATCCGGCGAATCAGGTGATCGATGACAGAGACAAGGCCTCGATAGAAGTATAGAAGGAAATCTTCGAGCTTCCGAACGTGTCAGAATTTGCACTGAAATTCCTCACATACACGATAAACTTCACAGCTGCTGAGAGATTGCGATCGAACTGTTTTCCGCCATATATTACTGTCATCGAGTTGAAAAATGCAAAGGAAACGCGCTAAAGTACATAATTCATAAGTTTTATTCCAAGCATACGCAACGTAGATAAAAGTAAATAAAGAAGATCGACTTCTCAGATTTCGCAAATGAAGAATCTTTTATTCATTCATGCGTTCGATTCTTGTTCCATCTTCCTGTTTCCGGTACCTGCATAATAACTATTCTTTTACCGTATGTCAAAGGAAGACTTCAAAACTACGCATGAGCAAAACACCGAGGGAATAGAATCGAAAAGTCTTACGGGACAAAGTAGCAGTGGACTTTCACTGCTATCGTTATAACAAGTTTTCTTGAAAATGAGGAGAAGGGTCACCGAGCGCAGACTGCAGCAGTGCGAATTTTGCTTCCTGAACGAAGTTTCACGAGCTTTAGTTACGGCCTAGTTACTCGGAATGCAGCTTGCCTGTGTAACAGAAAATCCGCAAGAGAATACTAAACAATGGTTAGGACGATGCGGAAAGTTGGCTGTACGTGTATATATATATATATATATATATATATGTATGTACATGAAATACAGCTTCGAGTCCAACTACGATAATATAATACTTACAGCCCTCCTTCGGTCCTCGAGAGATTTACTTTTGATTTATTTTCAACCGTACAGTCGGCAGTCCGTCAACTCTCGCTGATGATATCCTTCAGTCGTCTTGACCAACTTGCATTCGAGCAGTTACGCGGTTTAATAAATCTATCTACATCATACGTATGGAGAATTCCACGTGAAATTAGCAGCCCGTATACCTCACCCCCCTTCGTTTCTGATCATTTTTTAGTATTACGTTCTTACCGACCCAAAAGTGTCTCGGGAATTTTTTCAGATTTTCTTTAGCTACTGGTGAAATTTATATTCTATAATTCAAAATATGAGTTTTGAGCAACGCGTAATAATGGGATCTCGATATTTACTTCTTTTTTTTTTTTTGTATTTTCATGATTTCGTGATCTATTTGGATCGGGGAGTAGAAGAAAAAAGAACCAAGAAAACTTCAATCCCGACATGGGAAAACTAAGAACTTGCGAAAAAAATAGTAAGATTGAGATCCCATTATAGTGTGGTGCTTAGAAATAACATTTCAAACCGTAGAATCTGTGTAATTTTTTTTAGTTTTTCAACAATAGCGTTGTCGGTATTTGTTTTTCGATTCGATTTTTTTCAAATGTCACCGATAGCTAAACAAATCTGAAAAAAAATTCCGAGACCTTTTTGCGTCGGTATATAAATATCATCCTATAAAATGATTAAATTCGAGGAGGGTGAGGTACATGGGCTACTAATTTAACGTGGATTGCCCCATATATATATATATGTATATATATAGATACGTATATGGTATGTGTACCTGCAATGCAGGCGTTCGAAGGAAAAACTTACTTCAGGATGCTTCAAAAGCGGCAAATATATGAACCAACGACCAATGCATCGAAATTAAAGATGACCGTTACAATCGAATTCTTGGTGTGTAGAATTTTATTGATTGTATTTGTTGGGGGGGGGGATTGAATTTAAATAATTGATTCGATTAGAAAACGATGTGCATGGCAAATGTATCTACATATAAATTTATACTGTATCCTGTGTTCAAAGCGTCTCCAATACTCCGATTTTTGTCATAACGAAAAGCTGAAACTGTTTTCTACATTTTCACGCAGACATTGAATGATGAATAACCGTAATCTGCACTTCTTTCGAGGCGGTATAATTTTACAACTGCCGTTTGTTTATTTTCAACTGCATTCTATACATGCATATAAATCAGACTTGGATATTTGAATAACGAGAAACTGTTGAGAAATTTTTTTTATCACGTATCGCAATATGTTTCATTATACATACGTTATGCACGTTGTAAACGACTTGAATATTTCAAAAAACATCATTTTCACAGTTAATGAGCTCGCGTGTTTACCACAGCTGTTATATTCTCTAGCAGAAAGTAAATTAACCGAAATACAACGGCCATATACGCACACACGGTTTCTTCACAAAGCCTGCACCGACTACAAGGCGTTAGTTAACGAAAGGTGGGAACACCTGCTCCTTTAGTTTGTAGGGCAAGTTTTAACGAAGCGCTTTTGTCTCCGGTAATAAGTTTATAATAAGCTAAACCCAGCAGCGTGCGGACAGGAGGACGGAGGGAGGTTTCGGCTGCGAATAGCTAATGGTCTTGTTTTAACAGGGCAACAGGATTTGGCTCGCAGTAATGTGAGTTGATGGGCCCGAGCCGCGTAAAGCGCATTGCAGGTCCGCAGAAGACTGCCGAAGAATGCTGCAAAATAAAAAGTAATTCAGCGGCTTCGGCTCGGTACGGAGCTAATGGACGGGACGAAACTGTGTTATAACGGGTTGAGGCGACGGAGAGATGGAGAATAACGTCGTATTTGGGTTTTTCTTGACAATTAAGGTGCCTGCCGGAGGCATCAGAGTCTTATATGTATTTCGACGAGTCGCGAGAGAGATATACAACGAGTAGCAAATTTTGTTTTAATTTTATCTCAATTACGATTCCCCGTTGCTTAAAATACCTCTGTTTACGCACCGTGTCGCGGAGAGATCAGGTGATGAAAATTCTTCTCGGCTCAAGAGTGTCACACAGTCAGGTGTTTCGAAAAAGTATATCATCAAAGATGGATGTAGAGATAAGGAAAAACAACATACACACGCGCGAGGAGAGAAAAATAGAAATACCTGAGCGCATGACTTCGCTATCGACCAACCGAATAGAACCAAGTTAAGAATAACTCTTTGCTTTGTTATCAAATGTGCTAAACGTCACCGTTGAGCCCGCATTTCACGACAAGACTATATTTTACGAAAAATAAGTAAAGTCATTCAAACATTATTTTTTCACCAACTGATATACAACTTTTTTTTCAAACAGCTTATGTTACGCATTCCAAAAATTTTCTGGAGATTGGATTCAAAGCAGCGTCATAATTCAAAACAGATTTAAATCCATACCAGATGTATGATTAGAGAATTGCAGCTTGTCAGCTTTCGGCGAGAGCGAAACAACTTCCAGAGTACTCGATGGTGAAACCCACCCTGCTGATATTCGCTGCGGCAGTTTCCAAGTCACGAAAAATCGCGAATGATGATGTCGATGACGATAAAAATTGTCGACAAGTGCGAATATCAGTTTTAAATCGCACTCTTGACCTCAAGGGAGGAAAAAAATTCTAATGATAGCCAGAATCTCCGCGACGTTGCCATCCTGATACTCTCCGAGACTAAAAATAAACAAGGGATCGAATAAGGAGGGAATACTCGAGGCGACGGGCATTCCGGAGGTCAGCTGCAGCGCAACGAACTCGAGAAGGAGTCACCATAGAAACCTGTAGCACAGGTTCGAATTTATTGTTATTATACCGATGCCGTGCCCTTCCTGGCGCCTAGGTTGAAGGAACACTTGTCCAGAGTGTCCGGCGCAGTTGGACGCGCATCTCGTCGTCGAAAAAGGGCCAATAGAAATCCGAAGTCGATCCCCGCTACCTGGAGAACCATCGCCCTCGCCAAAGTAAATCCAAAGGTATCCAAAAACCAGCCTGAGTTTCTCAGTAGTCAGAGTTCACCCCGTTCGAGCGAACCACCGTTCGATTTTTCCGATCGCAAACATACCGTGTAAAAGTTCAATGTTCAGTTGACACGAGTTACCGGACGGTGTTAAAGTCGAGTACCAAGGCCGACGACAACTCCGGTAGGTAGAAACATGCACGCGGACTAACTGGTGCAATATTATGTAAATCAACCTCGATCGCTGCAGGGTGAAAATTTATTCCCATACCGACTGTTTATTAGCGATTCGCTTCGTTCCGTTGAAACTTTACAATTAAATTGCAAAGTGTTAATTCGATCGGGAGATGTTCGAATATAGAAAACAGCTTTCGGTCTCATTTATATGCGTGAGACAAAGAGAAGTAAAACCGGTCAGGCAGAGTGAGAATGAATGTGCAAGGTTGCGGTGGCGGGTGAAGCAAGGTCGGCTATTTCTCGTCCGATGCAACGAATCAAGTCCATCGCCTTTCGTTCTTCCTCGTGATTGCCGTGATTTGTCTCACGCGGAACAGCGCGTTGGGTGTCCAGTTAGGGGGACAGACCCTGTATGCGGAAAAAAATTTACCAAAACTAATGGAGAAGATAAATTAAGTATGTGAAAGTATGTCAAGGAGGGACTAAATACGAGGGAGCGGATATATTGGTGTACCTGACTTAACGACGCCTGGGCTTTTGGGAATCATATATTGGGAGCTTACGGGAGAGATCGTCATCTCTGAAATTCTTTATTTTCCTTGCTCAGTCGTCATTATTAAGGCCCATAATCGCTGAGCGTTGAGATTTATGTGCCGGTTGCAGTAGCGGCTTTTATTTCAGCTTCCTGTATCTGGTAAGGTAAACCCGCAGAAGCTGTACAAGAATTAGACTAGACAGATTCCGTGATTGATAAAAGCATTATTTTATGAGAACAAAGCGTGGGTCTTATCTTATCAAAGTATAAATAGAGAGCATTTTCAGCTACCCAACTCAGATATGGTTTAAAGACGCACCTCATGGAGATCCAGACGCTCGCGCTCTCACAATTGTCCAGTAACTAGCAACAACATGGTTTACGTACCTTCGATCTTGCCGGTCAGGATTTTGTGGCCGCAATGGGTGGGAAGCGCAGGAGGTAAGTTTTCAACATCGAATTGATCGGTCATTTTTTGATCCTTTTTTTTAAACATTTTTTTTTTTATCAAACAAAAACTTCAATCAGTGCACCATTAGTGAAGTTGCATTTTGAGGAATATTGCTTTTTCACACTCGATTTATTATTATCGTGTCGCTGAGAGTTCAACTGTAACGTCCTTCTCTTTCGATCAATAACATCAATTCCACGGTTTTTCTTTTATACCTGCGGTTTATAAAAAACGAACGCTGGAGAATAGAACTTGCACAATTAAAGTGACGTGAAGTTCGCCTACGTATCCGTTCGACCGCTTTTATTTCACGCACCTTCGCAGCGTTATAAAAATATAAAAATATTGTATTATATAAAAATATCATCAATAATCCCGAAACTCAGGATCTGAACAAAATTGCCTTGACATTATTGCCCAATGTAGTCGCGCTTCAGAGCAGATACTAAACAGTCCGTGAAATCTGTTCATGTTTATTGATGTTAACGTCTTCTTTCAGCGACCCTGGTAACAATCGTGGCCGGGTTGGTGGCAGGATGGTCATCACCGTACTTGGCAAAGCTGCTGGCAGATGATTCGCCACTGCCCATAACCGACTCGGAAGCATCTTGGATCGCATCGCTGATAAATGTAGGAAGATTCGTGGGTGGAATTCTGACGGCAGTAAGCATAGAGTATTTCGGTAGCAGAAAAACAATGTTCCTGATAGGATTTCCGAGCGCCCTCGGATGGATATTCATCATATTGGCAAATCACGTGATGTGGCTGTACGCAGCGAGGGTTCTGTGCGGTATCGGTATGGGAATGACCTTTGGTGCTTTCCCGATTTACATCGGAGAAATATCCGACTCCTATATCAGAGGAGCTCTGGTGACACTGGCAATGAACGGTGGAGCCGTGGGTAACTTCCTTGGCAACCTGATGGGGTCGTACATGCCAATGTCCTACTTCGCGATGATAACTTTGGTTCTGATAGCGATCTACGTCGTGCTGTTCGCGCTCGTACCCGAATCGCCTCACCACCTGTTGCGCGTCGGAAAACTCGAGGAGGCGACGGAGGCATACCAATGGTACCACCGCGGAGTCGAGATTAAGAAGGAAATGGAAATTCTTAAGGATTACGTGTTCGCTTCAAAGTCGACCTCGTTTAGGGACCGTCTTCGTGAGTTCAACGCCCCGCAGAACAGGAGAGCCGGTTTCATAATCATCGTCTTATTCATGTTCATGCACCTCAGTGGAACGAACAGCCTCCTCTTCTACATGGAGATAATATTGACCAGAGCCGAGGTCAAGGCGATCGCTCCATCCTCGGTCGTCGTTATCGCAGGTGCCCTTTCGATCGTGACAGGGTGGCTTGCCATGTACTTGATCGAGAGGTCGGGACGTAGGTTTTTACTCATCATTTCGAGCGTTGGAGTTTTCGCTGCAATGATGTGCTTGGGACTGCAATTCGCTTTGCTCGATTACCAGCCTGACGTTCCCGTCATGGAGTGGCTGCCCATCGGATCGATGATGGTGTACCAGGTCTTCTACTCCGTTGGTATCATGATCATTCCCAGTGCGGTGCTCAGCGAGCTCTTCCCCGCGAATCTGAAGAGCATGGCAGCGTGTGGCGCGGGCATATCGTCCGGGGTTTTTGCTTTCGTCTCCAGCAAGACGTACCAACCGATGGTTGACGCCATGGGCGAGGAGTACGTCTTCTGGCTCTACGGGTTCATCGCCGTACTCGCCGTACCTTTCGCCATCTTCACGATGCCGGAAACCAAAGGGAAATCTCTGCAGGAAATCCAGGAGATACTGACGGACAGTGTGACGCATGTGAAGTCCGAACACGCGAAGGGGATGAAAAACGAGGAAGTCTGAACTAATTGATGACACTGATATTTGTTGGCTACGATATTCACCACCGTTATACCTCACAAACATCCAAAAATTGTTTCCGAAAGCCATGTGACTTTGGTTACAGCGTATATTACGCAATTTTTGGGGTTCAATAGCCGGGCTACACGGCTCAAAAGTAGAACGCTGAGTTCGGTTCTCAAGACACAAACTGAAAATACCGCAAGAAATGGTCAACTCTCCAGTGACAAGCGGAAGCTTTGTAGTTTCGGATACCTAAGTGTATAGTAAGTTATTCGAATAGACAAATATAGGATAGTTGAATATCAGTCAAATTAGTTTGGTTGGTCAACCCGTAATTTTGCACGTCTTATCAATAAAAATGAAGAGATTATGAAGTTTCTAACTGCGTTTCAATCATGAAGATGTGTAATCAGTTAGTAATATGTTATGAAATAACGAGGACAAGAATAAATGGAATTTGGTATTTCGAGAGTAAATATTACTGGTCAGTGTTTGATCCGTTTACGCAATTGTTTTATAACCTAAGTAAGAATTGCTCATTGAAGGGTTTACGAATGGTTATGGTATAAATGAATGGTTAATTAAGACAAGAACTTTTCACTGATGATGCAACAATGTTTACTCAAGGCAATATATATCATTAAGCCTAGGATATGACACCTTTGCTTTGCCACACAAGGACTTGATCCTACCTATAATAACATACCTTGCAGCGTGGCATCTCCAACGCTCATCGCGGATCCAGATGCAGAATCGAAAAGACGCTCACAATCAGTCAGTATTCTTATACGAGTAAATCGCGAATGAAACAAAATCGAGTTTTATTTATAAAGAAATTTTGTTTTGATACGACTGAAAAATCATAAAATACTCTTGTTTCGGATCACCCGCTTTTTCTTAGATTTAATTTTGATTGGCGTGTGACCAATGTTATATGATTGTTCGATCTGAATGTGAAACATGAATAAATGCAATTTATTGTCCAAACATGCGGTAAATGTGTAAGGAAGATGTTCTCTGTTTCACCCACCCAATCCTGATACGGATAATTAAATTGATTCAACGATTGAAAAAAACGTTGTGCTATTTGAGAAAAGTTCAGATATTAAAATCATGTACGAACGATAGGGGGAAGTCCCGTAACGCCGGACAGCACCTAGTACCGGACACACATAGTATATCCCAGAGTCAAAACAGTATCCACAGTTTTCTTGCGTGATTCGAACATGTGCAATGGACGTAGCGATGGGGGTATATACCGCATGCAGCAGCGTGTATTCGTGCGTTGCCGAGAGTCAGTTAACGTTCAAGTCTGCATAAATTTGCGTCACACCTAATTTTCACATACTTATATTTTGAAAAATTAGTGGTTCTGTTGTTTCGTTTGTCCTCTGGGATGTTTGTTGGTATGTATTCTTTCAAACAATGTCCAATGAAAGTTGATATATTGCGAACGAGCACATATTTTATCATTCACGCGTGCATTACGTGTCCCTAATACCGGACACTTGATTTGTCCCCCAGTACCGGACATCCATTTTTTTCTCATATTTTTGTTACTTATACAAAACTTGCTCCTACTTATTTTAGTGATATTTTACCATAACTAACCAATCGAAAATAATCAAGAATGGAAAATGGTCCGAAGAAAACACGAAAAAGGCAGTTCAAAAGATCTTGGGTGGAAATATGACGGGTAGAGAAGCTGCGCTGAAAGATACACTATCAAAAATACCATGCATGGCTCAAATTTCAAAGAACTGGTGCATGAGGTGTGCACAGATATTTCTGGGTTCTATGGCCAGTGTATTTGTGAACATTGCAAGATTTATTAATGATTTCTTTCCAGTCGTACTATCAGTGTCCGGTACTAGGTGCCTCTTTTCTGACTTACTGGTTTTTACTACTAAATACAATAATATTTTTTACTGAGTTTAACGTTAAATGATAATTCACAAAGTTACTATATCATTCAAAATACTCCAAAGATGAACATAACAATAAAAACCATTATGTTTTCACGTAGGTTGGGATTTTATTAACGAATAACCTTATGCGTCCGGCACTGGGGGACTTCCTCCTACTGCAGACAGGGAATACGAGTTTTTCTATCAAGTCATTTGCTAATCATAATTACAGATAAAATTTTAAATGAAACTTTATCAGGGAAAGAGAGGATTTCGATTTCCTTGATGAACTGATATTGCCTACAATCTATTTGATCGGAGCATATCGCACGACGCGCGAGATGCGAATAATCGACATACGGAATTAGATTCGGTAATTTTATCTTATCTGAGAGACAAACAATCGTTATAAAAGTCACGGCATTTCGGAATCATATGTTAGTCCTCTTGCCACAGACGTCGAATGAACTAGCGTCGTTCAATGTCTAGTGCCGAAGTGTTGAATTATGGCTTTCATCAGGAACATTAGTTGGTTAGAAAACGTTCTTTGGCTGCAATGGTTCGCCGCAGCGACAGGTTAGTGAAATATAATCGATAATTAAATTATAACAAATGAATTAAAATACATTTCTTTCAAATCGAGTGGTTCTACAATTTGTAAGAAATACTTCTTTTTCTCAATTTTGATTCATAGTTAACGAATTATGCGAAAAGGTGATATTATAATCCGAGTCAAAATCGTTAGCATAACTTGTAACACATCCAGAATAACGTTTGAACGGGCAGATAGTTATTGAGTTGTGTAACCATGTGAATGAACACCATCCACCTTGGCGACAAATTGTTCTTCGAAATGTCTTACGATAGCGAGTGGATATTTCGTCCTTAGACAAGTGATAGAGAAGATTTAAAGAAAAAACGAGGCTAAAGCTAGCAGCCGAACGTTCTAATATTCATTCGAATAAGGTAGAGAAGTCCGAAAATCTAAATTTTGTGAAATACCTTAAACTCCCAATATTTTTATAGAATTATTTAGATAACTGAACTGCATTTTTATATTTCTAAAAAGTTTAACATATTTGGCTGCTAGCTTCAGCTTCACGAAGAACAAAACGCAATTTATGCTACTTTTCAAGTTTTTAACCAATTTTCTTAAACTCTCAATTACAAATTTCGCACAAAAAAGTGTTGCAATGTATTATGTCACCAAGGTACAGCTTTTTACATAAGCTTCGCATTTCGATAATAATAAGCACAATTACTAACAAAAATTACATTTCGAATCTTGATAATGTGTATTTCCAACAGTTATAAAAATTGAGAAGAAATCTGTCAGCACACTCAGTTATCTCTTCAGGCTTAGAGCCCGGCTGATGCCTACGCGGTAACCTTGTACTGAATTGCGCCCATTCATGCAAGATTAGCACTTCTGGCGTTGAGTTTTGTTTGTGGTCGGTGGATTTGAATGTTTTTTTTTTTTTTCTAATAACGGTAAAAAATTGAGAAGCTTCAGTGTTCCTAAGAGCCCTTATTATAGTGGAAAACGCACGTTAGCGGATGCATAGGAGTTTGATACCAAATGTTGAAATGAAATACGGTAATGTTCGAAACATAAGACGATGATAACGAGCTCTTATCATTCGCAGCATTACTGATGTCGACTACCGTGGGGCTGATGTTTGGTTGGACATCGCCGTATCTACTGCGATTAACAGCAGAGGATTCAGAACTTCCGATAACTTCGAACGAGGGTTCCTGGGTGGCATCACTTTTGAATCTCGGTCGATTCCTGGGAGCATTTGTTGGCGGATTTTGCGTCGAGTACTTGGGAAGCAAGCAGACCTTGACCGCGCTCGGTGTGCCTCTGATAATGGCGTGGATCTGCATCATGGTTGCAGATTCAGTGATCTGGCTGTACGTAGCCAGAATTCTGGGCGGTATATCGGTGGGGATGTCTTTCAGTAGCTTTCCTCTTTACCTCGGCGAAGTCTCCAGTCCAACGATCCGAGGGACTGTGGTGACTTTGGCGATGTCTGGATTCTCGTTCGGCACGACGATCGGCAACGCGATGGGCGTCTACTTGTCGATGAAGGTCTTTGCCTACGTCAGCATCGTCCCGAGCATTTTGTTCGTTCTAATATTCCTGTGGATCCCCCAATCTCCTCATTATCTCGTACGCATAGGAAAATTGGAAGAGGCTGAGAAATCGATTGCCCGATACAATCCAGGCGCAAGCAGCAAGCTCGAGGTCCAGTACCTGAAGGAATTCGTCGTCGCTCGAGATGGCCTGTCGTTCATGGACCGCATGCGAGAGATGAATATCCCGCGAAACCGACAGTCCATGATCATCAGCATCATGCTTTTCTTCTTCATGCAGTTCAGCGGAATGAACTCCCTCGTTTACTACATGGAAATAACCCTGACTGACGCAGGGATCACGTTCATCGCTCCGGCCACTTTGGTCATTATACTTGGCGTTCTGGGAATTGCGGCCGGTTGGGTATCGATCTTCATAGCCGATAAGTTCAGGCGGAAAGCACTGATGATTGTCTCGAGCGCCGGAGTTGGAGTGAGCATGGCTGCCTACGGTACACACTTTGCTCTGCTAGACGGCGGATTTGATCCGGAACCGTTACAGTGGCTTCCAGTCACAGCTGGTGTAATTTTTCTATTGTTTATCTGCATCGGAATCATCCCGGTTCCCAACATGATCCTCAGTGAGATATTCGCTCCAAACATCAAGAGCGTGGCAGCCTGTTTCGCCAGCATTTCGATCGGTCTCTTCGCTTTCGCTGCATCAAGAAGTTACCAACCGTTAGTGGATGTTATTGGCGAATCTTGGGTCTTCTGGCTTCACTCTTTTCTGATGGTGCTGTCTATCATTTTTGCTGCTATTTGGATGCCGGAAACGAAGGGAAAAACACTTCAGGAAATTCAAAATAATTTATCAGAAAAATAAAGGATTACGATAACAAGTGTTGAATAAGCAAACCAGATAATAGGTTTTTTTTTTTTTGTTATCATTGAACATTCTCGTTAATCAGAATCTCTACGCAGTTTGGTTGAACAAACTCATTTCACATTACCGTAAGAACTTGGAGATTGCGAGACCCTCTTTAAGTCAACTGAGCACAATATCAAGTTAATGTTAATTAACCTAAATTCATTAAAACCTTGTCCAAGCCTGTTCCTGCTTTTTGCAAGTTTCAAACGAATGTGCTTTCTTGAGTAAAATTTTCTGGATAACCATGACGATACTGATATCTGTAAGGATGGTTGGAGCTCGTGACAACAGTCCTTACAATTAGCCAACATTCACGAGTACGATGTCGCGTCGGCATTGAAGTCGGGTAAATTAAATTTAAGAATAGCACGAATACTGAATAAACTTACGAAACAGGCTGAGCAAAGACGAAAACATAACTATGTGTATAGCTTAAAATGTTATACTTTCCGAAACCAAGTAACGAAAATGGAGAGAAAAGGAGACTACAATAATTTACGCTTATTTCATTTCTTGATATCTTCAACTTTAGACACGAAACAGATAGTTATTACAGATTTTCGTATCTTGAGTTGACGATACAATTTCTCATGATAAAAGATACTGCCTGTATGCGTCGTAAACTATATATAAAAATTAATTATTGTAGAATTATCTTTGTTCCATTAAGAAGTAAATCAGCAACTTCACTGTCAACATGAACCAATCGGTCTGTTTACCGATACCACGGTCTTACATACAGGTCTGGAAACTCTGGTGGTGGAGGTATGTCCTCTCATTGAAGCACCGGCCGTTTCGCCTAGTGACCACGAGTGTCGCTGCGATAGAGGATTCAGGGTATGCGAGAGAGATGGAAGCAGGTTGTTGACCGTCCGAGCTGTTTCCGTCTCTGTCACACAGCCTGAATCCCTCGATGGCAGCGACACTCGTGGTCACTAGGCGAAACGGCCGGTACTTCAATAGAGGACACCCCCACCATTGAAATTTTGAGCGAGTTTCCAGACCTGTATGTAAGACCGTGACCGATACAATCACTTGAACGCACTTTTTCTTTCCTCGTCAAACGCTGCGTTTTCGGGCGATATCGATGCAACCACAAACTGTACAAATTATGCTATTCAATTAATAAACAAATTTCTAAACTAAAATGTGACGGCGCCGCCTTGTGCGATATTCAAAGACTCCCTATAGAGTCGGTCTGGGCTTGTATGCTCATACATTGTTAGGTAAGTGAAGTAACAAATTATTGATATTGGTTAAGCAATTCTCAGACAGAAATCTCAATATATTGTCAGAGTTTACTGCAACTCTCAATTTGGATCGTTGATTCATTCAACTGGCGCCCGCTTTATTTTACCTGCGTTTTGTACCAAAAGTAATCGTTTCTGCGACAATGAAAAGACTCGTATATCATACTTCTGCTATATAAAGTATCGCGTGCATTACGGAGGCAAAACCTTTTTCGGCTCACGTATTTTGCAATATTTCATTTAGTTAGCGCACGCTCACCTGCGACTTCTATTGAAAAACTTACGCTCGGCGTAAAAACACCTATTTACCTCCTTGATGCACGGTCTACTTTTATACGCTATTTATACGTCCCAGTGCTTGTTGGGATAGTATTAAAAAATGAAATGGAAAATACGACTTCAGGTGTGTGAAGTAGATGACCACTGTTTGCGTACAACAGGTACAAATCATAAGTATTTTATACAGTAGAGACTTGATAACCACGGCGAAAACAACTTAACAGAAGTTACCACCATGAATTACTGACCTGTAAGTGTAATTGGCCAAATATTCATAGCGACCTGATATCCCACACGAATTTTAGCTAATATTACTTGGCATGGAAGCGTGGCGTGAGAAGTTTTTTAATCATTATTTAAACATAAAATCGAAGAGTAATTGTAAGTACAAACAGTCGCTGCTAGTAAGTTATGTTATGTTAAATTGTTTCATAATACGAGACCATCCCATAAACAGGAAAAAGCAGTCACTGAGCTTTCCGTGAAGGTCAGGGATGCGTGTGGACAGGAAAAGAATTAAGGCATTTTCCGGGTGACGATCCTAATACATTCGTCAATAAATAGGCAGTTTTGACGGCATCAAAGAGACAGGTCGACGTCGAAATAATTAGTATTATACGAAAGAGCTACGAATAAACTACGTTACCGAACTTCACGACCCGCTAACTTGAATTAACTTGAACTTGACTAATTTCTTCTCAAGACTAAGTTGACTGCGTTAGATGACACTGAGGTGAAACATATGAAACGACATTGATATCAGGACTCACGCCCCAGTCGAAATCGTTAAAATCACCAAGTATTGTGGTACATGTATACCTATTATTGGAATTGATATTTGCATAATCATTACGTATTAATATACTAGGTATCGATTACTCTGAATATTACTGACGCCATACATTCGCACGACAAATCAGATAATCTTCGATGTGACACATGTGACAATGCTGCTATTCTATGTATTAATATGTAAAATTTCAAATACAGAAATTTAACTATCCAACTTTGCGGTACCTATAACCAGAACCAGCTTGACAATTGAAGTGGTGTTGCACGGTTATTAACTCTTACTTCATAACTTTGTAATAATTTCATGAATTAATCTATTAGGTAAATAACAAATTTAACACCTCATGAATAAATAACAACAAAAGTGACTTGTCGAAATCACCAGCGTGTATAAATAACATTATAACGAGATGAAGGAAGAATCCTCATTTGAAATATTACAAATATTTGCTGTACTCCAATATCTTATCTAGCGCAGGTACACACTATAAAACTCATAGTGCTTGAAAATTGAAGTTCAGTTCGCTCAAATTGTGTGTGATTTAACTTCCATCGTTCAGCAACAACGTTTGTGCTAAATTATCAATTAAATGTTGACAAGTACCAAAACCGGTAGCTGGTTCACAGGTACCTTATGGATGCAATGGATCGCAGGAATATCAAGTAAGTAAAACACAATTATCTAGTCACGTTATTTACTACATATTTTACAGCCATTTGAGTTTAGAAAATATTTGAGGATAAATTTAAGTCTAACAGCATTGGAATACCTGTTGAGCACTAAACGGTAAAAACTTAATTACGGAATATGTTCCGACGTGAAAAAGATTTGCATGACTGGCAGAAAGTTTCGCACAATCATACGACGAAGTTTCTGAACCTTGTTACGAACTTGTGATCATTTTCAGCATTCTTAATGTTGATGACGATTGGCCTGAAAATCGGATGGACCTCGCCATACACGGCGCAGCTAATGTCAGCAGACTCGCCACTACCATTGACCACCGACGAGGTATCATGGGTTGCATCCCTAATGAATGTAGGCCGACTTTTAGGGGCGATCTTCGGCTGCATTGGGGTCGAATGGATCGGTAGAAAGCGAACGTTGACAATCGTTGGTTTTCCAATGATACTAGCCTGGATTTGTATCATCGTCGCCGACTCAGTAGCGTGGCTCTACGCATCGAGGCTTTTAGCCGGACTGAGCTTAGGAATATCATTCAGCAGCTTTCCCATTTTTCTGGGAGAAATTTCGAGTCCAAAAATTCGAGGCACGCTGGTGACTCTCTCCGTTTCTGGAATGGCCGTGGGAACACTAACCGGTAACATAATGGGTGCCAACCTCTCGATGACGATCTTTTCCTACATAAGCCTGGTGCCAAATGTATGCTTCGTCCTGCTCTTCCTCTGGTTGTCTGAATCTCCTCACTTCCTCGTACGCGACGGGAAAACAGAGGATGCGATGAAATCTATAATCCGGTACAACCCGAACGTAGATCCTGAGATCGAGTACAAAGCAATAAGGAACTACATCGAAAGCTCAGGTTCTCCGACAATCAAAGAACGGCTACGAGAGTTCAACATACCGGAGAATAAACGAGCCATGATCATCACAATCGTATTGTACTTCTTCATGCAGTTCAGCGGGATGAATTCTATAATTTATTACCTGGAAACAGTTCTCACTTCTGCCGGGGTGAACGTCATCCAGCCCTCTACGTTGGTGATCATAAACAGCGGAGCATCAGTTTTGACTGGGTGGGTTGCGGTGTACATAGCTGATAAATTCAGGCGCAAGGTACTCATGATATTCTCAAGCGTTGGAGTTTCCGTGACCATGCTGGTGTTGGGGGTACACTTTGCTCTATTGGATAACGGGTTTGATCCTGACTCATTGCAATGGCTGCCAATCACGACTACGATACTTTTTATGATTAGTTTCTGCGTTGGAATGATTGGCGTACCCAGTATGATTCTAAGCGAGCTTTTCGCCCCTAACATAAAAAGTGTGGCGGCCGGTATGATTGGCATTTTGAGTGGGGTTTTCGCCTTCGGGGCGACTAAGTCATACCAACCTTTGATAGACACCGTAGGAGAGGCTTGGGTTTACTGGTTGCACGCGTTGCTCATGATATTCTGCACAATCTTTTCTGCAGTTTGGATACCGGAAACGAAAGGCAAATCACTACAGGAAATTCAAAATTTATTGATGAAAAAGTAGGTGACACTGTGTGTAGGGATTCAATTGGAACGGTTTCGCCATGTTGACTCAAACTTATAAACAATTATCTTTATCGGGAGGAGGAGGGAGGAAGGATATTGAAAATTAGGGCACCGCGGTGCATCTATTTTACGTAGCATACCTACGACTATTTCAAACTTTGAACGTAATCAACACTTTTCCACGTGCGTCAAAACATTGCACTTCTAAAAATATTTTGAGTTTTGTGTGGTGAAAAATTAGAAAATTTAACCAAGGTATAGTTGCTTGAGTCGAGTAATAGGCGCACCTTCCCTAAACAGAATTCGGTTCTTGAACAGGAAAGCAAAAGAATGTTGCGAAAATTGGCTGTGCGAGTTGTTTTTTTAGAAGACGCTCTGCTTCGGAATGCAGAGATTGCCGATTCATGGTAACATAAGAAATTCATAATTTATGTAGCAATAAACTAGTGTTTACAATTCCAACGCGTTGGTTTTTTTTTTTCTTCGAACAACATTTTTTTATTACAGTCTAATTTTCAAGTGTCAAACCACACATCACTGACTGAAGTTTCGATTACTTTTCGAATAAAATATCACTAAAATTTGCATCAAGCGGATAAAATAAAAGAATTAATAACGTTTTACGCTAAAATTTTTTTTCAATATCGTTAATCCACTTTCTGGAAAAATTTCACGAATACAAATTTAGAGTTGTATATAATGTAATTATTTACGGGTATATAATTAGTATTATTTCAAGATCATGGTCCTTAGCTAAGGAATCAAGATCTTAGTCGGGCGGATTTTGTAGTGACAGTCATGAAGTGACGTGATAACAGCATAAAGACAAACGAAAACTGGTAGAATATACTTTTAATAGAGCATGTGTATTTGGTAAGCCTGGAGTGATTAAAACATGATATTAGTTGTAAGTATTGGCATAGAGATAAGCAATAGGAATAGAGATAGTGAGAATATTCATCAGGCAATAAACACAACTCGTACCCTTTCAGAAACGCGAGATCAATGTGCATTCGATTTGTGTGCGTTAATGAGCGGTACATTGTGTTCTGCGTAAATACGAGTTGCTTTCTGAAATGACAGTCAAGTTCACGGCACGTTCACAGCCTTAGAAACTCATTTATATCCGTGAGTAAATCGGTAACCTATAGCGACATCTGCCATGCATATTTGATATCATTTTCTATTAGCTCGACGCATAGCGTCATTACGTATGGAGCAGTTTCACGATTATTCTCTTCTTGCACCCGCTGTTGTTATCCAAATCGTATGAATTCGATAGAGCTGCAGAATTTCTTAAATTCGGAAAAAATATTAAACTTTGAAAAAGTTTTTGTATTTTTGCATGCAAGAAATGTTTTGTGTGATCTTGACAATAAATCATTTTATCAAGAACACATCCGTACTATTCCTTGTGTTGTTCATTATTTTTCTCAAAGGTGCCACATTCGCGCTAACAGCCTGACAGCGTCTGGCTGGCATCAAATTATCATGTCACATGGAGAACCTCTTAATTTTATCTGTCGACTTAATGCTTAACAATAGCCCGGAGTTGACGTAGCAAGTCAGAGCACAGCAGCAGCCACAGTCAGAATCGCAGTTCAGCGAAGAGTGTAAACGTGTACGTCCATATATCTGAACCGAATAAAAACTGGGTGTGAATACATTATGGTCACAATGGAGCGCAGGAATCGGAGATGGGCTGAACCAACGATTATATTCTAATCCATATTGCCAGGAGCTTGGCAACGGACGCTAATGAAGTTAAGAAATTGAATAGTTGACCCGCAATCAATACAGTTCTCGATAAGTTCTTAGAGAAACACATAACAAGACCGTTCGCTTGTCACAGCGCTGATAGCTATCTTCGCAGAGGTTCTCATGTACGGTTGGTACTCTTCATACCTAGCCCAACTCACAGCGGATGGATTATCACTTCCCATCACGACATACAGCCGAGGTCTTCTCGGTTCCCTCTTTGCTTAGCCTTGGAAGACTGGAGGAATTGTGGGTTCTGTAAGTGTGCAATTATTTAGGAGCAAGAGACGTTGAGACGCTTGGTTTCGGGGTAAGCAAATCTTATCAAACGACAGTTCAATGCAGTTGAAGAGGCCGTGATGTTCCAGACAGCGGGGCCGAGGAACCACGACGTTCTAGGCTTAACTTCCAATCCGAGTGAACCACGATCAGTCGGTCCGGATCACCCCGAGGAAGGCGGCAAGAAGAACTTGCGGATGATGAAACTTCTTCCCGTTTCCTCATCCCTCGTGCCAGAGCCCAAAGTCAGCAAACTGCTCCCTCTCCGGGTCAAGTTGCACTTAAATGAGCTTTGCTCGCTACATCTGAAATTGAATGCAACCCATTCGCTTCAAGTCATAGCAAATCATAACGTAGGAGAAAATTTGTTAAAGCTTTTGAATAACTAGTCCATCTTGCGTTTTGGAACTCATAGAAAGATATCATCATTCCACGGATATTTTGTAAAAAAAATTATTCAAAATCCAGTTTACTTATTTTTCTATTCCAAATGAATAAAAAAGCCAAGTTACTAGTTAATTATCACGATAAGGCTTTGTCGGTAGTTCAGTTTCTAACTACTAGCTGTTACGTGTCTCTTGTTGAAGCACTTATCACTAGAATGGAATCGACAGTGAGTAAGGCATCCCACTAACGATAGATAAATATACAAACACCTGAGGCTAATATAAAGCAATTAAACAGCAAAAATTTTTTGGTAAGAAGTAAGCCTTACCAATATACTTCATCCGAGTTCAAGTTCATTGGTAGAAAACTTAGAATACATGGGCTTATCGCACTGTAACTCTTTAAGACGTTACGTTAAGCTAGTTAACTGTTAAGTCAAGTGCATAACCACAGGAGGTAAGTTCTGTTGTCTTATCACTGCAATGATAAGGAATATAAATCAATGTTCATCAGCTGGTCCGTCCAGTATCATTTATGTGTTCAATGAGTGAGCCTCCGGTCGCTCTCCCAAGTTGTAATCAATATGATATCAAGATTCGCGTCCAAGCATAGCCAGTGGTTGCAATGGGTCAGCGCTTTAGCAGGTTAGTAAAGCAATAAACCCAAATCAATTAGCCCGTAGAATATAAGAATAAAGAACGTTGCTTTTCGCAGCTCAACAGATGCTCTTCGTCGGCGGATTGATGCTGGGCTGGTCATCACCGTACCTGGCTCAATTGACAGCCGCGGATTCGCCGCTCCCCATAACAACAGACGAAGCGTCTTGGGTAGCATCGCTTATCAGCATGGGTCGGTTATTAGGAGCCATTCTTGGGGCAGTCAGCGTTCAATTTCTCGGAAGTAAAAGAACGCTGGTCATCATTGGTTTCCCATTCATCCTCAGCTGGATTTGCCTGATCGTCGCGAACTCCGTGGTTTGGCTATACGTGGCGAGGTTCTCCTCCGGAGTGAGTATAGGCATGGCTTTTAGCAGCTTTCCTCTTTTCATCGGAGAAATTTCAAGCCCTGCGATTCGAGGAGCGTTGGTGACCCTTTCGACGACTGGACTGCCGGTCGGAACGCTCGCTGGGAATATAATCGGTGCCTACATCTCAATGGCCATCTTCTCCTACATTAGTCTGGTGCCTACCATCGCTTTCATCATCCTCTTTCTCTGGTTACCTGAGTCTCCTCATCAACTCGTTCGCAGGGGCAACCTGGAGGCTGCAGGGAAATCGATAATCAGATACAACCCAAAGGCAGACGTCAAGTCCGAAGTAGCCGCGCTGAACGATTTTATAACGAGCACAATCGCTCTGACATTTATGGATCGACTGCGAGAATTTAATATACCGCGGAATCGGAAAGCTGGTACCATCGTAGTGCTCTTGTACACGTTCATGCAATTTAGCGGATTGAACAGTGTGACGTTTTACATGGAGATCATCTTGACTGATGCCAAACTGACCGTCATTGACCCTGCTATGATGGTCATAATTCTTGGAGCACTCGGAATCGTTGCCGGATGGCTCGCGATGTACATGGCCGATAGGTTAGGTCGAAAGATTTTAATGGCCGGCTCGAGTCTTGGAGTAGCTTTGGCCATGGTCGCCCTTGGCGTGCATTTTATTCTTCTCGAGCAAGGCTTTGACCCCGTGCCATTGCAATGGCTGCCAATACTATCCCTGGTAAGTTACCAGGTATTTGTTTATCTCGGAGTGACGCCAGTGCCCAGTATGATTCTCAGCGAGATATTCGCGCCCAACATAAAAAGCTTGGCAGCTTGCTTAGCAAGCATTTCTGCGGGCTTAACAGGATTCATTTCCTCCAAGACTTATCAGCCGCTAGTGGATGTTTTCGGCGAAGCATACGTCTTTTGGATTCAGGCAGCGATAATGGTTATTGCGATGATATTCACGCTGGTTGTCGTTCCCGAAACAAAGGGAAAATCGTTACAAGAGATTCAGCAATTACTGATGAACAAGTAAAATCTCACAGAAAAACATATTTGCCGTGTACGTTGTCCAGAGTTGTATGTTCAACACAGTTCTGAATCGTTCTAAACCAATGACCGTCGTCCTCAGCACTTCGCTACGATAAGAATCAGAATTTTTTTTTTTTTTCTGAGCTAGATAAATCGTTAATCGTCAATTAGAAGTGAGAACGAATGATGAGTTGCTTACCAGGCAAGTAAACAGAAGCTATAATTTTTCACCTAGTTTCATACCTATCAATCTTACAGTTTTTTTCAACAACACGATTACGCACAAAAACTGACGCGCATTTTACAATATCTAGCAAATCTTAGTACTGTAAATATGCTCGAAGGAACGAGCTAACAAGTTGGTCCAGCGTCATCGTAAATCACAAAGATTGACTAAAATTAGGAGCTAGCATAAAACACATGGGTGGTAAAATGTCTACATTATACTCATAGTAGGCGACGTAATATCTAAAACTTCTTTAACTTAATTATTTGAACATCATTTCTTAGATAATTTTTATAATAATTTTTTAAATTTGTATGCATATTATAAGATACATGCACAAAATAAAATCGAGCAAAATCAAATTGTGTACATCGAAACAATTTTTTGAAATACCGCAATACACCTGCCTAATTTTGCTTAGTGGCAAATTCTGTAATAATCGTTTACCCATTAAAGAAATTAGGGTTGCAGAAATTGACCGATTCAGCGGCCAAGACCACTCACAATTTGAAACATTTAAAACGTCACCGATTAACTAGTCAATTGATATTTCTTCAAATTAGTTTTCAGCCAAATTAACTATTGACTGATTAAATCGTTTACCCATTTCGGACGGTTAACCGATCTTGGCCGGTTGACCGATCGAATTATTGGCTAATTAACCAGTTTAACCGACTTAATCGATTAAGCTTGTTAGATTATACAGCCATAAAAGATATCAATTGCGCCCGAAGGTAAATTTAAGAAATGAACAAAAGTTGATTACAGCTCATGTGAATCTTGATGAAGAATGAGGTTCGTATTTACAATAAACAAGGTTCTTTCAATGTTACTAGATAACAAGTTTATTGACTGATGAACATGCAACGATAAGTTTAACTCAATTGAATTATCTGACGATTAACTTCATAATCTCAACTACTCCTCAATACAGCATATTTGAAGTTTGTTGAAAAATTACTTGAGGGATCAGTGCAAAAACTTATACGCAATTAAACTTGTACATCATCTATTCCCACATATATCATGTCGATTGTAAATGTCTGAACGTCTTTGATAAGGATCCACGGAAACCGGCGCTCATTATTTTGAAAAATTATTTTGTAAGATTTGAACCGATCTTGAAACCGTCAGCGTTTTGGTCGTTCCAAATTCACATAGAAAGCCCGGTATGTTATCTTTGTCGGGTGAAGATTTCTAATTTCCTAATATGAAAACCTAAAAAATAACCTAATCTTGCGATGATAAAGCCAATCTAAACTCAGCACTCACAACGAACGAAGTCATTAGGATGAATTTCTTTACGTAGATTACATTTGCCCAGAAAGACACTGGTATTGGTTAATAGATGCATCAATTGCCTTTCATTATGACATATTGCAACACCGCCATTTGATCGACAATGAGTGATGCATTTTATAAAACTGTTGACAAACATTATTAATCAGTAATTCACATGAGATAAAGTGAATAAACCACATAAAAATACAAACGATTGTATGCTTCGGAACAGAGCTACGATTTAGTGAAGTGCTATTAAATCTTGACCACAGTTAATAAATAATCCAGCACGTCGATTCATTTTTCACAAATTAGTGTTGCAGCCTCAGATAATCCCACGATGTCAAATCAAACCCTGCGATACGATCTAGTTCAACCGAATACTGAGATAAGATGCTGTTCTACTTAGTGGACAAAATCACGTACATCCAGAAACAAAATTCGAAACTTTAATATCCCCCCGCAGAAGAACACCGCGATAACCGTCATCCTGCTTTACATACACGTTGATGCAATTGAATGAGTAGACTGCGTATTATTTTACTAAGAAATTATTCCTACCAAGGGCGGTTTGACTGTTATTGCACCAGCGACAATGGTCACAGTAGACGGTGCAGTTGGGGTTTGCAGTGGACTGGGAATGGTTTATTTGACTACTAAATGTGGCGGAAAAAAATTGCTCACCGCTTCCAGCGCCGGAGTTGCTGAGTCGTTGGTCATATTAAGTGCGAACTTTATCTTTTCAAGTGGCGGATTGGATCCTAGTCAACTTCGGTTGATGCTCATATATCATGCGTGGTTATTTACGAGATGTTCGTTTACGTTGAACGTCTCCCCAAGGTTGGGTATTATTTACCTGCGTTAACTTCTACTCAGAAATAACACCGAGATGGTTCTGGATAAAATAAACGAGGATCAGACTTTCAAAACGTTCACGCTTCTTTCGCATTACGTAGACACCCGGAAGACACACGCAAAATTTGAGGCAGCTTTGCACGCTCGTAGAAATAGATAGATCGTAGATCGCTAGCAACAAAGCAGTTACCTGACAATACCACTACAAACGTGATGAAAGGGATCCGTCGATTAATTGAGGGGTTACATCTACTTAGAATTTTTGAAAAACTCGATTCGTTCAAAATTGAGGGAGTTACGGTCGTTTTTACAGTTAGGTTCCGCATGCCGCGCGACTTAGGAATAACGGAGCAGGTCCTTTATATAAAAAGAGGACCGTTATTTAAAACACACAGCTGCTCTATTCGATTGAATATCGAATCATAAATTTTATAACACTTTTCTCGACGATTGCGACGTTCGTGGAGTGTAAAGACTGTGGTGGTGCAGTTAAATTTCGAACGAGCGCAACGCGTGGACTAGGTTTTAAGATTTATCGTGTGTGACAAGTGCAACGATCGCGTAATTCCATCGTGTTCGTACGCTGGCCACACGTATGAAATAAACAGAAGGTTTATATTTGTAATGGGAATAAGCTGCGGCCGAAATTATCACGCGTGAGGGACGGAAGAAGATGAATGATATCGCGAAGACAACATCAAATTGCAATTTTAGAGGCTGCTACGTCTGCAGAAGGATTGCTGTATGAACCGGGCATCGATGATTCAGTTTAGAGGTAATAAATTACACTTTACCTATGTATACACCCGACTTTAAACTAACGCGTTTTTCTCGAAACGACTTTTTCAGAATCGGTGACAACGATATCACAAAAATGAGTGGACCGTTTTATTTGAAATTTTGCATAGATTTTTTTTATATCAAAAGGCAGTCCTTAATCGAAGGATTTTTTTTCCTATGCATACTTTTTTTTATATCAAGGAAAATGAAGTGATTTTTTCACCGAAATTTAGACTTTCACTTTCGATCGGCGACCATTTTTTCTAAAAGTAACGTTGTATCAAATCCTTCGATTAGGGACTAGATAATGCGATACAAAAACTAAATTTATTTGGTTTTTTGATTTCAGGTGATTGGTTGGGAAGTTACAGTGGTCACCGCGGAAAGCCCTTTTTGAATAGTGGTCCGAGGGATACATTATATCGTTTACATTTACGAATTTTTTCCAATAAAAAAATTATAAAACATAATCAAAGACATACCCTTTATTGTGGAAAAAAAAGTTCGAAACCTGCAACCATTATGCCAAAAAAAAATCATAAAAACGCGCCATTTTTTCGGTCGCCAACTAGGTGTAATCCCTTAAACAAGCATTTGAATAAGAGGGGGCTCTGAATTTTCCGAATATTCACTGTTTATCTAAAATCTTATCAGTACTACAGATGTATGCAAATATTATCCAACATCTACACATTATCACATGATCTGGAGAAGGTGGAGGTACTCGAGTATATATATTCGGTAGCACGCGAAAATTAGCGAGTAAAAAACCCGTGAGTATGATTGAAACGTGCATAAAAGAACGTCCGCACAAGAGAGTTTTGTGGTTACAATGGATTGGAGGCCTAGGAGGTTAGTGATTATTAACGAGCTAAGTTCGTCGAATTGCTAATGGCCGGTTCATCTCAAATCACTGAGAAGCTTGGGGGGGAAATTCAAATCTTAATATAACTATATAACAATCTTTGGTAAATTGAAGAACGCTTTTTTAAGCGGATGCAACACTGCACCGATCCGGTAGTTTAAAAAATAGTTGACAAGGTACTCGATTTTTTGCGACACATTATTTTTTAATTGAAACCATGAAAAGTTAAAAACGTCGAGAAAATCACATTTAAAGAAGTTGAAGGTCTTATTTTTCTTGTGATTTGTGCACAGAATTTTCGTTTATAAAATATCTTCCGATATAAAGAAAAAAAAACCGGAAGATTCATCTGATCACATTTGTCGGATTAGATGCATTTTCAAAGACACCTATGTCGATTTGCTAATTTTTTTTTGCAACCCCAAGTTCGTGCGATATGATCATTTAAAAAAAAAAAGGTTCCGAGATACGCGAACCTTGTATAAATTTTTTGGAAGTGGCTGATCGGGATGGAAAGGGGGTGTAGTATCCTCTCGAAATTGCTATTACTCTTGTACTGATCGATGCATGCAAATTTATTTTTAAAAACATGCATATTTATGTCAATTTTTTGACAGCTACAAGATTAGGCAGGTTCTTCTCAAGTCCATCGATTGGTTGAAAAGTACTAGCACGTTTAGAAAAAAGTGCACTTGTGCGATCTTCAAAACCTGCGAGTTTTCCCAAAGGAAATGGTGATGACTATGAAAAGAGACAAAAATTTTATGCACAAAAATCTAAAGAAAAACAGCTATTTACAACTGACCAGGGACTACTGTATATTTCATCAAATGATTTGAATTTCTCCCCGCTATCATGTTGATCGATTTCAGGTGACCCCAGTCTGATACCTCACAGCGTACTGATGGTTATCGTTTGTCTAATTACAGCTTTGCTGCTGCTCTTCATCTCTGGATTGATGATAGGATGGACGTCGCCTTATATTGCCAAGCTTACAACCCCTGATTCAACATTACATATTACCCCAGCCGAGGCTTCCTGGGTGGCTTCGTTAATGAACTTTGGCCGACTGACGGGAGCAGTGCCTGGCGCAGCCAGCGTTTATTATTTCGGAGGCAAACAGACGCTGTTTTTCATCACCATCCCTATGATCGTCGGCTGGATCTCCATCATAATGGCAAATTCCGTAGTTTGGCTGTACATAGCAAGATTCGTCAGTGGGCTGAGCATGGGAATGAGCTACAGTAGTTTTCCACTCTATCTTGGAGAGATCGCCAGCCCCAAGATTAGAGGATCATTGGTGACATTGGCAAGCTGTGGTGCGCCGGTGGGAATGCTTTGCGGGAACATAATTGGTGCCTACGTTGACATGCCAGTCTTCGCCTACATAAGCCTTGTACCAACCGTCGTCGCCATACTCCTCTTTTTGTGGCTTCCGGAGTCGCCGCATCACCTACTCCGAACAAACCAAATCGGGAAAGCCGAGGAGGCGATCGCAAGATACAACCCGGGAATCAATATCCACGTTGAGGTGAAATCCATTCAGAACTTTCTCACTGCGTCGAACTCCCAAACGTTCCGAAGTAAACTGCGAGAATTCAATATTCCCCAAAACCGGAAGGCTGGGCTCATTATCATCGGGCTTTACTTGTTCATGCAGTTGAGTGGACTCAATAGCGTATTGTTTTACTTAGAAACTATTCTGACGAATGGCAGATTGACCTTTATACCACCGGCCACGATGGTCATGGTAGGCAGTGGAGCTGCAATTTCTGGTGCTGTAGGGGCAATTTATTTGGCTGCCAAATGTAAACGAAAAACGTTGCTCATCGTTTCCTGTGTTGGAACTGTCATCTCGTTAGTTCTTATGGGAACACATTTCGCCCTTTTAAACGGTGGAACTGATTCTGCTGAACTACAGTGGCTGATAACATCGTCCGTCCTTATATACGAAGTTTCTGTTCACGTTGGACTATGTCCTGTTCCTAGTATAGTACTCAGTGAATTATTTGCTCCGAATATAAAGAGCATGGCAGCTTGTATAGCCAGTGTTTCAGTTGGACTCTTCGCCTTTCTTTCCTCCAAAACTTATCAACCCCTGGTGGACATGATGGGTGAGGCTTACGTATTCTGGATACACGCATCGTTCATTGTAATTGAAATAATATTTGTCTGGGTATGTTTGCTGGAAACGAAGGGGAAATCTCTTCAAGAGATACAAGATGCATTGCATAAACGGTAAATATACAGCGACTGACCCAACAATGTACAATTATTACCTAAATTCTGATGTAAATACTTTGAACGTAAAGGCCATGATTTATATGAAAATAAAAAATCTTATACAAAAAATAAAAAATAACCATGGTGGTGGTAACGATTCTGTAATTCTTCGTCCCAGATGTCTCTAATATCAGTTTCTATCTCAATAAAACTAACGGAACCTATCCAACTGTGCCTAATTCAATTATAGGAAGTACAACTAAGAAAACATCCTGCCTGATCCAGGTAAAATATTGGCAGTAATCGTTTTTAAGTCAGGGAGAAATTAACTATTAACCTTTCAGCAAACGCAGTCATACGCCAGCAATATGTGGTCACGAAGGAGGGACAAAGAGAAGTCTGATTGCAAAACTATCAACATGGATTGAGCAAATATCAAAAATTCATGTAGAACATGAAAAAGAACAACTAGAGTCTTGAGTGTACATTGAAATGCGGATGAATTCTAAGATTGGAAGGTCGAAGATATTACTTATCTGCAATCTTATCACAACTGCAAATATATGCAAATATTTTGTGAGAGCTATCGTTTGACGTAGTATCACAAATTTCAACAACCCGCAAAGTTCGGTCTCCTGTCAAAACCATCAGCGTAACGACAGCAGAATGACCTCGAAGCAACCTGGTGAATCGCAAAGTGACCTGTTGTGGTTACAATGGACTGGAAGTGCGGGAGGTTAGTGAAAGGCAGTAAGCCAAATTTACTCAAATTGTAAATATCAAATTGCAACGTAGTAACGAGTACCGTTTACTTGCTAACAGCTATGATAATGCTCTTCGTGTGCGGCATGATGGGCGGATGGACGTCGCCGTATCTAGCCAAGCTAACTTCTCAAGATTCACCACTTCCAATTACCTCTGACGAAGCTTCCTGGGTAGCGTCACTGCTGAACTTCGGGCGACTAATAGGCGCGGTTCCCGGAGCAGTGAGCGTGCATTATTTCGGAAGCAAAAGAACGCTATTTCTCAATGGCTTTTCGTTAATCGTCGGCTGTATTTGCACTATCGTGGCTGATTCCGTGATCTGGCTGTACGTGGCAAGATTGATTAGCGGACTGTGCCTAGGGATGTCCTACAGCAGCTTTCCACTATATCTCGGAGAAATTTCAAGTCCCGCGACTCGAGGAGCTTTGGTGACTTTGGCGAGCACCGGTTTGTCGGTGGGAGTCCTTGCCGGTAACGTGGTTGGTGCCTACGTTTCAATGACAGTCTTTGCCTACATAACTCTTGTGCCAACCACGGTTTTCATGCTCCTTTTCCTGTGGATGCCCGAGTCTCCTCACTACTTTATTCGTTTGGATAAAATAGAAGAGGCCAGAAAGTCAATAGCGAGGTACCATCCCGGAGTAAACGTTGAGGTTGAGTTGAAGTCCCTCCAAGATTTCATCCATGCGATTCAATCCCGTACGTTCGCAGATAAACTTCGAGAATTCAATGTTCCCGCAAACCGAAAAGCCGGCATCATCGTCGTGCTGCTTTACGTGTTCATGCAGCTAAGTGGAGTTAACAGCGTCTTGTTTTACTTGGAAATCATCCTGACCAAAGGCAGATTGACCATCATTTCACCGGCTAAAATGGTCATAATAGGCGGTGCCACTGCTATTTTTGGTGGGTTAACGACTGTTTACCTGGCTGCCAAATGCGGACGAAAGACGCTGCTCATCGCTTCCTGTGTCGGTGTTGCCGTATCCTTGGTCATTTTAGGAACAGATTTTGCGCTTTTAAGCAACGGATTTGACTCTGCTCAACTTCAGTGGACGCTCGTATCATCTGTGATTATTTACCACGTCTTTGTCTATATGGGACTCTGCCCTGTTCCTAATATCGTTCTCAGTGAGTTATTTGCTCCAAATATAAAGAACATGGCAGCTTGCTTCGCCAGTATTTCAGTTGGACTCTTCGCCTTCATTTCCACCAAAGTATATCAACCCCTGGTGAATATTATGGGTGAAGCTTACGTATTTTGGATGCACGCCGCCTTTATGGTGATGGTTATTATATTCACGCTGACAGCTATGCCGGAAACAAAGGGTAAATCTCTTCAAGAGATCCAAGCTATTTTGCATAAGAAATAAACTTAATTGAACGAACCTATTACTATGCTGTGATTAAAGTGTCAGTGATCTGAATTCCTGTCCCTAATTTCTGTCATTTATCTTGCCTTGAATCAGGATGTTGCACTACGTTGCTGTGATTCGATCCGCCGTTAAAATTATTTTGTAAATAGATCAACTAGCATAGAAATTGAATCCTGTTGCAAATACTGCATATAAAACAGCGTACAAAATATTCTAATTCGCAATAGGTTAGGATGAATATAATTTTTCAACAACTGCTCGTATTTGTTTCATTAAAATAATTTGAAACTTTTTCTTATTAAAAATTCCCGTTACGCTGCGTTATTCAGAATGTATGCAATATTGCCTGACTCTATCGTACTAACTCTTTACGAGACAACTGCACTGACTTAATCCTCGAGAAAATATTAACAGTATGCTCCATCAGATAAGAATGGAGCAGAAGTTGCGAGTCGTCAATGTTTCGCAAACAAAAGTCACCGTTTTTACAGAGTGAAAGTTCCACAGAAAAATTATTATAAATACGGCGCGGCTGTTCCACAAGCAGACGATTAGATTCGGTTTTACGACTCGCTTATGATTCGTTTCTACAGAATCATTTCCCCGCTTATCAATAGTCTTATGAGCATGCCAAAATTAAATAAATAACACCTAGCAGTCGGGATATCAAGCAGTGTGGTCATATTGAAAGTCTCAGATACTTCGATCTCCTTGCAAAATCACCGACTGATAGGCAGTAGTGCGAAGTTGAAGGGCACTAGTGCGTTGCGGAAGGAGATACTGTGGCTACAATGGAATGGAGGACTGATAGGTTAGTAAAGACCAATTTATTCTCCCGGATTTTTGACGTTAGTAAAAACGCGTAAAAACGTAACTATTTTCTTGATCGCAGCCCTACTGCAACTTCTCGAGGCTGGCATGGCAGGAGGATGGTTGTCGCCATACCTGGCACAGCTTACAGCGTAAGATTCGCCACTCCCGATCACTTTGGGCGATGCTTCCTGGGTGGCGTCGTTGGTGAATCTTAGTCGTCTCGTGGGAGCGCTACTTGGAGCAATCAGCGCTGATTATTTCGGAAGTAAGAAGACACTAGTTTTTAATGGATTTCCTTTGGCGATCGGCTGGATCTTGAGTATCGTGGCAGATTCCGTGGTTTGGTTGTACGTATCGAGGTTCGTCACCGGCATTGGTATCGGAATGACGTTCAGCAGCTATCCCCTCTACCTTGGAGAAGTTTCTAATCCAGAAATCCGAGGTGCTTTGGTGGTTTTCGCTACTAACGGAGTATCTATAAGAACGCGCATCGGAAATATACTTGGCACCTATGTTTCGCTGGCAGTATTCGGCTACATAAGTCTCGTGCCAACCGTCGCTTCTACGCTCCTGTTCTTGTGGATGCCCGAATCGCCCTACCACCTCATCCGTAAGGACAAAATAGAAGAGGCTGGAAAGTCAATAGCGAGATACCACCCTGGATCAAACGTCAAGGCTGAAGTGAAGTCTCTTAAGGATTTTATCAAGACGACCCAGTCCAACACATTCGTTGATAAACTTCGAGAGTTCAATATACCCGTAAACCGAAAAGCTGGGATCATCATCTTTCTGCTGTACTTCTTTATGCAATTCAGCGGCTTGAATTCTCTCATATTCTACATGGAAATCATTCTGAGTGATGGTGGTTTGACTGTGATTCCACCAGCCACGCTGGAATCCTAGCCGGATGTTTAGCAATCTACATGGCTGACAAATGCGGGTGAAAATTGCTGTGGATCGTTTCCAGTGCCGGAGTCGCGGTATCTATGATTGCCCTCGGGGTGCACTTTAGTCTCTTTTACAACGGTGTTAATCCTGCTGGATTGCAGTGGCTTCTAATAGTCTGTATGCTCATATACGAGGTGTTCGTGTTTCTTGGGCTCTGCCCGATGCCCAGCACAGTTCTAAGCGAGTTATTTGGTCCAAATATAAAGAGCCTGGCAGCCTGTTTAGGCAGTATGTCAGCCGGGCTTTTTTCATTTCTGTCCACAAAAACATATCAATCTTTAGTGGACCTCACGAACGAGGCTTGGGTTTTTTAGTTATACGGGGGCACTTCATTAATTTCATTAATATTTGGTCTGGTAGTATTGCCGGAAACGAAAGGCAAATCTCTCCAAGAAATTCAAATCATTTTACACAAAAAATAAAACGCTGAATTATCTCGCACACGCAAGGATTGATTACAGCGTAAATATAGCGGTTCTGTTGAATAGTGGCTGAGATAATCAAATGACCTAACTGTACAATATAGAATCTAGTCAAAATACGTTGATTAAAAAATGGCTCTACTTGATCAAGCATAGACTAATCATTCTTTTTACAAACAGTATTAAATTCAAGTTTTCTCGCTCCCCACACAACTTTTTAGAAATATATAGCACTTAGCCAGAACGCTGTCTTGTACGAAGAACGATAAGAAATATTTCTAATATTTCCAGTCATAAAACACTCTCGAGCTCAACTCGTATCAGTTAGAAACACGTATTCGCTAACAAGCTGGAACTTGCTTAAAGAAAATCTCATGCACACTACTAAAAAAACAAACGTCCATTTATTGCGTCTACAGAAAAATATGACTCTGACGGATTCCGTGGTAGAATTTTCCAGTAAGTAGAAAGCATCCGGTGCACTTGGACAACTACAATTTATTACTCTTCTCAAAACTTCTTCATATTCCGGGAAACAGACTGAAATGTTACCCGATTTGGTTATAGAATTGAACCTTTTCATATAATAGAATCATAAAAATAAATATCCTTTTAGCTACAACCTAATTTTACATTAAACCCAATTTAGAGTTTTTAAATCGAAAGCGAATTTTGTTTTACAAAATCTGCAAAATTTTACAGTATGCAATGTTATTTCATGGATTAAAATCGATATCAGAAAGTGGTACGAAGAGCTTAGCGCGGTTCAAGGTCACCGGCAAAATGCAATACGCTCGAGATACGTAAAGGTTATCAAATGTATTCTGAAGTGATTGGGACACATATATAAGATTATACATCCATTTATAGCTTTATAAATCGTCATAATTTTAATCATGGCTTATCAGGAATCTTATCAGAATAAATTTAATAGACAAATATGTAGTAACGAGCACTGTACTCCTCGACCAGTATCACGAAGTTGGACGCAGGATGAAGTTCGGATCTCTTATCAGAGTCGCGAGTTGAGAGTAAGAGCATGACAGCGAAGCGTGACAGCGTCTCGAGCGAGGGCATACTATGGCTGCAGTACATCGGAAGCTTGGGAGGTTAGTGAAAAGAAGAAAGCTGTGATCAGCTTGCAAGTTTCCTCACAAATAATCCTGCAATAACATTTGACACTTGGTCATCTACAGCCGCATTACTGCTTTTCATGACCGGTATGTCGGGAGGATGGACATCGCCATTTATAGCCAAGCTGACAGCGGAGAACTCGTCGCTTCCGATCACCTTGGATGAAGCTTCGTGGGTAGCGTCGATGCTGAACCTGGGACGAGTCGTAGGCGCGGTACCCGGACCAATAAGTGTTTATTACTTCGGGAGTAAAAGGACTATGGTTTTCAATGGCATTCCTTGCGTTGTCGGCTGGGTTTCCATGATCATTGCACGATCCGTGGACTGGCTGTACGTGGGAAGATTCGTCATTGGCCTCAGTGTGGGGATGTGCTACAGCAGTTTTCCACTGTATCTTGGAGAAATATCGAGTCCGGCTATTCGAGGTGCGTTGGTAACCCTCGCGAGCATTGGACTGCCTGTGGGTGTGTTGACTGGAAACACGATCGGCGCCTACGTCTCGATGTCGGTGTTTGCCTGGATAAGTCTCGTCCCAAATATCATTTACATCGTTCTTTTTATCTGGCTTCCCGAGTCGCCGTATCATCTCGTTCGCACGAACAAGATAGAAGAGGCCAAAGTGTCGATAGCCAAGTACAACCCCGGGCTGGACGTCAACGTTGAGGTGAGGTCCATCCAAGATTTCATCAACGAATCCCAATCAGTCACGCTCGCTGACAAGTTTCGCGAGCTCAATATACCTGAGAACCGAAAGGCCGGAATCATCGTGACCCTGCTTTACTTCTTCATGCAATTCAGCGGAATGAGCAGCTTCATCTTCTATTTGGAGATCATCCTGACAAACGGTGGTTTGACCGTGATTCCACCGGCTACAATGGTCATAGTAGCCAGTTTGGCTGGAATTCTTGCCGGATTCGCGACAATTTATCTGGCCGATAAGTGTGGGCGAAGAACGCTACTGATAGTCTCGAGCGCTGGCACCGCAGCATCGATGATCGCCCTGGGAGTGCACTATGTTCTTTTGGACGCTAACTTCGACCCTGCCAGTCTGCAGTGGCTTTTGATACTCTCGGTTATTTTTTACGAGGTGTTTCTGTACATCGGACTCTGCCCTGTACCCAACACCGTTCTCAGCGAATTGTTTGCTCCGAACATAAAAAGCATGGTTGCATGTTTATCTGGGGTTTCACTCAGCCTGTTCTCGTTCGTGTCCAGCAAGACTTATCAATCGTTGTTGGAGATCACGAGCGAGGCTTGCGTCTTTTTTCTTTATGGGGCAGTGGCGATAACTTCACTGGTATTCGGCCTGACTGTTATGCCCGAAACGAAAGGCAAATCTCTTCAAGAGATACAAGATGCGTTGCATAAAAAATAATCGTATGTACGATGATTAACCTGATTACATTCAACTCAACTAGTCAATCAGCAGCGATTACGCAGAAAAAAACCGGTGAGCCATTGTTTCTTCTTTTTCGTGAAGAAAAAGAAGTTTAGCTTGGTTACGTTGGGGCTAAACTTGAAAGCTTAGGATTTCTACCCCACAAGCTAAAGACAAAGATTAGCCAACCACGGCATCGTTAGCTAAAGACAAACGTTTCCGCTTCTGGAACCCTGCCATAATAGTGTCGGTAACCTGCGCTACACGGACAGGTAAGCGCGTTTTGCATACTGAAAGGAAGCGGAAAATGGTTAGCAGGGTTGCTAGACTTGTCGTGAAACATTCGTTAAGCTCAATGAATTTTTCTGAATTAACGGCACAAAGCTCAAACTGTTTTTAGATGTGACGCATTATTTTGTGCGAGTTGCAGAATTCAGATGGGGTTCTGTTCAGACAATTGCATTGTTATCAGATCCACAGCAATATGATATATATGCACTTCGTGGATCTTGTCTTACATATCGTTACTTATTGTTAGATCTAGACAAGTACCTTATACCGATAGTTATGATAGTATAATAATGTAATCTCTCTAGTATTAGAGAAACGATATTTCATTACCCGTACTAGACAAAAATTAATCACTCATCAAAATAAAACCTGAATTAATTACTTGAATTGAGGTCGGTATGATTTAATTCTTCCGAGATCGACCAGTAAATAATCTGAAAGAAACCAACAGCATCTAACCAACTAGTCCTGAAGGATTCCTCGAAGTTTTGATCTCTCTTACGATGCAGAACAATCAGGAAATTCGACGTGCCAAATTATTGGTGCGGACTGGCGAGAACCAGTCTTAATATCGAGTTGATTGAATTGGTGAAATTGCGAGGCGGGAAGTAAATGGAAAAAGTCATTCGGTAAAAGTCGATAATTCAATTTGTGAAATTTTCACAGGTGAGGCATTCGCTTTTAATACGTTCCGAAGTTAGCGCCGCGTGGACCAGCTCTTCGAACAATTTACCGTAAAAGAAAAATACATATGGGGCATTCCACGTCAAATCGACCTTGACCTCTTCGATTTGTTTTGAGTTTTATATGTATTACCGAATTTTTAAGAATTGTTAACGATTTTTCGCAAAAGATTTTTATTCTTGAAAAATTTTTCCAATAATTCATTACTTCGGAAGAATCTGGAAAAATTCTAAAGAAACCGATGTCATGTGTAAAAATGCTTGAGCAACCGTTCAGAAATAACTGACTCTCCCTTCTGTCAAAAAATAATTTTCTACTCGACAAAATAGAAAGGAAACACCTGCCGACTTTAGATCAGTGTGCAAAAATTTTTATATGTAAGACACGATTGTTCAGAATTATTTCAGATTTTTAAATTGCATTTGAAAGTCACCCAATTTCTTGCTTAACGTATCCTCACCCCGTGCATTAATCTCGATGGTGCTTTTTAGTCCCAGCAACAAACAGCTCTTTTGATTGAAAGAAGTATAACACTTGAGAATAAAGACCAACTTAGTAATTCATGAACTGAACAATATCTTTCCTTCGAATTGGAAATACGGGCCGGTAGTACGGTACCCGACAGCTACCCTGAACATCGAACTTAAAATTAATCAACCTCTGACCTTAATCATCCTCACCATCGCGTTGATTACTTAAAACGAATTCTGTCGTTCTTATTGTTAGCTGTGTTCCCGGTCACTCGAGAGCTCGAAGCGATCGACCGAGAGAAGAAAACTTATTGGTACGAGGCCAAGAGCATACCTACTTCATTTTTCCCTCCGCTCTCTCTTTCTCCCAGTGTCTGCAGCATCCCTCGCCTCGTTTCTCAGTGACGCGAGATTTGACCTAAATTTCCAAGGAGACGACTCTTGCAGTCTGCAAGGAGAACCGGTCGATTTCCAGTCAAACACCACCGACTACTGCCCTTCATTTTTTCCTCAAACTTTACCCGACAACCCCTTTTTCGGTTTCCGGAGGGCTCGTTCATCATTGTTTGTCACTATTCACTCACTTGGCAGGCGTTCTTTTCTATTCGCTACCCCTGAGCAAACCCCCTCTACTATCTGCTATCCCTTTACCTATACGAAGCCTGCGAACCCGTGAGGAAAGAAAGTATCGAAAGATTGTAAAGGCTGCATTCGCGTTTCCGATACAGCCAGTCAGCCCTCCTCATCCATCATTCGAGCAGACGAATCCTGGCCAAACAGGACCGAAATACATATTGGTGAATTTAACATGCCTTCCTGCATACCTTATTCAAAAGGACGAGCGGGATTTCGTCAAAAGATGAACAACTCTTAACTTAATTCACGTTTTAGTCAAATGAACACTGTGTAGATATGAATGTGATGAATTTTATACACTCGACTATATTTGTTAACGTGGTGAAATATGATTTTTGCGAAGGATGGAAACTGTCGAATCGGTGAAACCTTGATCGGAACTTCTGCCCCGTGACTCCGAGCAAGGCATTCAATATAACTTGAGCAATAGAGACTCGACAAGAACTTGAAAAAATATGCGAGTCGAGGATGAATATTTACATAAGAGAAACGAGTCGCGAGAAGTTACCGGGAAAGAGAGAACAACAATCCGAAGGGAAGGGAGATGGAAATATTGTGTCGAAAAGGGATGGAAGTGCTGCGAGAGAGGAAGAGAAAGAGTGAGAGACGGCGAGAGAATTCATTTATTCATATCCCCGGAGAACGAACATAAACAAGTAGGTATATAAGGCACATATATGTATAGGAGAGAAGTGAAAGAACTAGGACGAGCGTGGTAAGAGACAAGGAATAGAGGAAATGAAAAAATGAATGAAAAATTTAAATGAGAAGTGAAAAATCTATGGCACAAAAATTCGGTAGCGAAATTTACTCGAATATTCATCACGAGTTTTTCAACGGACACTTTTCTCATCACGGGAACATTCGATTCGATCTCAAAGTATTCACGGTACAGAAATTAAGACAGGGAGTCGAATTGAAGTAATAAAAATTGCGTTGATCAGAATTATTCCGGGGTTTTATTGATCAGCTGCAAAAGATTTAAAATTCTTCCAAAAGTTTAGATATTCGGCTTTGAGATTATCGATTGCAACAGTTCTTATGTACGAGATTTTTAAGCAGGGCTGAACGGAAGACGAAGACGTTACGGAAAACGCGGTATATAAAGATCGCGCGGGATGAAGAAAACGGAAAATCAAGCTTTGGAAGAAATCGCTGCAGAGGATCGGTCGGAAATTTTGCCAATGATATACGTAGAGTCTTATTCCCCGTTTTTAAAACGGATCATCCGGCGGAAATCATTTGTATAATATATTTCCGCGCTTACTCTGCAGCAATAATGCATTTTGAGGATCTTTGATTAAATTTTAATAGCAAGCCAAATCGGCAAATCGGCATCGCGCGTTGATCAAGAGAATTAGCGAAATCCAATTACAGGACACGAACGCTCGAATCACGATTAAATAAACGCTGACCGACGATGACTATTGACGGAGACAAGTGGAATGGAGAATCATCGAGCCATCAAATTTACGCAATACCATTTCAATTAAAATCTTCTCCGCGCAATCATCGCAACTAATCGTTCGATCGAGGGATGTAGTCTTCGGTACATAATAAAAATAAGATATGAAACAAAGTGAAAATACAGGGGATCCGAATTGGGGAAGGAAAAATTTCCCCCGCTACACTATGAATAATATCTCGTTTCAAAAAGATGCCAGGATAACGGACGGCCCGGATAAGTGCCTACATCACCCGGACGTTTGAACCAACAATTTTGTAACCCCTCGCCGTTTGAAGAGTGAACAACAAAGTCGGTTTCCCTGGAAAAAGCGTCCCCCTAATAAAATCGCATCGTGCGATAAAATGCTTTGAATAAACTTATGGTTTTCTTTTGTGTATTTTTCTTCCATCCCTTTTTTCTCTTCTTCCGCTTTGTTTTCTTTCAAGTTTATCAAAAATTTAACAGACCTCGATACGCGTACCGTGACGGTGAATACCTGACGACTGTATCTCTTTGCACAGAGCTGCTCGATGACTTTGATAAAATTTATATGCAGCTTAGTCGATGTCGAATGTCGCACAGAATCAAATTTCGTGTGTTCTCAATCTTTTCTTTATCGCGGATCACGTTATAAGTTTCACTATTATTTTTTTCTTTAGTGAGTTTCAAAAATGGTTGTCTAAACTCGGGATATTTTTTCAAACCCCTCAAGCATAAAGTATACACCGTGAATGATTTGGGTTTATTTTCTTTTTCTCGTTTGGAAATTGATTTCATATTCCGAACCCTACACGAGCCGTATGAATGTATAAATTTCAAACGTGAACGTGAACAATTTATCAAATTTGACTAGAGTGTTCTCAACCTATGCTACAGACACAAATTGAATGGTAAAAGTATGGAGAAACTGGATACAAAAATGAAAAGAAAAACACCGAGATAAATAACGAAAATTGAATTCCAATCAGCAGGTTTGAATCGTAACGAGGTTTCAGACGTCTGCCTTTCCTGATTCAATATAATTTCCATCTCTATCATAACGAATGTTCCAACGTGACGCAACGACGATACGAAAAGTTTGAATTCAGCACAGGAATTGAGTGTCTATGAGGGGAAACGCGAGACTGCAAGGATAAGTTGGCGAAGAACGAGTGGAGTTAAAAGGTGAAGGGGTCGGGCTGAAGAACGCCTGAACCTCCTCTGTTTCCAGTCGAGTGGTGTTTTACACTCGACGGCGCAACTCCTCTTATCCCCTTATCCCAAACGGGGTAAGAGTCCCAGGCTTTCCGCAATTACCACTGAGTAATTCGATCTTTAAACATTTACATCCATCCATACCTACAAAGAGCTCGTTCTCCGCTCTATTGTCATCGTTTTTTTATTGTGTCACTACACGTGTCGAAATTATTTTCGGTTAGGTCGGAATATTAAGATTCGCGTGTGTTAGGGTGGGTGAAATTTCACGTAAATGCCAAGTAACGCGTATCGATGGCATTTCAATAGTTTTCTCGAGATGTGGTAAAACTAGATTTATAGACCTTCGCCAGTACTTCCCGATTTATACAGAAAATTGAAAGATATTCTTTCGCCTCGGAACCTCCTTGACGAATGGTTGTAGAAAAAAATTGAACTTTTCACACTTGAACACAATTTTCATTTTCACCCTATTCTAGTGGAATTCGACCAATTTTTATCAAGATACCAACAAGATTTTCTTACTGAAGTATATACGAGATCTTTGTAAAAGTCAAGAAGTGATGCGACAAGGTCAAACTTTGAATGAACCGTCTTTTCGACACTTTCACCGAATTTTTCGGGCTTTACTGCAAGAACAGGGTTATTTTCACCTTCAATTAATAATTGTATTTCATAATTCGTGAGCAAGGCTAGAAAAACCTGCAGACAGAAGCTGAGATTTCAAAATTGTTTAACGCGAAATCATTTTATTAAGTTGAACCATTTTTTACCACTATCTAAATGAAATGACTAAATTTTCCTAAAATAGAACACATATCAATTATCACTTATCCTCAAACTTTTATATTTGTTCGAGTTTTGCGCAATAAACAGTCGCGTCACTTGACGCTCGATGCGATGCCCAGATGAATTGGTTGACTTAGGGTAATTAACGAAGAATTACAAACGCAGACGTTCCTTATCTAATGATCAAACACGTTAGACCGACAGCCGGCGCTTCAAATGTAAACACCACACACTGAGAAAACACCATTATCTCTCATTTCTTTGAGCTTCAGAGTCGCAAATATAAATTCTCTTAATGAAAAAGAACCTTCAAATATTCGATATATCATGTTAAAGTGTTATTCTCGATATTTAGCCCGAGTGTTTTTCGATCTTGCCACACGCCAAATAAATATAAATAATAAATCCAACCCAAGTTCAACAGAGCAACGGCATTGTTTCACGATAAACAATTTAAACCTCCCGACATACGTCGATGCTTATAAAGAGATAGAGAGAATGAAAACGGTTAATTATTCAACCGATTTATTGAAGAATTCAGCGAAATTCAATGATACACTTCCTGGTAAAATCTACCAGCGACTTCAAGTCTGCGGTCACGTTTGACGCATAATCGAAGAACCGATTACGCGTCTTGACGTCATTCGTGGACAAAGTGGATTCCGTACAAGTGCGGCGATCCGAAGTATAACCGTAGAGGAATCGACGATAAAATCGATTCTACGATTTTACCTCAAATCGGTGAAATTCATTTTTGTACAAAGAAATTGAAGAAATTGAACGAATGATAAAAGATGCGATATTTTCACAAATATAACGACACGGGTAAAGTTTGAGTGATGCGCCGATGCCTTTGCACGAAGAGTGGCTAAAATAAGTGTGAAAATATCGGAAACCTTACCTCGTATCGGGGGTCAGACAGCCGCGCTCCTTTCTCAGAGTTTGACCGATCGGTTGGCAGCCGTCTGAACGCCAGATGTTCAAAGTAACTGGTTCGAGAAAAGTTGAAAAGTTTTGACGCTAGGATACACGGACTGTGAAGGATGCAGTTTTAATAGACCGTCGAATAGGTAAAAATTTAGCTGCGCCCTAAAACGAGAGCTTCTAAATCAGAACTGAAAATACAATACATCAGTTGCAAAAAAAGTTTGGTTACATTTTTTTTTTTTTTTTTTAAATTCAAATTTAGATTATTTCTTGTAGTTGAAAGTTCGATTTCCTTCAGATCATCGAGACTGCGGTTCGCAGAAATTATATGATACTGTTCTAAAAAAAAATCGCAAGAGAAATTAGTCGAAAAGGGATTGAATATTCATTAGGCAATAGGGGAATAAATGGAGGAGTAATTACGTCAGCGGCAGCGGCAGCGGCAGCAACGAGCACCGTGGATAGTGTAAAGTTTTAAAAGCACCCCTATGCGCTTCAAATGAATCAGACTGAAATATTTTTTATCAATTTATACATCGTCGACGGATAGGTAGGTATACAGAATACTGATGACTCGCGACAGCTGCCAGTGACAAAGCTAAATCGAATGATATTGCGTGGACGTAAAACTTGCCCGACGGTAAAAGAGGAATGAAAAAATAAAAAACACCGCGTTTTCATTTTTTATGTTCTGCAGAAATTCAAGGGGAAAGAGTGAAATAATAAATGTGCACTTTGCGGTGATGAACTGAACAAAAAACAGAAAAATAATTACAACACACAGTCGATAATCCCGAATCGAGATCCGTGAAAACGAGAGGTCCATGAAATTATGAGAATGAAGTTAGGAAAGCTATTGTAACGATGCATTTTTAAGAAAAAAACGGTACTTCACATTTTTAGGAATGTCTGGGATTTAGTAAACCATTACAAACAAAACGTACTTTAATTTTTAAAAACCAAATCCTTGAAAGTCGTTTTGCTGATTTGTTAGCCTGAGGTTTCGTTACGTTAACGTTACCAACTTCAGCCTGATACTAAATCATCGGGGTTCAAATCACAAATGAACAATGCGATTCTGCTGAACCATGATCCGAGAACTGGGAGCAGATAATTCTCTAACATTCGGGCCTCTATTCTCTCTCTCTAACTTTCGTTTTTTTTTTTGGTTTTCCTAAAGGTCACACCAAGGCATAAATACACGATCAATCAAACAGAAAATCAATCAATCTCTCACTCTAGCGAATAGTAAACTCGAGTATAAAGTTTCTGTCCAGCGACAAACTGAAGGTACGTAAAATACGAGCTGGTCATAACGCTTCCAACGTTTTTCACCATCGTAGGTAGCAGCGGATCAGGTGCTGAACCAGCAGCTTTTCTTTGCTATCTCGGTTCCTCTTTTCCTCTACGACTCACTTTGTCTCTATTTTTCTCTCTAGCTCGTTCTCGTCGCGGTTCGTTGTCACCCTTAAAGCGATTGGCAGCTCATAAATCTGCCCTCAAGTTTATACTCCAGATTTTTCTTTCTCCTTGAACGTGTCGAACGATCAACACCCCAGGTTTTCTCCAGCAAGCTGCCTTTTGTCGGGCTATTAAACACTGTCATACTTCACCTCTCTGCGAACGATGATGACACAATACCTTCAATGTCTTCCGATTCGTGAAAGGATATACCGAAGAGCTGCCCATTTTTCTCACCACGATTCACACCGTCTACCGACACATCCGAACTCTTCAACTCACGATCAACTGAATTTTCAATGCTTTCCAGTTATGATCGAAGATCGAAAAACTTCACTTTCGCAAGCACCTCGGGAATGACTCGATCGTTTTTCCGCAAAATCTAATCAGACCCAAGTTGCATGAAATCAAATCGATGGAATGCTCCAATTTCGACGAAAAGTCACAAGGTAAAATACTCTGTAAAATATGATCGGCCAATGGGACAGTTCGGATTTACAGTCGATAGAACTTGATCAAATTGAAATTAGATTCCAGGACTATTTCAAGAGTTTCTGGGACAATTAATTGAAAAATTCCAAGACCTTAATTTCGTTTTCTTATGAATTTTTCAGAGTAGGATAGGATGGTTAAGTGTTGTATAAAAAAAATTTATACAGCGGTTTGTACACAGAGTGGATTTCTAACGACTGCATGGACCATCTTCTAACATGTAACGCACTAATGGCCACGTATTATAAATGAAATGTCACAGCTTTCAATCGAAAATGTATCAAGTCAACTTTTCCAGGATAAATCAATATGTTCCAACTCATTTCCAGGACTACAGGAGAAATATTTGTTTTCCAAAATAATTCCAAGATTTGAGTTGTAAAAGCCCTGCAAATGACACCGTATTAAGCTGTATAAATTGACAGTCTTCAACTAAAAATAACGGATTCGGAATTATTTTTACATCAATGATTCATACCTTGTATTGTACACTACACGTATTATTTTCCCAACTACGCGTCATTTAACAAGCTTCGTAAAAATCAGTTCGACTCAAAGTGTCAGTGATCGAAAATTTGAGTATCGAAATATTGTTGGGGAACCATGGTCATTCGTCTTACCGTACTACGTATACCTAGCAAATTTTCATCCCTGCGTCTCAAGTTTCCTCTCGATGCAGCGAGAGGGAAAAGAAAATGGTAAAAGTGGCAGAGTTGATCTTTGACTGCACTCCGTCATCTCATGGCTGCACGGGTAGTGCGGTGGAAATTCACTATTACACGTTCTAGCGCAGACACCCTCGGGGGATTTTTGAAACGAGGGGCGGATGAACGGGACGGATAAACTGGACCGACACCCCATTCCTAGAGCGGATTTATGCTCCGAGCACCTGGCACATAGCAAGAGAACCTGAACATCGGGATCGCGTTGCACCCTCGAAAATTCCGAGCCGATGCGAAGCCTCGAAAACTTCCTGTTTATAACTGTCCAAATCTCGGCTGCTTCAGAGATAATTTTTGCGAATTGAAGATACAAGAAGATGAAAGCTGCAGTACCTACCGAACATTTTCGAACACGATCGAGGAGATCGTCGGGGGTGATTTCCGAGTTACGAATGACAAATGTATACTGGCTCGAGAATGTTGTGCCGACCCCGAAGTACATACGTGTTACAAATTTACTTCACATGTTACCGTCGGAGTCACATCAAAAGTTGTTCCGGCCAAACTTTTCCCGATTCAAATCCGCAAGGACCGCACACCGTCTCCGCAGACGTGGAGGAGTATTTCCAAGTAATGGATCAAAATTCATGTCGAAGAAACTTTCGACTCGACCCAATACATACGACACGTCGATGTGTCAATGTTTCGGTAATCCGTCCCGATCTCGTTGCATTAATAATTCAACGATCACCCGGCGGCTTTGCAGGCTCGTGTAATGTTGAAATACGATTATTTTCGAATACCAAAATCGTTCGAGATAAAATCTGTGAATTTTTGTCGGGTACCGAATCCTTCGGGCGGATCGGAGCAGGGCCGACAAAGCGCGTCTTTCACGAGTAATAAAACTCGTCGAGTTGGTTAGGCTCCTCGCAAGCTCGTACTTTCGGGGTTCGGTAGTGATATATAAGTAACTTGGACGTGTGTATAAGTCTCCCCCTGACTCGGCGTCAGGAAACACACGACTGCCATTATTCACAAACGATTTACCGCCGGAATAATCGCGCTCGGTAATTTATACGGATATATAATGTATGCGTACAGGTGTGCGCGATGTGCAAGCTCGCGGTTATCCGCCTAGAAGAAAACGACCCTGGGGATGTTCTCGTTATCGGAGTGACTGGTAGCGACGCGGAGAAGCGCGTGAATTAGTCCGCGCCCTTCGCCCTTCGCCCTTCTCTTCTACTCTTCGTTTAGTTTTACTCTCCCCTCGTAACGCGGCGGAAAACCGGCGCTGCACTGTCTTCGGAAATTCTGGTTAAACGAGGGTAAGACTCGCGGAGAAGGGTCGACCGGCCGTTGGCCGAAAGCCGAAACGAAACCTGCGGCGTTTTCCTACCCCATGTGTCACAATTCATCCTCGACCGTTTCCGCTCCGATGGATAAATTTCCGCATGAAAATAACCCCCCGGAGGAAGTTGTCGGTGTGGACACAGCCTTCACGCACGTTGGTGGTGCATGCCTTCCGTACGTGGAACAACATCTGAGAACGTCGCTCGGAGTAGGGTAGATAAATATTTGTTATAGTTACATTCGGTAGACGAACCCTCGGTTTGGAATCCTTTCGGTTATCGGGATCAAACGTTCCATCGAATTACGCTTGGGAAAATGCAAATATCGGCCAACCGATATTCCCGAACAAATAATAGACCTTGATCATCAAATCGGACCGAGGGTCTGATTTGAAAAATTCGGGTTTTCATATCAAGATTTGTAGACATCGCCATTTTTCGGTGAACTCAAGCTGTGAGAAAACAATTAGATAGCTTGTCTTTTTTTAACCATTCTTCGAACTTTCGCCACAAGTTTTTCAATTATTTTGCGAAGAGACTGTACGAATGTTGGATTTATAATGAGGGGAAAAAAAGAACCGTTTCGATCTGTCGGAGGCACGATTTGGGAAAAAGAGAATTACTCAATTCGGAGCTTTTACCCCTGCCCGGTTTTCACCCTCAACGTAGGGTCGATTCAAATCCAGTATTATTGTTTGACAATAATGCCGGAGTGAAGAGGGTCGGACGTGAATCAGTAAAACGATGATATACGAATAAGGTCGTGCGCGAATCGATTTAGGCATTGGTCCCGGTCGTCTCGTGCAACAATAGCAAAAGTTTGCGTTGAGCTTGCGCGATATTTCAATTTTCGTTTTTCCCGTATGTTAAAACGATGATTATCAACGTCGTTAATAAATAAATAAACAACCCGGGGGATATCGTGCAACACGCGTGACAATAAACGGCGTATAATGTGTAGCGAGTAAGTAGAAATATATTCAAAGATCATCGCGACCATGATTTAATCGAGACTATGTGCGGAAATTTCTTTTCAACGAAATTTCGATGCCGAATTGAATCACTCTCACCAATCAACACGCAAATGGGTTCACAGAGGTTGACGTGTGTACCATAAACGTGCCTCAACAGTTTTATCAATCAATCTGAACACGGAAGAAAAGAATTTGTTCGACACGTATGACCGTATTAAGAACGGTAAAAAGAACCTGTTAGGTATTGCAAAAAACTTTTGTACCTTTCAGAATTAATTTTTTTTCCCGCATCTTTCGTCTTATTTTCGCTGCATTATGATAAGCGATGTTTTCCAATTATCACAAGAATCTAACGATTGATATTTTTTCATCCTTCGGTTATCAATTCTGCGGAACGAAGCCCGCGGGTGGATGAAAAGAAAAAAAAAAAAAGAAAGCAAATATCAACAGAAATAACACACTCACAGAGTCGGAGGTGAAAAATTAATTGACGTAATCAGATAAACAACGAACGAAGAGAGGATAAGTTTGAAAAAAGAAAAAGGAAAAAAAAAAGAAAAAAAATGGAAGGGTGAGAAAAATTCGAGGCCCAAGCAATTGTACGCATGGATATATGAAATGTACATATTCGCACAGGCAACGTCGGCCCGTCTCTGCAATACAGACGCATATGTATTCATCCTCCGTAAGTTTGCGCAGGGCCTCGACAGTTTAACGGAATAACAACGCGTGGGTGGAAAAAAGCACTTGACTCCCCTCACAGGGAGGGGGCGAAGAAGTAGATAGGTCAGGCATGGCCCTCGACGTCACTCCCGTTTTTCGCGGTGGGGTAGGAGGGCGGCTGGGGGTGGGGGTTAGAAGTATGTACGACCTCTCTAGCCTCTAGATATTTCAATCCCTGCGCGAGTTAGGAGCGCTCACTTCGTAATCAATACATTCCGGAGTTCCCCGGCCCCGTTTTCGTCGGAACTCATAAACTCACCGACGACCAGCCTTATCTTAAGCCGCAAATCGTAAAAATTATACGTCATATTTCCAACTGTCAGATAAGAATTTTATTTAATTTCATTTTTGTCAAGGAGGATGAATGATATTTCTTAAATCTGAATTCTTCTTGGTAAACGAATTTTTCCGGTTCATAAATCCGAATTGTTTATGAAAGGACTAACTCAAGACGTACTGTAATTATTGCAATTCGAGCAGGTATGCACGTACCTACTCGCATATTCTTCGATAACTTGAATTAGCGAAGCGTAAATCGTGTCTAATTCTTCAGAAAAGTTAATTACCCATATAGTTTCAACAAGGTACATTACATATATATATATATATATTAGGTATAAGTTGATGAATTTGCGAGGCAAGAATCATTCATAATCTCGATACAAATTTGTAACTCCGTATTTCGTGAATAAAATTTTACCGCTCGTACCCAAAAGAAAGAAAAAACCTGACAGCTCAAACTAGATGAAACCTGCCGTGAATATCAGATGTAAGTTAGATGCGATTGCAGCGATCAGAGAAAGAGAGCGGGAAACAAACGGCGGCGGGCGCCTTTAGTAGCCATCGTTTTTGCCGGAATAGCTTGCTCTCGCTTTTGTCGGTGGCAATGATGAACCGAGAGCTTTCGGAAGGTAAATTTAATCTATCTCGGCTTAAAGCGCACGCGAGGTAGGCGTGTATGCACGCCTGCTTTCAACGACACGTCACAGTGTTAAACAGATACGACATGCGACAGTCTCGGCGCGGTGGTGTTACTGGCGGGAAAGCGAGAAAATGAGAAAACCGAATGAAAGCTAGGTTAGAAAATGAAAACAAAATTGATTATAGCGTTAAAATTAAATAACGATTCGGATAATTTTATGCGCGATTTCATCCACGATTTCTTTGTACGCACCTACGTATGTAATATGCATGATACATCGATTGAAATTGATTTACCTTTTTAAAATACATCAAAAGCTCTCGTTAATTTACTTTAAATTTTTACTTTTTTCTTCATACTGTTCCATTGTGAAGAAAAAGAAATTAAAATTCATGCTCCGAAATGGCTTTACCTATATACATATATATATACAACTATAACGGAGGTACCGTGAACGGAAAAAAAAAATGTTTTATTACTCGCGTGGAAATTGTGTTCGCGTATACCCAGAAATTGTATAAAATTATAATAACATACATATTATACAGGTGTTGTTTTATTTTTTTCTTTCTCGTATTACATTATTTTAACGAGTGTAATAATTCGACACCCCTGCGCTGCCAGGACGCGAAAATGTGAAAAAAAAAAAACGAATTTTCGTACACGTGTATTACATACATATGGGGCATTCCGTGACATCTCGATCAAGGTTCTACACCGATGTCTCAGGTTGGCTTTACAATCTTTTGCATGAAAGTACGTAACGAAAAACACAACCGCAATATTTTCCAAAATTTTTCCATTCGGCGTTTCTGAAGCACGATTTACAAAACTTGGAAAAAAAAACCCACTTTCTATAATCTGAAATAATTAGGAAAAATCTCATAAAGTACAACAAAACTTTTGACAGCTATTAAAACATGGAGATTTCATAACATCAAAGGACAAAATTCTGTAAAAAATTGCGCTTGCATTTTTCGTCGTGTACTTTCATAAAAAAAATTACAAAGCCAATCCGAGACATTGACGTAGAATATTGACCGAGATATCACGGAATGCCCCATATACGTATAGGTATGACTGGAAGAAGTATTCCTGTGTCGAATATACGTACAACGTACATACATCCGGCACATAGTTTTCTGCTCTACCTCAGTTTCGCGTACGTACATAGGTGTAGAGAAATAATACCGGTGAGAGGGCGAAACGGGTCGGAGGGTGAAATAAATAAATTCTTTCCGACGAGAGACGCACTTACCTGTACATACAATATAATGCGTATACCTGCAGACTCGCAGGACATATATGCACGCGAATAACTCTCGCGTGATCATGAATTGCAATAACTCTCAGCATTCTTCACAAGTGTGTATAATGTATCCTATGTATGTAGATGTGTACATAACGTAGGCACACATTTATATCCGTGCGATACGGCTGTAATACAGGTATTACATCGCGTACCTTTTGCTTTTACGTTTGTTCCTTCCCTTCCCTCACGTGCATACATCAACCTACTCTAATCTTGTGTTTATTTACAAGCATTTTCGTATTTCCAATTGTATTTTTGTTTTTTGCCTAAAAAAATGTGAAAAACAGAGATCGAATTACCTCGCGTTCAAGATTCCGTCTATGATTAATACGTACGCGCGTATAATGCATTTTTATTATCATGACATACGCCGCCTGCTACTCGTCGATTAATAATAATTTGCAATGAAAAGAAAAATCTTTGGAAACAAAACGATCACGCCAATCATCGTTACAATTACACCGATTAATCGTTATCCGTAAAAAGGAAATGCTGGTCCGATTTATCGGTATTATCCGCGGTTCACCCTGTCATTAGATGCAACGGGGGCGACACGAACACGCGCTACGCGAGCCTCGCGCAACTGGGACAACGGTGCAATGCCAAGGGGATGATTTACATGTGCCACCCGCACCCTTCTATCCGAACTGCCATTTCCCCGGCTCTATGGAACGGCGAGATATTCTCGATTTTGAGTGTATGACGCCGTGGGGATTCCATGGGGATGGGAATGGGGATGGAATGGGGAGGATGGAACGAACGCCGGTTGACCCTTGGCTAATAGAAGTGCTTTACGAGCCGAGCATTGTCATGCCGATGGTCGAGTGGCAGCGATCAGCTCGTGCGTGCCGTTAACAACCAACTGAACCCCTCCGCCCCTCACCTTTATTATCGGTCAACTATCAACCCCTTACTCGAACGACCCCCATCTCCATAAACACTCTGAAGGTGTCTTGGGGAAAAATTTCTCTCTAAAGGATCACCTCAATTTTGTCTCTCTCTCTCTCTCTCTCTCTCTCTCTACGACGTGGTCCCGCATTGAGTATTTCATAAATTTATAAATTAATACACGTGTTCGCAAGCTGGGAAAATCTCTTTGAAACGTTGAAAAAGAGGAAGTACTGAAAGTTTTAACGACGGCTCAGATGCCGATGCTTCGTTCCAAAAACCACTTTGGAATTGTGAAAAATTTAGGAGATCCGTTCGGTTTCGCTCTACTTAACTGTGAATTATTGTGTTCGGAAGAGTATTTATTCTGTGCATAGAAATCTATTGTAACACGTTTCTTTCAACGTCTACGCGTCGTTGAATATTTAATTTTTCAACATTATACCGATAATGATTCTTACGCGGTGCATTTCGTAATACTATTTTCCAGCGATACCTATGAATCCGGTTATCTGTTTTGAGTTTCCTGTCACGTTTTTCCCGCGAGCACATCGCTTTTGTCCAATGACGTGTAACACGTTATATATTGAACCATGTACATTCCATTGAAGTTAAATTGAAGCGCGCGATACTTTGAGAAATCGTACATGTAGTAAAATTTTGCGCAAAAACTCATAACAACAATAATTAGATCCAGTATAATAATCAAAAAGGAATTGATATATTTTTATACGGGCTCTCTGTTACATTATATACAACACGTGCCTCGGAAGTTTCGCATTGTTCTTTTCCAATTGACGGCTTGGGATCCGCCTAATTGGAATCGGAAGCCTTGATAAAACGCGCCCGCAGCTTTCATCGCTGAAGTCCGATGATTTCGGAACTGAATTATTACCCGACGATGAAAACGCATAACGAGAAAAGTAAGAGAGAAGACGGGAACGACTGCTAGCGGGATTTCACACCGATTATATCGAAATTGTTCAGACCTGGAATTTTTGTTGAAAAAAGAAAAGAGAAGAAAAAAAAACAATGCGACGCGACCATCTTGTATTATTTTTCACAGTGAACCTGAAACTCGACGTTTTCAGGCAGTGAAACACTCTTATTGCATGTAACGTATTACACGTATCTACGATAACGAAGTAATGAAGTTAAAAGGAAGGTTGCCTATTCGCGCTTACAACGTTCTCACGATTCGTAAGGCTTTCATTTGATATAATCCGAGTTACCTGAGCAAATTGACATATGTAATATTACGCAAACAGGTATGATTGACTCAAAGCTTCTTGCGCAATGATTTTCTTCCGGGTCGAATATGAGCATGGAATAAAGTTCCCGCAGAATGGATCGATCTTTTAACTGCGCTATCGTGTAACGTAATATGAGGATAATTTAGCGATAATTTAGCGGTAAAAGTTCATCAGAGAATCAAAAACTGGCGCGGTAATCGATTCGATCGATTCGGTGTAAACAATGCCGATTTCAACGTACGATTAAGGTCAATTGAATTAAACAAATAAACGAGGAAATGTGCGAGCATCCCGCAAATTAACAAAAACCACGATCACGAGTTTTCGCAATCCACGGCCCTTCGCCATTCATCGAGACACCCGACTCTCAGAGTACTGCTGGATATAAATAAAACAAGAGTAAAAAATCGTTTCGAGATACCGGCTGCGAGAATCGCGTGGTTAGAGTTTCGAAAAACGTCGGAGCGTAACCAAAGGAGCCAATCTTTTAGCGAGAGGATAAAATTACTTACCGCGTGCCTCTGCACGTCCGACGGATAAAAACGTTGCTGTTACGTTTCGTCGGAGTGTGCGGGATTTTCATCCGATGCTGCAGTTGCGGGCACTGGGTATACGAAACAGCGACAGACGAGGAGGATGATCGTGCACTCACAATTAGCGAATAACTTACCTGAAAGCAATCAACGAAAGGTACAGACTTTAGTATCTCGGAGATGAGCGAAAACTAGATTTTTATACATTTTTATACAAGTCGACAATAACTTTTTATTTTTTTTATTTTAGGGTTTATATGTAAATGAATAAATTTTGGTTCTGTGCATCGAAGTTCAAAATCTTCATTTATTACTTATAAAGTTTGTTCTCGTCTTTTTTACGTTAATAAATAATTCCTGAAGATTTTTTTTGATAGTATAACAGCAGGTAACGACAGGTTGAAATGGCAAACAAACTTTATCCAGTAACGCTATGTTTTCTTTCGTTAGTAACGTCGAAGAAACCAAGATTTGACAAAAAGAACCGAGACTCAAAATTCACGTCGACCGGTGTAATTTCTCCGGTCAATTTATGTACTCAATATTTTTATAATAAACGTTCCAGATATGCGATGGACGAATAACGAGGGTTAATTTTAGAGAAAACCCGACGCAAGCGGCATGAAAAATTACGGTTCTGTATAAAAACGATAAAAAAAAACGCAATCCCAACGCGAGTGAATGTGTATCAGTGTTTGTCCCATTTGTCAAAGTTTACTCGGACCGAGCGTTTCCCCCGGGGTGGATAAGCGGCGTGAAAAAGCGGGGCAGGAATCGGGGTTGTCGAAACAATATTGCACTGACATAATGCGTACATTTGGCGCAAAAACGAAAAAATGGCATGTATTCTACGAAATCGCAATAGTAAATTCGCAGAGTTCATGCAATTTCTTCATTTCTAGGTCAAATGAAAATGTGTTGGGGTGTTTTTGCGCGGAATTGCGTACAAAATCGGGCCGTTGAGTCCTTCTGTGCCTTTGAGACACGCGGAGTTCGATATTTGGAAATATGTACGTCAACGTCGAAATCGACCCATGCAGGGCACCTCCTTCAACGACTATGGAGGAACAACGGCGAGCAAAGTGGTCGGCATTATTACGAAGCCTCGAGAGTAACGGGGCAAAACCGCTAATTACTACGGAGGAAAACTTCACTGCGGAGAAATTAGAGGTGTAGTAGAGTATGAGTTCAAGTGGAGACTCGGGGGTGGCTACGCCCGCAAAGCTAGGCGATTCTCCTCCGGAGAAAAGCGACTTTAAAACCCGGCCTTGGGTAGAATAAGAAGACGTCGCTCATTTGCGGCACGGCTCGCTGGAAGCTCGTTATAAAACGCGTGTTGCACAAAATAGCACGAAAGCGGGATAAAATATCAAGCGTGATGCCAGAGAGGGGAGGAAATTTTTAAGTCTGGGTGGAATTCGTATCCCAGCTTCAAATTCCGCCACTGAACTCGAGGTGCCGTTCACTTGGAAATCCTGCGAGCGGTTTTCAGTTCGTTGACATTGATCTCGAGTGATTGATTTTCACCCCGTTTCCCCAAATGAATTTCATCAATTTCCAGCGTGCCAAGTGATTTTCAATAATTACCCAGGGCTCTGTACGGTTTTCAGTGATTTCTGGATAGGAGAGAATCATAGGAAATCACTGGAAATTATTCAAGATCACCCAAAACGCAGAGCTAACAACGTAAGTCAATTGGTGAACTCGGAATAAACGAATGCACGTGATAAGATGATAAAAATCAATCGAACATCATCGAATTGAATCCATTTGGTATTCACCGTAAGACTCACAATGATATCCATGATTTCCAAACACTTGCCGCGAGATTTCTTCAGCACTGTCATGCGATTTCAAGTGATTCGCAATTGTTTCCAACGATTTCAGTTATTTCGATTGATTCCTCGTTATTTCGAAAAATTATTCAGTCGTTCAAGTTCCTTTGATTTTAAATTTGACTTTAAACTGTTAAATCATGACTTCCGTGAGTCATGAATGGCCCCTCAATGTTGCATCGTTCCTGCAGTTCCCACCGAACCGTAAGGTCGAATTATCACACGAATGTAAGGTTATCGTGACGTGAACGACATAAAATGATGTCAAAAAATGTACCTTTTTCACAATTCTGGAATCAATTTGAAAAAGTCGAGTTTTGGTTGTATCGATACAATGTTTTGTTTTCTTTTACTGAATTTCAAACAATTTCAGCATGGCGAAATAACAATTTTCTAAACATAATATCATTTCAATAGCGTCACTTAGGAAGATCATATAGTTAGTTTTTACCAACCGCACTAATGCCTCACTTACTTTGACTGTTATCGAAACTCACTGATATGAAAGTACACTCATTGTCAGTGCAAATTCTTTATACAATGCCGGATGCAAGTATCCAAAAAAAAAATCTTCTTTTACGCAACAACAAAGCCGAGAAATGTATTCACGTAACTGAATCTTCTGCACTCGTTGTAGGAATATATTTTCGGGCCTTATTCTCACACGTAACAAAAAAGTTTCTAGTTATTTACGTGCGTCATTGCACGTAGAATCACGCTAACTGCGACATTCTCGCATTGACTGGGGCAAAGTGAGCTTTGACAACAATAAGAAGGAGTGACATTTCGCTCGGTCGGTAAGGACTAATTAAAGCATCCTCTCAACTAAATTATTTCCCACTATCCAGTCGCCTGGTTTACCGCCAAGCAACAGCAGCACCAGTAGGCAAATTATTGTCTGCACATATTGCTGTGCCGTCGCTTCTCTCTTTGCTCTTTCCTTCCTCCTCCGTTTCTCCCTCCGACTTTCAGGGAGGGTAATCACCACGGTGTGCCAGCAATACAACGGCGATACACGCGAGGGCACAATGGGCAATGAGCATCCCTGACCCAGATCGCGAAACACCTTTCTTCGGAGTGCTCGTGGAATTGTTGCGATGGATCGAGGTGCACGACGCACATTCGAGATGAACAACTGCTTCGCGAGAGGAGAGGAGAGAAGAGGAAAGGAAAGCCTTGTATCCGGAGACGTGGTAAAAATCGCGACGAAGCTCTTTTCAATTCTGCATGATATGCCGTCTGCAGGTCCGGAAATAGACCGCAGTAGCGATACTGAGGGACACCCGGTGGGATAGGTATATATGTCTATTCCTGATACCTGGATCTGTAAATTTCATGTGCGAATGGGTGAGATGTTTTCGAAAAATCTTCATAACTTCTTTCTTCCTAATCAATAAATTCTATGGTGTGCTTGGTCGTATTTACTCGGAGAGTTTTTAAAAATTTTCAAAGAATTTCCTCGTTATCGAAAATTTGCAAAGGCTGTATTTACGAAGCTATTCGTTCAATCCCCCGGAAACATTTTAATATTAATATACAACGTTTTCACGAAAACGTATCCAAAATTTACGATCTTTCCTCCATTTTGAAAAATTTTAAATATTCGAACACGGAAATTTCAAGATAATAAGAAAATTCTTTGAAAATTCATTTGTATTCAGAGAAATTAACGAATTCACTTCACATGACAAAAGAAGAAAAAAAAAAAAACATTCCCCGAAAAATTTGCCAAACAATTTATCGATAACTTTCGGGCATTGTTATCACGATTATTCAAATTTAATTTTCTCATCGTCTTTATTGCAGTTGATTTCTTTCCGATTTATATCTTACGACAAAGCATGCAACATTGTCGACGAGATTCACTTTTGGTTGGGAATGTATACCCAGTACATCCTCAAGAGACAAAATTTCTCCGTCAACAGTTGTCGGGAAAGTTATCTTTGCGAGCCCTGAATGAAGGAATGAAGGAAGGAAGGAAGGAAGCGAGACCCTGCAAGGGTTGGATCAAACGCTGCAAATGTCCAGCGGCCCAGGACGGCGTGTAATTAAAGGTAATGTAAGCCCACCCGCTCAGTTCAATCAGCGCGTAAAGCCCGGGGTCCGGATCGGTTTTGACCGTGAGTTTTCGACTCTCCGCACGCGGAGGGCGCAAAGAAGACGAGGATGAGAACAACGTCACGATCGTCCGCCATCTTCTATGGGGAAGTTTGATTCCCCGTATTCATGCAGCGTATGAGGTCCGGAAACTGAACGTTCTCGGAGGGCCGAACTCGACCCTTCCGGTTTCCCGACACCGCTCCAAATCCGAACAGTACGTTTTGGTCTAAGCCGGCCGGAAATTTGGCGGGAAAATTCAAAGCCGCCTCCGAACTGTTTACCCAGAATTCACGCATACACCCTTGCTTATTTGTCAGACTGTACCAAAAAATCGAGTTGCAGAATTTCAAGCTACTCGATCAATATGAGAGCGATTCCAAGAGATATCGGTGAAATCTGTTCATATTTGGGATCGTGAAACTCAAAAGTGTGTATTTTTGAACGCTTTATATCATTTTCAGACATGAAACTTTACGGCTCTACGGCAAATTGTTCTTAAAATTGAGCAAAATACATGATATTTAATAGTTCACAGCTGTTAAAGTGATATTCATTTATAATTTTCATTGCTTCAAAAACTGGTTACGTTTTTTTCTTATTTAACTGTATGTTATGGCAAGTTTTAGCTTCAGAATAATCTAAGAACAGTAATTGATAAAAAGTTCCTAAATTTAAACTGTTGTTAGTGCGAATAATTTAATTTTCCGGAAATGTTGCCAGAAACCAATTTACATTTCCGAGGATATATTAATTTTTTTGACGGTGCCAGAGACAAATAATGCGTCTGAAAATGGGATAAACCATGCCGTACAATACCACCGGAACATAAGCCTGAGTTACCTAACGCTTGGTCAAAGATTTAAGACTAAAAAAACGTAGTTAACAATAAATTACGTTTATACATATAAGCAAATTTAGCGATACTTTCGCAAGCAAAAAAAAATATCATCTGACTATAAAAATAGAAGAGAAGTTGAAAAGTGTGAGTGTAAATTTGTAATCTCAAAATAAATTCACCACTGAATTTTACATATTTAAGGGATGCGAATACATACTGTTAAAAATTGAATCAAATCCACGGGATCGCATCGTGAAAATTTTTATTTCACGTTTCAGAATCAATATAAGTTGCATTCCTGTTATCATTTCATTATTTTTGCCCGTCGATTACCATATACATTATACAGAAAGGGTTTTGGGGGTACCGCAGGGATTTTCGGGGCAGGAAAAACCAATCAGCTAAGCGAAGTTTCGATGCTTCGGGGAAGTGAAGGTGTTGCGACGAAGGGGGCGGGGCAAAAGGGGGTAAAATCCATGATGTAAACTTAGTTAGGTGAAACTTTGGCGCTCATAACTGGGAGATTATATCGACTCACTGTTCGGCAATTAGGCGCGACTGCTTGGCAGGGTAACGATAATTTGACAACAGCTTTGAGTCGACAAGCCAGTCGGCTTGGTATCGCGTACATCATCCAATGCCCAGGAACGGATAGGGAGAGAGGAAGAGAGAGGAAGAGAGAGACAGACAGAGAGAGAAGGAGGTAAGGATTTCCGTATTGTAATTCGCGTTGAAGTTTTATCGGCTAAAGTATGCCTAATACACCAGGACGACAAAGTTTGCTTCGTTAATCCTGATCCGTTCGGTTTCGATTCGGCGCAATTTTCGAGCCGGATGAATTTTGGGCTTTGCATTCTTCGTCGTTTTACGCCCCGTTGTGATTTACTCAAAAAAATGAGGCGAGCGATGCAGGGTGGAGAATAAAAGGCAAGAATGACGATAAATTTTTTTTTTCAAACTATTAATCTTGAACAACGTAAAGAGAAGTGAAAGAAATAATTATCTACACAGTCATAAAAACAACGTCGCGGCTGTTTCGGTCCTTTGCTTCTCGAAATTTCGTTCCTCCGTCGTAAAGGACGGAAATTTTTCAACACCCACCGATAATGAAAATTCAACTTCAGAGTCAGCGCGTAGTAATGTTAAAAAAAACAATTGTTTCCACACCTGTGAAGAGTGTGAAAAAATCGTGAAGACATCGTTATCGACGTTATCAAAATCATGCTACGCAATATTTCTCTGAAAATTGGACAAGCGAACGAATTTCATTATTCGTTCATTCATTCGATTTTCGTCCGACAACAAGAGTCAGTGCTGCATGTTTTTCGGCCCGTAAATCCCGAGTTTGCTCTCAACTTGGGAGCTTTGCGAGCTTGGCCGTGGAACTGACTGCACGTCACATTTCCACGGCTTGTTACTCCAACGCTTCAAGATTATTTCCGGACGCTATTCAAACCGCTACGTCATTCGGTGACCGCAATCCCGGCTTTACGCCACAGTGACGTTTATCATACTATGGCCAACGCGATTTCCTCACGGCGTTTATGACCTCGGTCCAAAACTTGTGCAGATACCTACAGCTGCGCGTCACGGTGACGTTATGTCAAGATTTTCTTCATAGGATACGTGCAAATTTTTACTAAACAATTTTTCATACCTTGTTTGCAGATTTTAACATACATGCAACGATGGTGATTTTTCAGAAATGATTCGTTAGGCCAGCGCTGCTATAATTTCAATTTCGTACAAACTAAGAGATCGAATATTTTTTACTCGATTGATCGGGTATAATCGATTATTATTCAAACTCGATTAATCGACCGACTCGATCATTTTATTTTTATTATTATCATTGTCTTACTTATTTGACGTAACAAGTGAAAGATAAATTAATATTTTCACATGAAATTGAAAAATATTTTGAATGAAACTATAAATTATCAAAAAACTTTTCCGCTATTAAGACTACATACTGAAATTTAGGAAATTTTGGTTTCGAATGCAACGTTTCAAAAAAATTCTAAATAATCCATAAATCGTTTAATTTTTACCGATTCAATCGAGTCACGTTCGATTATTTTCTTTTTGGACTCGTTTAATCGATGCATCGATTATTTTCAACTTAGCGGCGATCGCTAGTACAAACGTATCAAAAGAGAACGTAATTGTGGGGAAATGATATAAGGCGAGCGAAAAAGCGAGCTGATTTTTCAATAAAATTGTTTCAAGTCTCGTCTAGAATGCAGAAAAAAGATCACTAATACACGGGGAGATGGAAGAGAGAAGGAGAGATCCACTTTTCGCGTATAATGAAAAATTTCCCGTCAACCGTCGTCGTGCCGCGGCTCGATCTGCACCCGCCCGCGGTAACTTTTCATAAGCTTAAATGGGCGAAATTAAATTTGATGTTGGCGTTACTCGAGAGGGGCTTCCTATAAACTGAAAAGTTGCCTCGAGTAAGTTAGAATCGCCTCGTAAACCGTCCGGCACTTCGATACAGGCATGTATACACCGTCTGCTCGCTGCTCCCTCCTCCTCTTTCCTCGACGTACGCCTTCTCCACTAAACCCTCGTTCGAACCCCGCGGAATTACCTCGTTTCGTCATCCCTTACACCGGTAGGCATATAAGGATGATCGCCTCTTCGAAGGGCGAAGGGATAGAGCGACAGAGAGCGAGAGAAAGAAAAAGGTTTGGCTGTGTCAGGTTCAAAATTCTAATAATTATTATAGTAGGAGTTTGATGTTGAGAATTTAATTACGACAATTAATTTCCTATTATGTCTGAATCTGGGCGAAATTATAGGCAGACTTTTGCGAAGCAAAATTCCCAATCATGAAAATTAAATATATGATTTTTCACACATTTTGTATTGTTCGGAACTGTTATTTGTGTACACTTACGACAGTTCGAAAATGCTTGTTTTGAAATTTTGCACATCTTGTGTAAGAATCCTGCGAATCCGTCAATTTGTTTTTTTTTTTTTTCTTTACAGTGATTAACTCATGGATAGGTACTTGAAAGTATGAACGAAAGATATTTCTTTTAGATGAAATTTTGAATATCTGCACGGAAGTAAATAATTCGCTGAACGAGCAAATTTTACTGCCGATGAATCGAGCCTTATTTACGTAATTTCGTCAACTCGTGATCATATTTGAAAGTTTCGGTACGACGTAAATTACCGAGGAAAAAAGAAAAGTGTTATTTTTCAATTATCATCCAGTTATCATAACGCATCAAAGTGTAATTACAATTTTTGTGTAAAGAAAATAACATTCTTGAACGAGAAGAGAAAAATATATAACTCAAAAAAAAATTGTGAACCAACGAGCGATGCAAATTATTCGATATTAAAAAGGAAAGTATGAATTATTTCATGAATAATTGTAGAGCAACGAGTGTCTAATACCTTGGAAATAAAAAAGGCTAGCGCAATAATTGTCAATATTTGATCGCAGGGGGGTCGAGAAGCGCGGAAAGTCCCGAGTAAATAAGTAAATACCGTGATACACGTACACATGACACATATACCTTAGTTTTTCCAATATATTTATATACTGCAGAAACGTGTGACGGAGGTAACAAATGGAGGAAAACACAATAGAATATTGTGGCGGGATATCGCGAACCGCCCTGAATGCGTGACAATTAACGCGAAGCACGGATTCGGAAAATCACTTACAAGCGAGCCGTGAGTGCGGAGAATTGCGAGATGAGATTGCGACCCACGCAAAAGGAACTAGGTATACATGCAATGATATAAAGAGAAGTGGCCGTAATAAAATTCTGTTAATTAAAAGGGACGAAGAAAAATAGAGAAAAAAAAGTATGTATTCCACCCTGCTCCTTGCACCCTTCGATCCTTCACACCTAAATGGCCTTTGAAATGAATAGACTGTTGATTTAAAAGAATCAACAATTATACCGTCGCAAGAAAAAGGTATTTTAACGCTTGGTTGTTAATTTACTTTTAGTATGACTGTTCGAAAGCTATATATATATATATATATATATATATATATATACGACTTGCTCAAACGCGTTTTTGCAAATTCCGAAATACCTTGAAGATCGTTAGAAAAAAATTAAAAAATTCGAATTCCCGACATCGTATCCGGTTATGTACGTGTTTATTTCGAAACATGAAACAAAAACACGTTAACTCAACACTCTCCGAATAAAGTTACACAGTTTTTAATTGCACAAAATCAAAACGCATTTTCGTTTGAGATAAAAAGAAAAAAAAAAGGTAATTTTCAGCGTAATAACTCGACTTTCTTTAATGTTGTTTCTTTCTAATTTTTTCACGCTATAATAAATACGATTTTTATTCATTTGAGCAGACAGAATCGCTCAAAGGGTTTGCCGCGAGTATCTTGATAGAATATTGACGAAGAACGACCGGAATTTGTTGTAAAAATTTAAGAATTTGCGGCGGGCGCTCGTATATAAGCCAAGCAACGAGCGGATAGATGAAATCGGTGAGAAAAATTCAAGCCACGAAGCACGCTTAGGCTCTGCAGGGTCTTTTTTTACGGCGCTACTCGAAGCTTGACCCGCCTCGCAATTTTTCCGAGCTTGCCGAGGATGTACGCTCTTGGAAATAAGTCTCGTCGTCCTGTGTGTATCCATAGAGAGAGAATTTATCCTTGCCTTGTAAGTTTGAAAAGTTGGAAATTCTCTCCATGCAAGATTAAAAATAATTTTTTCAACAAAATTCTCAGCGTTTTCGGATTAAAAACGGTTTTAAAAATTATTTTTTCTACCAAAATAATAAACTCGAACATAGTAAATTTTGAACGGACGAAATGTGACAGTAAAAAATATTGTACACTTATTGATTTTTCACAGAAAAAGGCACGTTGAAAAAGTTTCCAAACCTCAGAGTTCGATTTTGCCTGTACAGTTTTTCGTATTACATACATGAAACTAGACGTTCACCCTTTTGTATACTTATATATACCAAAAATTAGGATCATATATATTATTACATATTTTTATTCAGTTTAAATTCTGATCTAATCACCTGTAACCTCAATTACGAATTCTAAAGGAACATATTAGTTTGCGATATTACGTACCAATTGTCGCGTAACGTGTATAATATGAAAACTGGATGGAAACATTGTGATTTTCAATTCTGCTGTTACATACGTGCTTCGTAAACGAAGCGTGGATGCACAATGACCGCAAATTCTAGACAATTTTTCCCATTGAAAAGCAGCAGCCTGAAAATAACGCAACATTTACCTCCCTCCCTTTCTACTTGCGACATACGCGTTACACATTCGCAACACAAACACGTTTCGGGGCTCTTTCGAGTTCCACATTGCTAATAGCCTTGTGAACGAGGGATATCTGCACGGAACAGAAAGAAAAATAAACAATAAAAAAATAAAAAAATCCAATCTTTTAAATGAAATTGAAATCCTGCTTTTTGCAGGAAAGAAACGAAAAAATTATATACGGTGGTGAGCTTTCTCCTCCCGTTTTTATATAAATATATATATTATATTATACGCGGGTTTGTATTCAAAGTGTGTTTTCAACGATTGATTTTTCATTCCAAATATTCATTTTAAACAATTGCTTTTTCTGTGTTTTTTGCCTTTCAGCTCTTCCTTGCAAATACTTCTATTTTCCTTTCGAATAATTGAAACCGACTGAAAAAGCATTGAGTATATTTCTATACCGGGTCGCGGTGGCGAGAGCAGCCATTGCAGGAAACGGAAAGAGCGCGCAACTTCCAGTTCATAAAATTATTCAATTATCGGGTTTTTTCCCTTCCGCTTTTCCTGCGGATGGTGCTTCGCGGAAAACGACTCAATGAAAATAGAACATTTAATGCTGCACCGAGTGACTCGGTCCTACTGCACAGACTGTACGCCAAGTTCATAGAAAAGGAAGATTGCCTCATTCAAACCGGGTTGAAAATTACTAAAAATTCAACTTTATCACTCCAGAGGAATACCGTAATCTCAAAATCAGCGCTAAATCCGTGTAGGTCTATAAAAAAAATCTGCTACAATGTAAACGCTGGGAACTTTTCCAAGATTTTCGTCCGAGACGATTCGACACCTCATTTCTGTAATTACGGTGGGGCTGAGATGCGGAAAATACGCAGATACGGGGATGGAATTTCCGATGAAACGATGTTTAACTGTCGGACAAACGATTTTTAAACTTTGTCACAAATTACTAAGCTTTTCTGTCGTGATAACAAAGTGTGCGATATTAGAAGGTAAACAATGAACCGAATGCTTGTGAAAATAATATCGCATGCAGATGTAATCCTTATTATTGCTTGGTTAATTCTGCAGAGTGATTCCCAAGCCGAGTTACGAAAGCATCGTAATCTGCAGTAAAAGTTATATCGCATACAAATTCCGAGTGAAACTTACAGTAGTAACCGGTAGCTTTTGTCACAGACGAAGTGTATTTAAACTACGGATACATATTAGTGAGCTCGCGTATCGTTTACAGCCTGAAGCTTTTTGCGTTATTGTCAGAAATGTACGGCAATTAATGGGACCGCATCCTGCATCGGCTTGTTTGACGTTCAAGTCGTTCCCCGATCTCGTTAATTAAAAAAAACTGCGGCAGTCCCTGGTTGACCGATAAATCTGGGCAGCCACTCCGTTCCAGTGATCTATTATAGAGACATTTACTTACTCGTACGCGTGGTTGCGTGTTTACAGATAAAATATGCAGAAACTTACAAGTACAAATTATCGCGCCCTTTGCACGATATCCTGCTTTTTCTCACGAGGCTGAAGTTAGCAACGTTATTGTAACGATTAACGTTTCGGAAAATCGTTGTTTCACAGTTTCAGGAATGTATGAAATTCAGTAAATCAAGATGAAGAAAAATTTATTCATATTTTGAAAATTTAACTACTTCAAAGTCACTGTAAACTTGCAAAATGGTAATTTTTCACCGCAACGTTTCATTGCGTCAACTGTACTAATTTTCAGCCTAATTTTTTCTCTAGATCCAAACAAGCGACAAATAATATTCTATTTTCTGTTCTTCAATTTCTTACGATTAATTATTTTTCACTTCCGTGTTAAAAAAGAAGATCATGATTATACATCACTGGCAACTGATTTCTAAACAGATTTCCCTTAATTGAAGTGAAAGCAAAACTGGACCGAATTTTTCCCACGGTCGTCTAAACTGAAGAATTTAAATACATTTAGTGCCTAGTAAAACGCATAAATTTTTACCTTTCGGAATGAAAGATACGAGATTCGTGGGTACGGATTTCCGCCTATAATTCCTGTACTGCACAAAGTAAACGATCGTCCAAATGATGGTAACAATTGGCATCCACATCGTAAGGCATGCAGGTATATTATAATAATATTTTCTCAACACATTACAATCGGTATTTAAACTGTAAGAGCGAGAAATACGCCGGTGAATAAAATTCCTCGCGATTCGATTACCACCCCCAAAAGTCGATTATGCAACGCGAGAATCGCTGTGAATGTAACGAAATAAAAGTCGTCGAATAATTCCACGCGTCGCGTAACGCGTGCATATAATTCCGACCTCGATAATTTTTCAAATCAATGTATCGGATTAAACGCGACGAATTTCTTCACGGTCGTTGTTTCGTCATTAATCGTTGCAAAGTTTCCCTCGAATGTTTCGATATCACGCCGGCACTTTCGTTTTCGTTTCACACATCACACCGCACCGACCCTCGTCCGAACCCACGTGCGTGAAATTTAGGGCGATAAGAACGGAATTGATTCGCGATTTTCGGAAGATTCGCACGCGATTCGCTTCGGACCTGCACTGATACTAAAGTTCTCCGAGGAAACTTCTTACCGACTCGTAAGTCCGCCCTACATACTGCAGCATGCGTATATGTATAGCTGCGCCATGCATCGGCTAACTCGACCCAACTCGACCCTACCTGCCTCGCCTAATACGATCAAGTGGTACAGCTACGTGTCGAGGAGGAGATCTATCGCTATCTTATTGGCAGCTAAGCCCTTGCTTGGGCTAATTATATCAGGGATAAGCTCGGCCATACGGCGACACGGGGCGCTGAGTGGAGGATTGGAAACGAATAACCTCGTCGCGTTTTCGTTGTTTTCGTTATTCCAGGAGAAACTTGGAAGTTTTCTGGGCGGGGTTGAAATTATGAATTTTCAAAGTTCCGAAAGCGCCGAATTTAGAACTTTTTTTATGGCCAAACTTGAAGCAAAGAAATGAAACTTTGACGAAACATCCAAGTTTCGAATGGTCCGAAACCCGACGCTCAAAGTTCCAAAAATTTCAAAATTACACCGAGCCTCTTTGATTTTTGGGCGCTTATTCGTAGCCGTTCGAAAGAATCATGTCAGTGATATTTGCCAAGGTTTGAAATTTCCGAAATCAACTAAGAAGAATTAACTATCATAGATAGAATGGCAATGTGCGGTAAGTTGGGGTGTTTTAGAAAAAAACAGTTTGCGATTTTTCACCGTGGCACCCCCTAAAGAGTTCGTTCAAGTCAAAAGAAAGATTCTGTGAAAAGGTGAGCGTTCTATGTTATATGAAAGATCACGCTCGTTTCATTTTTCACTTTTTTAAACATTTTTGACATGGATATTCAATCCAAAAATCACGATCCATAACACAACAATACATCATCCGGGAATCTTATTCTCCTAAATTGAAAGTTCGTATTAAATTATAACTATTTTATGAGATTGAAATAATAACGAAAAAGTCGTGAAACACTCTTAATATTAAAAATGTGGGTCTTCTTTGTGACGTAAATCGATATCATGATTGACATAAGCAATGAAAAATAATTTATTCACGAGACTTCACAAATGGAATAAAACGTATATATATATATATATAAAAATGATAAATCAACTGCGCGCGATCTTCCACATAACGTTAAATGCTCATATTTTTGACGGAACCTTTTTTTAACTTAAACAAACATTTTACGGGATGCCATGGTGGAAAACCGCAAATCATTTTTTTCTGAAACACCCTAATATAGTACATATAATACCGAAATATTGTTGGTATTAAAACGAAAGGGAAAAGAAAATCTTCTTAACGAATATAATGAGTTGATTAAATTAAATTTTACCAGGGATAGAAAATAATTGTGATTTATTCATGATGGATATATATATAGAAATATATATATACTGCGTAGTATTTTCTCGTTTTTTCGTATTCCAAATCAGTCTATACATATAGCTATTTTTTGTTGTTTCAATTTTCCAATTTTCACTTTTAACTTTTACTTATATTTTTCCACTTTTTTCCCCACCGCCGTTGCTAAGTGCTTCGACCCACTTTTTCCTTTTCTCCACATACTACGACCCCGTTATTCGCATCCTCCAGCCACATCACCGCGGCAAAGAAGAAGAAAAAGAGAGAAAGGAATGGAAGTGAGGGGGATGAGAAAGTGTTACTAAGCGAAAAAAAAACTTGGGCCATGTTGCCGAAAAAAACACAGCTCGTGTCTCGACATTTTATTATTATTAGGGATAATTCGGCCGAACCGTATGAATCAAAATTTAGGAAAGGAGAAAAAACTGTAGAAAAAATCTCCGACAGTGTTATTTTAATTACTCGACTGATGGTAAATACAAGTCAAATAACATCCCTACTACGAAATTGAAATAAATTTGTGAGCGAATTCTGACGTCCGTGTCATGAGCTATACGATAACGACGATGCGAGGAAATGATTTATAATTCGAAACTCAAGAATGATTAAGCTCTAGTATTTTCTTGCAGTTTCTAATATTTTTGAGCTCATTTCGTTGACCGTAGAGGTATACAGGGATAGACCAGAAGATCGTTAGTGATAATAACGGGGATGGATATCAATAAATTCGTGCACGTATATACCGTACAACAGATCATTACGTTCGTTAACAATTAAAGTTGCACGTAACGTAAAACTTCTCGAATGAATTCAGACAATTTGTGTAAAGTAACGAGATCGGCGATGAGAATGAGTTCGAAACCGTAAGAATCGGTTAAAAACACCAGAGTTTGGGCATTCTGAAGGTTCGGTAATTAAAAAAATTTTCTAAAATTGTTGATATGGCAACGAGGTTGTGTTCAACACCCCTTACACACCCTGGTACCCCGAATATTAAGTAAACATCAGTTGTTTAATATTTTGTTTATAAATATACGGTTTCTCGGCCAGCGAGTATTATTGTAAAAACAGTCAGTCTCGAGACTTTACCGGAAGTAAATCGATTTTCAATGTTTAACCGACAAACATATACTTTTTCCTCCTTGTTAGTTATTTTAAAAAAGATGTACAAATTTTTGGTCTTTCAGACATTTTTGTTTCTAATCTTTCTTTCAAACATTTTTCATTCGGCTGCCAAGTCCTATCAGTTTCAAATTTTTTACTCTGCCATTTTCGAGATTCCGGATAGACCGACAGACTCTTTTCTTTTCACGGTGGTGAAAAGTATCGCGAGAAAAACGTTTTTCCAGTTTGTTTCTCTATCCTAACGTCCGATTCAGGCGGTTCAGCCGATCCATCTTCAAACTTGAAGTGGCAAACTAAATACATGCCACGAATAGATATACATAAACACATGCATACGCACGTATACGTCAACAATGACGAAAGAACGAAGTTGTCGTTGCTTTCTTCTACTATTTCAGAGAGTTGCTAGAGAAACGAGAATCTTGAATCGAACAGACGTGTCTTTTTTAAATTAGATATTTTATCCCTCTAAAAGTTTTGTCAATCAAAGTACGGAGTTATTCTTGTTAAATAAAAACATCCGATTTGCGTCCCACGCGCAAAACACAAAGTTCGCGCGTGATAATTGGCCATTATTCTCCGACGCACATAATCACTTCCGCAAAACGACGCTGAAACTGATTAAGGCGGCTGTTCATATTAGCAGAAAGGACAGGTTTACCTGCGTGTAAAGAACAACGTTGTACAATGTCCCCAGCTAATACGAAGGTGGAAGACTGTTTTACCGGGGTTTACAGGCACTTCCGTAGATGCCAGACGACGTTACACGGAAAGACGCGAAACATCCTCCGGGATGTTTGACGTGAGCGTTAACGAGCTCGGTTTCCGCATCTCACTGTACGAAAGCTAGTTCGTTGGCTCTGCGGTAGAGAAGGGTGGTGGGTCACGGGTCACGGGTCACTAAGGGCCCTCCGCGTCATGCTGCAAGGGCTCATCTCGAGGATGCGGATCTCCGTAGTAAGACTAACGTGAATCGGATGAAATATTCAAACAGCCTCGAGTGTCAGGGGTGAAAAAATAAATACACCCAAGCGATTGAAATTAATAAAAATATGAAACTGGTCGTCGGATTATCTGAAGCACTGTGAAGAATCGACTTGGTGATTGGTGCTCAGAATTGCCGTTTTATATCGCGTCATTTTTCAAAGTACGTTAATTGAGCGTACGCCGAAGGCGAAACGTATACTAATCAGAGTAATCAGGGTGGATAGGAAATGTGTTTTGACGAATAAATTGGTGAAATTTATATTCAACGGAGATGATTACCGAGTCAATTTATGTTAAACGTGAATAATTAAGCGGGTTAATGCTTCCGAAATTATATGGGGATCGGGCGTAGATGGGCACTAATGCCCTGACCCTCACCCTCGCGCGAAATCTTGAAGCGATGTATAATTGCGCCGAATAGCTAATGCCTATATTAGTTTACGTATTCAACAGCGAACGAGACGACGTGACTCGATTCTCCCGGTTCGTCAAACGAACGAAAATTGCCGTCACTGGTGCTGGCCTCCTGAAAAATGCCAACCGGATAATTTACAGTTGACGACATTTTCTTCCAAATAGAAACAAAAAACTTCGCCAAGTTGCATCCCATATGTTTTTCGAGACAATGAGGAAGTTTCATCCGGCGTATTTTTCCTATCACTGATCCAAAACTCCCGAGGAAAAATATTATCTCAAGAAATAAAAGACAGGAATTCATCCCCGTGATCAACTTCGATTTATTCCATCGTCTAAAGACATCGTTCAGCTCGCCTCGAGTATAATTGGCATTTATATCGTGCAGATACCCCCCCCCCCCCCCCCCCCCCCCCCCCGATTCTATTACTTAAGTCATCGATTTTTCTCTTCTCTTGATAGATATGGCCCGGGTCATTCTTTCGTTCATTCATTCATTTGTTCGTTCGTTCGTTCGTTCGCCTTTGAAACTCACGAGTGATCCATTTCGCTGTATCGTTGCCGGAAAAAAGCACAATATGTACAACAAAGGACCGAGGAGCAAGTGACTATTCGACGAATAGAAATCCCAAGATCCCGCAGTTTGCACGGAGATGCGTGTCGATGACACTGGTTTGCAAAAAAAAAAACATTTTTTCTCCTTCTTATTATTATGTGTGATGATAATATATTTAATGCTCGTGAATGGAAATATAGCAATAAAAAACAAAATACAAATTATAATTGAACACTGATGATAGCAACGATATTTATAAAAATAAAAGTTATCAAGTTGAAAAGTTTAAACATTAAAATCGTTAGAAAATCTATCTACCTGTATAATTTTAGTTGTTTTATAGTTTTTTGTCTCTGGTCTTTTATGTACAGATACCATTTAAATAGATTAAAGTAGTGTGAATGCAAAACCAACATACAACAAATTCTGAATTTTGAACAATAAAAAATAAAAAAATAAGAAATAAAAAATAAAAAGCATGTCATATAATAATATACGTGACAGCAAAAAATGGAAAGCAGATATAGATTCGGCACATTAAAAACTTCATCGCTATAATATTTTTTTCTTTCAAGGAAGATTTCGTTGCAGACCTGTGTGAATTGACGCGATGGGCACCGCCTGGCGTCTAGGCAACCCGACATACCGAGCTGTCGCACATCGACAGGTGCGCAAGGAGCATCGGGACCGTGATTTAGGGTGTCGCATCATTTTTTAAATCGGATTGCATCTTGTGGTCCACGCTAAAGGATAAATCCTAGATCAATAATTGGGGTGAAATCAGGTAATCGATACGCCATTACGTATACAACGCTTGACCTTTCTAGCAGTGATGAAACTTGAGCCTTTCAATTATCAAACTCGTGATTAGAAGACGAAAGTATAAAAGGACGAGCGAGAAAGAGAACAGAAATAGAAAAAAAATAAAAGAGAAAAGAAAAAAAAAGAGTTGCGAAGAGTAAATTGTACAGTTACGATCCTCCCGGGAATGAAATTGCACCGGCAAACTTGTTGATTAAAACCCATGCGTACGTGATGAAACTAAAGTAGTAGTGGAGGAGTAGCGTCAATTCACTCCGAAATTTCATACCTCTAACGCGACTTTGTTACCTCGGCAGGAAATTCAAAAATCATAGCCTACATGAAAATGAAAACGCGCGTCGAGTCTGTAAAGTTATTTTTATTTATTTTTTTTAATCGTTTTTTTTTAATGAAAAACATAATCCGTGAATTTACCTCCGTATAAAAGTACCTCAATTTTTTCTGGGCATTTTATTTACTACAACAATCCAAAAAAGCTTGGGATTTATGTACGAGAAAGTACACACGTTTCAGGTATAGAAGTATTTCCCAGACCTGAAATACTTCTGTATTGAAAAAATAAATTACAACAGTGTTTAATTTTACTTGTAGACACGAGGTATTTTAAAGTCTGCTTGATTAATTTTCTCGTGAAAAAAAAAAAAAAATACGCGATTACGAAAACTTATGCTGAAAAATGAATATTCCTTCCTGCTCATGCAGCGTGCACGAAAAGCCGAATTTCGCCTGGATGAAAGTGGAAGCTGAGACCCAAGAAGAAGAAGAAGAAGAAAAAGAAAAATAATCTTCCCGAGGTCATCAAGGAGGGGAATGATTCGCGTTTCGCTGACACGGCGTAGCCGTTCCCGGGTCCCGTCGTCTTGGCCTTATTCACGATTCTCTTTATCAACCGCAGAAAGTACAAGGCGGGTGCAAAATTCTCGAGTGTCACGATTTCCTCTCCGCTCTCGGTCCTCCCCCTCCTCCGTGGCCATTATCGCGAGCTTCCGTCAATTATGACCACAGCGAGTGCAAAACCGCTGCATAGCGTGAAATTGAAAACTATCGCGTATGTAAGGCAAGGATGCAACGCCTTCGTTCGCTCCGAGTATTTTGAACTCTACGAGGAACGCGCGTTGACGAAAGTAACGAACGCCGAGTGGCAAGGAGGAGAAAACGTCAAACGGCACGTCTTGAAAGCACCGACCCTTATCCGAGGACGAGCTTGCGGCCACACTCCCCCATTTTTCACCCGCAACTCCTAAATGAACTCTGTACGGCATAACGGTAGTGGCGGGCACTTCCACCATCACTGCACTGCATCTCCACAGTCATTTGAAAGGGAGAATTGCGGAATTCTATGCACCTTGTTCAACGCTATCACCGGCAGATGAATATGTGCAGCGCGATATTTTGTATGTATACACTAACGTGCAACCCGAGTTGCGGAGAATTTCTTCACAGAGATATCGCGTTTTCGAATGAGGTTGAAGTTGGTAACGTTACTTTAACGATGCGCGGTTAGGAAAATCGTTACCTCGCACCCTTAGGATTGTCTGGAATTCATCTAGTGAATCGTAACGAAGAAAACACGTAATAATTTTACATAAATATTATACAATAATTTTGTCAAAAAATTTTGTAAACTGATTCCAATTTTACAGTTGCAATTTTATTTTATTTATTTTAACTGTAAAATTAAATCAATGATTTTAGGTTAATCTTAAAGTAATGACCTTCAAAATTTGATATGAAATTGAATTGTCTGGACCATAATACATCATTTTAAAAAAAAATCGTGATGCCACAACATTATAAGGATTGTCTAAAATTGAGTGAACCGATAATTAAATGAAAAATACAATCATATTTGGCCAGCTCAACTTATAATTCAAAGACATTTTACAGTTGAAAAACGGTGAATTTTTTATCGACATATCGTCAATGTCGTCAATAATAACGGTACACTAATTTTAAATACGGACTCTATACACTGATGAATTTTACTCGTGAAATTCGCGGGGGACCGTAATTATTATTATCATGATTACTGTGGTATTCGTAGAGAAGGAATTCGTTTAATAATTACCAAGTAAAATCAGCAATAAAAACGAATCAAAATCGAATGAATTGTATTTAACTTAATTAACACTGCAAATTGCGGGTCTTACCGCTGATTTATTGTATCACGAATAGAACATTTTTGGTTTTATTTAACAAAAAAAAATATCTCGTTCCGCCGTATTTATTATCGCCATATGCGGCTCACACAAACAAACATCGGTTACCTCGATAAATTTCTCCGTATACCGCAATTTTCTGCAGCTATTTGAATTTCATTTCGACCAGATATTATATTATAAATATACGCAGTTTCACGGTATTTTTAAAATAAAAATAAACATGTGCTCTTAGCCGTAGGTATACTATTACGCGGATTAGTCTGTATAAAATTAGTTTTGTACAAATAAAAATGAGTAAAGAAGAAAAAAAAAACAGTAGCTTGTATTGGAATCGTTCAGGTTGTACGCTGCTAGTCGCCGGCAAAACTGCTGAATATAACAAATTGAATGCTACTTTGCGACCGAGCCAACTGCCGTGTAAGTCGCGCGTTGATCGCAAATTAAGAGCAAGGCAAAAAATAGCAATAATACGATATTTATCCACGTAACCTATCGCAGCTGTGACAATTAGCCAAAAGTTAGTGAATAAATCTTTCGCCGCACGCGCGGCTACAATACGATTAAATTATATGTGTAACGGCAGAAATCGGTGAAAATTCATCATGCATTATAGTGCAAAGTGACGCAAGGGTCTTGAGAAACCAGGAATTACCTTGAGGGTCCGAAAATAGTTCCTACTGCTTAACCAGGCGTATAAGACATGTGTAGATATATATCGTTCTTTCCCATCCTTCAACCCTTGCTTAATTTTCACCTCGTCCAAATTTATACCGCATCACGTGTACCATTATATATGTATGTAGATATGAGAGCTCATTGTATTCTTCCGTCTGGGTGTTCATTGTAAACTCGTGCATGATATACGTGAAGAGAAACGTGCATGTAGGTAATACACCTTCACATGTATACACCCACATCCATTAACGCGGAACGTTATTAGGTACAACGAATTTAAAAATAACCTGTTTGACCTAAAATTAAGTAAAGTTCCGCGGAACTTGACTGTCCGAATAGATTTCTTTACCCCATTGTGAACTTGATAATGGCCCCGCGCGAATTTACAATATGATTATTATACCTTGAGCAACGTTCAGCCCCTGAACGGAACCACCCTTGCTGACGTATAATTCAGTCGACGTGAAACGTGACTTGAGCGACGAAAAGATGAACCATCGAGTGAACGAATTCACGTTGAAAGAATGACTATGTATACCTAATGCGTTATTGCGTAATTAAACGTGAAAAGATTATCAACACCGTATAATATCACGTATAATTTATTATACTTGTAGATTATTTGTAAAAAACATTATTTCCTTCATAATACTAGAGTTTTCGATTTACGCGCAGTGAATATTATCCGCTCACACGATGCGTATGATTAATTAAGCACGCTTGATAATGAAGGGAGAATGCAACGGGAGGATTTTCGGGTACAACAATCTCGTAAAAGAAATCACGCCCTGGTGATGTTGCAAAGTCTGGACGAACGCACAACGCGAGTAGTCCACCACGACCACGTGCTTTCGCGTAGAGTTAGGGGGACTTTGACGAGACCTTAGAGCCGAGCTCTGTGTATATTCGAAATGTGGAACACGATCCACCCTAGACGCGATAATAAGCCCTCGCCGTTAAGGGAAAAAAGGGTGAATCCTAACACGTGTACTAGCAGACGCCTCGTCGGTTTTCGTAACGCGAATATTGATGTATCGATGTCTGCATACATCCTCGCAAGGTTCATAGAATTGGCGGAAGATTGAGAAGAAAGAATAAATATAGTCGAATCTCAGGGGCGAAGCTGATTTCTTCGAGTAAGAGAGGTTTCGTCTTATTAAAGTTTTCCAGTTGTAGAGGCTGACCGAAACAATATACGACTTATAACGGCTCGTAAAAATTCGTCAAATATAGTGGAGATATTCTTCACTTTATTGCGTACATACAAGTTATATGCGAAATGTAACGTTCTTGTTTGTAAAAATTCACCATTTACAGTATCACTAATCATATACTACATGCGCGGTAAGGTATGGTTGTTCACTCACAATCAGTTACAGGGTTTTGAAAAGAATCTAATATTTTACGATTTGAGTTTTCGTTTGCAAGTCATTTCTAGACAAACTGTGATCCTGTGAAATGTGGCTTTGATGTACAAATTCAGCTTCGCTTCGTTGTAATTGTTATTGCTTGATCGAAAGCCTAATTCAACTTATAATATATGTATGTACCGAAAACATCATCGACGGAAATAAAGATTGAGAAATTTTCAAACCAATGTATCGGCTCATTGATCGCTGAAAATTCAAGCGATCTGTGTACGAAAATTTCCTGCTAGGATCGTAACGAGCGATTCTAATGAGAAAGTGTGGAATACTTGATGAAATCTTTGGTGATTCCGTGCTGCATGTATGTTTGGAAAGATATCGCTAGATTTGGATTATTGACGCGGAATCCGCGAATTAGTGAGAAATGACAATGGTGAGGAAGCGGGATGATGCTTGAATTAGATGATCGTTTAATAACAATAAAGGATACTTTGTTTGAGAAGGATACAAAGCGATACTGGTTGTATCGAAAGAGAACTGAAGGCCAACTGAGGTTTGACACAATAAAGAGAATACATGGATGATACACGGATATGATTTTGCGATATCGGACGATACGCGAAATGTACAGCAGACAAGCGACTAGATTTGAGGTGGAAACGGACGTGTAAACATTGAACGCAAGTGCGATTACGACTTCACATAGCTATAGTGAAATGACTTTAACTTGAACTGTTCCATCGCTAGTTTACGCAAACGATGTATGTAAACTATAAACAAATGATCATCTAACGACAAGATCTTCGAACGAAGCGTGTTTATAAATCGTAAGATTAAACGAATAGTACCTGCGTTTCACGGAGTGAAGGAAAGTAAGAGTGAATAAAAATCGTAAAGGTGGTTTGTGGAAAGGACGCGATGCTGAAGTCGGTAACATTAATGTATCGAAACGTTGAATCAAAAATACAATTTCGCACCTTTAGAATACTTGAACAAGTTGAATTTACAAAATCTGAGTTTGCCGATGCTGTATCAACAGTAGGTATACCAAATTTTAAGTAATCCTAAAGGTTGCAAAATAACGACTTCTACCAAAGATGCATTATTACAATAACGTTGCAAACTTCAGACTGATGAAAGGGCGCCGTTTGTGCAAAGAGACTGGCAGCGGAATGTTAGATGGACGAGGATAGAGTGAGAAGTGGAAAAAGCCGGTGCGGGACAGACGAAAGGCGTTCAGGGCACGAGCGGCGTGTCTCGAGTTGGTCAGTCGTTCGTTTCTGCATACACCGTGTAATATCTATAGTGTAAATGCCCTCGCGGTATAGAGAGAACCGAAATTATTACGTTCTCCTGGCGAGTGTCCAAAATCCCGCTGCCTGCCCCTGTCTATGGATTATTGCAACACCCGGCGTCGTCGTCGTCTCTTGGCCTACATTGATTAACACAGGTCGCAAGCCAGCTAACGTAAGCAAGCGAGCTTGTCGGTAAGCTCTAGACGAGTAGAATCGACGCTCCCGAGTGCAACCCCTATTATTTTTAACCGGACGGCGAGTCGTAGTACAGTTTGCGGTTACATTTAGAGCGATTATATGCACGACGGACGATCGTAATTATTCTCATTGTTATTTATTATAATTATAACAGGTGACCGCGTGTCGGAGATTCGCGTCAGAATCACGCGCGCTCACCAAATATCCGATTTACTAATTATAGTACGAAGCGATTTGTTCTCTAACAATAAGCTCCCGTTACGAAACGTTTCCCGGTGTGCGTTTGGCGGTTCCGAAGGCCGTCCAGAAAGCTCGAACTCAACGTATTTCCCCGTTGCTCTCGATCACCTTTTTCGCATCGCTTTCCGCAGGCTGACGCGTCAGGCAGTCTGGCGGTCGTGACGCCTCGACACGAATGTCACGAAATAAGGGACGATACCGGCAGCAGAGCGAATGTAACCGGATTTCAAAAACGTTCGATAAACACCCTCGACGACCTTCTCCCTTGTGCGACAGCCGTCAATGCCTAAGGTGCGTTCGTAGGTACGTTAGACACAAACGGAAGCTGCGGTGACAGTTCTTTGACAGCTGACGTGCACCTAACGCAATGAGGAGGAGGGAGGGACACCGCCGACATTAATTCAAGGGGGGTAAAAACGAGCTGGCCTTTGAAGCAAATAAAACAGCGGCGAATCGTCGCAGAGATCTCTACGGCTATTTAAACAGTATCTACGTGTAATAGGTAACGTAATCTAGGATAGATTTGTAACCACCTTGCTTACGAACGGGCATATTATCGCCGCGGCAGCGATACTCCGGGGTTGATTCTTGCTCTTGCGGAGGGGGGAGGGGCGCTAGGCACTGCACCCTGGAGCTAGTGGTTGAAAACCTGGTCTCTTCTCGCACCGCTCCTCCTCAATGATAGCCGGTATAAGCCCCACTGACACTTGGGCCGGGCGGTCGACGGTGCATCGACGATTAAGATTGATGATACTGACGATGAGCCCACTGAATTAATACACCTCGAGAGAAAAACAAAAAAACAACCACCGACAACCGAACGTCGTCGAACCGTCGTCGCTCTTTGACTCGCGAAAATTTCTTCTATCACTGTGGCTTTATTTCGTTGCTTACAAATTATACACGCGTCCTGTGGTTAACTTTTTTTTACTTTCGTTTCTTTTTTTTTCCTTCTTTGTGTTATATTTGGGCTTGTTTCTATTTATTTGTTTATTTTTTCCTATTATCTTTTCGAGTCGACTTAATATATATAAACACACACACCGTAGGCCCTCGCCAATATGGCGTCACGCGAGTTTAGCAGCCGGAAAACTGACTACGGCCGATGGTTTGATTGGTCGATCGTACACCCGTGACGTCAGACCCCAATGCGGGGTACGAAACTCAACGTAGCCAGCTTCGGAGCGTCAGCCACCCTTCGTCGCTGCTCTCCGACCTATATAGCTATACTCGCGAAGGTTTCGCGATAATTTACTTACACTCTACGGCCTCAGGAGCGCTACCCTCCCGCCAGAGCTCGCCGCCCTCTCACGGCAAACCCCTAGAACTAAACAACCCCGAATACGATGTGGCGGGAATTTCAAACACGGAATTAAGCTGTGGTTGACTAAAATCTTTTGCCCCTTGTCTCAAATTTCTAGGTTTTCTTGCGTCGATTACAAAATTTGGACAGCAAAGACTTGGATGGATTGTAATGATATTATTTATTAATATGGTATTTATAACAATCATCGAATGCTATATTATCTGTAATATGTATAATACTATAATAAAGTTTAATAGACACCAATAAACATATTTACAAAGCGTTACAGGAATTAATTAATTTATGATTTTAACAGATTTAAAGAAGGCAAGTACGGTGCAAGTGTAAGTACGAAATTTAGAATGACGCGCTCTTCCAAATTTTTACTAATAACGATTTTTACTATTTTTTTTTTTTTTTGTCTGACGACTTTTAACGTCAATGGAAATCGTTGCAACGTGGACCTTACTTTTTTATTTCTTAATCCCTTGAATGATGAACAATAAAACACAAATATTAGAAGAATCTCTACACACACTATTGAAATATTTTCGCACAGGTTTTCGCGCCTGCGCTTGCTGCCAGCACCTTGATTAAAATACAAAGATTCTCCAATACTAGAGAAAGTAGACTGCTATCGTGAAATAGTATTTAAAAAGTTTTCACCGCGTCAATTTAGATCCCGAAAAAAATTCAGAAGTTCGGTCTGAGTCTCCATGTGGTTAGTCTGCGCGTGTAACCAAGACCTCCCAATGCTGGAGTCGTTCTGTACAGATTTTGATATTTTGGTTTGCGTTTCCGTAGACACCGTAGCATCGCTGATTTGTGGCCACGCAGTCTGAGTTTGAATGTCGGAAAAGCCCAAATCTGAAAGTAGAATTTCGTCCGAAGTTTGGGTGCACGTGTTGCTGTACAAGAGTTCATCCATATTCTCAAAGCTCTCGGTGGTCTGGGTCTCCGTATTGGAACTGTAGGTGAAGGAGGTATCCTGGTCAAAGAGCTCCCGTGTAAACGCGAGCTCAGTCTGCGTTTCAATACTGCTAAATTTATTATCAAACATCTTTTCCATCAGTAACGAATCCGTGTGTCCGACGCTACCTATCCGCGCGAAGGAGAGAGTATTACCGATCGAATTATCTTCAATGTATTGAATGTTGTTGAGATTCGTAGTCTGGGAACCAGAATGCATTAGCGTAGGCTCATCGTGGTTATAAAATATATTTAGATCGGTTTGGGTTACATTTTCGTTCAGATCCTCGAGGAAATTTTCTTCGTTCGTCTGAGTACCCGATGTGTTCTTCACCTCCCAAAGATCCTGCAAACCGACGTCGTGACTCAAAGGCAATGGACTGTTTGAAAACAGATTTTGAGTTTCAAAATTATCGGCAAAGTTCAAATCCTCCTTCAGTATCGTGGAGTTTAAATCCTTGGGCAGTTCGCTCTTCCGACATTTCCAGTCTTTCAATATGTGTGAACTTGATTCTTGCTGCATGGATTTCGTCATGATGTAACGCTCGTTTGTCTGCGTTTCTGCAGATGTTTTATGATGCTTCTCCGTTTTCAAACCACCTGTCTGAGTCTGTTGCGATATCCTACGCCTTGCTGCCCCACTTTTCAACGGACTAGACACTTTTTTTGCCCTCTTAAACTCATCCGTCTGCATAGCTGCGTCGCAAGTTACCTTCAGTTTTCCATCCATCAAATAAGTATAAGTATTAGACCCATCTATGGAATTTGGCAAGATATTAACCGGCTTGCCGACATTAACAATTGTGACTTGAACAGCTGGTAATGTCTTCAATTTTGTCTTTCTGTAATCATATTTATGAAGAAGGAATGATTCACATCAAAATCCAAGAGTGCTCGCTGAAATTGATGGGATGGGACATTCAGGATACGGTTTTCAGATACTTATCTTTGGGTAGATGAAGGCCAGAGGATAAAAAATGTTTCAACAAAATTCTTTACGAACGGATAACAACATTCACTGTGTTTTTACTCAAAAGTGCTTGAGCTAAACCCATGTTTAATGATACACAGAGAAATAATATTAGGTAGATGGGTTTCCATTCTGCCGTATATTTTTTTTCCTTCTTCAATTATTGTCTATGCTTTTTCGCTCAGTGATTTAAATCCAAACACGATTATCCAATATCACGATAACTTATGCTCAATTGTTTGTAATAATACAGGTGCCATATCGCCAGAGAGAATAAAACGAATCCAAATATTTAGGTACACAAGAGAATATGGAGGACAATTAGAGAATATCATTTATAATGAATATTGATGAGAGAAAATTAGGGAAAATCAGGGATGAAGAAGTAGGGAAAATCTAAGATATCAATACGGTTTCAAGCTGCATACAGTGGGAGTATTCCAAAAGTTGATATATTTGAGAATCTTTGCAGAAATTGAAGATTCTCAGAACTCTCAAAGACCCAGACTCAAATAACAATCTTTCATAGATAATTTAGTGTTTAATAAAGGCTATAATACTCACTTGAGTAAAAGTTTGTATTTGTTGTCTATTACGTGCTTGTAGCGTTTGGCATGTGTAAGTAGAGCTTCGTAAGTTGAGAATACTTTGAGGCAATTGCAGGTGAATTGCACACCGCATATCCTAACGTGAGCATCCTTGGCAGCCTCGGTTGAAAAACATTTGGAGCATTGCGTACACATGAAGGTTTTAGCTGCGTGTACCTTGAGGTAATGCTGTAATGAAAAGAGCAAGATCGGGGTTAGACTACTTCCGAGTGATTGAGTTCAAGATTGGAAACGAGAAGGGCATTACGATCGGAGCGAAACCTAACCTGTTTAAGGTACTTCATAGTTGTGAAGTATCGTTCGGATTTAAGAGCGTATACGCAGGAGGAAACGGGGCAGTGATACTGTATGTTTTTCTTGTCATTTTTCGCCAAGTTTCCCTGCTTGTGAACCTTAAGATCGTGGAGTCGGAGTCGAGGCTCGTTTTGAAATACAAGCCCGCATTCCAGACATCGGACACTCTTTACTATCACGCTCAATTCCTCTGGCGACGGGCATATCGTATTAACCAAAACTTCCGCCTCCATCGCGATCGCTGTAATTTACGAAGTACGCCGGCGAACCGTAATAATTATCCATCCGTCAGTTGTTTATTTCATCAACCCCGCGGCCAAAGTGGTTTTATTTTGTCCGCCATTTGTTTATTCGGCCACGAACTAACTCCTCGCCCTCCTCTTCTACAGAATCGATGCGTTGTGTTCATTTCGCGAACGAGTGAATACACGTTGAGTGAGGGTCGTCAGAGAGCCAGCTTTGGGCAAATTTAAGTATGGCTGTCATAGCCAGAGAGTCGAGGTACTAGGCAGTAGGTAACCGACGGTAACCTTAAAAACTTCTTGGAGTTTGCCGGTAAAGAATAACGCGGAGGCGCGTTTTGTCGGTAACTCAAGGTTTTCTCTTTTAGTCTAAAACGTGAGATAGAAAAAAATAAGACATCGATGTCGGCATTGCGAATTATATACTTAACGGCAGTTCCTTAAAATATCAACAACTTGTTACATTGTTTAGACCCCGCGACTCTTATTCACGACAGCTTTTTGTGCGTATGTATGTAACTGTCCCAAGTAAAGGTGACAATTTTGTCAATACACTTCGTATTCATTTTTATTTCCCTTACAATTAACAGGCCCGAAATACTGAAAGCGTGAGATTCAACTAATTTCTCATTCATTTGTCACTCATTCGTTCAATTATGCATTATTCAGCAGTGGTCACTGATCTCTGGATCAGTGGTTGTGGTTGATATTTTGAAGCTAATGTGCTTGACGAAGAAAAAATACCCAATCAGCGTTTAACACAACTGCTTGCTCGGTAAGAAACATCGCGTGTCGAAAATGACACACACGCTCGTACAGCATAAAAATCGCTGACTAAAAATTGGAAGGACACGATTATTTCATACTTGATGGATGTATTAACTCATTTTACCTCGTGTACATACATAGTGATTTGTGTACAAAAAGTTTACAAGTCTTTAAAATTTGCAAGATGATAATGTGATGATAGAAAATCGTAAATCATACTGAGCTTACGATCTACTAGAGTTTGTACGAATTACCCATACGTTTTTCAGATGACTCTTGGTTTTTTTTTAAATAGGAGGCATATTTTGTACGATATTGAGTTACGGATGTTATTTCGTTAGTATCTGGATTGTAAAATAACTGTGTTAAGAATACTTTAGCCGCTTTGTTATTGATATCATTGTATGAGAAAATCAACGATTAGATGTAATAATCCACGGAAAAAATTTAATGAATAAGTATATTACACACATACAATATCAAAAACGTTACTTTGTATGCCGGCGATTCTTACGTTTGAACTTTCACATAGCCATTTCACACTGAAACTTTTCTGTTTACTCGCACTCCTATGATAGGAGGTTAACAGTAGGCCTATACTAAAATGTAACTTACCTAAATTCCTATAAATAAATCCCCAAATAAATATACACTGTAACGTTGCATTTGCAAGGTGATAACTAAACGCGTCACCGTTTGTTGCATGCAACATGTAAATATTCATCCGACACACACTTGATACAAACAAGTGTATCGTGTACATCAAGACGTTGCACCAAGAGAAATTCAACTCCAAATTGACGTAATTTTAGTGCTTAATTTTGGGGGCAAGATATAGTTCTTGACGCATTTTTATTCTTGCCTTTTAATTAAGCGTCTAAAATATATCGTCAATTACAAATATATCGTCAGCTGTTTTAATTGAGAATGGATCAATAGTTGAGCTTACTATGACTTTGGGTAAGGATTTCGTTCGGTGAAAAAGTCTCTCAGGACAAAGACCTGTCCTATTGTTGTAATCAGAATTGCTAAGGTCTCCATAACCGACCACCACATCACTCGCTCGTTAAGATCTTCGGCCCGTTTTCGACCCTGCGCTTCTCGCAGTCTGTGATGTGTCTGGTAGTCCAAAATACTGTTCAGATTTTGGTGCACCTCCTGCGCAGACGACTCCATCTATAAAGCAAGAAGATAATCGCTAGCTATTCAATAATCTTGGATAATAAATTTCAAGTATAATTACGAATTCACTGATGTTTCGCAACTTTCGATGAATAAAATAACGAACCCACCTGAGTCATAACCGTGACATGCTCGCCAAGACCAGGCAGAGGGAGTTCATCTCCGACCTGAAAGTCCATGTACACAAGCTTGTGCGAAAAGGTCGAAAACTCGTTGCTGAAGCAGGCTTTATAGACCCCGGATATCGTCGGTGTAAACGTGTGCGAATCAAACTGCGTCTTCACCTGACGATATATTATCTCCTTGTTCGGCGCCTCCAGTGTGACGTCAACATCGTACTGGCCACCGGTCACGACCTAGGAATCAAAGAGAATGAGACGTTGGTTGGTTGTCAAAACAACCGACGAACCTACAAATGTTCCCAGTCGCCCCTCCCTTTGGGTTCGAGGTTAAGATTAAGGGCGCTGATTGTGATTTTGGAGGGATATCGGTAGTGGATTTATCCGACTTACCTGGAACTCGAGGGTCGACGATACGTTCTTCTCAATGTCCTGGTAAAAGCACTCTTTGGCATTATCCGGCAGCTCGAAGGTTAGTTCTACGCTACTCGCGTCGAATACGGCACCTAGAAGCGCACCGAGCAGGAACCACGTCATCCAGTAGTCCATGTTGCGCGGTGATTTAGCGGCCTATCAAATTCGCATTTAAACTCGTATAATACCCGGCAAATACCCAGCCCGCAGTCCTCGATCGAACTCGGCAAACTTTACTAATATGTATGAAACGATCCGTCTTAACGTGGCCGGAAGAAGACAGTCAGCCGATCTTCGAAGTTCGAAGCTCTACTTCAACCTGAACCTAACTTCTCACCATGGAAGCGTAAGGATATAGAGTGGGGAGGGTATAGGCGCTCGTATAACTGAAGTGTCTCACTATTAAAAAGAGAAAAAAGATCAAAACCGACCTTCTTTCTCTCTGGTGACGCATGCGCAGCGGTATAAACGTCGTAGCCGTCGTAGCTATTTGCAACTGCGTATGCGCTGGGAGAAAAAGAAAGCTAGTACTCTTACATTCTCTCTCTCGCTCTTACTCGTTTCACTACTCGACGAGTCTATTGCCACCTCTCGACGAAACGGAGAAGCGCTTATCGCGCGGAAATTTTGTCCACCCTCCGCCGTCCGACACGTGTCTCAACTCGCGCACTTGACGTATCAATTCGGCTGTAATGGACTCAATTTTACGCGCCGTGACTTCGCCGCGCATCGATTTCGACGGGGGGAGAACGACGACGATGTCTTTGGGGTTTTGGAGGAGGACAACGACTTCTACCTTACTGAATTTCCTCTTAAATCGTCGAGCGATCTGGGTATAGATCAAAGATCGAGAATGACGGCTGAACCGAGGGAACGAGCCGCAGCTATCGTGATACAGAAATGTTGGCGGAGATACTCGTTTAGAAGCGAATTTTCAAGCCTCAGAGATTTTCTGGCTAAATACGCCGGTTCGAATTACTCCGTGGCGTTTCTCAGACTAGTCAATTCGCGGGAAGCCTGTTTGATCGACCCAGCGAGCGGGACTCGCGTCCGCTTCAGATTCTCCGGGGAAACTTTTCCGCCTGTCGTTGTTTACAAGATATTTACGAAACTACCGGTCATCCGTGTCTCCTGCGCGTGGAATAACGAAATTGAACAGAACCAGGCGGATACAATGATCAAGCCCGGCGAATCGCCCGTGAAAAGTAACGCGAACGATTGGCGGCCGTTCCTCATCACCTCCTCATCGCAAAGAGGAGGAACCGGAAGTTCAGCTTTTGCGTCGAAGCGTCGCGACGAACGCGTAATTAGATCAAATCGCAGATCAAAGTTAGAGATGATTAAACGACTTTATGAGCTGGGGAGGTACGGCGAATGGAAACCGGAAATGGCCCATGGAAAATGAAATGACTTTATTCACTGTGATCGTCAAGATTTGTTCTCTCGAAAGCCGATGCGAAGAGCTCGCGTCACTTATCTAATCCGATGAATGGGCGCCAGCAAATTTTAAATTATAATTGAAATTCATGGCATTACTCGTACCGCACATTATACCCTAATCACAAATTATCACGCTATTATTTAGCAAATTGTCAAGTTTTGTACCAAAAAAATCAATAAAGATATATTGTAATGAACATTGCAGATGGTTCAGGAATCGAATATTCTTCACTTTCTACGAAACATTAGCGAACTTTGCGAACTTTGCGATCGCTCGAAAAACATTGCGAATCTTCCTCTCCGTCTATTCTACCGCATGATCCAAGAGGCAGAGCACTTGTATGAAATCTAGGCTCTGTGACGCAGTGCTAAACCGGGCTCTGTGGGTGCAGTTATCGGTCCAACACGAGCCAAGAAACTGCGCAGAGTTTGGACGAGTTCCAGCCACTCCGATATCGTTTCAAAAGCATCCCACATCCGATTGCCCAATTAAAATATCGTCTGTAGCGTATCAGAGCTAGCCGACGATCAATCGAGCAGCACGCGTTGCGACGATGAACGCTAATTGTAGGCATACGGCAGGAAAAAGAGCAGATCAAAACGAATCGTTTGGCAACTGTGCTCTTTTCTTCAGGCGTTCTCCTTGTTATCATTTATTTTTGTAACTTTCTTTCATTTCCATGCAAAATATGACTTTATTTATCATATTTTAGGCGTCAGACGTCGACGCGACCCTCACCTGCATCGCGTAAAGCAGAATACCTGTACTTACAAGCTACGTACGGACAGACGTTTATATTATTCATACATAAGAACGTTTTTGTATACATATGTTATGCAACGCTGGGTGGAATTCTGGTTCGAAATGGGAAAGGGTCGTGAAACGTTGCGGGGCGATTTAGATGCGCATAATATAAAACATGTTACACGTGCAGAGTCCGTCGAGTTTCCAGTATACGGTTATATCCCCGCTGCTTATTTATTATTACTCACCTACGGATACGAAAACGTCTTCTCTATTATGGATGACCTTACCCTTATATACCTGCCTCGTATTTCACAGTCTGCATCGCAGAGCGGGCGTAGTGAGAAACTGGTAATCTTACCTGCGAAATATAACTGTTACAAATATCTTGGTATATGTGTAGATAACTTATGAATCGATCTATGTTCTTGCCGATGTTCAAACATTTTTCAAAACAGAATCCTAGTTTAATCTTACAGGGTCACGATCATTTTCAAACTATTTGCCCACGATAAGAAACGTGACTGCGTTCACCTTTTCCGAAAATTCAATCTGCACTAACTGTGAATTCTTATCAATTTATAGATTTCACCAGGCAAGTATGCGAGCCAAACGGATAATAATATTCAGCAATTCTTCATAGATCGATGGATAGGAATATCGTTAAACACTGTACCATTTTCGACGAGTGAACGTCATTGACTTAAATTTACGAACTGCACGAGTCGTGAAAGATACGGGTTCTTTCATTACTCCGTCGTTTTAATTGCGTTTTATTGCCTTCCTTTTTATTTCCATCTCCACGAAAACAGCCAAGTAAAAAGTTTTCCCCCCACGATTGCACGGAGGTATCGCGGAATTGGCGATGCAGAACCGCCTCGAACATGCCAGGCGTCGCGGCGCCGCGAAGGCTGCGAGCTTAAGGGGCTGTGGGAAGGGGATGAGGGGGAGTATAGCTAGAGGAGACGACGATGGGAGTGAGAGAACCTTCGGAGGTGCAAGGGAGGAGAGAGCAGCATGGCAGGCCTAGAGTGGAAGCCAGTGGAAGCCAGTGAAAGCAAACGACGCCGGGCGTCGGTCGAGGAGGGGAATTCGTCCCTCGGCGGCGGGAAACCATGCGTGACCTCCTGGTTCTCGGGCACATCGCGGCATTCGCGGCCCGAAGCGGACACCAGTGGAGGGACCGCGTGACACCGGAATGCAAGTGAGGGGTTCGGGTCGCGGCTCGACAATCTCTGATATCCACCCCAATTCGAAGAATACAATCGAACTATCACTCGCGATTAGAGTCGGCTCGATCGCTTTGTCGCATTTATCGATGCCCGTACGCTGATTCGTACGATCGTTTAAACCGGCAGTGCGCGGTTCGACGTTGTCATTTTTCGTGATCCTCTAACAGTGCACTTCGACTTGAGTTCTGTACTGATCGGAAAACTTAATTATTATTGTTCGTGCCGACAGCTCCAAGGCTGTAGAAGAGTTGAGAGTTGTAACAGTTTCGAGGCTTGTTCGACGGGACTTATCTCACTTCTCGAGGTTTTCAAGAGCGTGAGAGATTCGCAACAAGGTATGTGTTCGTGAATTAGAGCAAATACTATGATATAGGTATAAGTGTATTACTTTCTTTAATACTATATATTTTACACAGCGTGGCTGAAGATAGTAACGTTGTCAAAAAGATAACTTTTTTTTTTTGTTACAATTTTGAAATTATTTTAAAAGAGTCAAGTTTCCAAAAGTATCGATATGCTTTGCTTTTTATCGGTTTACAATAACGTTCTATATAATTCAAACTTGTCGAAAAAAAACACTTGTTAACATCGTTAGGATTGACTGTCAAAATTTCAATAGCATGTTTTGATATCAACTGCGAATTTTACTGATCCAAAATAGAACGTAGAATGATTTATTACGCTGGGCAAGAAAATGTTGACGAACATTATACGATAAGGTTAAATTTCATGTCCGCAGCTTCTGCGTTTCTTTCTGGAGAGTGTAATCAAAATTTTAGGTAACAGATTTCTGCTTCAAATGGAAATGAAAATAATAAATATAACAATACCTAATCAAGTACCAGTCCACTTCATTGGTCGAGGTTGTAAGAATATAGAATACTGGGTTTCTGGGTTTATTGTTAAAACCAGAGTTTCTTCCAGCAAATTAATTTTCACTACTATTAAAATATTATGCATTTTGTACAGGTTTCTACACGCTGGAGCGTGTTTTTAAAACTGCACCAATTTCACGATAAAGATTTCATGCCCCTTACAATAATATTACAAAAGTGTTTGCAGTTTGAACAATTATTTCGCAGTCGAAATTTTTCTAACTGATTTCGTTTCAATTCGAAATAGATAACAATACACTTACTTTTCCTGAGTGTGTATTTGTCGAATTATAACAATAAATAATGCAAAATACGTCGACGGAGAATGAAGTTGGGTTCAATAAGATATCAGAATCACGTTGAATTCCAATTTCTCTCAACAATCAAATCGCAATATGCGATTCGTGCAACGCGTCGACGTCGCGTAACGCGTAGTAAAAGTCGGACCGTAATATTTCTGTGCCCGGAGTGTTATTTTTTGTCCGAAGTTGCATAATTGGGTGAGGTAACGTTTGTCATCTCGACTTCTCGTCGTGTACGCGTGTAAGAGCACGACGTCTATTCATCTAGCAGACACCGCACAGCTAGCTCTCGCTCTCAACTCGCTCCACGCTTTCAAAGAGGCCCGTCCACCTTGCACATCTCTCGCTCTAAGGATATATTTATAGAACACTCAACTCGTTGAGATCTTAGAAACGATTATAGGAATCTGGAAACGCTGTTACGCCTCCACTCGTCCCAAGATAATTCCATCTTTTGAGATGTCGGCTCGACGCACGTTCCACTCTCTTCGATCCCTTTCGTAGTCTCACAATATTATACCCATAATGTTGTACAGGAACGGCGTGCATGCGATCACCGCTGGCGGCGATATCATCCACGCAGCACGTTCTTCAGCTCTTATTATTATCTGGATCCCGCGTACATGTAAGGAGATAAGAAAGACAATCAAAAAAAAAAACAGAAGAAGAAAAAAAAAACGGAGAAGATTCACCCTCGGGGAGAATCGGCAGTCCAGCTGCGATTCCTAAGCCTCTTTTATGAGATTAGAGGGAAGACGGCAATAAGCCAACTACAGCGATTCTAAGCGTCGTGTATACTGATATTCTTTTCGTAAGAAATTCGAGTCAGAGGTCGAGCAAGTGTTCAAATCATTTTTTCGCACTAAAGTACAAATAGCACAGGTCTGCAATCAAAAAACTGCACACATTTTTTATACCGATTTTTATAGATTTATACTTACTGAAACCGGGAAAAATAAAAAAATTCTTATTTCTTGAACTCGTGTTTGTTGTTTCAATCAAAGTGAAACTCTCGGTTAACTCGTTATCTGGTATCCTATTCTGGTTCCAAAAATCCTATGCAAAAGTTATTTCTTACTTTCATTTAATGTGTACTAGAGTGAGACACAAGATAAATACAAACAGAAAATGGAAAGCGGTAGCGTGTTCAGAGAAGTATCAAAGAGAAGAAAAAAAAAGTTAATAGACAAAGAATGAACACGGAATGTTGAGTACATAGATTTGATGAAGAAATTGTTTTTTTAATTTTATAAGAAATATTGTTCAGCTCGTTGTAACGAAACGGTGGTTTTTTCATGCGAACACCTTGTATTTTGCAAAAATACTGTACGTAATGGAGGAAAATGAAAGTGATTTTTGGATTCAGGAAACCCGAAAACGTAACATTTACCAAAATCATCCCATTCGGATGAGATAAACTATTTTTTGCAGACCTGTGATAATTGTTCCAGTTTCAGATCATAAGTATTGTAAGGCTTTTTTACTCCGAACATTGAGTGCAAATTTCGAGCACCTTACAGATTCCGTACCTCGAGAAGCGTTTCTCACGACGAGAATCGGAGCTGAAAGTTAATTGCCGGAGTCTATTGAAGCGTCGCTCTGTAAATTTTCAACAAAAACGCTCTGGGCTCCAAGGAGAGAGAGCAGACACAGCGTAGTAGTTCGGGTGTTGCGTTCGTTTTTAGCTTCCACGGGTATAACACCGACAGCCCAAGTAGGATAAAAAGATCAAGGCTCTAGGATCGAACTGGGTCAGCAGGGCTAATTCAAAGTTACTCTTATCGCCGGCACCGAGGCCCGAACATTCTCTGCCCAATTTTGTCCTCCCTCTTTGATTGCGAGCCGCGCTGCAGCGCGGTAATTGCTTTCGGACAATATCTAGTCCGGCTGAACCTGTAACTCACTCGTCAGTGGTGAATGACGACGAATCCACTCGACCTTTACTCGGGTCTCCGCCGAATTCTTAATTTATATATAAGAAATAAACTAAATTCGACGGGTTGACACACTCGGCGCCACGCAGCCACTTTCATTGGCACAAATTGCGTTTCGATTTGGGAAACGCTAGAGCGGCGAGAGGTTAACGATCCGTACTCACACTTTCTAGCAATGAATCAAAGAAAGTGTGAAACGAAAGATCGCGCCTTTTCTTCTCCGCTCTTTAATACCGATGAAATTGATCATTCGTATCTATGACTGTCTTTACGCTATAATTATCTATTCATATTTCTTGCTCCGTGAGCGCCAAGATCTCAGCGATTCGCTCGATCTCGTTTCCTGAAAATAAACGATCCTGTAATCACGGTGCGAGTTTGAAGTTTCTACTTCAACGTTAGCTCGAGCTTGTACGGAGCGTTTTCTTGTAACCGTGCAATCGCAATGTTCCGGTACGTGTAACCCACGTATCGCAGAATGTGAGCCGGTGATACGTGTCAGGAGATTTTTCGCGAAGTGTGCAGGCGGAGAGAGAAAGGAAAGGAGAGAGGAAGCAGCTGATGGCAAGAGAGACGGAGGGATCGTTAACTCGCGGTGATCGGTTGACCGAGTAATTCTCTTTAAACCGGTCGACATTCTTGCCAAGGTCTGACCATGTTTGAGCATCATCTGCAGAGGTGGTGAACGATATTGAACTTGGAGGCCTCTGGCGAGGTATTTGAATATACGTATATATACAGGTTTCGAGTAATTACCCTAGGTGAGATAAGAAGCGTAGTTAGAGTAATAACATATTACACTGTATGATAATAATCTTCGAGGCGTAATTACAAAGGCCGAAATGCGTGTTTGGCCACAACGTGAGGCGTTTCCGTACTTCTGCTCGTATAATAATTCGATATTAAATTCTTCCATTAGAGTGTAATTTGAAATTTCAACTAAACCAGCCAACCGAATCACTCGCGTAGCGTGTCTGCGGCACGGGACTGTTAAGCCCGGGAGGCGTAAAGTTGATTCCGGTTCGTCGGACCCGTTGCAGAAGCAAATTGCCGCAGCTATGACGAGCACGCGTACTGCTCGAGCAACTCGGCTGAAGATTAGTTCTTTGTCAAAATCTCGGAAGAATAAGCTTTTCAAACGCCAAAAGTATACAGGGACTACACGGCGTGTATACGTAAGGCTGGCTCGAAAAGTTTCACTCGAACACAAGCGAGAGGGTGATGCGAGAAACGTGAATTCGGAACTGATGACAAAATTTTCTAACAAGAAAGGTGCTTGTCAATTTTGAATCGCCTATGTACCATCGTTATAAAACGATATTTATTTTGATTCGATCACGTCTGGTTTTTGGGTTACAGCTACTATCAGTAATATTGATTGTTTATCGTTTTGACTTACCTTTTTTGATTCAAGGTGTTTTGTTATTTACTATCAATACCAGTTAATTAGTTACAATGAATAACAAAACACCTTGAGTCAAAAAAGGTAAGTCAAAACGATAAACAATCAATATTACTGATAGTGGCTGTAACCCAAAAACCAGACGTGATCGAATCAAAATAAATATGGTTTTATAATGAGGGTAGATAGGTATTTCAAAATTAGTAAGCACCTTTCTTGTTACAAAATTTTGTCGACCAGTGTACCGCAACACTATGTACAACATCGTTTTTGTTCGTGAAAACTGTATTTTTGGAAAAAGTAAATAAATCATATTACAATAAAACTATTCGTAGGTATACAAAATATTCTAATATCAATTCTACGATACCAAATCATGTTCCTGACGTAATCAGATCAAAGTTTTCATTTTACACACAAAAAGTGAATTTTTGTCGAACACAACTGCGAAGAACGTCACGTGTGAGATCGAGACCAAGATCGTCGCGTCACCTTGTAAGTCGACGGCCAAGAGAGAATAGGATTTATGAATTCTTCCAAAGGATTAAGTTGCGATGAGAAAACGTGGCTCATACCTTCTAAGGGGTCGTCCTTGCCCAGGGCTTGTCGTTTCTGTACCCTTGTCCTCTTTGTTCCTTCATAGTTGATCATTCTTTCTTCATAATAAATCGCTGCCGCCTTGTTCGTAACATCGTAGTGCAGTTAGAACCTTCGATATGGAAGTCGACGTAGTTCTGGTCACGAGTTTTAAACACCGTATTCGTCTCAGCTCATTCGGCTCCTTGAAGCAGTACTAACAGTAAGTACCTTCTTCCACACTAGCTGGAAGGCGGACTTGAACACGACGAGCGACGTAGTACGTGGCAAGGCAATACGGAAGCCAGGAATCAATACGTGGTGCATTCACCTTTGACAATCGCTCACTTCCCTCCTGAAAAGTGCATGTAAGGTACTCAAAGTTTATGCAGACGAGTTAATCGATCTTATTGAATTGTACGAGAGATTTGTCCTTGGTATCATAGTCAGAGAATAAAAAACATTTTCTTTTATTTGGGTAGTTGTCAAATGATTATCCACATACGTCACGTAAGGTATTCCAACAAATTTTATAGTTTCGAAGAGGGCCCCAACCAACGGACTGAAACGTCAACATCGATGGATGTTTTTTATTCACTGACTTTGGATACCAAGGAAAAATCTCTCGCTCAAAGTTTGTACGCGAATAAACCTTGTGCTGTACTGTCTGGAAAATACTTAGGTACTCTTACGGGAATTAAGGCTTCTTTTCAGAATAATCTTGTGTGCAGCGTAGCGATGACGGAAGCCGAATGACAAAGCTTTCGAGTGATATGAGATTATTTATAGTGAAATTTTCATCCAGCTGCTGGTTTGTCCGTTGCAGTCGTTACAGACACGCCGAACCTGTTCTCTCTGTGCGATTCCTCATGCATGAACATCACGAGAGTAAATTTACTCGAGACAAGTTGGACAGGTTTGCGGCTGCCATTTGAAGACCGTATTCAAAAACTCGTTCGACGCGTGTGTTGCAGCTTTTGAAGAATGATTCAACGCGTCTGGGGTATGGAAGGTTTTTTGCTTTTAGCCATTCGAATTCGGTTCAAACAACGGACAACGTGCTTCCAGGGAGACTCCTCTACACGCGAAACGTACTCCAGGTAGATTAGAAGGCGTATATTTTGCGAGACGGATTATTTCGTAACGACATCGAGCGAACGGTGTAATTGAATTAGAGCTAATAACGCGCGGGTACCATTGTACATGTCACTTGTTACACCACGTTCTCCAAGGTCGGTATTAACTTGGGAAAATGTATACCAAGGTACAATTTGCCAAGTATAGAGCGTCCGATTCGTCCAAATTCTCACCGGGTTGAGAACTCCTGCCTGTCAGCTATACAACCAAGGTGGTTGTGTGCACGGAGGCTAGTCAGCATGCACGTATACATGGAATAATGGAAGGTACATTGACGGAGTGACTCACGCCCGGCTCCGAAGCTCCTCCGCCTTCCTCCCTATTCCGCAACGCTGCAACCACCAGCAAGTGGACTCTTCACTTTGTGCCACGTAGACTTTAGTGCCCCGGCTACAAGGCTCATACGTGCCACCACCCAGTGCTGCATCTAGTACATTTTCCTGGGTCTCTTATGCACAGAGTGAAAAGAGGGACAAGATACGAGGAGCAGAAACGATGTCGCCAATGATTGCTCGCATGTCGTGTGAGAATCATGGCAAGTGGACAGTGTCAATTGACAACTCGAGTTCACGGGAAGAAATTCGACCCGAGTAACAGTGACTTATTACACACCATGGAAGTTCATCAACGAACTCTGAAGCGCGTAAGAAACCAGAGGAAATTAACCGCTTCTGTGTCAATGATCTTTGGAAGCCTTGGAAGCGACTTGAAACTTGCGGTCTTGTTTAAACGGCCCTTGAAGCAGTAGCATAGAATCCTGTACCCGACAGCCTCGACCTTAACTAGCTGCCCTTTGCGGCACATCAGCGCAAACTTTAACTTAGTCCTGCGGATGAATTATCTGGTGTACCGTAACGATTGCAGCGATGTGAAGGGTTGGTTCTTCGCCCCGTTTATTTTGGGGTCCGAAGGCGCGCGTCGAGGGTAAGTAATAATGTATGACACGAGGTCCGAATTATCGATTCCTGCCTTGGCGAGCAGAGTGCGCTGTGTAATAGTTTGTTGTTATTCTACCTGGGTTGCTGGGGCAGCTAACAAGGAAAGTACGGTTCTCACGTGGTCTTAAGATTGGGTCAAATCCGCAGAGAAGCGCGGCCTGATTGCTACGTGTAAAGTCGAATAAGGACTGGGAAGTACCGTCGGTTCGTCTCAGTTTAAAAAGAAAAAAAAAACCGATCTCGCGTATGATCTAAATCGTGGATCGGTTCTTTTGTCTGTTCCAGTTCGGTCCCAGGATCGGATGGAGCGCGGTGAAGGATTGTCGAAGAGGAAGATCTGCGGGCTGCAGGGTGAGACTTGGAATAGCTGCGAACGATGACGTTGCCGGTGTCAAGCTATGAGGAACTTTTGGTCCAAGTTCGAGGACTGACCCACGAGACGATCCTGCTGCAGCGACAGCTCTCGTCGGATCTCTTCGACGACGCGAACGGAACCGATTGCGATCTCAATCACAACATCGACTTCGCAAGGAAGAATTACGAGAACGGTAAGGACGAAGCGACTGTTTAGGGTGGTGATCAAACCGCGGGCAAGTCTCGAGAGTCTCGTTGTTCCGATGTTATTACCGATGGATGGGAGGAGCCCGCTAAGCATTATTATTCTTTCGCCTTGATTTAACTAGCCCAGAATTGGAGAGCTATGTCTGGCTCCGGCTGTCTGGAGTCGACAGACAGCATTTGGAACATTGCCACGGGGCAGTGGCGGTGGTTCGACGCCGCTATGTTGGAGCTAGTCAAAACCAGATATCCATGAGTAAATCAACAACCCGGACGGATTGTCAAAACCGTTTTATTACACTCTCCTTTCATCCAAAATTGTAACCATTTATCGCTTCGCCCTGCAGCTTATACCCATCTACATATAGCCAAGGTGCGTGGTTCCCGGTTTATTTTCCCTTGTCACGCGATTTCAATTTCGTACTATAATTTGCACGTGCTGTGTGAAAGCAAGCCTGTCGGGTCTTTGAAACGGAGAACGGAACACGGAACACCGTAATTGACGGTGGGAAAAATTTTACATTAAGAACTAGATGATCAAATTCAGAGGTGCGGGAGATGAGAAGGAAATAGTTCTCTCTTCTTCGTTTTCCGTGTCGCGTTACATTTTATGGATTGTTTTCTTTCATTCTTTCATTTCTTCACTTTTTCTTACGTTTTGTACCAAAACAGAAAAAGAAGGAAAGGAATTGGGCGGCTGGAATGCAGCCCACACGCATAAAAACACCATGGCTATACGATAATTAGGGCCGACCTTTGGGAGATGGGAAAGGATTAGAAATTCGGCCTTAATTCTCTCTCAGGGGATAATGGGGGCTCGGAACGAATACCGAGCAACGAATTCGTCTTCGGATTAACCAGAAGCTTCACGGGTAGTCGTTTATTTATTGCCCGTAACAAGTTATCCAGAAGCACTGTCTCGCTGTTGGTACATAAATGTCTGCATCCAAATTGTAACTCGAGACGTTAATTTCGGTAAAGAACCATTTTTGTCATTTATCGATGGATGGATCGTTATTGGTAAGGGAGAATCGATACAGAGATCGATTGTGGAGTCAACGACACCGACGAACTTGCAAGCTGTGTGTATACGAAAATTGTCACGGTATAATAACAGGCAAACGTTTATACCGGTATATTAAACTGTGTACCTTGGGCACACGGTGACTGCAGTTATAGGATGCTAACGTTTGCGTCTGCATTTAGACGCGGTTGAGAGTTAGACACTCCCTAGAGTGCAAGCTGTCGCAGTAGACGAAACAAATATATACGCAAGAGCTGTGTAGTCGTGGGTTGAAAGAGAGAGAGCGAGAGAGAGAGAGAGAAAAGCGTTTATTCGCCCTGGGGCAAGTCTCCTCGGATGGGAATATGAACGGTATATAGATAAAACAGAGAAAAAATAAATAACTTACAAGGTAAATAGCAAAGAAGCACAATATTGAAATTAGCAATGAACTAAAAAAGTAGGAGAAACGAGAACAAAACTATGGATAATCGAGTAGATAGGTAAAAACAAATACGTATGACGCAGAAATGGACGCATAAATAAATAAAGTAAAATATAACAAAATAAAAGCGAAGAAATAAATAGGTAAATAAGATATACGGTAAAACATTAAAACGGAATATCAATAAAACGAGCGGTATAAAAGTACAAATAAAATCAACGCGATAGTGAAGAATAAATAAATAAATCAGGTTAGAGAGAGAGAGAGAGAGCGAATTTGCGCTGCTAAAATATTTGTCAACTTCATCGTTTATTCGTTAGAGTGAACTGTATCAAAACTGCTGAGCCAAGCCCTCAAAACTAAATTACATATCCTGTACAATTGTTTGAAATCGAAAGACTGAGTCTTTTTTTTTTAATATCATACCAAACTCTATTACACAGAAAAATGAGATGCAAAATATTACAGTTAATTTGGTCAAAAGAACGTGAAATTACAAAATTTTCCTACATTTCGTTAACCTAGTTGACAAAATTATTATTATAGATGAAAAAATTAAAGTTTATCAACAGTAATGCGCGTGTAGCGTAAACGCGTATGCAGTGGGTATGAATATTTAACAGTTGAAACAGACAAACGTAAATCAAAGCTGTAGTAAAAATTGTCACACTACGTTCTTTTTTCTCTTCTGTATATGTTAAAGCAAGAAATTTTTCAACGGGAGCTGAAATAACTAATAAAGACGCGGACTGATCGACGTGCTCAAATCTAATTGCAGGCTGTCAATCGCAGAAATATCTGAGATGATGTATGGCCGAGATAACTAAGGCGGAACGTCGCATATTAGATGTCTTACACACCAGTCGAATAGGTTAACCCGTTGCGATCGGTATGAAATCATTCCCAGTTCACGATTACGATAAATTCTTCCGCTGCAACGTTACACAAGTTCCTACATTTGAAAAATCGATGGATCTCTCGGGCGCAGAAAAAATTTATCCACCAACATCCACCACCTTGGTGATCGAATAGAAGGAAATTTATTACGCCACTATGGATTATCTAAGTGAGTTGCGGCGTATTTATTTCTACCTATGAATTTCTACCTAATTGCAAACATTAAAGAATGAAAGAGGCTATCCTTCGTTCAATACCGCGTTTATGTTTAATCTTCGAAGCTTACGTCAAGCTCCCTATTTCTCCTCTATATTTCGTAGTATAAACAGGATCCTTTTGGCCAGATGCTTAACCGGAAATAGCATGCTCGAAAGACCCGCAGGCTGTAGTTCAAAGCTGCAAAGATTCCGCGCTGTGTTTTCGACTATTTTCGAATCGACGCGGGTCAATCGGTACGAAAACTCCGTGCCTCGCAGATGGACAATTCCGTATATCTACACAGACATTGCGGTTATACTAGAAACTATTTCGTAAACCAAAAGCGACGTTATCTACTTTATACCGCAAACTTCCCTCACGCTTCATCCGGGAAGATAAAAAGCGGTCGGGATAATTGACGTTGAAATTCGAGAGAGAGAATTAGCCTGAACGACGCGTACTTGTTTGTTTGTTTTCTTTTCTATATCAGGGAAACACGCGGGCTTGGAATCTGCTGAGTGAATGAACAGCTTTGGGTCTAATTTCCCGACAGTCTCTGGCCATTTGGGTTTAACGGTTGACTCAATTTAGACACTTTCTGTGGGGCGTTTAATCGCTTTATGCCGCTGCGGAATCTCAACTTGTAATCCTATAGGTGCATGCCTAGTTTCCTAAGTATCTACCCATTTGATTCGGGTCGGTCCGTACGGTATTTGTTTGTTTTTCTGGCCAGTGTTTTTCCACAGTTTACAAGCCCTTCAAAACCGTTTTAAAACAACTCTCGAGAACCGCGCGAGACTGAACAGATCGCCATCGAAACGATTGGCATCGGGAAGAAGCTGTTTTTTAATAGAGAAAAACGCGCGTCTCTAAATTTCAAAAAAGAGACGATCTAGTTTCTCACATCTTGCGGGTGTATGATAATTTGATCGTTTTTCATGTAATATTTTGCCGTTCCTTTATTCCTCGTTCCAGAAAAGCTGTTGGCCGATTCGTGCGACGCTGTGATACGCCAGCGTGCAGAAAATAACCGAAGATTCGACTTTGGACAATGTCACAATCATGCTTCGCGAAGGTGAGTATCAAGGTTGAATTTTTCCCACGTACCTATAATTTGTACAACGCATGCACGCGTTAGTTAAACGACGAATTTTTATAACGATCGAGTCTCGTTTCATGTTCAGTTTTTGCCAAAACTAAACACAGCATAATATTTGTGCACGTGACGTACGATCTGCTGATATATCGTAACTGATTAGATAAGGGCGGGGATAAATGATATTCTGATTGATCGCGAATCGCGATAAGTGAGATAAGAACGCGCGAGAATAAAGTCGCTAATCCTCTGTTTTGTAGTCGCGTATAACATAATAAAAATTGTGCAACTCTTCATATTGTCAAGTTTTTTGGACGGGGCTTAAATTCCGAATTTGAAAAGTTCCGAAAGCGCTGAATTTTTTGGTGGCAAAACTTGAAGTAAAGAAATTAATCGAACATTTTCACCACATTGATATGTCTTTGTTTCTGATTTTCGATATTTTTACGTTCGGAATCCTGGTCATGCTGATTTTCGTTTTTCTCTGATTTTTCAAAACCACTCGTCGAGTAAATTACGCTGTGTCGTTATAACATACTTCGATTTTTGCAATTTTACTCCGTCGAAACTCTATTTTCCGGAATCTTGCGTTTCGGAACTTGGAGCCATCGAGTTTCCGACCATTCGAAACTCTGTTGTTTCTTCAAAATTTGATTTCTTCACTTCAAATTTCGCCAGCAACTGATTTAATCATGAAATAATCGCTTTTGGAAATTTTCAAATTCGAAATTTCAACCCTGCCCCAAGTTTTCTTCGTCGAATTACGTTTGCACTTGCCCAACAACTCGGTCGAACAAATAAACTGAAATGAAATCCTGCTTCTTCCCCCCGCTTTTTTCGATAGGTGCGATATTCTCGCTAGGCTGGTAAACAAGAATAGGCGTATCATAGATACAGATAGGCAGAGCGTGTACAAATTCTATCTATAGACTGGGTCACCCATGTCCCGCGCATATGGGGGTCGGGAAGATCTATTTGCCTTCTTCCTTCATGCCCGTGGTTTTATTTACGACCCGGGGTGGAAGAACGCGCTTAACGCGGAGTCTAACCAGACGATCCTTACCGACAAGAAAATTCACATTGTCTCGCGATGCGTAGAAAAAATTTGCCTAAAATTGCAGAGAAATCTTTTTGCCCCGCAGTTTGGCGGAGAGAGTCAGCCCCTGCGTCAGGGGCGGATCAAATTCCGGGGGTGGATTACAATCCGGCGAATTGACAGCGCGTCTCATCGCCTGGCAGAATCGACAACTGCGACAATCGGCGGAGGTAAGTCTCTGGAGCATCCCCGATTTTTTTATGACAGATTTTTTACGAGCCAATAAGGCCAATAAAATCGGATAACTTCGACCGTTGGAGGAAACTCTAGCGTAAAGGAAACATGATCAAAATAATAGCAACACGTATATATCTGCCAGACTTTTTAGTTATGTCGGAAAAACTCGTTTTCACTTTGTACCCGCAACTATATTTTTTCGGTTGTCGAAAAATGAATGAAAAATTTAAGTAGTTGAGAAATCTCTACATTGTAAATTGTAACCGCAATAAATTATATCTCATATCGTGAGTACGAGGCTCGTGTAGATCGCTGGGAGATCGAATTAACAATAAGAGTAAGAAACTAAAAGAGAAGCGTGTTTCCCACGTGTGCACCGGTCCAAAAAACCGATTCAAGGTTTCCCGCAGCTGCAGCTTGACGTGCGGGCAAAAATGAGCCTGTCAGAGCTGCCTTGTGGTTTATGAACTTAGGCAACGCTATAAACGTTCTCCGTTTGGTGCTCGTCATTCTTCCCTTGTTACTTTGTACCTTTTTCTTTCATTTCGTAACGTGAAAACTTCCTGTCGCGCGTTTCACCGCCATTTTGTTTCAAAGAAATGATTGCGCGATCAAAGCAGGCCAACGCGCCTGTTGCATATAATGGACTATTTTTAAATCGTCAGGTAGAGAAGAATAGAAGAGAGAGAGAGAGAGAGAGAGAGAGAGAGAGAGAGAGAGAGAGAGAGAGAGAGAGAGAGAGAGAGAGAGGGAGAGAGAGAGAGAGAGAGAGAGAGAGAGAGAGAGAGAGGGAGGGAGAGAGAGAAAGAATCTCTCTAGCACCGGATCACGTTCGAATGAATTTTCTTTCCGAGGCTTCAATTAACTTTGAAAGACTTCGTGCGTATCATCGATTCCTCGTCGGTAGGTTCGAGTTTCACTTGCCAGATATTAAAACCGGTCTATTCGCGATTGCGTGGAAAAATAAGGAATAGTTTTATAATAATTTTGAAAAAAAGCCGCGTATTTTTTGTATCGTGTTTCGCGAATTATTTCGTACCTACACGTTTCGATACGTCGGATGTTTTGTTCGATGCATGTGTACTACGTATACTTATACCGTGTGCATACGTGAACAAGATTCGTATAATTTATCATCGAAACTCGTAGACACGTGGTTATATTTCTGCTCGATTCCCCGCGACCTAGTCCGCCAAAAATATCCCATTCGGTCAGGGCCGGTTATCGCTATAACGCCGGGCATTTGTGAGAAGATCCCGAGGAAAATAACTGATGGGACCGGGTGTTCGTAAATCTTTATAAATCGCGTACGAATTTTTATACCAAATTTCTAAATTTACATTTCGAGGGATATTCTATTTACAATAAACTTGGGAATCTGTCGTTATTATCGCTATACTTATTTTATATTATTTTACATATTTTTTGGTACCTCATGTATCACAGTTCGGCGAAGAATTTGGAAATTCATATCACGCATTAAAAACTTGCCAATTTCACTCCGAAACATTCTCTGATGCGGGAGAAAAGTTTCCTTAATTTGCCTATCAAGAAATGCACACTTGAAAATTCCCGACAGAATCTTCAGAGAATTTCAGAGAAGTCTAACGATAAACTGATACAATCACGTCTGTATTGTATTTTGCAAAATTTATCCAACAACCAAACCCTTCAGCGAAATTTTCGATGATAATCAATGAACACAATTAACATGTCTTCGAACGTCTCTACATGAATTTTATAATCAAAATACGTTGATAAAAATTCTCTATCAAAAAACTAATACAACCTTAGATATTTTTCAGCCTAAAATACTACGAATTATCATTTAAATCAATTTGAAATAAGTCGATAATACTAAACGGTACTTTATACGATTACTCGTAGCTGTAAATTAAGTGTTCGCAATTATTCTACATCCAGTAACAATTGTTCCGCCAAATATGCGGTTCGTTAAACTAGCCTCAGGCCTACTTTCCAATCGCCGCAATTATACCCGAACGAAAATCAGATCATGCAAAAGCACAAACGGGTACCAAACATACAAACCGTCGTCGATAAAGCTCAATTCCGCGAACCGTGTGCAATAATGTTTATACGTAGATGCAACCCTGCATCACCGACACGTGTAGGCGTTATCAGTCGGGATCAAGGTCACGTGATTTACTCTTCCAAGTTCGCTGACACGACGTGGCGCAATCGCCGTACGAGGGTGCAATTCGCCTCCCCCACCCCCGCGACTTACCGCGTCTATATCGCGTCGGGGGTTGCAGGGGTCGGATATCTCTTTCGGGGCATGCGCGCCTCTCCGAAACGAGGGTCCGGGTGTCGATGGGGACGGAGGTGGTGGAGGGTTCCTCGGCCGGGGGAGGCGGACAACTATTGATCATTGCTCCGCGGGGGTTGGGGGGCGCGGAAAAGCACCCTCAGCTTCGCTCTTCCCTCTAATAAAAGCATCGCCGACAGGGAAAAGGGCCGAAGGTTCTCTGCGACGCGGCGAGTCGATCCTGCCGTGCAGCCGCAGGATATATATAATACTCGGTTGCAGCGACTTCTTCCTGCACGATGCGCGGCCCCCCTTGGGAATTAGGAAGTTATTGCATTTATTCTTACGCCACTTTCCGTCTTACGCCTGCTTTCATCGATCCCCGTGCACCACGAGCTTCCTTCCCTTCCTCAGGGACCCCGGATCGCTTAATTTTGGAAGCACGTTTGCACGTAACGAGATACCTTGTTATTATGCACGGAAAAGAGGGGAGCCTCCCTTACAACTTTGGCGAAATATATTGTAAGGACGCGAATGAAATATATTCTTTAATTATTGCCGTACGCAATGCTGCGGAGGAGTCTGATTTTTCGGGAAGCGGACTTTTGATTAAAAGTTGTTTAAACGACCTCAACTGTTTTTATTGCTGAATTAATAGATGCAGAAATTTTCGTGCAGGCTAAAGCAAGAAGCCATCGTTTCGTTTTCGTGATAAAATGTTTGTTATACGATTATCATTATAATCTTCCAATTTTAGCAATCTTACGGGAAAAAGTTTAACACTGAATTGTAGTAAAAACGACATTGTTTCCAAAGTGAAAACTTTTCGGTGCATCATTGTGCGAATATTTCCACAGTGACATAATTTTGTTTATCATCGTTGTCCTACAATGTACAGTACTCACTTTATAATTTGTCCGCAACCAAGGAACGACATTTTTTATTCAAAGCATAAAACTTTCGAGTAAAAATCGCCCCAAAGAAAAACGTAAGCCTGTTTCTTTTCTTAAAAAAAAATATTTTCTACAAACGCTGCAAAGCACAGTGTCGAGATCGATCGTTTCTTCTCTAAATTCTTCTTTTCAAACAAAGTCACTCGTGCGGCGTAATGGAAGTCCGCTATCACCTGCAACATACATCCCAACCTGCACAGCGTGCAGCACGAACAAAGAGAATCAAGGACTCTCTTTACGTTACCCTTTGAAACGTACTTGACCCTAGCTCAAGCCGCATACAGTGCACAAAGTCGATCGAGCAGGTGAAAGTACGTGCCGAGACGAAGATCGTCACCATTTTGAATTTTGTAATTTCGAGTTCAGATTCTTAATCAGCGACCCACGAAACTCCCTCGTACGAAATTTCATCTAAATCCGTTCGGTATATTCGATGTACTCGTAAAAGGGTTGAATGAAATCCAAACTGTGAAAAATTTCATTTGTTACAGTAACTAGAAAATTCAATAAAACAAGTATCTTCGAAAAAAAAACTGTTTGAACATTGTTGGAATTACGAAAATCGAGGTACACGTAACCATTTTGCGCTATTGTCGATCCTTTTTTGGTTATTGCAACGCAAAATCAATTTCTTCGGTTTACTCTACTTTTTTAGTTAAACGAGGCTTTAACGTCAATTTATCGTTGCACAAGCATTAAATTTTCGCAACAGTTGCAAGACAATATAGCAACAGTGATCGTAATGAGAAAGAATAGTAACGGATACTAGACTTTCCGGTAACAGCTGGAAAACTAATTTTCCTTTTGTACTTAGAACTATATTTTTCGATTGTGGTAAACAATGAAAATAATTAAGGACTGAGCGGTAACCGGAACTAAAAATTTCTCTCAGTGCACCCTCTTCGGGGCACGAATTAGAGTTGCTTTAAAGATTCGAAAAAATTATGAAATTATTTTTGAACAATCTGTTTCGGGCAAGATCTGGTCGAAATTCAAAAATGACCTTTTTAAGAACCACCATAAACGGTCGAACTTTGCGCAAGTGTGCAAAACGAAGCATGTCGGTTCACGAGAAAGCTTTCGGATTCGGATGTAATCCTCGTCGTACAAAAAAGCTTCAACAAAATGGAAAAAAAAGAAAAAAAAACGGGGAACGAGGACTCGCTTCGCTGAGTGTGCAGGGGAACAGAGATGGGGGAACGGAGATAACGCTGCGTAGAGAAGGACAGAGAGAGAGAGAGAGAGAGAGAGAAAGAGACGAGGGAGTGAGTCAGAGCCCACAGCTGTTCTTCCAGCCTCTGGAGCCCCCTGCAGTTTCCCGCAGACGCCAGATCATCCCGGCGGTTCGAGGACGTCGGCGTGCGCCGGTTTCTAATCGCGTCGAGTCGCTCGTCGTGGGAACGTGAATTACATTGCGTACGTCTATACCTAGGACAGAGATACGCCCTTTCTCGGTCCAGCGGCGAAGATTTTTACATAAGAACCGGGATTGTGCTCGTTGTCAGTGAACCGCGGATAATGGTCGAACTGTGGAATCGCGGGCGTCGTGCTCCAGGAGTCAGTCGCCCCGCGGGATGCGTTGTCGGATAAGAACGGATCGCCGGCACGTTGTTCGAAAATAGATTCACCGCAGTCGGTGACGTCCGTTCTGCAGAAATTGATAACCGAGATAGTTGATTCGGAGCAGCGGTCATCGTAAGTCGGTGCTACTCGTTTATTCTGCGCAGTTTATTCTCCATCGTACGTGCGGGAATTTCGATCAACCGAGGATCGATGGAGCAGCTCGCAAAGATGTAAGAAGAAGAAGAATAAGGAGAAGGAACGAGAATTTGCCAATATCGTTACCCAACGCGATTGTATACCCGAGGCGCGATCAACGCGGCGTTACTTTCCGGGACGTAAATGTCAACGAGACATTTTGAAAATCTTTGCTTTAGCGTCTGCGCGCTTGAATCTGCAGTTCTGCTCGATCTCGCGAATTTTCCGCGGCGTTCGGTGCAGCAGTGCATGCAGCAGCAGCAGCGGTGCAAGACGAATAGGAATAACGTCGCTTAAGAAGCCGAGTGAACCGGATCGGCGTTCCGTATCGTAGTGCAAGTGCACATGGTGGTGGTCCGGGCGTAAAATAGAACATGTCAAACGACCATCTTGTCATCTCGAGTGGCGGTGAAGTGCCGACGACGAAACGTCAGTGAAGATGGAAAACATTCTTCGGCTCGGAGTGCAGGGCAATAACTCCTTCATACCGACACCGAGGAGCGGCAAGTACGCCGGTTCAAACGATCAGAAACAGATAAAAAATGACTATTCGAAAATCACTAAAACCGAGCAGAACCAGCTCAGGCTGATTATGCAGTACGGCGAACATCCAAGGGATGGAAACTCGCTTCTCCTTGTCGATACCGACGCTGCGGTGGATAAGGAGGAAAATACTACCGACTTGTGCAACGCTGTCAGGGCGAAGACCAACCAATCCAACACCAGGATTCCCGTTCATTCCATCGACTCCAGGAGCCCACGATCCGACTTTGACAAGGTGACGATTAGCGAGACAACGCGTGGCTTATCTGTAGGTCATCCTTGTCCTTAAGCACCTTTTCTTGCAACGTCAATTACACCGCTTCGGCATCTGACAACCGAGGAGGGTCTTTGCCTCGGGTTGAACCCGGGTGAGGATCAAAATTTTTTATGGTCGAAACTTGGAACGTTGCGAACCTTCGCGTGTGAGGTCAAGTAGTCATACCATAACGTTCGGTGTTTCGACCGTTAGAAATTTTCACCGTACGATGTAATCCAGTCTTTAGGAACTTTGAGGGTTTGGAACTTTGACCCGCGTCCCTTAAAGACCAGGCGAGTTTCATTCTTTTTAGACTTTAGGGTTCGAATCGTACACGTGGAGCTTGGAAGGTGATAAACCCGATAGAAATTAACACGTACGTCGGACTACGTCATGCTTGACGATTAGGTACTTGAACCCCACGCAGTTTTTGTCGCTTAAAAATCGCCTGTCCGAGATCACGGAGTTGGGGGTCCGTGTAGGTGTTTCTTTTCTTTTTTTTTTTTATAGTTTAATTATAAACTGGATAAAAGAAGAAGGGCAATTAAGTCCAGCCACCGTAACGCAGAACCGTGTTAAATACCGCAAGATATCGCCGTATGGTCAAAGCTGCTGAGCATGCTTGGAGCGAGAAACCACAAAGGCGTGGAACTGAGCGTGTGTACGTTAATGTGGACGGAATTTTCAGCAAAAACAGTACCCAAGTTTCTGGCGTAAGTAAATTCACACAGTGAGTAACCGTTCGCGTAATACCGGGTGACTCAAAATCTCGACCCGACGAAACGTGGTGGAATTTCAAAGATACCGGGAACGAATTACGATTATCTCGGATACGGGCATTTCCTCGGGTATAAATTTCAGTCGCATGCGTATCTACCGAAGTGCGAGTCGCTACAAAATTAAAGCATACAAAGTAACCGCTACACATGCTCGAGTTTGGAAACCGACAACGAATCCACGTGTATTATACACAATAAGTTACAACGAGACACATGATATGCGAGATATGTTATATTATACGGGCTGCAATGTAACCCACACATCGTATCATTCGTAAACCGTGACGGGGCACAAAGCGCTTATTATTCCAGTTAAATGTCACATATCATACGTCAGTGACACAGCGCGATGATAACTGGATCACGTTCATTCTGCACCGGAGAGTAAAGGTTGACTCATTTTTACTTTTTTTGGTTGCTCATTATTTTATTAATTTTTTTTTTTTTTTGATTCGTTGAGCAAACAAGTTCTGCCAAGTTGAATCGCACCTAAGATCGGTATCTCTGCCGAATTTATATCAGGGCGAATGATTCATTCGCGATGCAAGGTGCAATGTTTGTCGTAGTCGAGTACAGTCGAAACTGTAATTGCGAAATAATACGCGCTTACGGTTTCGCATGGGAGGGGGGGGGGGTATATTATATATGTAGCTTACACAACGCTCAAGTGCGCACGCGAGTACAAATACACTTCCGGTTTACGGTAAGACCTAGGTATCGGCTTTATCCTGTACGACACGAAACTCGAACGCTACAGGCTGCTGAGGTTGCGCGTTAATTCCTCGATGCCGGCGCGTTTCTTGAACAATGTTTCGCCGATCATCGTCATTCAGCCGTGACGCATGACGTAAGGTGTGCATCGTAAAATCCACGTAGATACCTAATAAAAATTCGAAAGTCGTCGAGATAATTTTTCGACGATAATATATGATACGGATGCACGAACCGGAAGGAAATTGGTAAAAACATAAATAGCGATAGTAATAAAATACGACGATGCGATGTGTGGGTATACCGACCACGTGGGCCGGAAGCGGTCGCCTTCGGAATGTTAAAGAAGGCGCTCTTGAACCTGGCGTAAGGGTTTAACGTACCCGAAAGTGTCGTAAAACATGACACGATACGACGGATGTAAGCAGCAGGGATTTTGACATACGTATGTACGTACATTACGCACAGGGAGGTAGGCCAGGTTATCGCGATCGCCGTTCACTCCGTCATACGTACGAGTGTGCTGCAAAGCGTCGGTGTGTACGAACTGTACATATTAAAGTAGCAGCCAATGGTGAAATTATTGCTCTCTCTCTCTCTCTCTTGGGATTGACATGAGAAAATGATCATCGTTCCGACAATAATTAAATTCGCGTACGAAGCATGTACGCACGTACAAGGCTCTCAATGAAAGTAAATATTTAATGAAATCAGGCTCGCAGTAAGCGGGGGGTGGCGCAGGGTGTCAAGGAGGAGGAGGAGGAGGAAGAGTTCCCGAGGGGCAAAAACCCCGGCAGGCTGACCGAGGCCGTTTTGAGTTTGGGGGGCGTCGGGACGCTCGATTCGGCGAAGCGTACGGCCCTGAGTGCGACTCGGGGATCCGACGCCCCGTCGACGACGCACCCAGCAGTGGCGACGCCGGATCAGCAGCAGCAGCAGCAGCGATTCCCCGAGTCCGGTGAGTTCCCTCAGTCGCAGCAGAGACGGACGCAGCGAACGACGACGCGATGTGCGCCCGGATCAGCGGCGAGTCAAGTCGCGCGGTACAAACGGCCCGAAACAACCGCGACGCCTGGTGCAAAAGTGAATAAGGAAGATGTCATGGAGCCGGAACTGAAGGAGAAGGACGAGCGGAAGTCGAGCACGCCGAGCCCGGAGGTAAGGAGCTTAAGGAGCGAGATGAGAGACAAAGCGAGTCGTACGCGTTCGGGGATAATCGGGAAATCGACGACCGACTTGCACACGCCTGTGTTTTCTTTTTCCGTCCACCTTTGCACTCGGCGCGCCCTTTGTACACCTACCTGCGATTTCCGCTTCTTTCATTCGGGGAAATTGCGAGGAGTGCATCGGCGGATCCTTGCTCTTTGACAGCGTATATCGCAGTTATCGTGGTTATTACAACCGCCGACGTGCACTCGGCTCCCCCTCACGTCGGTTGTATTGATTTTGCGCCGCCCTCCGTCGTCTCTGACGGACTCTGTTGCCTTGTATTTTCACAACACGACATTGCGCGCGCGGCTTTTACGCAACTTTTTCTTCACTGCCCCCTTTCCCTTTCCTTAAACTTTTATGAATAAAGAGACATACGCGCCGATTGGTACGCAATCTTTCATATTGCGTATAACCGAGATAGTTTCCAACCCTACGGGCTGGTTGTAACTTCTGATACTGGTCGGCAACTTCATCATTTTCTCGGTAGTACGAATGATCGAGCTAGGCTCGTCGATGAGATTAATTTTGCAAGATTTATTAAGCTTTTTAGCCGATTTCAAAACCCTTCTCCCCCCCTGCCGGCCACGATGCGATCGATTTGAATGTCGTTAAATAGTTTCACAACGACAATTACTCAAAGCTGGTCAAATCAACTTATATAGAGCCTCGAAGCACGTTATTTACACGCTCTTCTTCAATCGTATTGATTGCACCGAGCGAACAAAACGCCTTCAGCGCCGATAAGTCGAAGCCCAATGTAACGATAAGTTGACTCTTACAATTAAACAGTCTATTCGTGCTATTAAGAACGACGTGTATACGCTAATCGTAAGTAAATGCAGTGACCGGTGAACGGCTCCTTAAAGTCGCGGGCATGGTTTCTAGTAATTGAGATTCGTTAGGAACAATTGATATATATTACACACGCCTTTTTGTCGTGGACTTGATCGCGTCATAATCCTTATCTCAATTTATACGTCGATCTCTACGGATTTTCTACTCCCACCAATAGGGATGTCTATTTTTAAATATTTTATCTACCCAGTATCTAAATCTCAATCTTTCTTGACGAAGTAAAGACAGAGTCGCTTTACTCTGCACTCTGTTCCTCATCACTCGTCAAATTACGTCGTCATATTGCTGCACATGTGTGTATCCACTTGATTATATACGTGCCATCTTGCGATACGATTTTTTCCAACTGCGAGATTTTGTGTGCAGAAATTGATATCGCAGTTTATACATACATGGTCAAATTTCTTTACGGAAGCTTACGCCGGTACCTTTATATTTCACTTGCATCGGATCTTTACCTTTGATTATCGTCAATTTTTCATTAATTTTAGCTGCCTGCTCACTGTGGTAAGCCGTACAACGAAGATGGAAGCAGCGAAGAAGACGGCGGGCCAAGCGGTTGCTCCCGAACGCACAGACTATCGTCGCTGTATCACGGGACTTGGCCGGTCGAGCGAGGATTGTGGAACAGCCAACAAACTGGCCTCGGAAATCAGCAGAGCACGTCAACCACTGTCCACAACGTGAGTGTCATTTGTGGAAATAGTTTTTTCCTCTTCAAAGTAGTACCGGATGACAAAATGAGAAAGCATCCCTGAAGTAAGCAATCTGTGTCGAAAGTAAACTACCTATATGTATAAGAAATTTTGCATTCAGGATATAGCAAGCGTGATGAGCTTCTCCTCGAGCGTGAGTATGGGAGTCGGATGTCCCGGAGGAGCGCAAGAGATGCAAGGACAGAGGAGACTCGGAGCCAAGGTGGACGTTGTTTATAGTTTGTTGGGAATGCTCGGAGGTGCGGAAGGGCGAGAAGACATGAGCGCTACCCTTCTGTCCATGAGTAATTCCACGGATAGTTGTTTGGCGATGAGGCAATCCGGTTGGTTTTAAAGTTTCCTGAAAAGTGTATATATCAATTCTGTCGAATCGTATTTCCAAGCAATGATGACCGAATGTGTGTAACTGCAATTTACAGGGTGCCTCCCTTTACTGGTTCAACTCATCCATGCCCCGGGCCAAGATCCCGAAACCAGAGACAGAGCCTCGCAGGCTATTCACAACATCGTACACTCGAGAGGTGAGGAAAGAGCTGGGCGACGAGAAGCCAGAGTACTCAGACTCCTGGAACAGCTCAGAGACTACTGTCAGTCGCTGAGAACAACCCTTGCAGCACGACAACCACTCGGTAATTAATGAGTTTATGACCACGGCGTTAATGTGAAATAGGACTCGATATCAAGCTCAATCTTTGCCTTTCCTATGTTTCCAGATGATTTTGACAGACATCCGGGTCCAACTATAGCAGCCCTGATGAAACTCTCGTTCGACGAAGCTCACAGACACGCAATGTGCCAGTTGGGAGGTCTGCACGCCGTTGCAGAACTGATTGAAATGGACCACGCGGCCCACGGGAGTGAGTGCGACGACCAGAACTGCGTCACACTGCGTAGATACGCTGGTATGGCACTGACCAATCTGACATTTGGTGACGGCAACAACAAAGCACTTCTTTGCTCGTTTAGAGAATTTATGAAGGCACTGGTCGCACAATTGCGGAGTCCTAGCGACGATTTGCGTCAAGTAACTGCTAGCGTGCTTAGAAATCTATCCTGGCGAGCTGACAGTAGTAGCAAACAAACGTTACGCGAGGTAGGAGCAGTCGTCGGACTTACAATGGCTGCGATGGAAGGAAGAAAAGAGTCAACCCTTAAATCCATACTCTCGGCACTATGGAACTTATCAGCTCACTGCAGTACCAACAAAATCGACATATGCGCGGTCGAGGGTGCTCTGGCTTTCCTGGTTGACATGCTCAGCTACAAAGCGCCTTCAAAGACTTTGGCGATTGTCGAAAATGCCGGGGGCATATTAAGAAACGTTTCGAGTCATGTAGCCGTGAGAGAAGACTACAGATCAATTCTCCGAGAGAGAGGCTGCTTGCAAGTCCTTTTGCGCCAGCTAAGATCTCCCAGTTTAACGGTGGTCAGTAACGCCTGTGGTGCGTTGTGGAATTTGTCTGCTCGTTGTCCTCAGGATCAACGCATGCTGTGGGACCTTGGAGCAGTGCCAATGTTACGGAGCCTTGTTCACTCCAAGCACAAAATGATATCAATGGGTTCCAGCGCTGCTTTGAAGAATCTTTTGGGCGCGCGACCTGGTAGTAGTAATCTTGTCCATCTGGATTCAACTGCTAGAGGTTTGGGATTACCAACTTTGCCTACTCTAGTTGCGCGCAGGCAGAAGGCTCTTGAACAGGAGATTGATCAGAACTTGGCCGAAACTTGTGACAACATCGAGCCGAGTACTTCTCCCACAAACAAGGATGACAAGTTTGGATTCAAAGTTGAGCGACGATACGCTGACCTTGATTCTAGGAGCGGGCATTCGTATCAAATGCAAAACGGCCAACCTGGGCCATCCAGTATGCGATTCAACTGCGTAGCTCGCAGTGAGAGTAGAGAGTCCGTTCGTTCCATAACTAGTACACACTCGGATACGATTTTTGAAAGAGTTAATCGGCATGTATTGAACGGAGTGTCGCCAACTGAGTCGCAAGCAAAACAACAATCGTCTTCCCTTCATGCTGCAACAGGATTTAACACCGGAATTTCTGCAGATAGCACTGCTAAAGTGGCTAATTCGGACAGAAAATATGTTCTACGTTATAAGAATGCCTTCCCAGAGAGGCAAAGAGCTGTAAATGAACTTTCTTTCAATGATGTGGCAGACTTACGGTGTACTACTTCTACTATGTCGTGGGCTTCCGCTGCAGATCAAGAAGCAGCCTGCTCTCAGATATTAATGCGATCCTCTATTGACGAGTCTTCATTGTCCAACGAATTGAATAACCCCCTTATAGCTAACAGTGACGATATTAAATCTCAGTATTTTTCCGAAGGATCTGGTTTGTCAAGCATCACAAGATCTGGTGCAAGTTTGCCTGTGACTTCTAGTCAACAGGTGGATGAGTGTGTGCATTATGGAAATGAAAACCGCGAAATCATGGGAGCAATTAAAAAAGATACTACTGTATCCAAGCCAGTAGATTACAGACTAAGATATACTTTGCGCGATGTCGACGAAGATGAAAAACAACATTCCGGTTACTTTGCAGAGAGCGAAGAGGAGTTTCCCCATAGTAGTAATATCAAAAACCCATGTGCAGAAGAAAGGACACAGTACAAAACAAGTGGCCTAAAAGTGTGCAGAGAATTCAACGGCAAAGATAATACAGTTACGAGCACAACTTATGAATCATGGAAGTCTGAGCCCTCTAAGGGTCTGAAACACTCCTCTGAAACAAGCTCGTTAAATTCACTGGACAAGCACGCTAATTATCATTTAGATCAAGCGTCTAATTCCAGTTCCAGCATTAGTTCTTTGACTGGTACAGTTGTAGGTGACAAATCAGCAGCAAGTATAACGCAGAAACCAAGTAATGCATTAGAGGAAAGCAATAATAATTCCATGGTGGAGGCCAAAAATGATATTAGCACGCTTGACAGTGGTTAGTACTCGAGCTCAGACCAGCATACTTGATGTTGTTTTTAAACATGCACAGTAGTTAAAATTTTGGTGTTTTTTTTTCCGAAAAATCCAACAATGGCTATATAAAATTCTATTCAGTTTCAGACGTAGACCGAAGCCATAAATTTACGGATCATCAACAGGAACAAACTTCCCTTACATTTCCACAATATGATTCTCTAGGTTTACTCAGTGGCTTCGATGAACACAGCTCACTTGCAAGCAATTCAAGGTAATGCATTTTAACAAACTGTGACATAATTATCCAGTTACTGTTAAACCAATTCACTTTTAAAAATTGGTAGAAAGCAATAAATTATTTGCCAGCTTGCATGATTGTAAAAATAATTTTCTTTACAGCCTACGGCTGGAAAGTTTTACCGGCAACGAATTTCTAGAATCACCAGCAGAAAGCATGTCAGTGAATAATTTACAACCAGTTTGTACTAGCAACATGCAAAATCAAGAGTCTACACTTTCAGATCAACATTTATGTGAGTGTAATGATATGACAGTTTAAATTGTAGAGATTACTAAATGCATTGTCCAGTGATTACATAATAAATTTATTAAAACTCAAAAAGTCTTTACTGAAGTGAATAATGCATAATATGAATAATTTTTATGAATATTACTAAACACATAGTTACTGTACCGATAGATTTTATATTATTATTCCAGCTCATGCCGAATCCTATTCAGTGATGCACAATACATTTGTGAATGATGTGACACCAAATGGTCTAACAATAGATGATGAGCCAAAAATTGCTAATGATTCTAGACTGAAAGAATATAGCGCAATATCTGCTGCAGGTATTTCTGAATCTGACGAAATAGGAGAGTCGCTAAACTTGGGAATTGGAAGCATACTGGAAGACAGAGAAGAAGACACCGAAGTCAATGAAGTTGATAATGGTAGCGATCACTTATTTGCTGATGTTACGAGTGAAGCAGAAGCTGCAAGGTGTGTAAAACTAATAGCAAAATTTTAATAACTAGTACTATTTCAAAATGCTTTTTTCTTTCAAGAAATTTTTTACCGTGATTTTGTTGCACACTATTGAATATCTGTTTCAGGCATAAGACGCCCTTCAGAAGAAACAGTTTGCAAAAATCTCCTCAACCTGTCAGCAATTTAACACGATATCAGACTAGTTCTGCACTGGATCAAGTAGACATAACTGGTCCAGTGAGTCTGATAACTGAGACACAGAATTTCAGGCACTCTACGCATGACGCAACTGGTGGCCCAGCGAGTCTGACAATGGAGACCCTGAATTTCAGACATCCCGCACATGACGCTAATGACACATTTATGGGCGATACTGAAAACCCTACCAGAGAGATTTCACGCATACCTTCGCTTGTAACTGAACTTCCTCGCTGCAGCAGTGCAGGACTTGAAGATATTTCAAATGTTCTGGAACAGGATGCAGGGTCAAATAAGTTAGACGTAAGTTATTCAACAAAAATCGCGAAAGTAACACCTTCATGGCGGAATGTACCGACAAAATTTTATTGAAATTATATTTGTTCTATGTAGATATGTCGGAATACCACAAAACCTGCTTTCACTTTGCCTGCATTGGAGAATGAAGAACTCGATTTAACTGTAGAAAACGTCAATGACAAGCAGGAATCAATTTTGGATGTTGCAGCAAAATTTTTCGTTGAAAAAATAGCTGAAAATGGTATGAATCATGCTTTATATTTATGGAGCAAGCCGATTCAGAGCTAGCAATTAGTGTGCACCAGTTACAAAGCTCTGATCTATACCAATTGATACTTTTCTAGTTTCAGAGACAACCTGTCGTCCTGCTCCATCGACCAGTGGTAATCGAGTATCACCTGAACCTACAACAACTTTGCAAGAAGAGAATGTTGTTGAGAATCAAAGTGAAGATCAACATGTAGAAAATGCATCGACCGATATTCCACATTTAATACCAAAGAACATCCTGAGTGAAAATGAAAATACTACGAGTAACATATTTTTTGATTATCGCGTAGGTTCGGAAAATAGTACCAATGGTGAGGGTGTGGAAGAAAAAAATTCAATGAAATTGACGGAATATTCACCTGGCATTTCACCAAGTAAAATAGAAGATGACATAGAGAATATGAATAACAGTGAAGAAGATAACTTAAGCGATGAAGTAACATCACCAACGATTGACCCTTTATTTTCTGCAGTAGAAAGAGCAGCTTGTAACAAAGGCGATCGTTCAAAGAATCGCGAGGAGACGGAAGAAGAATATAGAAGACAAAGAGATCCAGATGCTATGATTGCTTCGTTGGATCGATTGACAGCTACACTGGTTCAGCAAACAGAGGCAATGAGAGAACGCGATTCTTCTGCTATGAAACAAAGCGTTGTCAGTGATACTTGGAATGAAGATTCGCCAAATGATGTTTCTTTTCCTAGTATAAGCGTGAGCGCACCGTTAATCGCCTCTTTCAAAAGCGACAATCAAGAAGATCAGACCATCCCAAATCCAGAGTATTCTGATGAATTGATCGGCACACAGGAAGTCATGACGGATTCGAGGATAATTGAACAGGAAGCCAACAAACTGGCAGCTGCTGTTAACGCAAGGGTCGCAGAATTTGACTTGGATGCAGTCAGTATGACATCAATGGATCTTGATGCAATAAAGCCTCCGTCTACAATGGGTAGTCTTGTATCACTAACTACGAGTTTGATCGGACCTATCGATACCACCGAGCATTCAATTGTCAGAGAAAGGTGTCATTCTGCTTCGCTTCCTCCTTTGCAACTCAAGAGTCAGATATCGATAGACTGTCGAAATGGACGAAAGAAGTCACTTCCTGCTGGAGTTATGGCTAAAAGAGCACTCAGTCAATACCAGAATCACACTGGGAGTCTTGAGAATTTACTGAGCGAAACTGGCACCACCAGTATGTCTCACTTGGAGAATGTCAAGCCACCTTCGATGATGGACGAATTGTTGGATGCTATGGATATGGAAAACAGTATGCTGAGCGTTGCAAGTATTACTTCGGAAGTTGCAGACACCAAGGACCAGGATTCACACAGTTTAACATCCAGCGATCCAATATTTGATTTGCTAAAACCAGTTGCCAATATTTTGTCTATGACCTGCATGCGATATGCGGAATCTATGCAAGTCAGTGGCAATAATAGTCTTAGCGAGTGTCTGGAGAATATAAATCCTCCTTCTCTTTTTAACGAGGTAAGCGAGATGGATGAATCTACAATGGAACCGACCAGCGAAACGTTTTGCAGCGATACTCTGTGCATCGATAATGAACTTCAGACGGAAGAAGTTTGTCGAGATCGTGAAATTTCAATAGATCGAATAGAAGAATGTGACAATGACACCGATGACGCAGCTACTTCCATCCCATCTGAATACTGTGTTAGTAGTTCAGCAGAGTCTACACCAAAGAAATGGCACAACAAAAGTAACTTGACTCCAAAGCAGAAAAGACAATTGGCGAAAGAAAGATATAAAACTTATACTATTGCTGCGGAAATGGTGAAAAAGGAAGAAGAGGAGCGGCGGAAGAATGATCATGAGGAGAGCAAAATTGGAAAATATGCCCGTGGTAAGTGCTCACCTTTTTCAAAGCTTACGCCTAAACAACGGAGACAAGAAGATAGAGCTCGATTCCAGACCCAAGTGTTGAATAATCCATTCCCTGAACTGGTCGCGTACAATGCTACAGAGTGTCAGACACCATTAGCAGATAATCCAGAGAGTCCGGAAACTGAAGAGGCGTCATCGGCCGTGAAATCTTGTATTCCGACACTCAGAAAGCTTTCAGGGGGAAAAACAATTAAGCAAAAACGAGCTGAGAACAAGGATAGATATCGTACAAGGACACTGGATGACGAAGAAGCGCAGGAAGCTAGCAAAGATGTAGATGCTGTAATATCTGGAACCCACTTTGGTGATTCTGACGCCTCTCTTGAAACGATGCTACTTATTACGCCTGGTGAAATGAAAACTAAGCTTGAAGATTTCGTCGGCCAAGGCTCAAGTTCCGGCAAGCCTATCGGTGAAGATGTTTTAACTGTGAGCAAGGCACAGAATTTAACATTAGACGACTTCGAGTCGGAATATGATTCGAGAGTGCGTGTTGCTGATGGACTTCACAAAAGGTTTGGAAAATCACAATTGTCAGAGCCGACTGCTGTGTTAAGTTTTACATCAAGATTCAATGAACAAAAGCAGTTATCTCCGTCGAAAGACTCGCTCCAAGATCTTGCATCACCAGCGGAACCAGAGAGTCAAGGGAATTCTGATTCTAACAATGAGAGTGACGAGGAGTCGAATAGTGCCAACAATCAATCGCAGATACCAAAAAGACCAAGGATCGTCAAACCAGGAACAATAAGTAGAGATGCTAGCGTCGATTCAAATGCTACAGATAAATCTGAATCGGAGAGTCCGAAGACGATCAGAGGACGAAGAAAAGCTCTGTACTTTAAGCCAACTACACGTAAATCAACGCCAACTACTTCTCCTTCAAAAATACACAACGGCGCTGTTAGCGGAATACCGATAGGACGCAGTAATACCTCACCTCTGGTTCGAGGAACAAGAGCGACTACTCTGAGGCAAACGCATAATCCAAGTTTCCCAACAAAACATCAACAGAAATCAGTTGCCAACTCTAAAATCATATCACCGTCTGCTTGTGCAGTGGAAAAACGGATCCAGGGTTCTGCCTTGACTGCAAACAAAACTTCTATTCCTCAGAGAGGGACCGTTTTTAATTATTCCAAATCGACAAAACGCCATACTACTCCTTTGGGTTCTTCTTCAGCTTCGTATGCATTCAAAGATGACAGGAAGGAACCTGCGATCAAACCTCTCGAAAGGCAAGGTACATTTACAAAAGAAGAACCAGAAGTTGAGAATGCGCCAACAGTGCTTCCACCCTGTTCGCCAAACAGAAGTAAAATAGCTAAACCAATAAAAACTTCACCTTCCAAAATTCAGACTCCCAACAAGTCCAAACCGATTACTAAAATTCTTCAAACGCAGCAGTCTAAATTCACTAAAGCGAACAATTTGGATAAAGATCAAGCTAGAAATTCGTCACCCACTGTTACTTATCAAAAACGAAGTCTCATAGGATCTCCGATTAAAAATTCTCCTAGCAATCAAAGTTTACAAAGTAACGAATCCGCCCGGACTACAAAGAAAACGAATTGCCTGGGCCAAAGGTCTAATAGTAATTCCAGCATAGTGTCAAATTCTTCTACGGGCATCCAAGGTCGTCGGACTTCCAAAGAAGCCACCAGTAAAATCGCGAGCTTGTGGAAAAGAGTAGAAGAGAGCAAGACCAAACAGCGTTTTGAGAAAAATGATACGAGGCACTGGATCACACCTGCCAACGATACCATTGAATCTGGGAATCCGGTTGTTACCACCAAGCCGCCAACATTTCGATTAATTCGGAGTTCTACTTTTGAGGGAGTTCCTAAAGATATCAGCAGAAATGGTTCGCCAGGTAGACCTAAATCTAATGTGGCAAAGCAGCCTGCTAAGGTAACAGATACTCAAGGCCTTAGTCCGAAGTATCGGAATTCGTGTGACTTGACTGGAATGAGTATCGCAGAAGCGCATTGTAAGATCCCAGTCAAATATCCCGAATTATCAGCGGGGACAAGAAACACCATACAGATAGACGACAGCACAGTAATTTTGAGAAAACCACAGACTACTCAACCCTCGGTAGATCCTGTGGAGGTCGATCCCACAAAACGCGTTTCCCGTCTTGGATCGTTCATACGAGTTGAACCACCAGAGACAGAAGGTGGTAACACGCAAATGCAAACGTATGTCAACTCAGTACGTACTCCAGCATCAGCAATCGTTCCACCGTTTAATTACAATCCCAAACAAAGTAACCCGGTAAAAGCAAACATTAGTGAAATTGATGGTAAGCTTGTGGTGACGGAATGTCAAATGGAAATCACTACTAGTTCCATGAGAGTAACTACGGTATAAATAGAGAAATGAATAGAATTCAGTAAGTTGCAAGGGTAGCATTGATTTTCTTTATTCATCTGTTTGATTGAGACTGGTCATCCCAATTCGGTAGCTTGCCCAAAGTCTACACGGTTGCGTTTTTAACATTTTAAATATTTATTCATATTGCCCTTGCTGGATACTTTTGTATATTCGTTCTGTGATTTTAAGGTAGTGGTTTTAATTACTTGTTACTATTCGATCAAACTGCCAAGATTATGAGCCTTTGCCGGCAGAAATTTTCTTTTTAAATCCAATCACGGAGTTGGAATGACCGGTTTTACGGACTTTTTTACTTATACTCTTATTGCATTGGTCAATGTGCAATTTGATATGTTACGCAGCAAATAATATCTAGGTGCGTGGATTGCGTGAGAAAGTAATACCTTACGTTTTGAAAGCTGAAGATATGTAACTGTAAATATGATAATCTCCATACGATTGATTGACATAATTTATAGTACAGACCAGCAGATTATTTATCACATTTAAATATTTATTTTACTGTGTATATAATGAAAGAAGATAGAGCAAATAGGAAGGTTAATCGTTAATATGTATGTAATCAGATATTATGTATGTAATGTACAACATTTACGAGATTAGGTATTCATTGTCATTCATTGTAGTTTTGAGATGAGATGATTTCAAAGAAGATACTGTTTTTTTTTTAGTTTTTTCATTTTTTTTTCTTTTTTTTTTTTCACTCAGTCCAAGAATAAGAGTGTACCGCTCTTTATTAAAAAATGAGATGTATGTAATTATATTTCAAGACTGATAGTGGCGTTGACAGAAAATTGATTTTGCGTATCATTCTAATGGCGCATGATAAAGGAAAAAAATTCGTGGTAAAATGTAGTAAAGAAAACTTATAGCTGTACAATGGTCTACGTTACGAGAAGAATTTTACACCTTCTACAAACACTTTTTTGCAGCACAACAGGTGCAGGTAGAGAAATACAGGCCTTTGTAACTATCACTTTTATGTTTCTAGTCTGCCCGCAATTTTGTAGGGGTAACAAAGCTTATATTTTGAACATGAATTAATACCTAAAGATGTACGTTCAACATTTATCCAATACTTATCTACCAACTATTCTCCAAAATCGAACTATATCGTCATTTCTCGATGTATACAGACCAAATTAGACATTTTTGTTTTGCTAGACTGAAGAATGTCGCTACAATAATGGTTTACTGTATCGAAATAACGTGTTAAGCCACACATGCGTTTCCTACATCGATTGATTTCTTTACATTTATTTTCTGTATTAAATAATTACTTTCGTACGTTTTCCTATCATAATATTGTCTTTGATATAAAGACTTTTATAAGTACCTAGGTGTATATATTAATTTATTTTTCTACGTTCTTCTCTGTTGTTTCATTTTCACCCCCAACCTGAGTCAAACACAAACAAATATTCTCCGATGGAGGTGAATGCTTGGCGTGGTACTCGAACGGACTGCCGCGATCTGTGTAATTGAGAAGGGAAAAGTTTTCTCTTATTTATATTAGACCCTGTTCCAGTTCAGGTTAATTAAATTTAATCTTCCCAACTTGGAAAAAAAATAATCAGGGTCTGATTAGTTTTTGATAAATATTAGTTTTATTGTATTTGGTCTGTATAACACCTCAAATTTACTATCCGAGGTTCTTATGCAATCACTTCATAATAGCCTCTCTATTCTATAATAGATATTAGATGTATTTCTTTCGTTCTTATGCTTTATGTTTGACCAATATTCAATAATTTGTATATTAATTACCATGTAATAAAATTTATAGCTAATATTGTTTTTCATTTATCAGAATATCCTGATTTGCGTGAACGCATCATGCGTAAAATAAAAATGCGCCCAATCAACTCGGTTTTTAATATGAGGCAAAAAAATAAGATCAACTTCCATGTTATGTTAAAAAAGCATTGTTTATTCACAATACATTTTATATATACAAATCTTCATACAGGACAATCGTAAAGGTTAATAGATTTGTCTTCGGATACTGACACGAGCATGTTATTTTTATCAGGACTATACTTTACTCCCCATACCTGAAATTTAAAAGTCATTACAATATTAGCAAGTCAACGTGAAGTAGAAAAAAAAAACATTGCAGTAAATTTTTTCAGTACCTGGTCATTGTGCTCATTGAATGTATGAAGGCACTGCCGTTGGGCTAGTTCCCATACTTTGACGGTGTGATCCGAACTACTGGAGGCAAATTTTTGCCCATCAGGAGCAAATGCTACTCCCAGTACCCAAGATGCATGACCCGAAAGAGTTCCCGCCACATTAGCATCTTTTCTAAGCATTGGAAAAAGGTAAGTTTAAATACATGTCTGTCAATCAAATTTCACAATAATTGTTATCAAACTTCTACCTACTACAAGTATCAATAAAAAAAAAAAAAAAATAGCAACTCTTCTCAATAAAATTCAAAGTTTTTCCACTCACATGTCATATAGTTTCATGTGTCCATCATCAGATGCAGTTAAAAGGAGTTGAGAGTCCGGTGAAAAACTAAGAGATCTGATTGGCATAGCGTGTCCTGTTGATGGTTACTATTCGTGAACATATCTCAACTTTCCAATAATTGAAAAAATGTTGAAATTATGAACTTTATCAGGGTTACATACCTTCAAGAGTCCGTAGTACTTTCCCATGCACCACGTCAAAGATATTGATTATTCCATCTATAGCCCCACTGGCAATATATTTTCCATCGGGACTCTAGATGTCAAAATTGTGTGATAAAAAATATAATTTAAGTGCGCAAAGCGAAAGCTTTTCAGCATATGAGAAACAAAGTATATTGCGAATCGGAAACACATTTCAATAATTCTGGTGGTAGTATGCGCATAGTTTCTGTATTCTAAAATATAGCCCAGTAATGACACAAAGTGTACGGTGTTATAATGGAAATGGATCCCTTATACAGTAATCAGGTTGACCAAGTCCATCATAAATATGAAACTGAGATTGAAGGAGTGTATTAAAATAGAAGCAGAATAGATTTTCTCTAAAATGTTGAGTCCTGCCTTATAATAATTGCATTATACTTGGCACTTGAAACTGAAGTTGTCAAATCTTTTGAGGCATTGATTCAGAGTATTTTGAAGGCAGTAGAGGAGACAATTTCTGAGAAAAATTGTAGTTTGAACAGTTATGTTTTAATTTACTTACATATGCAACACTTAACGTGAATTTTCCACCTCTGGTGTCTAGGGTCTGTTCTTGTTTTCCACTTTCTGTTCCATACAGATGAATCTTTCCAGCGTGACTTCCAGAAACGATGAATTTATCATCTGGCGAGAAAACTACCGTCCAAATATCCACAGGGCCAACATCTATGCTGGACACTTTTTCACCAGTGTCCAAATCCCAAAGTCTAAGACTTGAGTCCAACGAGCTTGAGGCACATTCTGACAATTTATAAACAGTAAATTTTCAAACCGTCAGACAACAGGAAATGAAAGATCAGTAGTCTAGCTGTGGAGGAAGCTTGCAAACCCTTATAACGATCGCAACTCACTTGTTCCGTCGGAATTAACGGCAACTGAGACAACGCCTAAAGAATGTCCAGTCAATTTGTGCTTCAGCTTTAGACCGCCGTTGGATACTTGCCAAACTTTGACACAGTCATCAACGGAGCCAGTCACTATATACTCTCTAGTCTCGTCTTCATTGGATCGCATCGAGTCTCTGGAAGGACGAATGGATGTAATTGACGAACACAGTATGTTAGATTGAATCGAATTCGTGCTCATGTTTCGACTATTTAATGTTGATGCATAAACCTTGAATTCTCATTATCCGGCCCTGCGTCACTTTTCTTCCTCATGGAACCCCAGGCACAGGTCCATACGCTGTCTTCGTGCGCATTTTCAGTTTTGTGCGTCAATGCGTACTAGAAATAAACGACAGTTACAAGATTTTCACACTCGTATTATTCAGGTTCACATTGTAACCATCTTCCTTCATTTTTAACAATGTTTTGACAGAGAACCGGCTGTATGATAATATAACCTAAAATATGACAGTGTGAAGATTAACGAGATTCGCAATACGCAGTCTTCGGACTCACCATTTCGTAAAAATATCTTCCTTTTCGCAGGTCGAACCGTCTCGTGAAATCGAATGTTAATTAATTAAACAACTAGTATCACTCAGTCGATTTATTATGATCACACGTAGTATCACGAATGTTTCAGGTTAGTTTTCTACGACTACGCTTACTGTTTATCCGAGTTTAATTAATGTTCATTCTTTCTTGTTGGTTCATTAAAATATCACAATATTTTAATCTACTTTTATCGTATCACGGTACCTATTCCACAGCCTCGAATATTTTTTATTCCTCACTTCAATTCAGTCAGGCCAGCGACTATTTCGTCGGGGTTATTTAGCGAAGTTCAACAATGGCCGACTAGATGTAAGCCGGGCAATTGTCAATGACGTGACGTCACGACCCGATCGAATTCCGGACTTCTGATTGGTCAAAAAGTGCGACGCGTCTGTTTACGCACTATTCCACAAATTACAACTCGGAATTTTTCACGTTACGATTACTCCTTATACCGTTTTCATTCGGAAGTTTGGCCGACGATTCTCTTGCACCCGCATAACATTCGTGTATGCCGGGCTGCAGTGCTCAGAAGCATCTCGAAAGAGATCTTTGGTGAGGATCCCACCCGACGGAAGTCTTCTCGACTCCGTATCGATAGAGATTTTGCGTGCTTTCCAATTGCTTTTCCCGTGGTGTCGGACACAGAGCACAAACTCAAACTCAAAACTCTTGCTCGTCGAAAACTGATATAAATAACATTCATTGGACATCGTTCTGCCTCGAAGTATGTCACGCAACTCGGATTGCTTGTAATAAAGCGATTCCCGAAAATAAGTCTCATGTGTTGAAAGTCTCGCATCTCTACGATCTAGCATTAAAAAGCCATTAGGTAAATGGGTGACTGCAAGTGTTGCGCGATTAACCTATGGAATTATCTACATTGTCAGTAGAATAGTCTGCAGTTACACAGGATGGTGTTTTTTTATTTTGCAAAATGTAAAAAAGGTGTTCTGACTTAATTGCCGAATTGTTTACAAACCTAACAGAGTTTTGAAATAAGGATTTCAGCTTGGAAACAGAATGATTTTCGGCTCTTTTCTGCAATCAATTGTAACCGAACCGGGTCAATTGATCGTTTCAATTCACTGGCAGTGGATTTGTATTACAAGTGAACTCACATACGGGACTATACTTAATATATTTATTAAATTTGTATTATTAGCACTCAAGCCGTACCATTAATATATCATGCATGAACGTCGGTAAATAATGCACGTGCAAGCTGAAATTGAGGCATACTCTTTCCAGTAATTTGCGAATATCGATGTGCATCCGTTATGCACAATGTTGCAAAGAATGGCCTGAATCCGTCACGTGTGGCGAGGCTCGAGTAGGCCTTTGCATCGGCACACTGGAAGTTCCTGTTTCCGATTGCACAGCTGGAGTTGGTCGAGCGTAAGTCGTCGACGCCCTCGACCGCTACCCTGACCTGTTTGTGCAAATTTCTCGATACACGCACTCTGTTTTACCCTAATTGAGTTTAAGCATAAATACAACGAACATGACTGACCCGTGCACTATATCAGTGTCGTCTATACTCAAGGTACAGTGTTTCCATCGTTGCTGAAACATCCGCGCCAAGTTCTTTTTTCCCAGCTAGGCGGAATAACAGTTTTGCCAGTAAACCTTTCGGCCTCGTTTCAAGGTACTTGTCGCATCGGAACGAAATCGCTGGAAGCATTACAGAACGAGGAGCACGAGGTGATGATTCATACCTTTTCACCTGCTTCGCTGATTACAATCATCGTGCGACGGTCTTCTGTGTTCTAAAATATTCACGTCATCTTCATATCATTGTCTACACAGTTGTGCGAGATGAGGTTAACGGCGTTTAAGTGGGCCCTCGTTATTTTCTGCTTTGTAAAAACAACATCGAGCCAAGATGACGAGTTTTCGCGGTGGGCAGACGGAATACGCGCTGTGCTCGACGGGTGTCCGCGAATGCCATGGGGAAATTTTGATAGCCGAGAAATCCTTCCCGCCCTTCGTCATTGTCTGCAGCTTCGAGCCATTACGGCAGTCGATACCTTATTGATGGACGACGTTATACCAATCCTCGATGGGGTTAATTTGGTGCGGTACGAAGATCCGCACTCTAATAGAACAATAGCTGACACGAAATTTGACGGGTGAATATTTAATCATTTTTACTCAAGGATACAGCGGTTTGAATTTTTTCATTTCTGCGCCCTGGAAATTGAGGGTCTCATCCATATTCCGCGATTACTTAACTGACTGGCTATAAAATGAAAAGAAATACGTTGTCCAGCTAATTTCTTGACCGAGTTTAATGACCTATGAAATGTACTTGATATTCAATTAAATATAAATTAATTTCGTTCAGTTGAGGATTATTTCGACTGATTCAGTTCGATAATCTATTATATTTTTCAATAATTTAACGGTATCTTGCTGGACACAGGATACCGATAAATTGGTTGGACACGACATTTTCCGTTGCGGCGCGGTGAGGGTTCCATACATATACGGTTTAAATATTAATGCACTTTTCGAATATGAATAAAAAATAATTTTCTTCCAGAGATCAGACTAACAATGTGGAGGAGAATATCAGTCCTGAGAACGACAAAGTTTGGCAACGAGTAGTGATAAACAAACTTACACGATTATTTCGAACACACGTTTTGAAAATAGACGTCGACGAAGTTTCCAGAGCCACCGGACTCGTGCCGAGCAATACAGACGAAAAAAATGGGGCTAACATCAATCAAGGTAGCGCCAGAACAAAGCAATTTATTAAAGTTGATATCAAGGTTGATGACGATACGTATCGCTGATTTTCAGGCAGAAGACGTCGCCATAAAAACAGAAGCATGTTTCCCATGATGATGATGGGCTTTCTTTTCATGGGCTCGATACTAATCCCAATGGGATTTCAATTCCTTGCCGTACTCGGCGGCAAGGCGTTGATCCTGGCCAAAATGGCTTTGATACTGTCGAGCATTCAAGGTCTGAAGAAAATTGCCACCAGTGGAGTAAATTACGGATTGTATCACACGCCAACTGTGTCCGAGAGCTGGCACGACCGATCAACTCATCAAGAGATCAGACCGCCGATCGAACCGCCCTACCAAACCTACTTCCACGGGCGATCGAATCAGTAAAATAACGATCGGTCCATTATAGTTGTTAAAAAAACAAAAGAAAAAAAGAAAAAAAAAACGAATCGCGGAAAATGTTCATCATACCTCTGTATAATCATCTTTTATAATTGATCATTGATCGACTCACGATAAATAGAATCGTATTTGATACACACGTGTGAATTTCGACGAAGCGATACAGAAAGTTCTGGATCAGATACCCGTCTCTAACTACCATCAAGCTGCTGACATTTGACAGGGTGTGATAAATAGAGGGAAAAAGGAGGAAATTTAAGTGAAGCATCGTTAACATGTTTAAAATTTTTTGCCGAGTTATATTAAGTGTCTTACACGTACAACTGTATAAAACTCAACCCTATATATATATATATATAGAAAAAACTAATTAAGCAATTTAAAAACATATTTACATGCAGATGTATCCGGACGTCTTGGGAAGCGTGTGTTGAAAATGTATAAAATTTTTATTTCTATTTTTTTCTCATCATCGAACCGTAAGCCTGAAACATCAAAGACTCGGGTCTGCGAATACCGTCGTTATCCCCTCGACGGAAACCCTGCGCGTGCATCCATATTCCAAGTTTAATTACTTCGCGATTCTGCGTAGCCATGACAAAGTGCAGGACGCGACAGTTTCCAGCCTCGTTTTTAAGCCGATTGGTTCGATCGGGGTCAGGCGAAGGGCTGACATCGAAACTCGAAATTAGAACGGTGGAAAAATTCACTTTGCAATCTTTACGAGCCACACTTGGAATAGGTATAAGTACCGGACGACGTTATTGACTTGTCGATTATTCGTACACTCCGTGATAATCGGTAACATTATACTATATTCTAACGAACTTGGTGTTATATACGGAATAAAATAAACGGGTTCGTTGAGCGTAAAAAAACAATTCAACAGGCACAAATAAATTAAGCGTTGAAAAATGGTTTTATCAGCGATACGTGTTCCTTGATAAAAGTCAGAAGCGAGACTGTTTTTACATTAATGTTACTCGACGCAACAATGTTATTAATTTTGTGACGTGCGAGAGCTTTCGTACGCCTTTTATCTACGACGACGACGACTACTAGATCAGAAGGGGGGGGGGGGGGGGGGGGGGGAACGGGAAAAATTTTCACCCTTTGTAACAATATATTTCACAAATTTGTACACCTACGAAGTCGCACCGTAATATTACTCGTATAACGAAGGAAGCCACAGGCGAAAAGCGTATCGCTTTACACGCTTCGCGCTGAGAAATTTCCTTGTTACTCTCGAAGCGGAGGACTCGGGACTTCGTTCATGGCTATACAAATAATATTGCTAATTAATTCCGTAGCTGCGCGATACGGAAACTGCCCGATTCAGTTTCCATTGAATATGGTATGCATACGTGTAGTGTATAATTGCGTAACTACGCAGTGATCCGTGTACCCGCCAAACGTGCGACACCGCAGAAACAGCTCGGACACGTGCTAATTACTTCTCTCCTCTTTGCCTTGCACCGTTCGTGCAGCGTAAATTGAGCGATCCAAGGGATCGAACAGAGATCGATGGATCTCCGTCGAGGGGCAAGGCGTCGTCAATTGGTACGCAGATTTTGTTCCGTGCGGACGGAGTTGAAATCTTAGATATGTAAAGCTGCGCAAATACCTCGGCAATTACAGTCTGTGTAGCCAGTTTACTATCCTGATTGCAATCGAAACGGTTGTTGTCCAAAGCGAATTTTAATCTAAATATTTACAAGTGCATAGGTATAGTTACGTCCTCGTTGTTGCTAAACTAGATAGGAGCTATTTACTCGCCAGTTTTCTGTGTAACGAGAGCTGGAATAAATTGATCTTTAACTTTACGATATTGCAGGAAGTATCTTACAGCCGATAAGCTCTACCCAAAATTTCAGCAAACTTACACACTGGAATAGCAGAGCACCGAGTTAAATTGACGGTTAAAAATCGGTGCAAATAATCGTGCCAACATCGGTTTTGGAATCGCGGATTGTATATTTCGATACGGTTTTCAACGTGAAATAGTAAATCAGTATCAGTAATCAGCTGCGACGGTAAGCCGAGGTTTGTTCCCCGGGGGAGATGATAGAATCCGGGATATTTGGGCATATACGATTATCCTTCGATACAAAACGTTGTTGGCGGAATTGGGCTGCTGGGACAATATTGACCTACGACAAGTAAAGATTTACGGCTGTTGTATATTCATGATGCTTCCAATTTGTGCTGAATTTTACCTACGGACAGTGGGGCGATCGGGTGAAGAGAGAGAGGGAAAGCCGATAAGCTCTGGGAAATTTCAAAGCTGTCATTCGGGCGCAGAAGCCTTTTGAGATTACGAATTCAATCACGGCAAAGACGCTACGCAGTTCGCGGAACCAAAGTTCAGGGGTTAAGTTGTGGCTGTTGAATTTGATGTGTATTTGACTGACGTTACATTATGTAAACACAAGATAGGAACGTACAAACTATGAGCTAAACGCGTGGAGCTGTCATATGTCTTCGATTTCTTCGAGACACAGGCATAATTGCACTGACTGGGAATCGGAACCGAGATCAGACTAATTACAAGTTTTTTTTTTGTTTTTTTTTCAATACTACAAATATCTTATTCACATTCGAGCAAACACGGGTCGAATAAAAACACGGAACGTTTCCTCGCGGGTTAGATCCGCTGGCGGAAGGGAAGCTGCAGAGAAATCCTAAATCACCATTCCAATCCCTCTTAATCTCCGAACTCATCAATCGATCACAACCCACCCTCCCCAACAATTACATACACGCAGTCTAACTCGATTCCGTCAGCGTCACTTTCTCGCCCTTGTAACGTCGACCGGAAAAGCTTTATTGTCGTTTGATGCCACGCGTCGCGGTGGTCGGGTAATCTCTTTGCATCTTTCACCCATTCCGCTATTCTAGAATGAAAAATTCGTGTCTTCGATAACAAGTCTCGTTCGAATTTATATCTTCGGGGAATAAAAGCTCTAACCCAGACTGCAGGCCTTCGCACGTCCTAGTATATTCTTACTTGTTCCTGAAAGGCTAGCGGGTTCTCCCGCAGTCAAGCGGAAAAGCTTCGTAAATACCGTAGAAAGTATCGGGTCGGTGTATTTTTTTTTTTATTTCTTTTATTTATTTATTTATTTTTTTTTGTTTTCTTTATATCTCATTTCTCTCCCAGAAGGAAACGGTGCATTGCCATTTTTCCGTTTACCGCGTGTCTGCGACGACGATGGAAGATCTGCGGATCGAAGAGCATTTCTATTCACTTCGAAAAAATGCAGGGTGAGCAGAGTTGCGTGCTTTACAATTAGACCTTCGTTTACTACCCTACCTGAAAAATGAAATTCGTGGAAAACGTTTCCGGGATATTATACCTCGTGCGAAATACCAGGTGAAAAAATTCGTCGCGTCTAAACGTAACTGATACCGTGGCAAGTTTGGTACCGTGATTCGTGACTTTCGCGTGATTTGACAGTTTGATTGTAAAAGATGACGTCCGTTGTACGTAGTACGTAGCGCGTTGTCGCTGTTTCGCTTGAAATGCAGAACGTTTTGCAAAGAACGTAACGATAAAAAACGTGCACACAAACAGAAACGCACACGCGCACGGAGAAGCTTAAAAGCGTCAAGAGTAATAAGACCGTGATTCGACGTTAGATAACGGCGCAAACAAATTTTTCCCTTACCGGTGCGACTCGACGCGTCGCGAGATTTTCTACGTCATACTTAAAACAAACCAAGACTTTATTACGACTGACGATCATGCGTATGTTGACTATTTCAGTGAGCGGAAAGCGCAGAGCTTTTAAGCCGCCTGACCTTCTTCCGGAGTTCACCAAGTTACGATTACTTCCGATATTTCGAACCCGGATGCTAGTCGTGCAGCTGACTTCTTCTAGAAAGCCGTTCGCTCGCGTTCGTCGAGAAAAATTCCAACTACAGTGACGTCTTTGACTCTGGTATCTTACACATATATGCCGGTACGCGTGTTTTACGAAACCCACGATGCTCCCAGCAGAGAAACCGCGCGTAGAAGCTGGCACAACTATTGCCGCAAGCAGAATCGGAACAGATCAAACACAGGTAGAGTAAATTTGATAACGGCGGCCTGGGTGTCTGGTCGTAATTCTTAGAGGTGTGTACAATGTATGGAACGCATGTGTGCACGTGTGCGTGTGTGTGTACTCACACTCGCGTATTCGCATATTATATAGTTAAGAAAGACCGCCGGGTGGTTTATCAGTACCACCTGATGCACGAACCGCATCTTCGTTAAGACTTTGGCAAGTGGTTCGCTGTGTACGCTTTATACGTGTTACATTATAAAGTACGAGCATTGGCTGTTGGCAGGTTGTTGTTGAATCTGGATCCTCAAGATTCTTGCCAGTCGCAGATATTCTGTTACACATGTGATCAATGAAGTGAACTTTGATGGAATACCAAAGTATCGTAAGTTTATTTTTATTTATATACTTGATATAATGGCCAAAGTTCTTGCGTGAATCAGATGATCGGATCGAAATATATTTGCCTGACGATTTTAAATTCGCGTTATTGCGGAATTGTCACATTGTGGAAACGCAACTAGTTCATTGATTAACACGCAGTTCGACTTTTCGCAGTTACCGAAGCTGTGCCAAAAGTTATATGACATGCTTTCAATGCGGTATTTTCACTTTGATTATCGCAGCTCTATCGGTTCGTCAAATTTAATCTAAATTGATTAAGCTCCATTGAACAGTCGGCAAACATTCCCGCGACAATATCTTTCCCCGTGCCCATAAAGTTAAAATCACCTTTTTTTTCTTTCTCTTTTACCGCCTCCGCGGACGGTTCGTTTTACTGTACGACATAATTCCTCGGGTGCAGGGTAAACGATGCAACACCGCAGATGCAATCGTTGACGTTTCCGCTTGTAAAATAGCTCACAATCAGAAACCGCGTCTTTTACTTTGGCAAAATATTTCCGCTCGACGCTTCTCCGTCCCAGTCGCGGTTACGAAATCGAAAGGTATACCGGGCGAATTTGGAAATCGGATCGATGGGATATAACGGTGAAACGTTATTTGCGAACGCATCGTACCCATAATGCATTCGGCATTGGAATATCTAGGGGATAGCGATCGGGTTGCGGTTCATCTGAATATGCGTGGGCACATCTTCGTCTATCAGGGTCAACCGAGTGGCCGGCATTGGGAGGGAAATAAAAAATTTACAAACCCGCTCGACAATCAGCCTGATGATCCTCAGCAGCGAATTCTCGCAGCACCTGAAGTCCGATCAGTTATCGATCAGATACGTTCCGCTACCTCGATCCCCGATCGTAAATTCAAAAAATTAAAAACAAACAAACAGCCGTCGGAATGCTCAGAGATCGTGAAAATATATTTCAGTCGCAATTTCTATCACCGCGCGGTGTCGTTGATTGTATGATAAAATACAAACGGTCATTGTTCTGATCAAATTACGGACGAACGAGTCGAGTCAACGTTTCATAATCCAATTCCTTCGCCCAATTGTGCGATCGACTTTCATCATCAACCGATGTGACAGCGGTGATCAAGCCGCGAAAACATAATCGAATTACCTTTTTCATTGTCTAGCTCATGCTCATTTGCCGTAATATTACAGCTCCGGACTTTTTTTCAACATCCCCCAAACCGTGCGAAGGATTTTGCGCCCTGTATCTACAGGTTTTTCTCTCTCTCTCTCTCTCTCTCTCTCTCTCTCGCTGAAAGCGCCACCCTTTCAAATTGACGGTCGATGTTATTATTTATCTGAACCCAGTGAGCAACCAATTAGTGCCGCATTATCAATGTTTGCAAGCCTCGTTTCGCAAAAAAAAAAAAAAAACTCCCAAATCAGCAATGTTCCGCCTATCTTATACGGTGTACAGATAATTCGTGTAAAACGCGCCACCGTTTCTTCCGGCACTCTGCGTTCGGATTTTTTTATTTTTTATTTTTGCCTGCAAGCTCTTTTTCCACAGTATGAAAATTGAGACGTCACATTTTTTCCAGCGTTTGGTGTTTTTATAAAAATAACGTGCCACTGATTCTTGGCGGGTAAATATGTGTCATACACGAAGTCTGGTTATGTACGCATCAGCCGGCGTGACGAAGCGTTTTCAAATTTCTTCCCGACTTCACTTAATTAGCTATCGATATTCTCTCCTCTTTTCTGCTTCCCAAGAGATTTCACCCACCTTCGTGGCGGACGGCCAGTCGCCGTGATCAAATTTTACTATGCGAGGGTTCCTCCTCCATCCGCGTGAAAATGGGTAAAAGAAAAAAAAAAGAGAGAGAGAGAGAGAAAAGAACGAAAAAACGACTGATATCAAAGAAAAGGCGACGCGAAGAGTGTCAAAGGAAAGGTCTTCTGGGTCTGTATGAATCTCGAAGGAAAAGCTGGTATCCAAAAGTCTGTTGGAGAGAAAAAAATTTCATTTACAAATACTATTGAGGTACAACACGAATATTGTTATGGAATGTGAAGATAAAAGTCAAACGTAAAAGGAGCTTGATAATTGGAGGAAAATTATATGCGATCTCGGAGGAAAGAGACTTGCAGAAATCGTTTGGGCAAATTAATTTAATTTGCCGATAGGAAAAAAAAGTTTTTTCTACTCTGTCAGTTTCACTCGAACGCGGCGTGGAAAATTCACGATCTAAGACGAATTATTGTCCTAAGAAAAACATTAAAATTGTACATGCCGTTGGTTTTTGAAAAGTCTCACAGGCCGACGGACAATTGTGTATTGGTCTTATTTTTTCTTCTCTTGCCATTCCGCCGTCTTTGGGGACATTCTTACCGAGATATATACCTACTTAGGGTATAAGACGGCAAGGTTATGAGAGGCTATTTCGTCGGCTACAAAAGCTCATCTGGCACTACTAGCTACGTTATAAATGGACTCTTATCGGATTGTCAAAACCTTCACGTATCGTCGAAAAAAACCCGGAATTGAGCGGGGAGAAACGTATAGGTTGAAACGCCTGCATGCTTTAGAGTAGATTTCGACAAAAGCACCGAATCCCCGTGTACAATGTGATTCGAATTCGTTTATATAACAATTCTAACGATAAGCAGAGAGCCATGAATTTCGAGAAATTGACGCCATTCTTTTTTATCTTCCACATTGCAGATCCTTAACGCTTCTCGAGTTTCGAGTATATAATGGCCAAGCTTTGTGGACCGCTGACCATCAAGTGCTGGGATATATTGATGCTCTCGTGGAACGGAAGTCACAGCATTCGGTACGCCGTCTGATTTCAACGACAATAAGCTCCAGGGATAATTTCTGAAACACGAATACCGTACGGACAATTTAAGGGTATTCTAAGGGAAATCCGAGGCAGTGCAGTTGGCGATAAAAGATAAAAGAGGGAAAATATTTCACAAGACAGTGCGGACCGCTGCTCGCACTAACGAACCGCGGGCGAGCCGACTAAATTACTAATCGATTCGCAATAACGATTTAATATCGCAATCTCGATACGTTTGCAGAGCAGATGTACAAGCTGTAACAATTCCTTGAGCGGCTAACGCCGGCCGAAGAACCTTTCGTAACGACGTGTATTAAAAGAGTAAAAATAAGAAGAAAAAAAAAAAAAAAAAACAAAGAAAAAAACGGTAGTACAACCGCTAGGAAAACAGTCTCTCGTGGACGATAGCTCACGAAGAATAGCTCTAGGATAATTAATTCGCAATAAGTGGCGCGGGCTAGATTATTTGTCGAAAGACAGAGGATATGGTCAAACACACACGCACACACCTGTATAATACGCGGGATATAAAATCGGCGCGATATTATTAACCAAATCGTTAAATAATAAATAAATAAAAACACGCAACGATCGCGCGCGTTGCGATCGAACTCGACTTCCGACGTCGCCTCGTGAATAATTTCTGCGCAAAAACGGGGAAAATAAATTTCGCACGCACTCGTAGAACGCGAAGCCCGACGCAAAGTGACGTTGACGGTGTGGATAAACGGGGTGCAGCATTTCGAAGTTGTGTGCGAACGGCCATGGTGGCGTAGGTTTCGGGAATGCGCAGGGAGGACAGAGGGCAACGCGGGCTATAAGAGGGACGCCGAGCGTCGCGACGCCACAGAGGCTTCTGCTGTCTCCGCTCGCAGATTCAACTCTCATCTGCAGCCCGATTTATCGACGGATAACCGTTTACCTCGCCCCGCGAACAGATCGTCGATTAAGCCAGCAGCCTTGAATCGACAAGGAGAAAACAGGATGTTCGCCGATTATTCACCCAGGATTCCGCTCCGTCTCATCCTTGTTACGATCTTCGGCGTTTTCGTCTCTTTGGCATCCGCATCCAACTCTGATCTCGGCCCTCGACTCGAGCAACAGGTAAGACTTTTTTCTTCTCTCTAGTAAAATCGTCGAAAGGATCCTCTTATTCTCGTGCGGATCCTTGCCGTGCTTTTCTGAGTCTTTCAACGAAACCGATTTCAGTGCAGTTTTTCAATTTTTTGGTGAAATTTTTCGCCAGAGTTTTAAGAACCGATTTATCGTACAGTCCTATCTATCTTATGTCTATTCATTCAACCGACTGAACGAAGGTAAAAATACTTGATGAAAATTGGGACTTTACGCGTAGCCAGAGTTTTTGTATAAATCAGGTGCGGTTTGTTCGCAAAAATTTATCGCAAGCTTTGCGTGGCTTTTAGCGTGTGTATCGCATAAAAGGATGCATGTAGCGCAGCGTGACGTTTTTTACACTGGAGCGGAGATATTTTTTCCGCGAAGACTGACGCGACGGCTCGAAGTCAGGATACCGGGATTGAAAAACCATTATCAAGAAATCTGCAAGCCGAACGGTGAATGAAATATGTTTGGTATTTCGTCGGCGTTATTTTCGATTCGCGTTACATATTTTCAGGTGACGAAATTTCATCCGCGGTTGGTGATTCGGCATCTGGAAAAGCTGAATAAATTGTACTGCTTTTCTGTTTTGCAAAATCCATCCCCCCGAAACAAATAACTTGAAGACCCGTCTTTGCAGTTTCTTTGAAAAAGGAGATGCCGTTTGAGAAGTCGCGACGATACTCAAATCAGCTTCCGCTTATGGATGCACGCAAATTTCATCTTCACGAGTCGCAACGTATATTGTAAATTGATATTTCGACACCTGGAGAGATCTAAAGAGAATTGGTAACGACTCGCGTTAGCCCGTTTGACTAAAATTTTCCCAACTTTGTCGATAGTTTGTATGTCTTGATAGGAATTTCGGTTGCCGGTGTAATTTGATGAACGTTGATGTAATCTCGATCGTATAATCATGATCGTTTACCGTAGACTTGCTAAAAAGTATCCCACCGCGGATGAATTTTCGAATAATAAAGCGAATTTTTCGTCTCGCTAAACGAAGAGCTCGGTTCGCGATCTCTTGGTGAAAGTAACGTACATCGTCTGTCCGCTTACGAGTTTAAATATTCGTACGCATCTTGGGCTTCTGGCATCGTATGCGGGGTGAAAAGGATCCCAAATGGAATACCTTAGGGCATAACTCGTCTTTACAGTGAATTACCCTCCGCCAAAAAGGTTGTATAACCGAATTTTTGCGAGGCTGCGAAATTTGATATTGAATTAAGTACACGCAGAATAAGACGTAGCTGTGCATGGCAGAGCTTTTAAAACGTGTGACGTTGAAGGGGGTGCCCTTGTAGATTTCGACATTAACGCAGATATATGTCTGTATTTCACCATTCTGTACATAATTCTGTAGAAAAATACTCGAACGCATTTGAATTTGACTAAGCATTAATTTGCGAATTTACTATTGCGATTTCGTAAAATCCGTGCCATTTCTTTATTTCTGCGTCGAATGAAAATGTATCGGAGTGTTTGTGTTCAGATTTGTGTACAGAACGGGGCTGTCAAGCCCTTTTTCGTGCATTTATCGAGATACGTGGACTTCGACATTCGGAGATGTACAAGTCAACGTCGAAATCATCCAGGGTGTTCCCTTGAAAAGGCTTTCAAAGTACCAAAGAGACGAATAGCCAGTGAATGAAATTTATCGACGCGCGTGGGATTTTCCTTTAATAAATTAAAGCAAGTAAAGAAAAATCAGACAAAGCAAAAGTTTCATCTCGCGTTCGGGGGGAAAACGGATATTGATTCGAATCGGTATAGCTGCAGAGAGAACAGCGGTGGGCTTGTCATCCTGGAGACAACGTCGCCTGGCGGTACAACAATTTACGTCTGCGGTCCAGGAGGGATTACACAGAAACGCGGCCGCTTCGGCCAGGTATAAACTTCGCACCCCGAACTGAGCGGATAATTAATTTAATCATCATTGACATCGTCATTGTTGTTGTTATTCACCCGCAAACTATTTTTCGGACCCGGGAGAAACGGACTCGGGTCAGAAACGGAGTGCGAGGGAGAAATGTGGGCGAAAATTTATGTTTTATCGAGCTTTATCTGCCTAAACGCGTGAATAAATACTTGCAGGATTACTTAACGAACGGGACTGCGACCTGATCAATTGAGGACAACGTGCAGACGGACTTGTCGGTAGTAATTGGTTCGATGCGAGACATCCGTAGTTCGGCCTCGATTATTGTTTTTCTTTTAATAAATTTCTCACTTTAAGAATGTTGATTAGGGTTGAAATTGAGCTGTATGGAAAATAATCGCTGAATCGTAGGGTTAAAAATTTGAGATATTTGGAGAAGTATTTTTTTTTTCACACAATATTTTCCCGGTTATTTCCTTATAATTAACCTTTTGGGAAAAAAATTTCAAGCGACTTTACACGATTTGTCGATGGTTTGAAAAGGGTGCTTCAAAGAGCGGGGATCATTGTTCAGGATTCTTTTTTCTTTTTCAAACCAGGGACTGGTTCGACTTTTTTTTACAACAATGAAAGTGGAAGCTTGCCGTACTTGTAGAGTCGACAGAATTGAAATAAGGGTGTAAGAAAACTGTTGTTACAAAAGCGTCAAGCGTGTAATCCAGAATTCACGGTCGAAAACAAATATTAAAATATATTAAAATCTTTCATCATTGTAACTGTTGAAAATTTTTACCCTATAAATTGTTTTCTTTATACGCTGAAGAAGCCCTGTCTTACGCCTGACGCACAGCTACTGAGTTACAAAAATCATTTCAACTCCGAATGAAGTAATTTTGATGAAAAATATTCACAGTCTTCTTAATCGAATTATTATTGACATTACCAGAAATCCAAGCTATAGTATAATTCGAGTTACATTTCGTCAAATTAACGCCAAATATAATTGACGATAAAATTGAATCGACGAACTGCCAGGGCAAATTGTATCGTCAAAGTCACATTAATCCGTAGGGATTGCACAATTGCCAAGGGGAAAACGAAATCCCGCAAGTAATCGCATTGGTACAGCTTCGCAGTCAGAAAAATTGTTTTCATTTTATGAAAAAAATTAAAATTGGGACAAAAGCTGCTTTCAAATACCCGCAGCTGTCCTTTCATATTTCCCGAAATGAAAACCTCCGTGGAATGATAATTCGAACGTGGGTGTAACACCCGCAATCGCCTCGTTCATGTGGGCCGATTTAACGATTTAACGGCTACACGCCGTCACCGAAGTTCATCGATAGATCGTATAAACTTCACGGATATCCGCAGAGTCGTTTCAGAGCTTAATGACTTTACAACTCGGGCTAATTCTCCGATAATTCTTCTACCCTTCGTGATTATTTCTCTTTTCAGCTGCCTTTGGTGCCGGACGTGCAGAAGGAGGTCGGCTTCGATCCTCATTTTCTCGAGGAACGTGGACTGCGAGAGTCTCGTGAAACCGTACATTTCATCTCAGGTAATTTATGGTCCATGTACATCTCCGGGGCTCTAACTCCGAGTGTGATCGATCACTCTTCGGCGTAAGCAATAGACTTTCGATCGCTGAAAACGCCCGACCTCGACCATGACTCAAGACAGGCTTCGAGTCTCGCTTCGAGTTGGCGAATTCTAATTGATTTGTGGCCCATTCCTCACTCGCCGCCGAGTGAAATGCCCAATTCTCCGCATTTATCATCATTCGGTTAAATATCCGTCTAACTTTTGCACTCGCCGATGAACCGATTCAGCGCTCAGTCTCACCGAGTTTTGCCGATTTGCAAAGAAGGCTGAACAAACTTTTCCATTCTCACCACGAAAGTCGGATATTTGGCGGACAATCAATCGCTTCGAATTAACTTCTGGGAAATGGGTGGAATTTTTTTTTAACTCTTCAGCAATGCGGAATTCCCCCGTCGGAAAAAATGATCGTCTCATCGTTTGACTTTTTCGCAGATTGCATGCACGTCGCCTCGGAACCGGGTCACTACGTCTACAAATCACCATCGAACGACCAAACAGCCTGCGGCGTCTACTTTTTAACCGATCCGGACCGTCTAGTCGAGCTCCATTTCACTTCCTTCGACGTACCTTGCGACCGAGGTGGTCTCGTCTCGGTGAGTATCTCACAACTTGAACGGTGTACGGTAAATTGATTTCCTCCGGATGCAATTACATCTTCAGGAGCTGTAAGCGCGTTATCGCTGAATAGTTTCGCTCTGAGAGTTGCCCCTTATCGTGCCAACTTGCAGCGAGTTACGAGTTCCCGATCGTTATCAAACCTTCGTTGCCTCTCGCAAAAAGCTTCGTTGAGAGTCAAGAGTTGATTTTCTTTTTTCAATCATCAATCGCAGTTCGTCGACGGATGGGAACTGAACGGTGAAGTATTTCCGAGCGCAGCCGATCATCCGCTCTCGCTGGACGAGAGATTGTCGGAATTCTGCGAAAGACGGGTGAGAAAGGTATTTTTGAGCAGCCAAAATGCGGCCTTGATTCAGTACAAGATTCCGCAGAAAGGACGAGGATTCAGCGTGATGGTGCGTTTTCCAAAAAATCCCAATCGTAAGTACGAATAAATATCAATCAGCATATACACAATACACCTTTTATCCGACTTTCAACGTCCCTGAATTAAAACGTTTCCCTTCTATTTTTCATCTCCGATCTCGAAACTTTGTGCGTTCGTTGTTTATACAGCGGTGCGATTCACCGTGAGAAAAAATAGTCCATGTTTACACTTTCAGAAATATACTACCAAAAATTTGATCAAATACATGAATAACAAGGCTTATGAAGCCCGATGCTTTCGCGATTTCATCTCTTGGCACAGAGAACAAACAATTGGAAACGAAATTTTTTACGCGTATATATCGTAGGTAGCATAGATTGCGATTGATTTACGGTAGAAAAATAACGGTAGAACAATCATTCTCGTGCAGCTTTAATATTTGATCAAGTCACGCGTGTCTACCGAATTCGAATGTTATTCTTACGAGGAAGGTATCGCTTCGATTTGATTTCTTTTGTAATATGTTATAGCAGACTAAAAACTGAGCGACCCATATTTGTTTTCTATCTGCCATTAAACGCTTCAAGGGGTTAAAAACACCCTTCAAAGTAAGACGTGTCAAGGGGTGATTTGGCGGTTCAAATTTTTTTAACTCAGAAAATAACTTTTTCACTTCTCGTTATCGGAAAGCTTTTCTAGTTGGACTGGTTAAAAAAATATCACGTTCTTGTGGGTGAAACTGCCAAATCGTCCCTTGACACGCCCCACTTTGGATGGTGCCTTGACCACCCTCAAAGTGATAAAAAAAAAAAAAAAATACGTAACAAAATGGGAGAGATCGATCAGGGATACGTTCCTTGTTAGCATCGCGCAATTAACACCCCTGCACCTCGCGGCAATATAAACGTTAAGGCGGCAAGCGTTATATCCAAGATAGGTGTATACATTGTCGTTCGGACGCTATTCCGCCGGTCCCTCGTCGGTCAGAAACAATATTATCCAGACAAAAAGCTCCAGGCTCCGCCGTCACGTGTGTTCGAAATTTCAGCACAGTCCAATGGATTAGCAATCTTCCTCCGTTAATTGAATTCCTTTTGTCGCCGGACAATACGGGCCCGAATCATCAGTCGGAGCGAAGTGTGTTTAAGAACGACGTGGACACGTGTATCTTGCCTCGAGAGGGAAGCTTGATGTAGGAAATTGTAACTTAACCCGGGGCGTTTTGTCGAGAGGGTGAAAAGCCTGCGCGAGAACGCGACGGAATCTCTCGCAGATTGGCTTTGAGAGTTGTGGGAACGACAGTTTCTCGGCGTCGGTTCAATTTTATCGCGAGACGACTTCTCGGCATTGGCTCTTTTCAACTTCCCGACGTTTTCCAGCCTGCAACATCCTCGTCGACAGCTTGTCGGACTTGTTCACCCTTCGGAATTACGGACGCCGAGTGAACTGCACCCTCAGCGCGATGTACCCGGCAGTGGTGCGGGTGATTGCTCTCGGCGTTGGAATCGGAAGTCCTCGAGGTGCGAATCGCGAAATGGAAACGGGAACCGTGCACCAGGTAAGCCTCGCAGCCATGCGCGAATAAACTCGGTTGCGCAACTTCCGGAACCGGTCGAATCAACGAAAGGTGAATCTTAACTTCGCGGATGATCTCGCGATACGTGGGATGATTTATCATTCGACTTAACGGCTGGTGTAAAATCGGCCGCCGCTCTTTGTTCTTGAAAACCAAACCGCGAGACCAGCGATAAGGCGATCGAGTGTCGTCGAAGCTCGCTCGCGACTTTGGCTATCTCGATTACTCTTATCAATTAATGAGCTGTCAAATAACCATCACGGCGAAATCGTTGTACGCGATGCCTCCTACACCGTTCGTTATCTATGCACAGCTGACTGATGGAATTTACTGATTTTGCGATAACGATTAGAGCTTACGCACGTGGATGGCAAAGAGATTTTATTATCTAAAACAACAACTTTATTCGGGACACGAGTATCAAATTACATCGTGTGCGACATGTGATTATACTTTGAAAAGTCGCGATGGAAATATGTGTACGTAGTAGGGTGGTCCTTGATTCCGGATAATTCAAAAACAATTCCTTCACTTTTTCATATTTTTATTATATCTCAACTCGTAACCCGTGCCCCTAAAAGGGTGGATTCCGTTCAACCCTTCCAGGGGTGCGTCGAATCTACCCGACGATTTCAAATGAAATTTTCTACAGGAGGATTTCGTGGGTCGCTGATTACGAATCTGAACTCGAAATTTGAAAATTGCAAATGGCGGATCGAATATGGTTGAGCGAAATTCAAAAAGTCATTTGGTTTCGATAAAACTCGGTACTCGCGGGTTTTCGAGGTCGCTGATTACGAATCTGAAGTTGAAGTGACAAAATTCAAAATCGTGGATCCAATATGGCAATATCAAGCGAGCCGGTCGCGATTCGAAAATGACCTTTTTAAGGACCACCCTAACGTGTACCTATCCGTATAGTATGATACCGTACGAGCTTCTATTGCAATTTACGACGAGGTGTGAAAATCCGATTTGCAGTGCGACAAGCGGGGTCTGCAGGATCATGTACAGATCGGAGGAAGCGACGGACTGGATTCGACGAATCTGCTTCTCCTCGACTCGATTTGCGGGGTGAATTCGAAGCCAGGTACATTACGCCACGTTGAATTTTCGAAAGTTGACGACGCGATACGACGTTGAGTGAATGTAAACGATCATTTTCGCGGCACGAGTAACGAGCTTGTTGAAAATTTCAGAGGGCATCGAGAACGTGATGGGATGCGGGGTGACTTCGGTGAGGCTCGTTTCAAGCGGGCTTTTCGACAATTCGGTGACCGTCGCCGTGCGTCCTGCTACCGAAAACGACATAATCGACGCGAATCTGATATGCGGCGTTTGAAACTTCGACGTAAAGGGGGTTCCAGCCCCCTCGAATCCTCCGGACTCCCAGACTAGGTACGGTCCTTTTGTATTTTATTGAATTTTACCTTCACTCCTGAGGGTTCTTACCTGCATCGGTTATCAATCGACGCCTGCTTTCAAGGGATTCTTTTGCAAAGGAGTCTTTGTACGACTTTGAAAAGAATTTGCCGAGCGGGAGAGGCGAGAGAGAGAGAGAGAATGTAAAATAAACCTACCGGTACACAGTCGTGATTAGTATTGCGAATTAGTTTGTACACTTGAATATTTGATTTGTAAGGTCAGTTTAGAAAAGAATGGCAGATAAGAGGCTCGAATCACGTTAGTATTTAATTATGTTTTCAGATTTCTAACGTACATCAACATTCCATATGTTTCGAAGAATTTTCGAGTTAATTAGTTAAGACGAATGCTATGGGGAACAGTCTAACGAATTTCTTTAAAACACAAACTTACGGAACCATACATTATATATTTGAAGATCATTCGCCGCTGAGAGTATAATAACGATGATGATAATAATAGTAAGAGGACCAAGTTCTCCGCCGATAAAAAATTATCTCTTGACTTATTTGTTACTGAAAACTATAAATATATAAGTGTAACGACGTGCGTTGTATATTTCGTTATGTTTAAATATTTCTAGACACATGATAATACCTATTATACACACTATATAGTACATATGCTGTGCAATGTTAATTTCAATAAATTTATCTTAGCGTACATGTACATACATACATAAATAATATTGCGTGTTGGGCGTATTTCGAAGAATATTATACTTAAAAATATTTATAATATATATATAAATTGATATCGTAGGAGGTATGAAAATTTCCACCAACGATAAGACATGTCGTCCCGCAACGCAATTACAGTTCCATAAAATGCGGAAGGAAAATTTGTCAGGTATGTATAATCCTATGAAAATTTCTATCCCGTAACTATAATTAAAAAGAATATGTTGTATCGTATTTTGACTTGTGTTACATATCGGTGTACAAGTTAAGCTCAGCTTCGTATCGCTGCCAGATTTACCAACAACCGCGCTATTGCCGACGGCCGTTCAAGCGCGAAAATCGATGGGCTTTGCTCGGCGGTGGTAAAGACAGAAGGTGCGAATTTTCTGCGACATCGGGAGCTTTACCGGCCCGCCGAAAGCTCCGTTTTTCGCATCCCAGAGCATTGATGCCATCTGCAGGAAAACCTTGGGTTACGACCTTGAACTTTTGTGGCCTTAACCCTGCACGAGAGTAATAAAATATAAACGCGGCAGCCGAACCGAGAAATTTGTAGTTTCCTTTGTGCTTTCGGTATTACACGTTGTACCTACGGACCTACGGTATTATGAATTTATTTCTTTAGCTTGTTACAATGTAAAGTTTCGCTGTCAGCGAAGAAGGACCTGCGAGGAATCAGGTTGTCTAATTTTTTTTTTCTTTTTGTACTGGAAATATTTTCCACTTTTTTTCGAGCATACTCGATAGTCGATTAGATATCGAGAAAATCGAAAGTTCAGCGTTTATTTTTTAACGTCAAACAAATGGCGGAACGAGACTTGAAAGATGTGACTGCAAGCTTGATCAAGTTGAGTTTACTCACAGCAGTATTTAACAATTACGTAATATTGATATTTTTTAATATCCAAAAAGTTGTACTGTTTGCTCAACGTAGATAAAATTGTAACATATTTCGTTCGTAAGTGGATTGTCCAGAAATTTCTTGAGCGGAATTTTTCTTCTCAGTTCTTCGGTCATGGTTAGAAGAACTTTGTTTTCGAAATGATTGAGCGTTGTAATTAATGATGTTCTTAAGCTTTCCTCAAAGACAAAAAAATGTCAACGCTACGTGAAACCTAATTTACGGTTATCCGTCGAAAATTAGTATCATTCGGTTTGACGAAACGATAAAACCGCTTCATCGAAATTTGACAAACAATATTATAACATGATTTTGACGCATTCTGAAACTAAAAAAACAACGCGAGTTTTTTTTAACATTGTCAGTAATTTACCTTTCGTAATCAAAACTATCGGTCTTCAATTTCTCTTTAAAATTTCTTCACAAAGTCCAGCCGATTATATTTCAGTTTCGATTAACACGAACCACGACTTTGTCATTTTCCAGTTCTCTCGTGAAATCGCTCGGCGGAAATCGATTCATCGACTAGATTTAATAGTGACATTGAAATGAGAAAATCAAGGTCGACTTAGGTTAAGCTTAGAAGCGTCGTCGTCAGGCCGAGCGAGTGGTTCGAGTCGGTTAATTGAGTCGGAGCTTGCGGTGCGTATAAGCAAGCTGGAGCTTTTGAGATGTCCGGGACACGTAAACAGGCGGCGAGCCGACGCCGCGGCCTTTTTGTCACCCGGCGTGAAATCTCGGGGGTAAATCTGCAATTGCGATTCTCGGGGGTCCTCCTCGTCCCCGGCGTCTTCGCGGCTTCCTTGTCGGTAGTCGGAGTTGAGTCAATTAAACGGCCCCCCGCAGAGTTTGGCGATGTTTTAGTTCCCACTATCTTAATTAGGTTTCGCAACTCGGGCCGGGAAGTTTCGCAGTGCTAGATTCCCATCAAGCCGACTCCCTTCCCCGAGTTCGGTATGGCCGCTGCATTATTGACGTCCTCTTAGCGCCGGCCGGCAGAAGTCGCGAATATTTTTCAGCGAAATCCGACGAGCCGAGGAAATATCCGCGAATCGAGGGGCGGCGGAATGACATGTCAGTGGGAATTTTGGGACGTCACGTGCCGCTCGGTTCTTCCGACCCGCGACTTTTCTTCGTCTCTCTTTTCTTTCCCTTCTCGAGCCGGCGAGCTTTTCGCATGAATACTAAAGCGTATATGAATTCTTTGCGACAGCTGCTCGGTCAATAAAGATTCAGGGCTGATCCTCCGCGCCCAGCATTTGTTACACACCCTGCAGGCTATCCTCGTCTCCTTCCAAGCGGACGGATGGAGTGAGTACCTGTTGAGGTTGAAAACGGAGCGTTCATCTTCATCTAGATAAACCTACTGTCCATCGGTGGCCTCTTTTTTTATTGTAAAATAACGATGAAGCTTATCGCTTGCCGTTCAATCGTACAGAATAGCACAAAAGTGTTTCGTTTTGCAAAATACTAAATAACATTTCGTTATTTTTACATAATTCTTTTCGTTATCCCTAGTAGAAACACGAAAAGGAGAGAGAAACAAAAAAAAAATGGTTTGTCTCATTCAATAAAAATAAGATTTTTTTTATTTTACATCCATTCTGATAATTTGTATTTATAAATAGCCTTTTTTTATCGCATACGCTACGCGGATAAGATAAACCGCTTACTGACGTTATTTTGCGAAAATAATTAATTCGATAAAAAAGCCTTGTTTCGAATGACACTAATTGCTTTGCATTATTTAGTAAAAAGGAGTTTTTGAGTGAAACAATCATTTTTGCAAACCACAATTCTTTCCTCTCAATCTAATGAGAATCTTACGTATTTCTCGTTATATTTTTGATAACATTTTTAGACAAAAATAAGGATAATCCTTATTACTTTACTGGAAAAATTATTTCATATTAAACTATCTTTCATCTTACGCAGGTGAATATGTACATAAACAATCTCACCTTGATCTAATTAATGATAAATAATACTCGTTATCTCGTACAACACCGTTTTCCAATTCTTACGCAAACGAATTAAACGATACGTGAATCCATCGCCGCTGCTTTTCAGACAGCTACAGCCATCGGTGCCATCAGCGGCTTAACTTTGCAAATCTTCCCATTTTTGCCTCTTCATTTTTTCCTTGCTTGCAGCGGGGTCTATGTTAAAAAATTTATGCAACGGGGGCTTAAAATTGCGTATTATTTCGAGGCTGAAATACTCCCTGCAGAAATTCAGATACGTAAGCTCTCTGCGTTACTCTGGTTAGCCAGAAACACATGCACACATAAATTTTGGAACACGTTTCTGCAGTATAACCGCTAACCGCGCGCGGCTCGCGAATCTCGCTAGGTGTACATGTACATCCGTAAATACGTATATATTTATACACACACGTATATCTGTATCGTTATTTGTGGAATCCATACATTGCGGTAAGGAAGATACGTTCACTTCACTATTCTTTTTGCCCAAGCGCTTTCTCTGCAGTTTCTTTTCGCAAATTTCGCAAATTTCGCAAAAATTACGGCGCGGCGAGTCGCGAGGAAAGTCGTTCTCCGGTTTTTTGGCGATAACAACGTGGTTAAAAAAAAGAAGATTTTCTCCCAAGCTCCGGATCTCTTGATTTTCGACGAATCGCTCAGTGCCAAGGTTGTTTTGAATTATGGATGACGGGGCGGGAGGGATAACAGACAGCAGATAGACCGGCGATCTCTGTGTTACGGACGAAAATGTTATTACCTGAGGGTTTCGGTCCTGTAAGAGAACACCAGAGATACCTGCTGTCTTTTATTCGAATCCGCCACGTTTTTCGCCCACCCCGTCCCGGCGCCCAGTCTCCGTATTGATTGTAGGCCGACGTTATTGCCATTTCAGTCACAGCCGAGTCCTTACAACGGCGGTATTCCGGCATTCCACCGATCGCTCCGGTCATCAATAATCATTTAGAGAGAAAAAAAAAAAATAAATAAATAAATCATCCGTACAGAAAGAGAATTGAAACGAATAATATCGCACAGCGTGTTTCTCGCTAACGGATCGTCGTCGTGGCTCTTATTCCCTCGAAATTACTCGGAGTGGAGTATTTTCTTTTAGCTTAGTTTGGCAAATTCGAAAAGCTTTTCTCGTCTTTCCGTAGCTTCGAGGCGATTCTCGTCCCTCCGTCTATACGTGTCTAAAACCCCGCACGTCGAGTGTCTCGGAGCACTCGAGTCGACGTATATACCGTACCACGGTTACTTACCGCACCTACGAGACGCTCTTTACACGTAGAAGTATTTCTGCTTGCACCCTCCGGCCCGTGTCTGACTTATCAAGCGCCGTTCACACCGGGAAAAATCACCGATTTCGTTCGAATCGTCTCGATCTGTGTCGGAGTTAAGCTCAATCGTATAATCCGGATGGAAAAATTTCCCTCGCGGTTGGTGTGCGGAGGCGTTGTACCGCGTCGTGCGGTATTTATGCCCCTCCGACATCGTAATAAATCGTCGCGGGTGTTGAGTAAAAGAGTAAAAAAAAAAGAAAAAAGGAGAGAGGGAGAGAAAAAAAAAAAGAAAAAAAAGAAAAATAAAGAGTAAAATTATGATGTGAATAATGATCGCTTTATGCGAATACACGCGGCCAGAGAGGCGGGCAAAGATCCCGGCTTTCCTTGGTTCGAGGAGCTTTTGATCGATGTTACGTTGTGACGGAGGTGCCTGAGAGGAGGAAGAATCCCGTAGTTGAATTCGGAGGAACAGGAAGAAAGCGAAAAAGAAGAAGAAGCGTAATAACGCGGACGATATTCCTGCGCACAAAAGAGAAGCGGGAGTGAAATCCATCGATCGACCGATCGATAGGGAAAAGGTCGACTTTGGATAACTCGCCGTGTGAATGCGGCCTTAGAATTTACACATTTCTTATTCTACAAATTCCGCTCGCCGCGAGGCGAGGGAAACGGAAATGCTTGAAGAGAGAGCCTTTAGCGCAACGGGAAGAGCATTGCGAAAATTCTGAGGTAGGTGTATAACACCGGCGCAAAGCTCAAAGGATATCTCGTCCCGTTATAAGGCCCAGCTGCTGCGGAGAAACGGAGATACCGTGCTGAAAGCAAAACCCGTATTTCCGACCAGCTCTTTATTTTCTTCATCGTCGCAGATCCGCTGCAAGCGTGCGGAAAATTTGTAACGCTTCGATTTTCATCCCCGTTGCGGTTTCGACGATCATCCCCTCACGCCTTTTTTTTTTTTCTTTCTTTCTTGTAAAGTTGGCGGTGTAATTTCGATTTACCGAAAAGTCGCACTGCAAAACGTAAATAAAATTATTCGCGACAATCGAATTTAGTCGAATTTAATCGACTCGGCAGTAATCAATTATATTATCGTCCAAATGAAGAGTTTACCCGATTCTAATGAATATTTGCGTATGAATTCCATGCGGTAATATTATTTTTTTACCAAGTTTCATGGTGAACTGAAATACTTTTTTGAGACTTCGAGAAATGTACTCTCGTCGTTCTTTGGGACGATCAATAATTTTGGCGGGGAGTGGAAAACATAGGGAGGTAATGTGAAAATTGAAAAATACGAGGGTCCACAATGGAAACGGAAAGTCTGTTTCACAGAATTTTAAAATATAGAAAGGGCAAAATGCAGAGAAGCGAAGTAGAGAAAACTAACGCTATTGCTAAGAACAATAATTAAGCTAATTTCTACACTCTGTCCATTGTAAATTCTGATTTTTTCTATACCCCAACTTTCCACATTTCGAAATTTCCTGAAACATGTTTTCGGGTATTCGAAAGTTCAATATTGTAAGCAATATTTTCACCTCCACCCCGCTGATTTGAATCATATGAGGCATCGAGTTCACCGAACTTCACATTGTTGGATAAATTTAATTAAGCATAATGTCCCACTTTGTTTCACTCACAATCAGTGATACGCTAAAAATGGTTGCAAGAACCAAAAAATTTTATCGGACTTACTGAGAAATTATTTTCATACCGTGTATACTTGGCCAAATTTCATTCCAATTTGAATTTTCATCAAACGATTTTACCGGATCCAGGCAAAATCTGATTCGAGTAAAAAGAGCCTCGCAGCTTTGAACGAAATAAATTTCATCGGACGAGAACGAAGAGTAAATAAATTTCTTCTTCTTAGGCTGGATTGTTTTTCGACGATTTTAGCCGGAGGATCGAAAGGAGCTTTCGCCGAGCGATTTATGGGAAGTAATTTATCAGAAAATGGTGGACGAACGGAGTCTACTTCTACTCTATTTACAATTAATTAGATCGGGCGTAACGCGGCGCGTGCCGTTATTTACAACGGCATCCACTCGCCCCGGGGAAGGGTGCGAACGTCGCGTACTAAGCAGCCCTGGGACCGTGACCCGAGTGCCTCGGGGCTGTTTCGCCGTGCAAGATATCCACGGGAGGCCAAGTGCCTCGAGGAAAGTTTTACCAACATTGCCTTCTTTCCGTCAAAATACATCCGAAACTTTTATTTTTTAAACCCACCGTGACGTTTTCTCGACGGTCTTCTTCAAGAAAACATCAACTCCGACCGCATAATAGGATGTAATTCATTTTTTACTAACCAGAACGAGGGACGAAGAAACAAGCGATGGTTATTTTTCTAAAACGAATGTGCGTAAAACCGACGACTAGGAATAATTAGAATCAGCGGGTGTAGATCAAGAAAAAAGCAAGAATTTTCATTGGCCAAGATTTTCTCCGAATTTCGTTTTGCCAAAAGACCTGTTCAACAATGGATAAATCAATAATTTGGAATAAGTTTACGTAACGCAACAACGTACATCGATACTTGTGTTGGTATTATACGCCGGGGCATAAATTCGTATCGTTGCTTAAGCGAAAACCAATACCCATCTTTTCCGCTCGATGCAGATATTTTCCGCAATCGGAGTAGGCTGATACTATGTTTTGGTGGAAAGTGGAAAGTCCTGTAAGTAAAAACAGCGTCGGGTTCGGATGGAAACGGGGTGAAATTAATGTACTTCAAAATGCAGATATATGTATAAATGCGGCGGCATCGATTATCGAACATTCCCTTCGGGGCGTGGGTACGATAATACTTCTTTTCCTTCGTGTCAAGATGAACTCTTTCACGGAAATTCGTGCGCGACTCGATTAAAAGTTTCAGTCTCATCGCGATAAAATACTTCAATATAATAATTATCAGGATTTATATCTTAAACTAGGAAATTTATGCATCGCGAGTCTTGAAACCGATAATTCTCGCAAGGTTGACGTGAGAAATTGCAGAAATGTAAATAGTACGTCACGTCACAAGGGAATAGTCGACTTTTATTCCTGTGTTACATGCAGGATTTTATTTCCGACTCGACTCTGGCCATATTAATAGCAGAGTTCCCTACAGCTTGGAAGAAAATTCATATATTTGATGCGTTATTAAATTGAGAGAATGTGTCATTGAATATTGCACGCTCGTGCAATATCAACGTCTATTATTATAGATAAATCCTTGTTTAATCAAATTTCACGGAATGTAATGAATTTCGACTTTATTCATCGAAAAGTTGCGAGTAAAAACTTTTATTCACGCGCAAGTGTGATCATTTCATCAGTTTGAAAGCTAGAATATTATCGAAAGTTTCTAACTCATACGATCTCTTATTTCCCGCAAATGCGTTAAAAGGGAATAATACGTTACTTTCGTCCCACTTTTTAGGTAAAAAAAAGTTTACATTACGGTTGAGTCGAGAGTAAAATAATTGAAAAAAGAATGCGATCGAATCGCTATTGGGACATAAACGGCTCGTTCGTAGAAATTCTCGTCTGAAAGCGGCTTTCGATTTTAAAAAAACCGTCGGCGATAATGGCCGAGAAGGCTCGCGACATTTTTCGTCTGATGATGGAAACGGGAAGGCAGAAGACAAAACGGTGTGTCGGTAAATAGCCAGGTATAACACGGAAAAGCTACTTGACGGCAATTACGTCTGGCTGACTGCCAAGGGCAGATACCTTGTTGGTACACGTGGGTGTGCGAGCGGGAGGAGAATCCTCGAGTCCAACAACATTCGGATTTCATTCGGTGGGATTCATTCAGAGGTCAATGAGGTGTAGAGAGGGATTAGCCCGAGGGATTATAACGAATCATCGAGTCTCAGAGCTAATTAGTCGAGTTTTGGGGTGACTTTTATCGCTCGACGTGATGCTCGCGTCGCGATGTAATACCTCGCGCAAACCTGATGCCTGCTCCCTTTTCATCCCGTGACAGAATCCGTCCCAATTCCCGAACCTTCCCCCTCTGGGTGTCGTAACATGTACCCGGGAATCATATTTCTCGTTATGAAACGTCGTCGGATTCGAGCTGATCCGTGACAGCCTGTTGCGTGCTCTTTGCCTCTGTGAATTCCTCCGGAAAAATAATTACACTCGGTCGATGAAGCGGAGGGTTGTAAAAAAGTTGCGAAATCTGTAAATCGGCTCAAGGATTGGCGCTCTTTACGTGACTTGGCAACGCTTCGACGAAACGCGAGTGAATTTATTTCCGTATGCTTAAACGATTTTCGAGTAATCAAATCGAGTCCCGAAACTACGTTGTTTACCGATATTTCGCCGCTGCTGAGAAGAGTGCGGGTGCTTCGGGTAAACAACAAGTTGGTCACAAAGATAATTATACGGGTAGTCAGGATCCGCGCGAGAGGAGAAGCGAATCTGCCGGGTGAAATGGGAACGCAAAGGGTGGAAACAACGGTTTTGGTGACACGTTCGTTATGCAAATATCGTAATTTGAATATAGCAATTACATTTAGTCCAGTTTCGAAGATTTCCGTCACCCTACGAGCCACGATTACTCGCCTGTTTCTTACCGCGTAACAATAATCGGTTGGATTTCACACCTTGTTTCCAATCGAACAAACAGCTTCGGCACTTTTCACCCAGGTTATTATCGTTAAAATAGTCGAGCGCAATTTTATTTCACCCCTGACGTAACGTTTGCGCAAAATTAGGTTGTGCAAAGAGAATAATGCGTAGGTTGTCACTCGGATAGGTGTAATATTATACCCTGCCACTCCTCGACGAGGGACTCCGGCATGCCGGTCGATTATCAAGTGTCTGGAGACTCGGGGATGTAACCGGGGACGGGAGGAGAGGCGGGAAAATACGTGGTTTGGCAACAACATGTTCTTGGAATTAATTGCAAGTAAAACAGAAAATATCGACGGACCTTTGACCCTGGCGAAAGAAAGCTGGGATCACGGTTTTCAGGTAGAAACAGGGTGGACCTTTTCAACGTACAATTATTTTCGACGCACAATAATTTTCGGTGAAATCGTATATTGACGAGGCTATCCTGACTCTGACGTGCCGATTAAATTTGAAGGGTGTCGAAGTGATTTTTTTACAGCGAATATAACGGCTGCCTTTTACAGCCGATGTCGCACGATCGTATTTTCATCGAGATTTCAGTGTTTCCTTATCCGTGAACCTAATTTTGATTCAATTTCCTGTATTGTTAATGAAGTTCGTTACGAGAAAGTTGTACACTGAGTATTCATCGAATTATCTTATATGCGAGCTACGAAGATCCGATTGGGAAACTAAAAATAAAAAACACTGCTAATACAAACAAACGCTCAGGAATCGATGCGGTATTTCAAATCGCTTGAAAATTGTTGAATATCTGTTACATTCGTTTCAAATTTTGTCTAATCGATCTGTTCAAAATCGTCAGAATATCTTTCCTGCGTTGTCATCATTCGTCCCGATTTATGATCCGCAAAGCTTTCGGGTTGATCAACTAGTTCTATTAAATTACAACTTTCTCCAAAAAAGCTTCCCCTCCCCCTTTTTCGCCCACGTATCAATCATTGGAAAAATAATATAAAAGTTCGTTCAACCCTTGCGGCACATCCGCGCTTAAAACGAATCGTGCGAGCATCGTGCATCGCGATATACGAGCGAAAATCATGGCCCAGAATGCGTGCCCGATAGGCGTAAGAGCGAGGAGGTCGGCAGCCAGGTTAGGTGTAACAGTTTAGCAGTAAAACTTTGTTTGCCCCGAGTTAGACTCCGGCGTTATTGTCGTTAGCAGTACGCGATGTTACGGTGCCTGCCTAGTTGCTCGAACAACCTTCCACTTAACGTCCACCACCACCTCCGACCTACCCTAGGCCTTCGACTAGCAACGCTAAAGCGTTTTAGTGTCACTCGAATGTTTGCGGGGTCCGTGGTTTCCGGTCCCCAGCGACCGGACATTGAGGGTATGTGGATAAGGTAAACGCTAATTAGAGCAATAAACGCAGCACGCGAATGTCTGTCTTAAGGGAGACACTTCTTATCGAACGCCAAATCTTGGTCTTTTTTTTTTTTCTTCGTATATTTATGACCAGAATATTTTTGAATTGATAGTCTAATAGATGCTGCTTTGTTTAAGCTCCTATCAACGGTAGGGGATTCATAGAAACCGTGCTTATGCTGTAGTAATTAACAGTTAACAAAATAATGAATTCTTATCTTGAATATTGCATTTTTTCCCTATAACATAATTAGAATTTGAGCAAAAACTAAATAACGATTTTCATGGTTTTTTTTGCAGGCTAAGTAATGTATATATGGGGTATTCCACGCCAATCGAACGGTCGGTTTCCCTGACCCGTTTTAATCTGATTGCCCTTTCACACAATCAAAGTAAATATTGAAAGGATGAACTGTGAATTTGTTCAGATTTTTTCGACACGTGATTTCTTCACGACGACTCATCCAATAAATTAATTTCAACAATGTTTCGATTTTTCGCGCCTACGTAGCTTAAAACCTGGACGACATATGAAAAAAGTTCGTTTCTAAAAATTGTTGGTTCTCTTCTGAACTCTTCGAGAGTATTTTTTCGGATTTTTCATACCCCGTTTCAGTGTAGTTTTGATACAAAAGCCGCGTAAATTACTCCTAACTGAAAAGTGCCCGGATCGAATGGGATACAACTTATGCACAGCGTGCCTTGTTCGATTCGAAAGGTTGGCTCAAAATTTCACATGGGCGGTGCAACAGTTTGGAAGATATATCAACAAATATTTACTCCGTAGCGAGAATTCGGTTCAAACTTGGCGGCGCGGCAAGCAATTTTGTTACCCTGCGCGTGGCGCTGCTGCGCACTCGAACGCGATCTTCAATTGTTGCGCGTCTTGTTTATAATCTCGATTGTCGACTTTTTCTCGAGGAGCATACTTCGGTCTATCATTTATCACGATTCCTGACACGATGTGTGAGTTCCGTACCGCCGAGCAACATTATTCAAGCGTATTCGTCCAAGGTAAGAATTCAACGCTGCGTTTCGTATCGTAACGCCGACTTGAGTAAAACTTTCAGCGTCCATACCGCCGTATTACGGTACGTGTGGATGAGAAATTTCACACTTCCGTGTAAACTGTTACTTGTAACTTTTGAACCACTTTTCCGCCCACTACGAAACTTGTAGACAATTTTTCGTATTGATAAAGACATGCTGTGTAAAAATTTCAGCCAATTTTATATGTCAAGGGAGGGGAAGGGAGATCGAATTTGGTGTATCTACACTCCAGCACGATGTAGGATTATCTGAAACAGTTTGCGCAAAGAAATTAGACTCCGGCGTTTCACTTGATGAATCAATAATATTGGAAAAATAATGATAATTGCTCAAAGGGGAAGCCTTCGAACAAAAAAGTTGATTATTTCTGAAAGAACTTGATACTTTGACCCAGCCAAAAACATGTTTATTTTCATAATTTTTAGCCTCTCTCAGATTCATTGATTGAACACGAGTATAATAAAAACGTGTGTCAAATATGAGCTTGATCGGTCAAATAGTTTTCGAGTAATCCTGTACACCGATTCTCAACTCGTTGGAAAAAAAGCACCGTATAATTGTCCTTCAGCTTTCTCGTAATATTCATTTTGCCCATTCAAACTATAAGCTTAGGTAATAAAATAAAAAAATTATCTGTAATTTGGACGGTATCGAAAAATTAACGATTCGTGTCTGCTGGCCGAACATCAGAAACTAGATTCTACACGATCTATTCGGTGACAGTACGTAGGTCAGCACGTAGATCCGGTTTTCAGATAAGCCAATTGATTGTCGTAAGGTTGAAGGTACGCCGTTGTTCCAATTTCACTCCACTAGGCATTTCTTCTCTTCAGAATATATGCTATTTTCGCCCGAGTGTGAAGATCTGAATACACGAATCTCGACGTAGAAAATATGGTCCATGTACCAGACTTTGAGAAAAATTGAGTAAAAAATAATATCGTTATTTTATGAATAACCTACTCGGCCAAAAATGAAAAGCAAGAGAATTCCTGCACTCAGGCAGAAATGGATTCTCTTTCTTAGGGAAGAGTGGCTTCTAACGTGAAACTCGACCAACGGTGTACCTTCAACCTCACGACTATCAAATGGTTTTACTGATAAATGAAACTACGTGCCTATCTACGCACCGCGTACGAATTATTGACGTGAAATGTGGATTTTGATCTTCGAACGATAAAAATGAAGCCTAAGTTTTTGAAAATTACCTACAGTAAAATTAACCGCAAGTATTTTCTCCGTTGAAGCGCGGGTTATTTTTCACTCCTTCGGACGAAGTGAGACACGTTCGGTGCAATATGTATCAAAAATCTTCCCAGGTATACTTGCCGCTGATAGAAAGCACCCTCAGGAGAAGCCGGGTCCAGTTGCCCGGGATTTAGGGTGAAATAGATGGGAGAGAAAGAAACTTTTCTGTTTCCAAGCTATTCTCCAACACCCGCGGAGGTCAAAGTTCGAGCCCGGTTCTTCCTCTCTAAATTATCGCAGATTAAAGATTTTAACGCAAAATGGTGAAAGAAAGTCTGTCGCGCCGCTTATTTATTTATACTCGCTGCCTTCGCTCTCTCTCTCTCTCTTTCTCTCTCTCCCTCAGTTTCCGTTTCTTTCTTTCCTCGCCCACTGTATACATACATTCACCCCTTGCTACCCTTAAGACGAACGGCTCTACGGGACCGGGGGATTTCTGCGGGCAAGCGGCAGCCCTTGGCGACGAACAAATCGGTTTATAGTGTTGGGGTTTCGTCCCACCAGAGTTAGCGGCTCGGCCAGGGTCGGTTTGCTGTTAAACTTAGCATTCGAGTAGGTACTCCTCCAAGTCTTTACCCGCTCGCCAATCGCGGTCATTGCGAATCAATCGCTCCATTTATCCCTAAATCCTCTAATTCCGGATTCGTGCCTGGTTTCAATTTCAAGGTTCAATTTCAAGCTCCACACACACGCACGGCTAAAATTCAACTCTGCCTCCGCACGACTCTCTCTTTCTCTCTCTCTCTCTCTCTCTCTCTATTTCTCTCCCTTCCGCGACCCGTATGCAACAACCCCTGCGAAAGCGTTGCCGGAGCCTTTCCGTGCCTCTTCACTTAGGCAAACTCAATTTCAAGGATGAAATTTAATTAAGAGGCTACGTGTGGCCGGACAACGCGACCTGTGCGAGGGTTCAACGCGGCCGAGTGTACGCTCGATCCTTTGATGGGTTATCCTGCGGAATATGGAACGAGAAAGAGGAAACGCATCCGCGACATTTTAAGAAAACCGTGCGCCGTTACGTCAGTGGAATTGGCAATGGGATGGCTAATTACTTTTCGATGTTTCTATCGTTAGATTTCGAAACTCGAGAATTCTTTAGACGCGGTGGAGAAAATTTTATCGTTACTTCGCGAATCGATAAAGTATAATGCAAATTGGTCGTTATTATATTCGCCCAGAGAAGTTTGACAGAGGAAACCGTCGCGTCAGCGAGGAAAACGGATGGTAAGTGGTCCCCGATTTGTAAGGACGTAGTCCTTTTGTAAAAGCGGGAGCTAGTAAAACGGGAAGGAACGGCGAAAGTTGGCAAATGACGGATTAAAACTTTTTCGAGAGTTGCAGAAGCTCAGCGGTGCAAGTGGGTGTATTATAGTTCCGAACTGTCTTCTCGGCTAATAATATACCCGGGCATCAACCCGCACGCCGGCGGAGACGCAAGTACGAGGACCGCAAGGCGGAAATAAAATGACGGGGCTTAGAGAGAGAGAGAGAGAGAGAGAGAGAGAGAGCAGCGAAGTGCGCAATCAATTCTTGATCAGTCGTCCAAGCTCGAAGGCTAGCTGAATGGCCTGTCACTTTGCGGAAACCCAGCTGATCAATAATTAATGTACACTCGAGGCTGAGAGACTGGTCGGCGTTGATCTCGGGACCAAGATGAATGGGCTTATCGAGTTTGGGATTTGTTTGCCTCTCGGCTGTTTCGCCTCTCAGTTATTCACACCGGGTTTCGCGGGTCTCTCGGCCCCTGATCGGCCCACTTATTAGAGGGGCTGGGTTGAAATTCGGAATTTCAAAAGTTCCGAAAGCGCTGAAATCCGAATTTTTTTATGGTCAAACTTAAAGTGGAGAAATCAAACTCTGACGAAACATCGAAGTTGCTAATTGTCCGAAATCCGACGCTTAAAGTTCCGAAAGGGCGAAAATGAGAAAATTCGAAGATCTGCAGCATCGAAATTCCGAACTTTGCTCTATCGTAACTTGAATTTTGGAACTTTGAGCAGTCGGGTTTCCGGCCATTGGAAACTTTGTTGTTTCGTAAGGGTTTGATTTCTTTACTTCAGGTTTCGCCACTAAGTAATTCGGAATTAGGCTCTTTCGGAACTTTTCGAATTCGCAACTTCAATCCCGCCCCTTGTTAGGGGGACATACAAGCCTCTGAAAAAGGGTGTAGAGGTGAGGCTGAAAGAAAATCGCACAACTCCGCGCGTTACGTCAGGGGCTGAGGTCATCCGGTGCGATTTCACGCCACCTTGCGTGGATATTTCCTCGACTAGAAAAATCCGTCGAATAGACTACGAGTAAAGTTGACGTGCACGTGCGAGGTTTCAAACTTCGCACTGAGAGAAATTTTTAGTTCCGGTTACCACTCAGTCCTTGACTATTTTCATTTCTTACCACAATCGAAAAATATAGTTCTAGGTAGATAATGAAAATTAGTTTTCTAGCTGTTACCGGAAAGTCTGGTGTCCGTTACTATTCTTTCTCATTACGATCACTGTTACTATATTTTCTTGCAGCTGTTGCGAAACTTTAATGCTCGTGCTGCAATAAATTGACGTTACAGCCTTGTTTAACTAAAAAAGTATGGTAAACCTAACAAACTGATTTTGCGTTGCAATTGCCAAAAAAGGATCGACGATAGCGCAAAATGGTTACGCGTACCTCGTTTTCCGTACTACAAACAATATTAAAACAGTTTTTTTTAACGGTATCTGTTTTACTCAATTTTTCTAGTTACGGTAACAAATGAAATTTTTCTCAATCCGGGAATTTTAAACCGCGGAATGTGTATTAAAATTTTGCAAATTGCTGTTTTTTTTTTAACGATTTTATACCGCAAGTCGAAAAAAGACTCGGGTAATTTTCACCGCGAAACTTTTACTCCCGCTTATATCTAATTTCAGCTTGCGCTCCTTGCACGTATGGACGCATAATAAATAATCGGCCACTTTACGAGATAGCGACGCAACTTCGTCGTGATCTCACTCGAAACTAAAGTGGAATATCTTATGAATTAAATATCACTCGGATGCTTGGATGACGCGCAGTCTTTGATACACTTCGCAGCCGCCTCGCGTACATGCACGTTTCTAATTAACGTATTTAACGAGTTTTTGAGTGCCAATAACGTCCGTAAACTCGGCTGGATAATTATACATGCATAGAAGTTTGCCAATGGTGGGTTATACAGCTCTGCGAAACGTTACTGCAGCACCGAAGCTGTGCAAACTCTTGAGACACCTTTTGTATATCCTCGTTCATCGTCACCGTGTCTTGTGAATTGCGGGTAATTCAGAGCCGAGCAAAGCGTAGAGGGAAATTTGAAGGTTTTCATCTGTGACGATGAGTGGTCGGCTTAAATAATTATCAACTCATTCCCATGGACTGGCGCTTGGAACCAAAGTGGGAATATATTAGGGATGAAATTCCGCATGCCCGTGGGTTGATGTCAAATATTTGAAACCATCAGGATTTGCAGCTAAATAATTGCTTCAACTTCGCTTCATTTACCACGCGCAACTGCATTTAACGATGAAAATTTAGAAGACAGTCGAGTACTACGTCATTATAAGTACCGAGAACCTTCGAGTTGCGGGGGCAATTAATTTCTCCCGACGTCATAACAATTAGAAACAGTTTCACGAATTAATAACAAGCTCGGGTCGGCACTTCTGTATCAGAAATCTATACACCCGTGGTTCGAGTCATCGGCGGCGTCGCTTCTCAGGCACTTCGAGGGCTGAGAAAGAGAGAGAGAGAGAGAGAGAGATAGAGTTAAAATTAAAAAACTGTGTTCCTCGTGACGGGAGGTTAGTATAATTTTTCTACTCACCTTTTCTACCTTGGTTTCGTTTGTTTTTAATGTACTTATTCCACACGGCGGAAGCAATTCATCAAATGCTCGGAGGGTGTTGGGAACAGAGGCGCCTTCCGACGTGAGACAATTTGATTAATTACTCGGTCGACTACAGGTGGGAGTAAAAAAAACTCTGGTCATGGGCGCAGGGGGTGAAAGTTTAAGAAAAGCACAGCGATTTCGGTTCAAAGTGATTCAACAGATTGGTATAGAGAAAATTATCGGGTCAACAGTCCATATAAAATGGCGTTCAAGAAAAAAATCGATCTAAGGAAGGTTCAAAAGCTGCTGCCGAAGTCGCCGAAGTTGAATTCAATCCGAGTAACGGGATTTTTATAATTATAGAAAATTTCAACTAAAGAAAGGGGTATGCAACAATTGACAAGGTTGTATCTTGTTAGAAAAATTTAGAGAGGAGGTTCAGTTTATATTTGTGTTATTTTTTGCGTTTCTGTTATTGAATATGACAGAAATTTTATTCATTTTTAAAATTTAAATCGTCATACAAACATTTAGTTTGTAGTTTTTAATTTTTTTTTTTTTTTAACCTAACAATACGTTAAAAAATGGTTGAATTAACCCAAATATTTTAGTGAACTTGCTGGGAGATTTTTTTTCCAATCGTGTGTTATTCGAAATTTATTCGGACGATTTCCAGAAAACTTATTCACGCAAAGAGTAAACAAATTTTATGGTCGTTATCCATGAGTATTAGGTATAAGATGACGTGTTCCGATATGAAAATAAATGGGTAACAATTATGTAATTCTTTCGAAATTAGCGGAAAGAGAACTTTCTATTCTTGAACAAGCGTTGTTACTATTTTTGTCACGCATTAAGTAGTGAGTTTTTTTTTACGTAGTAAATATTTAACCGAATCAACCTTAACTCGAATCAAAAATCGCCGAACCTTTCGCTCGACATATACGATAATCACCAGCGATTTCGTTAGGTAAGCAGTGATACCGCGTTGCGAAATTGAGTCTGAAAGTCGAGTCTGACTAGCGAATGATGTCTTGATCCGATAGTGCGGGCTCTCGAAACGATAAAACGGGTCTCTCGGTGCGCAGACGGCAATTTGATCGGTGGAAAGCTTCAAAGGTTTATATCGCCCCATGAATCTCTATTGGAATTTCGAGTGACGTCGCGCATATCTGTTAAGGCGTATTTAAGGAAATGGGAAACGCGTCGAAGCGGGATCCTGCATTCGGAGCGAGCTTTTACCACCACGGTCCGACATTGGCTCGATAGTTTCATCGATTGATCCCCGCTCGGGAGATCCATCTTCCGCCTTCATCCCTGCACCAGTCGACTGATTTTCCTTGCCTGGGGGCGGTTATATACTCTCGAATAAGCTTCTTATTAAAATTCCACACTCTTCGCGCGAGCGACAAAGACCCGCGAGTTTCACCTTTTATCTCTGCAGGGTAGACAGCCTGAATTGCGGAGTAGAGAGACTGTCGAGTAAAGACTACGGACGGAGCCCTCCCCCTTTTTGTCGTCTCCTCTTATTTTTACTCCGCTCAATTTTCGACGAGTTCTCCGTTCTCGCATCGGAAAATCGTCTCGCTGAGGCTGCATCTGATGTATTTAATTATACCTGCTGAATTAATCTTTCATCTGAGATTCGACTCTCTCTCTCTCTCTCTCTCTTTCTCTCTCTCTCACGCTTCCTTCCGGTGAGCGTGAAGCAAGGTCGCTACCTACTTTCAAGTCCAGACTACTAGAAGTTCTCGGTACCAGGTAGTATTAGCAGCATAGTTGTAGATTAGTTATAGTTACATGTAATTTTGTCACAGGCATTGTTGGGGTTATGACACCTTTTCTTGAATGCTTAATCTTGTTCATTTAGTTTGCGTCATATTTTAGTTATTTCATAACTACCCTCCGTTATTTTGTGTTACTTTTATATATGTATATATTGATTCTTTATTGAATTTTTATTTTTTAAATACTGTTTGTCGGTGTACTTTCAATTATATGCTATTCTATTCTTTCTCTCTCTCTCTTTTCGAAAAATTCTGCCCTTCCAAACCGATCGTTTTCTTAATCCAGCCGCGTATTCGCGGCGTTGAATCTCAGTCCGAGTTTTCGCGTCTTTTCTAATTTCATTCTTATTCCCTCCTGCAACGTGCGAAGAGCTCTGATTAAACTCGGATCGCTGAATGCTGCAAATGTTCGGCAGCTGCGGATTTCGCAATTCCAGAAGTGTCTGGCTGCCTTTCGGTATTCAATGAAGTGAAAATCGTATTGTCGTTAATACGTTACAACGAATAACCCGAATGGAATGTTAACAACAACACGCTGCTCAGCATTGACAGTTCCAGACTCTTCGTTACGCAAGACGATCCTTTGCTAAGACAAACTGCTTATCTGCTGCACAAAGCCGGTCTCTGCAGCCGGCTTTGAGGGGCAGAAAACAGGGCTTGAAAGCGTTTTACGTAAGAAGTTTAATTGGTGTTAATTGTTCCAAGAAATTGAATAATTTTAACGATTAAAGTGTCAGGCACAATTCACGCAACGTGATTGTTTATACGTACATTGTAACAACGAAACGATTTCAGCCACGCGAAACGGTGACACGTGTTTTGAAAATATCAATTTCGATGAGACTGTTGCCGTGGGATTGAAACCGATTGATACTCGTATTCAATTCGGATTTATTGGGAATTAATCCAACTGCAGCAAATATCCTGCCTCGCGATCGTCGAGTGGTAATCAATCTCAGTTTTCTCTATAGAATTCGAACCATTCTGTTGCCACGTACGAGTGAAATTTGCCACGATTCAACAGCTTGACTTTTCAAGAGAGAAATATTGCACGCGAGCTCAACCAGCCGAGTGATTAGGAATAGCGCAACATCATTGATGGTGAAAAAAAAAAAAAAAAAGAAATACTTGACCAAAGCGAATATTTATTCAAGTCCTTGACAGATATTGAATTATTTCGAATGGTACTTTACTTGTAGCTACAAAAGTTTATTTGAACTAAGATTATTCTTAACAGAAAAATCAAACATTTTTTTGATTCGATTAATTATCTGCTGAAGACTATTTGAATGACCATTATCCGGGATCGAAATTTTGCTTTTCAGTGTAACGTTCGTGTCTGCAAAATATTGTGCGAATTTATCGCAGCGGTCTGCATGATTCGAAATCGGAAGTCAACCAACCAATTGTAACCGTCAGCTTTGATTTTGAGTGTAAAAATTTGATCAAGGATCGTGGTCAAAAAGTAGCATGGTTACATAATAGAAGCATTGTAATATTGTAGGTACAGAATTTTCGGAAATTGAACAATTTAATTTATAGAATTCGAAACGTGTAGCGGTCGAAGCGTGGAAAGGAAGAAATATCAAACACCAAAATTTAATAGAACGGTCAGCATAAATGTTGAAGTATTGAAAATCAGGTAAAGGGATAAAAAGTACACAACACCAACCTGTAAAATAGTTTGAATAAAAGTTGAAATGTAGGGAAATACAAGAATTTTTATAACGGCAAGGCTTCGTGACTTTTTTTTTATTTTACATTACAATAGTTCGGGGAATAACAATTGGGATATATTTTCACGTTTTTCACTCGAAGCAAAGTTCAAACAGACACAATAGGGTAGAAAAATGTACCGCGTGTACTCTTGTTAAAGCGTATCTATATACCTATTGAAAATAGAACAATTCAACTGCATACAACTTTTGCAGTTAGGTATCATTTTTAAGAGAAATAAAAAGAAACCTAATCCAGAAATTTTTACGTACCGATTCTAATTTATACGCGTTACAAAAAGCAGAAATTTTAGTCGACAAAGTTTTACGATTGCGTATTTTGCGCGAAATTTTTCATTCCCACTTTTCCGCTCTTCAGCGTTTTATTTATGGGAATCAGATTTCCGCATGCCACGACCATTCTACTTTTCGACCCTCACCCCTCATCAACGTGTCCGCGAATTAAATCCTGGACAATTGCCAGCTCGCGTGCCTCGGGACAATCCCACGGTCGCGTCGTCGAGAATCGAGAGTCGCAATTGCGATCGAGGAGTTCTCCTTAATTCGGCAAACAACGGCGCGAAAACGCGGAAGAAATTAATTATCACCGCGCGACTTTCCCTCGTATCGTCCAGTTTCCTTCTTCGCCGTTAACGGCCCTCGAAGCTCGGCGCTACGCGCGTCACGTCGCGCGATTAAAGCGCGGAGCTTTCCAACATTCGCGAGATATCCGTCCTCTCGAATCCATGAATTACCTGCCCGCCGGTGTCGCGGCGCAGCGTCAGCTGCAGGGTGACTCTAAGCTGTTTCCTGCATCCGGGATGTGTAGCAGGGGTGACTTTTTGCCTTGAATACACGGCTGATTGAGCCTAGGCCGGCTCCCGACGACTACGTGACCTGCGGAGCCGGAGGCTGCAGGGTTCGCCGATTCCCGTGTGGGTACCTTACGTGCACGTGTAGGACAACGCGTGCATGTGTGACACGCGAGTCGAGCCACCCTCGGCCGCTCCTGGGTCAGGAAATAGTAACGGGGCGGAAGGGGAGGAGAGGAGAGAATTTACGAGTCGGTGGAGGGATGAAATCCCTCAACGCTGACCGTCGTCGAGGAAAATTAGAAAAAAGAAAAGTCGGAGAAAAGGGAAAACGAACGAAAGTAAAAGGGTGGGAAAAACTCGAACCTGTCAATTTAGACTCTTCAAACTTGATATCAATCAGCGTGGATCCTGAATCGGACGGAATTAGAGCTCGAAGATTAACTGCAGCGATCTGCACTTTCCGGGTGAAGATAAATACCCGCCTTCCATCCTTGGATCGGTTGATTTCCGATCCAGTAAATCACCTGCCGTTAAAATTGGCGAAATAATATCTTTTCCCTTCACAGCGGAGAGTCGAATGAACGGAGCTCCGCACGAATAGCTCGATGTAATCGATGCAAACATATTCTGCTGCGCCTCCATGCGGTGATCAAGTTTGCCGAGGAGCTGCAAGCACGAAGAGAAAAAAGGAAGGAAACGTCCACGACGAAACGAGGCGAAGAAAGTGCGCCAAGAAAAATCTAAAAGCAAAGAAAGGAGCGCGAAACCGGGGGTGGAGCGAAGGGGTGGAGGGTGCACCAGAGGATCTAGGGATGGAACGAGGGGGTCGGAGGGGCGGAAGGGGCGGAAGGGGTGGAAGGGCATCGGCGGACGCAAGTCGACCTGCAGGCAGGCAGCCTGTTGCGTGACCCAGCCGATCAATATTCGCCCGGCGCCCACCGTTCCACCCCTTCTGTACATCGGCTACTTTTCCCCCTGACAACCGGCATCCTTTCGTTCCGGATCAGCGTCTCCTGGTTTCTTCGAGTTCCCGAGACAGGAGGACTTCGCCATCCGGGAACATGCCAATTACCCGCATGGTTTCGGGCATGTTTTTACGCCGGGGTGAATTTTGTCTTTTATGATTTTGATTTTTTCACGCTGGAACCGAGGTCGTAACGGCAGTTCTTACTGTGCTAAAAAAATTTGTTTAAAGTAAGGGGTTTTTGGATCGATTTAAGTTACGAAGTGGCTCAAACGGGGGTTGTGACTTTTTTTTCTTCAACCCTTTCAGTCACAGTCGGATGCTCAGCGCTACAACTCAAAAATTTTCACGTTTTAGTCTTGTCGCAGTTTATTTACAACTTGAAATGATCTTTTTTTTACTTCGTATAACCCCAAAAACCCCCGAGTAACAAGTTTCGGTTAGATTCAGCGAATTTTGATAGTTTTTTTGATTTTACATCCACCGTATTGGATCCACCATTTTGGATGTAGAAATTACGAAGATCCGACTTCAAATTTTTGATCAGTGATCCCAAAAACCTCCGATTACCAAAATTCCGACCGGAATATTGAGTTGAACAATGTGTGACTGAAAAAGTTAAACGACACATTTAACAATAAGAAGAACATAATTGTTTCAATTTCTTCGTGAGTAGGATATCGTATGGATAGGATCGCGAATCACGCTCAGAGATAATGATGTTTGTTTTTTCTTTACACATTGGAGCAACCAGAAACGGGTTATAAAAAATAATTGAAGAGTGGCTCGTTGTTGAAGAGTGGCCGACTGAAACAAATATGTTATTATTAATTGTATTAAAATTAAGCCAGTTCCTACTGTCAAACCTTGCTGCAAAATTATTTTGGAAAATTATGCGAAGAAATTGGAATGACCGTAGTTTTGTTAGACGCACGTTATTTAAACAGGGAAAAAGTGAACTGAGAATCACGTATACGTTGAGAAGTTTTTTAATTCCGCTAAAAGTAACGTTCGGGTTCCGTTCCAGCAGCAGGAAAAACAAAATATCACCGTAATCTGAAGCGGTCCAACGAAAATGCATAGATCATGCACTCAGGAATGAATAGAAATTAAAATTCACCCAGGCATAATGCCTCGCGATGTTTTCGCCGGGATTATACGTGTATGTATAACTCGGTGCAGGACGAGCTGCGATGCAACTATTATTCTTACGCTCTGCAATGAGCCAGAGTCTATTTTATCAATTCCCGGCAAACCGGATTGTTATGCCGGTACCGTGAAGTATGTGATTCAAATGAGACGGAAGGGGTTCAATATCTGCCGTTTTATACTTCGGAGGAAATAAATCTGTGAGGTTTAATTTTCGTCCATAAAACGTTGCGATAGAGAGATGTAGGGCATTTGAAACGTCGATTCGTTAAAATACGATACTATTTTTCATGGAATTTATTCGAATCTCTTCGTTGTGACGATTTCTTATTATTTACAAATTGTGCCGATTTACGTCGTTTCGTTAAAACGTTCCAACTTGCCCGACACTTATTTTTACTGCGTGCAAAATGTGGTGGCTGGTATTAAAAACAGCGTAGGTTCGCACGTCATTCATGCCTCGTCTCTGAGAGAAAATTGTGTTTGCGGGGTATTTTCTAGCCGCGTTCCTATGATTTACAGTCATTTTACTCTGCATGGATACTAAAAGTTAATGTAGGGCATGCTTAAAGCGCCCTTTTTACGTTTATTACGTGATTTAATGAACGGTAAATTTCAGTGTAAATGCTTGCTTGACGGCCTCGCTTGTTCAGACGCGTTTTCACAAAAATCGAACACGCGACGGTATCCGGTACAAATTTTTTTACAAAAATGAGTTAATTAAAATCGTTTTCTTCCAAAGTTCTTCGAGAATTAGGATTCGCCGTACTCGGGCCAGAGCGAAAATGAAATCGAAGAGAATATCTAACCGCGTCATCGTCGAGGAAATTCTAACCTGACCTCCGTAGGATAGATTCCTAGTTCTAAGAGAATATGTGTAAAGCGATGTGGCGGATATAGGTTAAATTACCGCAGCTATCTCACCCTTCGATCTTTCTCACTCCGCACGACGTCTGACGCGATAATCAATGTCTGGCAGGTGTAACCTATTTCGCGTGGATTGAAATGCCCCGTGCGAGAATTCGTTTAAATTTTTACTAACTCATCGCAGCCGGTTCAAAACCGGGTACGTATCAGGCAAAGTAGGTATCTACTTCAGCACAAAGCGGTAGCAATCTTTAACGCGAGTATAGCCAACAGGGTTTAAAAATTGCCGTTTTTTTGTTTTTTTTTTTTCAAGGACTTCCTTCAAATTGGCGATTACCGACGTATGCGTAGGTTTTTGGAACGCCTTGGATAGCTCTCGCGATTCCAGTGATCAGTGAAAACACTACGGCAGATGGAATTATACTCCCGACGTATCCGCTCGAATGCATCTTTGTTAATTGACGGATGCAGCTCGGCCACATAAGCCGATAATGTGTATACATTCGGAATTAGGGATCCGTTTCAGCTTCTAAATATATCCATTATTCCGTTCCATCGCGCGTCACGATTAACCCAAAAAGCGAAGCTTCCGCGAATCGCATTTCCTGTCCCAGTTATTCGGAGGGCTTAAAAATTTCGTTGTAAATAACAACAAGTCGTTGACCCGAATTAAAGAAGCAATCATCCGCGAAGATTAATACAAGCTATTTTCGGCGTTGTTCGTTGTTCGGAAAAATATTTGTCCCCTACATTGGAAGCGGCGAAAAAGCGAAATTGGTTCGGCGGGTTGGCTCAGGTGTAACCTGCGAAGGTATCGCTGAATACGGTTGGTCTTATACTCGCGTTTTATAGCGCGGCCCTTTCCCAGTGGACAAATATTTGCCAGAAGGGTGAGAATCGGGGCGAACTAAGTGCGCCGTCGAAGGCCGCTCGCCTCGAAACCTTCCAGACCTTCGACGTCAACCCTAAAAGTATAATAACGCCGGGGTTTGCGAGCCACGCAGGCGTAGGACGCAACAAGTAGACGTCGCTTCCGCTTTGTCATCCTTAAAGGTCCTGCAGGATCGCCCCGCGCCTCGTGGAAAGGGGGAGGGTGGAGGGGGAGTTTCGTCGCTCCCTGATTCTTCATCTAAGGTCACGATAAATAATCCGGTACATTCGTTTCCTCGTCTCTGAGGTCGGAATGTCGGAGCTGATATCTTTAAATTTGGTTTCAGTGCACGAAAATATTGTAAGGTAATAAATGGTGTGCTTCTGTTGAATTGAGGAGGACTGGAATTGTAGGAGAGAGCTTTGATACCGATTTTTTTTTTTTTTCAATTCCTTTCATCAACCGGTGCAAGAAACTTAGTGGATTCGTCGGGATTCAATGAGCGATGGTTTGTGTTGTTCGGAAAATGATTTTCATGACAAACTCACTGTAAGAGAGACTCTGATACGAGTGACAGATTTTAAGTTATCAAGAATGGCAAACCTTAAATTGTGCCAGGAGTCAGGAGGCCGAAAAAAGCGATTTTTTCAAGGATTTTTTGTAAAGAGACATTCCACTTTATTAATACAAAAACATATCGGGGTAACATTGAACTTTATTCTGATATTTCTTATTTATAAAAATGATGATTTTTAAAGCTGTTATCGTCGAAGTCTGGCAGCACTTCTAAAAAATAAGAAATCTCTGGACTGGATAATCTGAAATGAAAGAAACAAGAGGGATCTAATTAATATAAAGTATTATCTGGTCTTTGATCGAAGGTTAATTTTTATCAAAACGGCGTCTTCTGAAAAGAAAAAAAAATTCGATTACGGAAAAGATGGATCCGCACTTTTCCTCACGATTTCGATAGAAGAAGTCACAACTGATTTACGAACGCACTTAGACGAGGACCGTCATTCGAAAAAGTCGCCAAGGCTTCGCAGCCATCTTCGAGGGGTGGGAAATTCGGAAACCCACCCGGGGGATGAACGTGTGCGAATTCGGGGCATTGGGCGTCGATTCGCGGGGCGTTGGGTGGATTTTGGGAAAGCCAGGGTCGAAGCTAGAGTCCTCGTCACCCGCTTCAGACACGTGGCGGGTCCCCGCGATATCGATTTCCTCCGAATCTCCAGTCCGGGTTTAGCCTGGCTCGAGGCGTGCATCCTGCAGGCACCGAGTCGAGTGCTGGAAGGCATTCGTTACAAAGGGCGGACAAAGTCGCCCTCGAGAATCGAGACAAAGGTCATCGCTCTTGAGGCCCTCCAATTTTTCGCAACCACCCGGAGGCGAAAAATCCGTCGAGTGGGCCGCGAGCTCTCGCCGTCGCCTCGCGACTCGCCCGCGTCACTCTTTTCAAAAGGGGAAAACGGAAGCCGAAAATATACGAGGCGGGTATTCGGGTGGCCGGAGATTTTTCCGCAAAATAATTGACGCGTTGCCCCCGAGTTCAGGTTCCTCGCAGCCAAAGGTCAGGTGGGAATTAAGTCGGTGCTGCAGATGTACACGGAACTCGAGTGCCGGGGGCTGAAGAACGGCGGAAGGGTGAGCGGGGCGCAGGTTCGTTAGTAATTTTCTAGAAATAATTAGCCTCTTGTTTTAATGATAATTGGAGTCATATACGAGGACATGCGGAGCCTGGCTGAGGAAGCTTTAACTGCGTTAAGCGGATAGTAGAAATTCGATTGCGTTACGTGTCGGACTGGCGTATTAGGTGTCTTCAGAGTTTGGCGGCTCAAAGCCTTGTGTATTCAATCTCCACGTATACTTTCAAGATCTGTCATGCGTGAAACCCATTTTCTTTTATTTATAACCGAAAAGTAACTCTAATCCAGCGATTTCACGTTTTACGTGATGCTCTGTTGCTGGATACAACCTCGGTAATGTATACATTTTTTTAAATAATTTTTTCCAATGTCATCGAAGTGGCGAATAATTATGAAATATCTTTACCCAATATTTTTAAACTTACTTCTACTGTCAAAAAAAAAAATAAACAATTTTTTTAATGAAATGTCAACGTCCCTTCGTTACAAATTTAATTGTTAACTTTAATTTTCATCCGTTCCTTCGCAAAAATACGTGTAAAACGAGCGAAGACATATTCGCTTGTATCTCAATTAAAAATTCCGCGAATCGGCAAAAAATTTTAATCTGGCGATTGAATTCCACAAATCTATTGAATTGCCAAGTTTTATCGAAAAGTGAATGTTTAAAAAAGGCTGGATCCGAAATATATGCAAATCATTCTACCGTTCGCTATTCTTCCTTTTTTTTCTCGACGAAAATTCTTGTTAACAATTTTATGGCAGTCTTTACCTGTGGTAATTTTTTCGGGGCACAAATTTAGCGATACGTATATAATCGGGCAAGAGCTTTCTGAATGCACGTCGGGTGAACCGAGGTTGGTTTCTTTTCAATCCAGCTCGACGTCTGGTGACATATATAATGACCCACGAGCCGTATCCTCGGGATCTATTTTCATCCAATTACCGCTGGCTTCTATTCCTCGATTCGCTCAACAGCCGATCGTTAGATGCTCGGTAAAATTTTAAACCTGGAAACGGTTGTTCGGGTGGGTTCCAAACTTTACAATCATGCAGTATTGTAATGCATAATTGCGGCGTTCGGGAAGTTTCACATCTTCGCTGGAAATGATTCGAAAATCGTCGAAAAAAAAAAAAAAAACACTCGTTGATCAGTTTTTATAAGAAGAAGTCGACATTGATGTTTCATAAATTTTCGGGAGTTCATTTGCCGGTAAATCAGATTCGAAACTTATTGCGCAGCAGTCGTAAATGTTTTGAAATTTATTCCAGAATTTTGACATTCAATTTTTGGTTATTGAATTTCAGTTGAATTTACTTTTTCGACTAGAAAATGTGGAAAATTGAATTTTCCTTTCGACGAACAGCTCCGTAAGTGAAATTCATTTTTCGAAAACTACGAAGAAGCTTAAGTGTCTTTTGCAAATCAGTTTCTGAGAATTAGAGGTTCTCCTGGGATTTTATAAATCTTATTAGTATATTCGCAGGGCGAGATTACGTCGGCTGGAGGATTTTCGCCCCTATCCCGAGCATCCGAATTCCGTGGTAAAAAACGTGTTGAATCATGGGACGCTAGCAGGTTAATCTAGTCGGATTGGATTCCCGGAGTTCGTCCGCCCGTGCGAGTAAATTTGCCAAGGGATGGGAAACCCCTGATCAACTACAAATTTCAATATTCTAACCACGGCGCTGCCACAGCTTCACACATCCGACCTATTCTCTCAAAGTTATTAAACCAGCGTCGGAGTGGAGCGTGAAACCTGCGCCCCGGAGTTCCTCGATAAAATTCGCAGCTCCCGGCTGTTTCCGGGAGATAATTTTTTTTCCTCTCAACAGGAGCAGAGGACAGAGAAACGTTGTTTTTACGATACGTTTCAGAGTCAAAGGTGGCTAAAAAAAGATTTTTCTTCTCAAAACTCGCGTTCTCGTATTTTCCCGTCACCGAGCTTCGAAGCAGCGAGGTTTTCCTCATCAAGCCGCGAGAGGTATTCAAATGAATTCCAATTAATACGAAAACATTTTAAGCCTCGGTTCTTTGATATAATTGGATTGTCAAATCGGTTCAACCTGCGGCGGCTGGTCCTCTTACATTTAGTAACAGCGACGGTGTGTCCCGATCATTATCTCCCTCTTCCCAAGGTTTTCCTTCTCTCATCGGCGAAATTGCACAGATTGTACCGTTGATTCTACCGAATTGTCGCTGTATCTATGTACCCTACGTATGTACGTGTGCAGAGTGTACATACATAATTAAATTTGTATCGGTCGTCCCGCTTTTATACCAAGCTCGCAATTACTCGGAGCTCTAAAAACAATTGGATAGCCACTGCGGGACACTCGGCCGTAGTCTCGTTGTATCTTTCGTAGCTCCGACGACGTTCTCGGCACGTAACTATCGACCTGTGTCGTGATTGAGAAAGCGAATAAAATTCAGTATAGATACATTGCACGTTCCGCGATATTGTTTCCCGAATGAAATTTCCAAACGTAGCGATTACCGCTTCGATCCCGAACGCGTACTGAAAAATTTTAGAAAATCTAAGAAGACACTCGTTAATTTTTGGCCAAATTTTTCCAGTCCAATCAGACGAAATCTCAGCAAGAACAAACGACGCGTTCACGATAAGAAAATCAGAGCTAGGTGTCTACGCGTCTATATAGAGGCGAGGCAATTGTTCAGTAAGCGGATTATATTAAAAACAATTTGACAACTGCATCGGATAACAAGATGCGGGCCGTACTTGTAATCAGAGGCAACTCACGAATTGGTGACCGAGCAATTGTCAGCGGAAATGGTTCGTTAAGTCTTAAACCGAGCGAGCTCGACAAGCGCGGTTCGCCATATCGCTCGATCGGACGATATGATTCTTCTTCAACAATTGGCCAGACTCAATTGTCGCCTCGGTTGACCGTACCTGGACGCCCGATTTTATTTTCGGCGTCTTCCTCTCAGGTCCGAGAGAGCTTTGCTTACTCTTGAAAATTGATCACCCTGCTACAGAAATTATTATGACAATGAAACCGAGGCAGAACAAACGGAAGGCAAAATGTTTTGAGCATTATTTGGCACAGAGACACCTCAAGGAGTCGTATTATATTCCCATCGTGTTTCGATTAGCTTCTATTGTTAGGTACATCATGGTTCATGTTCTCAGTCAGCCGACACACACGCACACGCACACAAATACACACACACACTCACACGCTCACACACAGATGAGCCAAGTCGCGAGGTGTTGTTGTTGTTGTAGTTGGGCTCTCGGTACACGACGGAGCGAAACTAGTTCGATTCCAAACATCGAAGACATCGGTAGACGGGTGAAATCAGGCCGATAAGAGCGAGTAAAAATCGATCGCGTTCCTGTCAGCAATTCGGATAGTGACCGTTTCTTTGATCCGACGTGTCGACGGAAAGACAAGCCAAGCTACGCTCGGTCGGTAGACCCGTATCCGACTTATTGCTGGCAGGAAATGACGTCAAGTAATCGGGGACTGATAGTAGATGTCGTATTTCCGCCGAAGTTTCCGCTAAGTTACGAATTCACAGTCGACTGGATCACATTGTGCAAGTACGATATCTAACTTCCGTTCCGACGTTGTCTCGATCTGAATGTTATTGAGGAGATTCGTCGACGTACGGAGGGCACGGCATCGGCTCGTGGCTTGTTTACTTGAAATTAGTCGCCGTTCAACAACAAGTCGAATATTTGATTCTCCGTCGAGCCTCGGCCGGGTTCGATTCGTTGAGCGATATTATCCGTATATATATACATATTATCTCAGGCCTCGGCAAGTGCGCTAAGCTCGAGCGGGCAGAACTTTGCGAACTTGAAACGCGGAAGCTCGTTGCGGATAATCCCGTTGCACGTCAGTCGGACTTGGCTCGCCGCTCGGCTCTCGAACCGTCGTCGCGACGCCGAGTTGCTCGGTGGTTTTCCTGCTGCTCAGGGGGCGCCCGCGCCCTGCGCTCTCGACGAGGCTCCGTCATGCTCGGCAGTCAGTCGACCCCGTGCACCGCGGCACGCTGGCTGCCGGGAGGCTTTTCGCATCCGCGTGTCGAATACGGTAAACGAGCGTCGAACGGACGAGTGAAAACTAGCCGAGTGCCGATCGCATCACGTTCCGATTATTGGCCAGGAACCCGAGGCGATGGATTAGCCGATCCGAGCCTGCGACGAGCTTGAAAAACGTTCGAAACCGAAGCCAATCATCATCCGAGCGATCATGACGACCGCGTCGAGGGTGGCCCTCCTGTTGCGCCTCCTCCTCTACCTGGGGGGTGAACTCGGCGTGGCCGGGGGTTCGCGGGGGGTCCACGACGACCCCCTGGTGGTCGAGACAACGAGCGGTTTGGTGCGGGGCCTGTCGAGGTCGGTGCTGGGCCGAGAGGTCCACGTCTTCTACGGCATCCCGTTCGCCAAGCCGCCGGTGGGACCGCTGAGGTTCCGGAAGCCGCTGCCGATCGACCCTTGGCACGGTGTGCTGGAGGCGACGTCGCTGCCGAACAGCTGCTACCAGGAGCGGTACGAGTACTTCCCGGGCTTCGAAGGCGAGGAGATGTGGAACCCGAACACCAACATCTCGGAGGACTGCCTGTACCTCAACGTCTGGGTACCGCAGAAGCTCCGGCTGCGACACAAGGGCGCCGAGTCGCCCGGAAACGAGAGGGCCAAGGTGCCGATCCTCGTATGGATCTACGGAGGAGGTTACATGAGCGGCACGGCCACCCTCGACATCTACGACGCTGACATAATGGCCGCTACCAGCGACGTGATCGTCGCGTCGATGCAGTACAGGGTCGGGGCCTTCGGCTTTCTCTACCTCAACGACCACTTCACGAACAGCGAGGAGGCCCCGGGGAACATGGGACTGTGGGACCAGGCCCTGGCCATCCGTTGGATACGCGACAACGCCGCGGCCTTCGGCGGCGATCCCGACATGATAACGTTGTTCGGAGAGTCCGCCGGCGGTGGGTCCGTGTCCTTGCACTTGATTTCGCCGGTGACGCGGGGACTCGTGAGGCGCGGTATCCTCCAGAGTGGGACCCTCAACGCTCCGTGGAGCTACATGACCGGCGAGAAGGCCCACGACGTCGCCCGCGTCCTCGTCGACGATTGCAACTGCAACTCGACCATGCTCGCGGACAATCCGTCACGCGTCATGGCCTGCATGCGGTCCGTAGACGCCAAGACCATATCCGTACAGCAGTGGAACACCTATTGGGGCATTCTTGGATTCCCATCCGCGCCCACCATCGACGGGAAATTCCTTCCCAAGCATCCGCTGGACTTGCTGAAGGAGGGAGACTTCGAGGATACCGAGATATTGATCGGCAACAACAAGAACGAAGGTCAGTTTTCATCTCGTAGCAATTTTTACATTACCTCTCGCGCATCTAGGTGAGAACACACCTGTCGCATGCTTCGCACGTATCAACGCTCCGTATAATACCAAATGCTCGGAGCTTTAACGCCGTTCCGTACACGCCGGTCGTTCTGCTGTATACGATAAATGTTATACGCTAAGTTTTACGAGTACTTAAACAGCGGGCAGTGTGTAACGATGTCAACTTCGGTATCACGGATGGAAAAACCGCGGTCTTAATCATGCCTTCCAGGAACAAGATTTTAATCTCTCCTATCGAATTGACGAAAAAATAAAGAAACAACTCAGTCGTTAGAAAACATTCATTCAGATTTTCAGGTACAGAAACTCTTGCACGATGAAGAGTTGAAGTAGCGATGAGGTAACGATGTAAAGGGGATTGTTTATCTCGAGAAATATACTATTGCAAAGTTAATTTCAATTGAATTGAGAAAAGCTAAAGTTGTTTTTCTTCCTTTTTTCTCCTTCTTCATCGTTTCGAAAGAAGCTGCGAATAACGAGAGTGAATCTGAGTTTTCCCTTGCAAAGTAAAGGCCCGCGGAGATATTCGGATAGAATTATTTAACTTTGTCAGGGAAACGAATTTTATTTCCATTAATAATCAACCTCGTCGTTGGAGATTGCAAGCCGGGTTTTACGCCACGCGTTCAACACTCGCCCTTCCGGGGTAGGCCATTGTTTTTTTCTTCCTCCTTCTTTTTCTTTTTCTTCATTACAAACTAATTTTTTTTTCTCCAACTCCTTCTCGTTTTTTCTCTTTGGTCCGGGCTTAATTTTCCCCTCCGAATGGTTATTTTTCACCGGGGGCTGAATTATAACGGGATTGTAAATTCCAGGGTGCTGCAGGCGCCGAGTCGAACGCCGGTTACTCTTCAACGTTATCACACGTATACACCGGCGATATTAGTTTTCGCACGGGGATTCGAGCTTTCGCGCGGCGTAACTTTGAGGCGCGTTGGCCATGCGGGATTAGACAATAGTTATGCAAAGTTTCTCCACACCTCGACGGAGTTTCGCCAAGTCCGTCCGTGCGGGCTGATTCGGAACGTCACTCGTGCATTTCTCAGCCGCCGCTCCTCCCTGATACAACGTGATATTGTTAAGAGGGGGTGAAATTATTGCTAAATATATCCACGCTTTCGGTGAAATTTATAGCGAATGAATCGATACCAGGGGCGAAATTCACCCCCCCCCCCCCCCCCCCCCCCTCCCCACCCGTAATTACACGGTGGACAAATGTTCGCCCGCATGCGACGACTACGAAAAGTTTCTTGTAATATTATACATCCAAGCTGATGTTACGTACGTTATATGGACAAAGGTGAGGGAGATTGCTGTTATATTAGGTATTATAGGTATTCGGCGGAGAATTATACCTCGGGTAGAAGAAGGGAAGCAAGGAAATAATTTGCAAGCTTTAGTTAAACGAGGTCGAATTTACAGAAATACGTCACTGGAACTAAAACTTTTTATAATTATTGGATTGGAGAAAGTATTTATTATTTTATAATTGGCCTCGATTGAGTTTAATGTGTTCTCAAACATTGGTTGTGATGAAATTAAGGACAGATTCTTCACGGAACCATTTTTCCGATGTATCTCATCTTTGATCGGTCAAGCTTGAGATCCAAAACTCAAGTTTCTGCTCGTTTCAAGTTTTTATTTTATATTTAGCCGCGAAGTTCACTATTTTGTGCTCTTCGTTAGCTTGCCAAGTTTCATTTAACACTTCCAGAGCTTATTGTTAGAGTTTTTCGTCAAACTTAATCGATCGAAATTTCGGGTATTCTCCTTGCCGCGTAGTTTGTGTTGAACAGACTCGTATAAACTGCAGTCATTATAGTGTAACAAGTAACGTAAGTATTTAAACAAATTGTGACCCGATCATTATCACCGACATTGCAACACGTTATTTAAGCATGAATGTGATTCACGATTTTTATTAAAAAAGGAAAATAGTGCTAGCAATTGAATGGGAAATTAATCAATCAATTTACAGGTAATTGATCAGTTATCTGCTAGAAAAGAGCAGTTACTGATCGATTTGAGATTCTTGAAAAATTCTGGTCTCGATAATATTCATCGCCGGCCTGATATCTAAGAAAAAAATAAATCCGATCGATTCCAGCTACGTATTATTACTACTTGAATTCACCTCGAAGCATGTTTTATTTCATGTTTATTTTCGCGAACAAATCAGTGATGCGGTATTTCGGCTCGGCGAGTTCCATTCGAATCAGACCCAGGTCAGAAAAATTGGAACAACTACGCGTGCAGGGAGGTGCAATTGAATTCGCCACGTGTCCGAATCACGCCCCCTTAACGTCCTCACGGTATAAATTTGTTAAAGCCGAATCAATAATCAGTTTTGCCGTTGAAAATGACAAGGCTGCCAATCCGATCGGATCCTGACGTCGAAAGTTTGTACATCAGATTATACACGAGCTGTGACATATTTACTCGAGGAGTTCGTTGCGTCGGATCGCCATCATTTTTGTTTATCACACACACACACGCACACACAAACGCGCACACTAGTTTTGATCGCGAGTGACCGAATTCCTCGTCTAACGAGTCAGCTCGACCGGAAACGGAATGTAACGATAATTAACTTAATTAATTAACGTATCTTTCACGAAAGCCGCATTTAGCCAATTTTTCCTACGAAATCTACACACTTGGATGTCAAATCAGAGTCTTTTACTGATTGATTATCAGCTTTATTGGAAAAGGTGCCGAAACAATCAATATGAAATTCAAAAAAAGTATTCCTCAGTTTTCGAGTAAAAAAATTGACAGTATTGTTTCATTCGTTTTATTTGGTTAGAAAAAAATCTTCCTTTTTCTGCTAACCAAATAAAATTAATTAAGCGATAGTTTGTAACTTTTTTTTACTCGACAAATGAGATAAAAAATGTCCAACTTTAAATTGATTTCGGCACCCTTTCTATTCTAATCAAGATAAAAATATGAAATTATTTAGACACCGTTTTTTTTTTGTCATTATCTATCGATTCCAGGCGCGATACATGTTAGCATATTTTCACACGTACACCTTTCACTTTGAAAGTCAAGAATTTCTTCAAAATTGAACGGCCGACAAAACGAACCTAACGTTAATTGTGATCACGGTAAAGCTGCGCCGAAACTTCGAGTCCGTTTGAAGTTGAAAATTGACGAAACGGAAGGAAAAAACGGTCAATCGAATCGCGACGGTTATACGAAGAGACGAGAAACCCTGATCTTGATCGGTCCGTCACACGAGCAGTGGATATAAGGTGATTTATAATAAAACCCCGAGTGTCCGGCACTTGAGGAAATACATTATACGTACAAGCTTGTGAATTATTGATGGAAGATCGGGTTTCGATTTCGAGCTGCTAGCTGAGCGTATTAGGGAATAATATAACGCAGCTTTTAGAATACATGCGCTAGATAGAAATTCGCTCGTCCCGGATGGATTCTTCTGCTCCCCGGTAAATAAAATAAGCGAAAAATGAAAGGCATCTCGTCTTACGTCTCTCGCGTATCTCATCCTCGTTCTCCTCGTCGCGTGGTTACGCCTCTTGCGGAACGGCGTTTCGAAGACCCAGCGAATGTTGCTTCGTTTAATAATTCACCGCAAACTTCATCAGCGTGGACCTTATTGCTGCCGATGTGGTTTGCCTGCCCGAGTGTTTTCGCCGCATAAGCAGCCGGCTGCTGCAGCTGCATTAGCAACTTCGGTCGCAAGCGCAAGCTGGCTTGTCGGTCCTCGCGTTGCGTGGTAGATTGCAATTAAGATGAGCTTTTACGCCGGCCCATCTACGGCTCAAACTTAACCAGCTCCGCAACGCGGACGTTACGCTACGCCGGGTAATCGACGATTCATTCCCCTCGGCTCGCATTCGGTTCCGATCATTCGCCTACTTTGAATACCCCGCCGGCTAATCGGGGTCGAAATATTCATCGATGTGTTATACGTGAATAATCGATCGGGATTACAAAGGCGAGGAAAAAAGGGTAAACAACTATACGGATATCGGAGATTTGTCATAGCTTCGGAGAATCGTATAATATATGCACGGTCATTAAAGCATTGATGCATCCCATGAAAAATAAAATTTAACTTGATTCCCTCGAGTGCCTGATGACCCATTTTTTAATCGAGTTTCCAACGACGTTGAAATTCATTTTTCTCTGTACGGTATGCGAAGCGATGCGCAAACTTGGTTTGTCATCTGTCAAGAATATGTAAGACTGTCAATTTTCACGCAAAAGTTTTATTTTTGTCAGGAGACATTTTATTTTGATTTTGATTTTTCATCGCAATTATAAGTTGAAAAATAAAAAAATTTATCGTCCCTGATGGAATTATCCGAGAATTTTCATGCGCTGGATAAATCATTTTTCTCGGTACGCGAAAGCGTTTCGCTTCGTGGCTTTTCGACCGAACTCGACGCTGACGTATCGGCCAAATTTCATCCCTTGATATCGTCGTAGTTAGAAAAACGCTCAAGATTCTCCGCTTGGTAATAAATAAATTCTCTGTTACGGTGGAAATTTCATTTTTCCAATATAATGTAGAAAAATGTCGATTGCAGTGATGTTGCAAAAACAAAGAATTAAATAAAAAATAAGCGCAAGTAATCCGACAGAACATTGAACGGATCGAACGAATATCGATGAGAAAGAGGAATTCGCGATTTCTTTCAAGACAATAATTTCGCACCGTAAGCGGGACGATCGTCTTCGGTTAGTCTTTGAGGCGAAAAAAGAAGCTTCCACTCGAGTTAGCGGAGCAAAGTGTCCCTCTCGTTTGCAGCTACGGAAAGAAGGGTGATTTTTATCAGCCTCTGGTGAGAGGACTCGGCCTTAAGGTCCCCTACAGATTGACCAAAGCAGATCAGACTTGTTTGAAGAGAAAAAGAATCTTTCAGCCCTCTCGGAAAAAAAAGTGTAGACTACGATTTCTATTACATCGACCCAAGGAGAAAGTTAACCGACCCGGATTCGAAAACGTCAGGTGATTTATATCGGCGCGACGGCTCGACTCGCTGCGTATATATGTACGTATATATGTGTGGTAGAGAATTACTTGCCGACTCGTGCAAAATCGCGGTACTCGAACGAGGCGGAATTAAAGACTCGATTCGCGATCCGCCGATTCCTCAGTTTCGAAATGACGGGATTACGGATCGCTGCTGCGGCGCGCCTTGCGTCTAAGATTAGAGAGCTCGAGCGGTCCTTGAGAAATGGTAGCCTGGCAATCGGCTACAATTACCAACAAATGTGGGTTCTCAAAGATTAGAAAGAGCCCGATCAGCCCTCGAAAGGTTTTCATTCCGGGATTCCATTTTCATTTCACTCGCTGATCGTCGAGCGTGTCATTTTCATCCCGTACCTCCTACCTTCGCTCCATTCTTTCATTGCGTACCATTATTTTTCGACAAACTCCCCTCACCCCGGGGACCTTTTAATCGAAATCCACCAGCACCTGCACCGGAAGCAATGAATCATTTATTCAGCAGAGCCTGGCCTTCAATTCCGGCCTTCGTGTACTAAATCGGCACGAAACGAGACTCGACTTTACAAACTAAATAAAACTCACCCACTCTACAGACGCATCAATTTTCATCAGAATAAACGTCATCCGTCGTAAGTTGACGCCTAGTGTTTTGTCAAGTTTAGCAGTGACGCTTGTCTAACGTAATAATAAAAATCTAACGTCGAGTCTGTGACTAAACGGTGAAATGTTACAGAAATTCTTTTCCCGCCTTCGAATAAACTCCGAGAAAGTATATCGTCTGTATTTTTTATTACGACGAAACGCTGCGTCCGAGAGTGTTCAATCTCATTGGGACACCGGACTAGAGATAGCCTTTGACATCGACGTGACCTTGTAGCGCCTTATCCGTCGATTAGCGTATCTGTCTGCCCGGCTACAAACGTGAGATGCTGAAAGCGGCTGTAACCGAGAATCTGATATCCAGATTAGAGAAATAGTTGTGCTCCAATTTTTTTGCCGACAGAAAGTCGAAGCGTTACTTTTTGTCGAAACAAAAGTATCGTGTAAGAAACTGTTCTACTTTGAGAGAATTTTCTTCAAGCCTAGAACCAAAGTTTAACCTTAGACCTTGTTCTGGTATAGTTCTGGTAAGAAATGAGTATTGCTCCGATTTAAAAAAGCCTCGAGTCGAATGCGCGTGGGGGATATGAGGGTGAAAATTTGATAAGACATGTAAAAGCGCCTTCGAATCTACCACCGACGATACGGTCTTTTGAATATATTACATCTTACACCTCGAGTCACTCTCTTCACTACTTTTATCTAGCCCCAGTGCAAAGAGGGAGAATTGAGACGTAAGCAACGCTTCGGTTTCTCCGAAATTTTCTAGATTCGTTGATACTTGTCAAAGGAACGCGTCCGCAGAGCGTTTCATCACTGGTTCAACGTTTTGTAAAGCCTGCGCGAGTTTTTCCGACGAACGTCTACGTAGCCTGAATTCCCTTTCAAATTCGATCCTTCGCGGATTCTGTAAAGAGGTAAAAAGGCCGATACTCGACTTTTCACCGTTCTCAATGAGGCGCCGGCCGTTGCAGGACACTCTTTTCAAATTTCATCGAGTTTAAGCGGCTGCTCGACGAATCGTGATGCGAAAAAATGCGAAAACGATCACCGATTTCTATCCCGAATCGCTGTGCGAAAATAGTAAGACCGTCCAGTCAGCGCTTCGTGAAACATTTCGCGGCCGACGTTCCTCGCGAATGTCTGCCGATCGCGCTGTGTACGGAATACACGAACAGAAGGAGCTTTCACGGTCTTTGTAAGAGACGACATTCATCCACCTCCGTATAATGAACGACGGTATTGTTCCGGGTATGAATTCCTGCACCCTGAGAGCTTTTGCTTGTGTAATTAATGGCTCGTTAATTGTGAGAATCTGTAGCGGAACGAAGGTGCCGGTGGAATATAAAATTTTCGCGAAAAATCCTACAGCCCCCGAGTTACGGGAAATAATAAATTTAAACGGTTGCCACACGCGCACAGTTGGATTATATTCTCGGCAGCGCGAGAGTATCGAGAATATATACGCATACACGTATATAGTTGAACAACGTTTAGGGAAGTAAATCATGGGAACACGGTGCACGTAGCATCTGGTTTGTGTAGCCGCGTTTGCTACCATTTAGCGCTGACCCAAAACGATTAATTCAAACCGTTTCACCGGCACAGTGGGAACCCGCTCACGTGTCCAGGATAGGTGCGACCGGCGATGCACGCTGCGCCTCTGACGTAAGATCCGATAGCTGCATTGTGTGTTCGAGCTCTGATAACTCCTCGGGACCGAACAGCAGGCAGCGCGATTTACCATCAATCGTACCCACGTCGTTCATTCCAAGTCGCTTGGTACCACTTCGATCTCGATTCGTTAGATCAATCGTCATTCGCTAGATTTGCCTATGCGAAAAATGTACGAGGCTGAAGTTAGTGACGTTGTTGTAACGGTTTACGTTTTGAAAAAATCGCTATTTCACGATTGCACAAATTTACGAAATGCGATAAATCGTGGCAAGACACAACGCGTTCGTATATTCAAAACTTGTAATTTTTCTCATATAAATGTCGTGGTGTTTCGGCAAAATGACGAGTAAGCCGATACTGGGTATTTGAAAAAATTTGGTGATTTTGAAATGAGTTGTCGGCGAAACGAGGCTAAACGATGGGCCAAATTTCATTCTTTTTCGATTTATTGGTCGATAAAAAAATTCACATTTTTGTAAGTGACTCGCTGGAACAGTTTGAGCGATTTCGACAAGCATGTCTAAGCAGTTCCATAAAGTTGGAAATAACTACAGCGATAGAATCTGGAACGAAGGACATTCGTTCATTGATTCTCAAGATGTTCAAAAATTGATGTCACACTCTTGGACGTCGATCTAGAAATGGTCGAGATGTAGTGAAAACTCAAGTTATTATTTACGCGGTGAATAGGTAAAATAATCATTTTTCGTACATTATTTGTGCTTCCTAAAACTTTTCTGTAAGTTTTATACATTTTTGTGCGGTGTCTGTGTGCGATTTGGTTTTGAATTTTTTACACGACTTCCGGTTATACAAAAATCTCGCCGTTGAGAAACATTTTCCCGTTCAAAAACTGCACGATACCTAATTTTGTCATACAATTTTCTTGCCGTTCCATATCCTTCCACATTCATAATTCAGGACTCGAGGCTTTTTTGTGTTTTTGAAATTTTGTTGAAAAAATACACTCGTCTGCATATTATTACCTTTGTTTACCAGCAACCCAACCGGCCTCACAGCTAAACCACCTCGACACTTTACGATGGTCTCTAAATGATTCGCGTCCAAGGATCGTGTGGAATTTCAAATAGTTTTGAACTCGCAGCGAGCTTTTGCCAGCGGGAACGAAAAGCCGCCTTATTCTTATCTTTCTTTCCACCTCGCGTCCTGTTTCCGGTTTTGCTACACCCTAGCTGACAATCTTCTGCACGTTCGTTCGAGAAGCACAGAGGTGTATTATTTTTCTTTCCAGTCGTAAAGGTGTCATGCCATTTCCAGAGAGAGAGAAAGAGAGAGAGAGAGGGAGGGAGAAGAACGTACCGATGTGTACACGCGTGTGTTTGCGTCTATAACGTAAAAGGCTGCGGATCCTTTATCGGCGACAGTCGTGAGATGTTCAATACCCGGAAAATCGTAAAATGAAAAGGTTCCAGCAGCTCGTAATGCGCGTCAAGTCCGAGACTCGCCTTGGTGCTTTTCTGAAAAGCGCGAAAAGGGGGAAATTTCGCGGTTGTAATCTTTTAAAATTGTTTTCGCGTGCAGCGAGTTTCGTTAATCCCTGGTTATAATTTGACCTCAGGATTGCGGAAGTGCTTAGCAATCGTGTTCGTTACGTACTTATACATATAATGGCGAAATCGTTCGAGTCATAAACCGCGTAGTTGAATATTCACGAGCTTTTAAATTATTCCATTTCCTTTTTCTCTTTCCTTTTATCCAACTTAGTTTTCCTTTTTTTTTTCCATCATCTCCTTTTTCCTCGCCAAGCCCTGCATGGTTCCACCGCCTATATATCTGTATATATATACACATGCATACATACACGTATTATGTACAGTATAAATCGTGACAATTGAAACTCCCTTTTCCACCCGACATTTGACGAGCACCGTGCCCCTCGCACACTTTCAACCCTTCCCTCCTGTTAGTCGCGTTGTTAATTTTTTCGCCGAGCCATTTCAAAAAAATACCGACCCGCATAATTAACTCGCAAACTGATGCTCGGCCAAACGAGCTCTTAGGTACTTGAGGCTTTTGTGAAATGGAAATTTGTTACACGTCGTATATATGTATAGTGGTATATAATGTATACCCAATGTCTATGCGGGACTTTGGGAAAAATGTATAGTATGCGCAACCTTACGTAGCCTATACAGTTAATTATTCCTATCGTACTCGGTGAAATTAAAAGTCGATTATAAAAGCTCGTTGCGAATAAAATTTCGATGAAAAATTCTCTCGGCCGATTTAACCGAGAGGGTTGTGCTTTAGAAAAACTATTCTTAAATGTACAAACAAGAACCGCCGACTTGTTTACATCAGTGTTGTTAATTATATAACGTATGCAGTACCTTCCAAACTTGGTCACGTTTTCTTCTACGAATATCGCCGTCGGACCTATTTCATGACATTTTGATTACCGTTATGCCGTCGTCGCCGCAAAACTTACCACCGAAATTGATGTCATTAGTTATAATTACAGACATTATACACCCTCGCATCTCTGTCTCTTTCTCTCTTTCTCTCTCTCCGTTTGCTTGTGCGTAAAACATAACTAATTGTCTCTGTTTACGTGTATACGCGGTTTGCCAATTAATTATGGAACAATCGGAAGCTCGGGAAAACGGTAAAAAGTACTATGCGAAACGGTTACTATAGAAGTTAGTGTCGAAATTTTTCATCAACTCGGTATGTTGAGGGAAATAATTATGTAATGATGAAAATAACACGAATAAAATATTTCAAGGCTGAATGTCAGGTAAAACGAAATTCAAAACCATGTATGTATATATTACGCTGAGTTAGTTTCAAAACATGAATCCAGTCTTTGCATAGAGAAAAAAAATATTTCTTGAACTTATATTCGGTTAATATAATACGAAAAAAATATTATCCAGTTATAGAAGATTTTTCTGCTCGATGCGAAAAATACAAATAACTCACGAAAAGACGCGGCGGCAAGGTGATGAAAATTTTTCCGATACTACGTATGACACTCGAAGAAGAACAAAATTGAAAAATATTCTGCCGGTGCTACGCTGGTTTATATACGGTACAATAAATATCATTAGTCTTTTATCGATCCGCGTATCGAATCCGTATATATTCCGATATACGTGCACATACACACCCATCTTACACTCTACATACCAGCCTACATTTGTGGAAATCAAATTAGGGAAAGTAATGCCTTCAGGGATATAATAAGTATCGACAGGCGGGCATTAAATTATTCCGGGGGTGAAATAGTGGCGAATATCTGCCACCGAATTGGCACAACAACGTGATACTTTAATATACAGAACCAGAGAGCCAAATCCGGCTCAACGGCTCGATAAATGAGCTTATAGCCTGGCTGAAAATGCAAGAACAAGATTGCGCCAAGCATCAGTCACGCTATGATCAGGCTCGGTACCTATCAATATACTATTTATAAATGGCAGGCACGTAATAGGACGGCATTTCCTCCTGCCACGCCTCGTCGCGACTCCCTGTATCGGCATCGCGTTTGTTTTCAATACGTATAGATACCGTCTTCCGGTCGCAAATTACTTTATTGGCCTCTCTCCCTCTCTCTACCGTTACGCATGAAAGTATATCCGTCTACACCACGAGGATCGCGCCTGCGATGTCGTTTGTAAATATCCTCGTTTCGTCTTTATAGCGACCGAAGCGAAAGGAAGGGGTGAATATTTAAGGGGATGTACGTGTGAGTTGCTGTAACTCGAAAAACAGGATACCTGGCACCTAATTCAAACATCCATATTCCTCGTTACCATGTCCTTAGAAATTTGATATCGATCAGATAAAAATAATGTCGTCAAGGTTGTATTCCACCATTTAAATGTATACTCTCTGTTCGATGGAATAGATTTCGGATCTTGGACGGTATATTTTATAGGTGTGAGTTATTCGAGTACTCGTCCAATCCATCGACTCGACTTGGATCGTCGAATTACGTCCAAGTCAGAAATTTTGCAAAAACTGTGTGGAGTAAATGATGGAATAATATCGAGCTGAAGTTTGTAACGTTAATGTAATAATGCGTATTTGGAAAAACTCGTTATTTTGCAAGTTTAGGATTACTTGAAATTTAGTAAACTGTTAACAACAGCCTCGCCAAACTCAGATTTCGTAAATTCAATTTCTTCAGGTATTCAAAAAGGTGCGAAACAGTAATTTGTGTCTCAACGTTCCGACTAACTTCAGCCTCGTGGGATAATTCGATTCGCGAATCAGCGATCTCTTTTCCCTCCCGTTTTTCCGTATTATAGTCGAACGTCATTCGCCAATATCAGGCTAGAACAACTCGAAGGTCTCTCCTATCTTTGTTTCCTAGCCGTTAATACGTATGATAAACCGACAACCGTGTGTCCTCTGGGTTTGCGTCGCTCGATGACGTTTTCCGCTTCTCGTTAAAGGGTGGAAGGGTGGTTCGGTTCATGGCTTTGCTCACGCAAAGATCGCGCCGCGCCGCTGCAGGATGGCAAACATCCGCGCACAAAGTGACGTAGTAGTCCGCAAATTGTCGTATTAACCTTTTGTTTTCCCACCCCCGCCGCCCCCGTTCGGCAAACCCTTGAGGAGTGTTTCGTTGGCGGCGCCAGCGCCACTTTAACTCGGCTGTGCAGACGACGAGGTCGAGAGGGTTTGAAAATTATCGGTTTACCCTTATCTTCTCCAGTTTCGCCGTGCGGCTCGCGTTGATTCACCTACGTCGTAGGAAACTTCTCATTTCTCGAAACTCTCCATCGCCTCCGAAAATTTACATATTTTGTATGCAACGTACGACACGTCGCCGAATTAGTCGCGCGATCTTTCATCTCCGTCGCAAACGCCTCTCTCGTCATTCGTACGGGATTGGTAAAATTTTAACGAGATTCTTACTCTCTGGGGATAATTCGTTGAAATAGTAATTAACGTCTCAGAGCTGCACTTATACGCGACGGCTGGAGGACGTCTGGAGTTCCCGCGAATCTCGAACTAATTTTCTGCGCAAATTTCACTCCGCATAAAATCAACTTAATACAACTTATTATGTATATATGGGGTATGCCAAGTCATATAGAACGGTCGGTTTTCCTCATCCATTTTAATCTGATTGCCATTTCACACAATCAAAGTAAATATTGAAAGGATGAACTGTGAATTTTTTCAGATTTTTTTGACACGTGATTTTTTCACGGCCACTCATCCAATAAATTAATTTCAACAACGTTTCGATTTTTCGCACCTACGTAGCTTAAAACCTGGACGACATATGAAAAAAGTTCGTTTCTAAAAATTGTTGGTTCTCTTCTGAACTCTTCGAGAGTATTTTTTCGGATTTTTCATACCCCGTTTCAGTGTAGCTTTGATACAAAAGCCGCGTAAATTACTCTTAACTGAAAAGTGCCCGGATCGAATGGGATACAACTTATGCACAGCGTGCCTTGTTCGATTCGAAAGGTTGGCTCAAAATTTCACATGGGTGGTGCAACAGTTTGGAAGATATATCAACAAATATTTACTCCGTGGCGAGAATTCGGTTCAAACTTGGCGGCGCGGCAAGCAATTTTGTTACCCTGCGCGTAGCGCTGCTGCGCACTCGAACGCGATCTTCAATTGTTGCGCGTCTTGTTTATAATCTCGATTGTCGACTTTTTCTCGAGGAGCATACTTCGGTCTATCATTTATCACGATTCCTGACACGATGTGTGAGTTCCGTACCGCCGAGCAACATTATTCAAGCGTATTCGTCCAAGGTAAGAATTCAACGCTGCGTTTCGTATCGTAACGCCGACTTTAGTAAAACTTTCAGCGTCCACACCGCCGTATTACGGTACGTGTGGATGAGAAATTTCACACTTCCGTGTAAACTGTTACTTGTAACTTTTGAACCACTTTTCCGCCCACTACGAAACTTGTAGACAATTTTTCGTATTGATAAAGACATGCTGTGTAAAAATTTCAGCCAATTTTATATGTCGTCTGAATTTCAAGCTATATTAACTTGGAAAAATGAGAAATCGTCGAAAGCTGATTTTTCGACTAGCTGTGGTAAGAAAGTCAGGAGAATCTGAAAAAACTCAGATTTGATGCTTTCAGTACGAACTTCAAGTGAGTAAAATGGCGAAAATATCAAAACTGGCCAGGGAAAAAATCTCTTTTTTTCCCCTCGATTTAACGTGGAATCCCCCATATATACCTTCATTGATGCAGAGTAAACATTGGGTATTTATTTCTAATCACATCGTAGGCCAATTCTAAAGCTCAAGTCTGTAATAATTTTTAATACTTTTTGATTTCATCTTCAATAACTTCCTTTGCAAAACAGTTACAGGTAAATGAAGAGTGTAAATACAAATGTTTAAACAAATTCGTATCGACTAGGCTCGTTTTACGCCGTTGTTTGAATCTAGTTCGACTTACGTCTCGAGTCTCGCGTGTTGAGCTCCATCAGCCGTACATCACGGCTAAAACTCAGGCATAGGCTTTCACCCAGTGAAAATGTGTACGAGTTTCCAGTATCTCCTCTTATATTTATATTCTGCAGCTCTTTTATCCTCCGCAGTTAGATATAAGCTTCATAACGTAATAAAATATTTGTCTCTGCGAGAAAACGCAAAATAAAGTTGTGACTCTCTTTTTCTCGTATGTTACACGTGTGTTATAATAACATGTAGTGTCGAATATAAAAGTTCAGATTTTACAAGTAATCGTTTTGAACCGTACAAACATTTTCAAATCGTCGCTTGTTTGACGGGCTTCTTTTTTAGTCCTCGACAAAATTTGCACAAGTAACTTTATAAACGTGTACAGGTGAATTGAAAGCTTTTGTAAAGGTTCTTGGAACCTCTGGACGAGTTCCACTTCTGAAATTTACCTTGAGAAAAATGTTACACCCGAGACGTGAAATGTAAGATACTCGAACGGGAAAGCGACAAGTCACTTCAGGCAACTTTTATCGATAGTTTTTTTTCCAAGGTTCGTATTCACGCAGAGAATTCCCATCAGCTAGAAATCCAAATTCCCATTTCAGGTTTTGATGCGCACAATAAAGTAGTCTGCGATATCATTTTTTTAATCTCAAATCGTTCTCGAACATCCTACGGTTACGCAGGCAAATTCCATGGGCCGTTAACAGAGACTCTGAACTTCAGGACTGATCGGAGTTGGAGCAGAAAATTGATCCCCGCATATACCTGTAATACTTATGTACACTGAGCAAAATTTCATTTGCTACGGTAACTAGAAAAATTCAGTAAAACAGGTATCGTTAAGAAAAACTGTTTGAAAATATTGTTAGGATTACGAAAAACGAGGTACGCTTAACCATTTTGCGCTATCGTCGATCCTTTTTTGGTAATTGCAACGCAAAATCAGTTTGTGAGGTTTACTATACTTTTTTAGTTAAACAAGGCTTTAACGTCAATTTATCGCAGCACAAGCATTAAATTTTCGCAACAGTTAGAAGAAAATATAGTAACAGTGGTCGTAATGAGAAAGAATAGTAACGGATACTAGACTTTACGGTAACAGCTAGAAAACTAATTTTCATTTTCTACCTAGAACTACATTTTTCGATTGTGGTAAAAAATGAAAATAGTTAAGGACTGAGCGGTAACCGGAACTAAAAATTTCTCTCAGTGTACATACCTATAAGAATGTCGGTCCCCACGCATTGCGTACGATCTTGTTTTCACAGCGATGATCGTGATCTTACAATTAGCGAGTGAATTAACTTCCCGTTGATTTACAGGGATGCTCATTTCGTCATTCGTCACCCGCGCGTCACTTTGTCGAGCCTTAATTTCAACCCCTGATACATATACCAAGTCATAACTCAACTTGACTTAATTTCAGTCTTGGTTTTTCCCTCGTCTCGCCGTCCCGGAAACATCCGAGTATTTGAAAAATTGACGAGCTTCGACCTTTCGCAAGTTCGGTGTTGAGTATCTATGAGTGAAAATCGACGCGATAATCGCAGAGCGACTGGGACGACTGCGGATATCACGTTTGTCAATCAGCTGCCCTTTCACGGGATTCATTGAATTTTCTCCCACTTTTGGTGAAAGTTTTTACAATCAATTTCACGAAGAGTCCTCCGCAAAATGATTATTCGAAGCAATAAGCTTCGAGGGTTGCGAGGGTATGAAAACTCGGAGAACCACCAGCGGGATTGATTGATAGAGGTTTTTTACTGGCCATAGTTGAACAAATGCGTAGCAATAGAGGCTAAAAGATATACATGTTGAAGGATTGCGAAGAGTGCTTGAATGATCGTAAAAGGAAAAAAAGAGTGACAGTTCGAATTGCATTTCGAATTAAACGGAATAATATATCGGACAATATAGCTTAAATTAAATAAAAAGGACATGTCCTGAAACTCTCGTTTTTGCGACTTGATCTCCCGGCAAGTCAACATCAGATTATTGAAAAAGAAATTGGGAGGAGGAATCGACGCAGCAAAATAATAAACAAACAAAGTTGAGGAAAAATGTTGCGAAAAGCCGCAGGCCACTTTAGTACCTGGTTCAAATTGGGTTCGGTATTGGATGAAATTCTCAAGCAGCTTTCAAAAAAGTTTCCCTCAATCGAACTTATTTATAATTCCCTTAGTAGATTTAACCGCGAAAAAATCATATGGAATCGCAACAGCACGATTACGCACTAAATAGTCACTAGTATAAAACTTTCCGGTCACTCGAGCAATATGTAAACCGTGTAAAATCGTAACAACACCCATTTCATTAGAATTGTAAAATTCGAAATTTTTTACTCAGTCTATATACTGCAGCGAGATGTGAAAGGCGATAGAACTCCAGGTTCATACACCCACGCGGTGTAAGCTTGTGCTTCGTACAATGTGAGGGGAGGGTTGGCGTGTGAAAGCTCCTCGAGACCTCGGTATGCAAGTCGTTTATGCAGCCCGTAGTTTGCCAGCGTTTTGCGATAAGTTGGTCAGTTCAACCTGCCCATTTCAGATTGCGTGTTTATGAGTCTAACCTGCAGTGCCTCGAACCTCTCGGATGGATAGATAGGTACTTCATTATTGCCAGAAAATAGCGAAGCCCTCTAATGACGAGTGATGATCAGTTCGAATTATTACAGGCACCCGCCCTGCAGGCTTAATACACTTGCCGGGATATAACCGTCGGTATCGTTTCGAGGGGATCGATACTGCTACCAGCCAGGATACTCTCGTCTCGTGTACGTGGAGGAACGTCTTTTCCGTCGGGTCGCGCATTTTATTTTTATTTATTTTTTTTTAAATTTTTTTTTAAGTTTTTTTTTTTTTTTTCTTTTTATGGAGAAAAATTTATCTTATTTAAGCGCAATCTCTGTGCTATAACTATTCAACGGGTCGCGGGGTTGATGCTACGAACTTCGAAAAGATTCCAAAGCGCCAAATTTGAAATTTTTTGGTGGCGAACATCAAAGTTTCGCACGAACCGAAATCTGACGCTCAAAGTTCCGAAAGGATAATATGCCGAAAGGGCGAAAATGAGAAAATTTGAAAATCTTAAGATCTGAAGCATCGAAATTCCAAATGACCGAAGATTTTCAGTTCTGTGAATCTCTGGCTTGGTGAAATATCACCACTTTGATCTTTCTTTATTTTGGATTTTCGATATTTTTACGACCGGTATCCCGGTAATTCTGATTTTCGGTTTTTCTGATTTTTCACACCCACTCGTTGAGTAAACTACGCTGTGTGGGTATATATTAATTTTCGAAATTTTACTCTATCGGAGCTTTACTTGTCGTAACTTTGATCAATCGTAACTTGAATTTTTGTAATCTTGCATTTCGGAACTGAGACGTCGACTTTCATTTCTATATTTCCACGAGTTTTGTCTTCACTTCTTGTTTTTCTCTTATTCTGAAACGATCAAACTGCGATTATATAGAAAAAAATGTGAATAGGGACTATTGGAGGGATGGATAAAAATAATGAAAACTATCCAGATATCTGAGATTGACTCAGTTAGCGAAGAAGGCTCTATTTACTCTATTCCCGGTCGTAAATTATGCACGCTAAAGTTAATAAAAATCCCGAGGTTCAACGCGGTTAGATATGAATCGTAAAAACGTCGAAAAATCGACACGGAATAGCGGAGTAGGTATAATAAGTAACTGTATAAAGCAGTTGAAGCCTTTATCACCGTCGATTTTTCAACCCCTGTCATATCCTAATTCGCGAGGAAAAACGAGCTCGCGATTTTTGCTCAAAGAATATTCAATTTCCAGTGAATTCCTCTGTAGGCTATAAAAAGAGCGCGAAAAAAAAATCCCTTATTCGTTTTATTATACAGTTACACAATTTCATCATAATTTCGCCTCTAATTCATTCCTTGCTCAAATACACGATGATAAATTGCCGCCTTGCCTTGTTTCCTCGAACAATTTTCACTTATTATAACCATGAATTTCTAAAAAGATACATTACGTTGTAAATGAATTTAAAACAGAAATTTGCCGCGTTAAGTAAAGCCGGGCGTAATGTATCGTTATAAATTATACATCAGCCCCTGCGAGATTCGAGTAGCGAGAAAATATTCATACAGAGCGTAAAAAGGTTTTAAACAAGCGTAACGTAGGCTTGTGAAACCGAAAATACACTCGCGGTAGAATATTATCTGTACACCGGATGAACGCCTCTGTTAACGAGGTTTTTCTTATGCAAATAGAATACGTGTGGGATTTTCCTTTCGTAGAAGTGTTTACGCGATCCGGAATATTTTCACAACTGTAACGGTGTTCTGTAAAACACGGGGTCTTTGCTTTTATTTACGCGAATAAAATGTCCCCCTCAAACATATTACCTACGCACACGCACACACATGTTACGCATAAATAGATGCGTAAAAACAACAAGCTCTGTGTATGAAAAGCCGCGATATCTCAACACCGTGGAAATATTTATATTCGTTATATATTCGAGACATGTGTAGTATAAATTTTTTTTATTTCCCTCCCGTCCCTCCCCGGCAAGGATCTGGGTTTTCGCGATAGCTATTTGTCATGCAAACTGCTGATTTTACGCGCAATTCACCGAGTTTTAACGTTCAATATTCTCCCTCAACGGTCGAGCTGCAGATACAATGTCCGCTGCAGCTTCTTGGAGAGCTTTTCACTCGACGGACTTAAAGTCATCGTAAAAACTTGTCATTCTCATTTTTAACGCTTTCGTGGTTTAACGCCCGCGGTGCCGTCGGTCGGTTTAATGACGGGGCGGACATCTGCTGCAGCTTTGTATAAACTTCCGACGAGGAAGTCGCGTCGCTTTCTCGTGCGAAAAGCTTTCTAAACTCCGCCAATTTCAAACTGTCAATTTTCTTCTTCGTATATTAATATATTTTTTTCTTCAAAAAGACGACCGGACATTCGCTTCATTGTTTACAACAGATTTACAAGCGTTCGCCTTTCCACACTTGGGACGAAAAGCATTTTATTTTTCTTCCCTTTCCCGCTTGCTTCTATTTTCGATAAGACTCTTGTCCGACATTTGCTTGTGGCAGGTTTCACGGCAGAGGCGAATGAATTTAATAATATGAGTGATAAAACCGCGTCACTAGTCAGACACGCCTTGACGGGATAACAGTTGCCTGATTTACTTGCTCGATCGCGATACATCTGTTGCAACATTGCTGAAACATTTTTTATTTTAAATTCGTTTGTTCAAACTTTGGGATTTCCTTTCACGGTCATGTTTTATCTTCGCATCGATTGTTGTCGCACATTAGCGAGTATATCGATTAAACGATCCCCGAGTGAGTGTGAATCTGTACAGCCGACTCCGAATTCGAATATTGAAAAGTCTCTCTTATCGATTCGTTGCACTGAATTTAGCACCGAGGTCTGGCGAGAACCGTTTCAATATTATCATTGAGAATTAACAGACACGTGATAATTATCGGGCGTCGTACAGTCACAGGTTGGGTGTATAAAATGAGAGAAAAAGTCGAATGAAATCAGAGCGATTAGTCGAACGTTACACAGAGTGTCTCTCGTCTCAATAAAACTAGGAAGCTCAATATTGGCTCGTCTTATTAACACTGCATAGAATTGCCGAAACGAACCGGAACGGTAGAATTTTATTCGAAAAAGTTTGAAAAGGCGGAAAGCTGGCGAAAAAAGACGAGAATGCGATTATTCGAGCCGGTCTAATCGCGGCTAATCCAATTGGGTATCAGCAAAAATCCTCGAAGCTGCGTGATTCTCCACGGCGTTCTGATCCGGTCCGAATACCGTGCAATCGTAGCTTTTAACGAGAGTGAAAAAGTTTGGAATAAAAGATCTCGCCATACGTACTCGCGGTGAGCTTCTAACTTTCCAAAAGCTCCACCACGCAGTTGTGTAATTGGAGTGAGTGCGATTGGAGCTTTGTTCACGAAAGTGAACCGAACGGGGCGAAAATTCCGTCTCGTAAATCCATACCTTCGTGTTTCATTCGTAAAGATCGTCATTTTATATTGAATTATTTATTTTCGCAATACTAAATGAAAAATTTTTACCCCGAAAATCGTGGCCATAATAACATTTGGGTATTAGGCGAAAAATCAGAAAGCTTTCGAATTCCAATTTCGAAGTTGAATGAAAATATGTTCAAAGTTATGTTCTTGAAAATTGGCTCGGATCATTGCTAGATGGGTCTGTTACAAATATTCAAAATTAGTATGCTCAGAGTTTAAAATTCCGTTTATACGTTACGTCAAATAATTTCACGTAAACGTATACTTTTTATGTAATTTGAAAACTAAGTAAGTAATACAAACAATTTATAGTCAGTTATTTTAATAAAAAATGACAAATTCATCACGTTCCTGATTTTCTGCCATTTTTTCGCGGTAAAAAAATACCAAGACGAGGATCAGATTTGTCTTGATGAGGATGAAAGATGAACTCAACTCGTATATAATCGTCTCCAACCTAACCTACGAGATAAAATACTAGGCGAATCCTTCCAAGACGATTGATTATCTTGGTCAGAATTATCTGCACAGAGTCGGTAAATTTTTTATCATCCCCAGTAGAGGATTTCTTCCGGTTGTTCCTGGCATCTCTGGAATGCTGCACCGGCTTTCAGACCTCGTCGACACTGAAAGAGCAGAGGGCAAATAGACGGCACGACACGGCACGACACGGCACTAGCCTCGTTTTCTCCTCTCCGACTCTCCGCGTCTTTATCGCCCTTCGGCAACGCCCGACTTTTCATTTATACTCTACCGGCTGTCTCGCCCTCCTCATCGTTCGCTCCCACTTCCCTCATTCGCCACCCCAAACATTCGTCTCTTTGTTTCCCGCGTCCCTCTCGTCGTCGCTTTCCTTGTACACCCACTTGCCAAAGTTCCACCGTCTCAAGGTTTACCAGCCGGGAAATGTGTTTTGTCTGTAACTCAGCTCGGCTTTCGGGGCTTCGGCTCGGTTCTAACTCAGATTTGCCCGTTTCGCACACGCTGATCCGGAATTTTTGCCGTCAGTGTTTGATGGGTCGAGGAAATAGTCGAATAAGAATAAAATTAGAGATCCATAGTCGTTCAATATTTGAACTGTTTTATTATCAAAGTGATTAATCGTTTTCCTCGATTAATTAATTCACCTTTTACTTGTTGCTTTATCTCATCGAGATAACATCAGTTGATTTCATCTCTTGTCTTCATCTGGATAAAACAATGCGGAAATATTTCGTTAAATTAACAATTCTTTCTTCTAAACATATCCAAGAATCTTACGTTTTAATTATATCGTATTTTCGGTTACATATATCCAGATGAAAATGATAAACCGAATTTCGTTTTTTTATGGAGATAATTGAATTGATAATAAGTGTATAATTTCGTCTCACCTATCCATGAAATTGCAAATGAACAATCTTAGCTTTATCTTCCCGGTATAATATAACAATACTCATTACCTTGTACATACAAAATAATGCATATATATGCAAAGGTCGTTACGGAAGCTGGATGGATGAGGTGGTGAGTTGAGTATCGGCAAAGTGTCGATGGTTATTTTTCACACCTGCTGAACTCGCATTTCCATGCAAATTTACGGTCACTTTACACTCTCTTGTTACGATTTGATTTTTTTTCTTTTCTTTTTTTTTTTGACCCAACATTCGCGCTTATCGCAAAAAAACGCTTCAATATCCTCGACGAGGCTGTTCCTTTATTGCCTGAAAACGGGATGTAACGAACAAAGTCGAACCTCCGCTGATCGCTTCAGGCCATAAAGCAGCAGGCCAACCGCTTCAAACGACTGATTGACAGGATAGACCGTAACGATGTTTCATGCACGATTAAATATATATTAACTCGCGATCCGCCCTCACGGATCTTTCTCATCGCCACTCGGTTTTACCGAGTCAACCGGACGGTGCTCTTGAATTTTTCGCCAATGATTGTTATTGCGGAGATAAAGTCCGCGGGATTGAACGCATGCCAATCTGGTTGAATTTATTGTTAGTTGAAGAATTTCTCAGTAATCTATATAAAAACGTAATTGAAACACATTTTTTCTGAGATATTTTTTTTATAGAATCGGTTTCGTTTTCTACAATTTCTCACATACCTCTACGGTTGACTTTATTTGTTGACGAGTTCTTTGCTTGCATCTCCTCTATAATGAATTTCTCATTCGGTTTCTCGAAACGATTGCAAAACATTCAGATTCTAAATAATGAATTTAAGATTCGTTAGGTTACATATTGGAATAAGATTTTTGCAACAGAGGAAGGAAACAAAATTGAGGAATATTGGGATAATACATTCTAAAGTTGTCAATATCTGAAGTACCCTTCATTCGAATTTAGGATTTTTGATTTGTTCACTCAACCTCTGGGCTTCAATTCTCCAGATACTGATTTAATAATACTTCTCTATTTAACCATAATTTTCAGTGGACTGCGGACAAGATAAAAACATAGATTTTCGACCGTGTACATGTTTCTGACGAACAAACGAATCACGAGAATTTACAATGTAACGTCGAGGGGACAAAGCGCTGGTGGATTTAGTTGATGAAAAGAATTTTCAACCATGCTACGTACGCGAGGTTCGACTCGAATGATACTAGTTATTCACTCACACTGGCTTGTCGAAGAATAAAAGTTGCAAAAACGAACGAGAGTGCTCGACGCGAGTAGGTATCGTAATATAACATGTGAAGAGCGTATACTATACTCGGGGATAAAACGCGCAACTGCAATGTTAATTAAAATTTGCAATTAGCCGAGTTTCAATAACCAAGCACGACGCGACGACCAGCGGCAAAGCGCGCCGCCTAGCGCCGGATCATTATATCCGCCTCCTCTTATATCTCGGACGTAATACGAAAGTAAACAAAGTACCGAGTAAATCCCGCAGAATTAAACATGTATGCGGAAGCCGGGGTGAGGGGGTGTCTTCAACTCCGTCCGTATAAATAACCCACCCTCGTGTATTACGCTAAAAGGCTTGAATTCATTTCATCGTAAAAGCCCACACGGAAAGCACGTGCTTCCACATTTTGATCCCCCTCATCGAGGCCAGGGAAGAATTTTTAAACCCGATCGTGAGGCTGGGAGAGATTTGCAAATTAACATTCGTTATGACGAGAATCGCGGTTGTAGAGAATAATTCATACGTGGGGCTTCATTTTTATTATTTTTTTTTTTTTTGAGATTTCACATTTATGGGGCGAATTAAAATTTAAAACGAACCAGCCAAAAGTTTGGAACTTAATCGCAACTATTGGGCCTGAAATAATTAATAGAAGATTAGTAATTTATGAAGATTTTTTTTCGTCGATCCTGTACAGTTATGTGAATTATGATCGTAATATTTTGCGAGGTGTAAGATTAGATGCGAATGGTACACACGTGTGAAGAGAGCGAGAAGGTGAAGCTTAGGCGAGGATTACGGTCAGTCTGGCAGTCGGTCGTCAAACGTTCACACGTAACGACTCGTTATCACGCTTGGCCAAGCAATACGTACAAGTTTTACCGTATCATCGTCCTTATCTTGATTATTGTTTTATTAAACCGCAACATCGACGAACCCTGATGGGAATTTTGAGTACGAAACTGAAGGTGACCGACTCTGCGACGAAACATATAAAAAAAGATAAGTTGTCATTTTTAATTGCGTCTGTAGAATTATATAATGTCTGCAAGAGATTTTACAAATAATATCACAATAAAGTGGGTTTAAAACCAAGCCATGGTAATTTGAAGAAGCATAAAATATGTCTTACTCGTTGTGTACCGTACAGTTACCGTATAGTTAATAAAAAATCATTAGTCTAAAGAATCGCCTGATTTATTCGGAAGTCTGGACAAGTTGAGGGGGATTTTTTTTTATTTTTTCTAAACACCGTCACAAGCTTTTTTCGTTATTTTTTGTAATTGAGAAATTCTCGGTAGGTATAAGTCAAGTATAACGCTGCTAAAGCGAATTAGAAAAAGAATTTGCACAATGAGTTTATACAGCAGGTCCTGATGATCATTGAAAGTATGAAATTCAGGCGTATATTATCAGTATAAATAAATTACAGTGTCGTATACTCGGTACAATTTTAATATCGGAATTTGTCGGTCATTGCATTTTTTTTTCACGTATATATGCCTGCAGAAATGCCTGATATTACAAGTCGCTTGTAAGAACTCGCTTTCAGAATTCTCGCATGTGGGTATCGCTCGATCGCGTGTTTCTCATGCATGCACGTATAAAACGATATTACACAAAAAAACGTGCGTGTGTGACTCGACAGTGTTGACGGTACTAAAACTTGATTCATTCCTAATTGTTTCCGTTTATCATTCCCGCCGAGCGTTTATACGCTCTGTACAATAACCGCCATTTCCTGTTCCCCGGGCTACCTCGCGCGCGGAATGGCGGGAAATTCAAATAATACGCACGAGAACTCGTCGTTATCTTTCAGCACTGCCGCATTAAGCAAGGTTATCCATCGCGTTATGTTCAAAGGATTCTTACACTTTCGGCATTTCTGAACGCGAGTGAATTGAATTGAGAATTGGCAGCGAAAAATCACTGCGCAGGTATCGCGCGTCATCGTGTTCGTAACGGCCGTCTGTAAGGAAGCGATTAAAATCTATTCGCATGCATTTGAAACTTGTTAAAGACAACTGTTTATTAGTTTGAAACAGTACGTCTTAAAAAATATCCTCTGGCTATTTTGTAGGAAATACAATGCTCTACAAAAAAGATCTCTTGTAAAATTTTCGTAAATCTAATATTTATCACCTTATCGGCGAAGAACTGTCTTCATTTTATCGCTAATAACGTGATAAATAATAGATTTACGAAAATTTTACACCAGATCTTTTTTGTAGACCATTAAATTTCCTGCAAAACAGCCGGAGGAAATTTTTTTATGATCATACATATAGTTTTAAAGTAATAAGCAGTTTTCTTAACAAAATTTCAAACGCGTGCATTTTTTCAATATAAAAATTCTACTGCTTGGCGGGGCGTGTTAGAGTTATCGAAAAAATTCGGGGATTCAGCCAGATTCCTTTCTATATACGTTAATTAGTTTTTTCGGGGTGAGCGCGAAGAAATACCGACATTACCAAAATAAGAACCACCCTAATATACCAGGCGATTGGCTTCAGGCGTTGCTGCGAGATGCCAGAGGAAAAAAATATTCTCTCTACACCTGATCCCTCGACAAAGAAAATGTAATCCATTTTCTTTCAAATACTTTTTTCAACGAAAATGTGTCAAAGGCAAGGTAAATGGTTGCGAAATATTCAAGAATTAACCGACTTTTCAAAATCAGAATAAAAAAAAAAAAAAAAAGGGAGCGGCTGAACTCGTAAGTCTAAAAATGGGGTATTTTTTCAACATCCTCGTACTTAACCCGAACCTGAAACCGTTTACCCCTGAAGGGAGAAACAGGATAAGAAAGAGAGAGAAAAGATAAGCTTCGGTGTGAAAATATTTATAGGTAAGGAAATAGTTCGGTCGAGGGTCCTTCGCTCCCTTTTCCGGAACCTTGATTACTTATTTAAGGGGAATTCCTACGGCCCTTGGCTGCGTGAACACACGCGTTTCGACCTCGTGTATCGCCGAGGGGTCCTAGGATCGTACCTACTCAGCTATTCCACCTCGCTGCAACTCAGTGGCCCAAACTCTTCCCGAGTACCTTTTACGACTTTTTCACCCTTCTCTTTTTGTCGCTTTTTTTTCTACTCGCGGTTGCCGACTATGGACCGAATCTTTCGAAACCAACCCGGATGGCGGTCGACAGAGTGCCAGTTATCCTTGTTTTTTCTTTTCTTCTTTTTTTTTTGACAACCGCCAAACGATGAACTTGTAAAATGAAGACTGAACACGTGCTTCTCAGCTTAATAAAGTTGAATTGAGTCAATACAATGTCTAAAAAACATGTCTAGAAATATTATTTTTTTTTAAATCGCAAAACGGTAAAATATGTAATTAGCCGCTCAACAGCTGTGATAACGCAATTCGGTTTTTATCCTTATCCCTTGGATCCCCGGAACTCAACCCCTTTGACCCGCAGGGTTTCCGGTCCCCCGTTACGGGATATTCGGTAAGACAGAAGCATGAGCTTGCGAAAGCTCCCTCCGGAGGTTATAACGGGGCGACGATTCGACCGGCCTGCGTCCATCCCCCGGGGTTATCTGGCCGCGTAATGGAAAGCGATTAATTACACGACGACCAGCCCGTAAGCCGATGCCTGTTTCCTCACCTTGCCACAAACAATAAACCAGCTGGTCGCCTCTTCCATCCGACCGGCTCGCCGTTATATCGGGAAATTACCACGGGGCAACGGAATTGAGGATCATGTTGCGGGATGTTGGCAAAGGGTGAAGGGAATGAAATTTCACCCCCACACCGCGGACAGCGAGTGACGAAACGTCTCGCCAACTTATCGGCCACTCAAAATTGTAAACATTCTCGAAAATAGCAAGGCTCAATTTCATTTTCGTTGTGCGGTGATTACACTCAGAGATTATTGAATTATTTCATAGAATTTGGTAGAATTATAACTGATCTGCGATTTGCTTTTTTATTTTTATTTGTCTATTTATTTATTTTTATCCTTTGTACCTGAGAGGAAAAAATGTACGGTTCTCTGAGTTCGAAATGAAAATTAGTAAGTAAGATGTAGTTGCGCGGAATACGGAAAATTTTACATTTATTAATATTCTTTTTTGAAAGAATTTTATCGTTCGCGTTGCATTTTTTATTTATTTTTTTTTATTTTTATTTGTACGACCACTTCGATAATCGTTTATATTGTTCTCTTATAATTTCAATAATGTTGGAACGTTATTGCGACGATGCGAATTTTATTGTAATTTGGTAGTATATAAACTATAGTAATAAAATTAAGTTTTACTCAAATGTAGATTTATTCGTGGCTGAAATGTTAATTTGTTGAACATGATTATAATCCATTTGATTTATTGCAGCACCAACAACGATTTGAATCATTCGTATATCTATCCAAAATTTCTCACCAATAGTTGCAACGCATAAGTCAATAGATCGATTGTCAATATTTCGTATCCGTAAAACGGTGTTTTTCTGCAATGGTGTAAAAAGGACCAGAAATTTCCATGCTATTTGTCTGTAAAATCCTTTTTCGCTATATCTATGAGATAACCGGATTTCCCCTTGTAACCCGGATTTTTTTCGTGAATTGTTTCTCTTCTCTCTCTGTTTTGCACATAATTCAGGCATATATACGCGTGCAAAGGTCACGTGACGCAATGCGACGTCGTAAATTTTCGAACGGATTGAAACAGAGGAGTAAAACGATCGTTCGACCCGCGATGCATTTTTACGACGGACATGGAATATGGTTTTTCCATCGCTTCCATGCGAGGAGAAAGAAATGATATTATATCACAACGCGTCGAGTCGTCGTTTTCTCGCTGGTATGAGGGTTGAATAACAAGTGAATAAATTTTTGGAAAAAAGCAACGGAAATGAAAATTCTATGAAACGGATACGAGACAGGAAAGTCTCGTTATTCGCTTTCCGTTTCGAGCCGTAAATAGACGATCAAAAGAAGGAATCAGCAGCTTATCGTCCTTTCACGAGTCCTTCGGTGGCGGTAATCTTCGATTATTCGATCAAAGAATCTCGCCTCGCGGCTGCCGTAACTTTGTCTACTAAAATTGAGTCAAATCATAGGTGAGACGATGTTTCCTCAGCGTCTTCGCAATCGTAAATAATAAACAGTCATCCTGAAAATGAAGAATAAATTGTACAAACCTGAAAAGAAAGCGGAACGTTGCAATATCTCTACTGGTACGAATAAATGCGAAAAATTTTTCACCACGGTGATAAGAAATTTTTGTAGTGGGTGATAATTTTCAACCTCATTACACATACAAGCAATCATCCACTTTTCGAATCAATGCGACAAAATATTACCGCTGCAAAATCGTGGATGAAAAAAATCTGCGCTCGGTTTATATAGGTATATGTGTATACCTATCTACTTTGCTCTGATTTCAAATAATTGAAAAAGGCTTTCTTTGAAAAGAAATACCCGCTGGCTGCGGGTTATACGCTTCTGTAACACACGCCGTAGACACGCGGGGAGAAATTTATGTTTCACCCGATTCCACGTTCTCACATTTTCTTCGCAGTATATGGATGCACACATGCATGGCTATCGCGTTACCGGAAGGAAGAAAATTAAAAAACTTTCCGCCTGAGGCGCTCTTGTTATTATATATATTATAAAGCTATACGTATACGCGGTTTTAGATACATACGGCCAAAGTAGCCACGCCGTATTCAAATTTCTCGCCTTTCAAATCCCAGGGGCTGATTATCTCGCTCCTGATGTACGCCTTGGATTTTTTCCACCCCATGAACCTAGACGATTGTGTAAATGAAAATAAATACTTTTTCTTGATTTTGTATCGAGATATTAGGACATTGAGTGTTTATCTGATTATCATATTCGTGCGCAACGAAGATTTCTTGAAAAATATGAGAATTGAAGATTCTGGAATTATTAACAAAAGCTTAGATACCTACCGATACTTCGTTTCAAATCACTCTAAAATTCATGGCAACCTGATTGATTTCTTCAACTTCACTCTACGTTGGGTAGATTTATTCAGAAAACTGTTATTTATAAACTTATCGAGTCATTTGAAATAATCTTTTTTTATCATGTCGGTATCGTTGAATATTTTAATTACACGGCACTGCGCCGATATTGATTACGATCCAAACATCGAATAGACTGTCGAAAAAAATAAAATCCATTCCAGTAACTTTGTCGAAAAGTTTACATACCGAACAAAGTGATTCCACAGAGAGTGAAATTAAACAAATTTACTAGATTTTTCACAATTTCGAAGTGATCTGGAACGAAGAATCGTCGTCCAATCCTTTGTATATAAAGTCCAGTCTCTTCATATTCGTACTTTGAAAAATTATCCAATCCACCGCAGGATCTAACAACTCGTCAAACATGTCAACTTGCGACAACGCCGTGATAAAATCACCGATCACTATCAATTTTTGACCAACCAATCCCCGCGACTCCGATTTTTTAAGGAACTTCTCGAGGCGTTCAAAAACCAAATCCGCTTTGTGCAGGAGGCGAGGGGAGGGAAACTTTTTGGGACGCATATGTCCCCGGGATTGTTTTCGCCGGGTTAATCGGTCGAGCGTGACGGTTCACCTGGTATCCGTCTCGGGGGAAGCGGGGATATATAGAAGCGAAAGAACCGAAGGCTTCGCGGGGAACTCGGGAGATCCTGGAGGGCCGGGATGACGGAGGATGTGGGCGGACCAGGATCCCCGTCTCGAGGGAGTTCGCGCCGCCAATCTAGGAAGCTAATTTTATTTTATTTTATTTCTCGCCCCTCTCTTCCTTCCTCTCTTTTCTTACCTCCTTTGCTACTTTATCCCTCCAACTCCTTTTCTCCTACTCCGTATACGGATGTACACGAGGTGACGCACACACGCTCGCGTCGGTTTCCTCGTCGTGTGTCACTCGGGCCAAAATCGCCAGGGTTTGACTCACTCCTTGTGATTGATGAGGGTTCAACTGAGATATCGCCGACTAAATTCCGACTCTCTTAACATCCTGGATGACGCCAGTTTCTGCCATCCGGATTCAACGAAATAAAAATAATAGTATCACGAAAATCTGTAACCGATGTCGATATTCAGGTATAACGTAAAACACATTATTTTGTACACGCATTGTTTATCCTGGATTCTTCAAAATTCAATCTGATGTCGGAATTGAAACAAAGTACAAATATTATGATGTCTTTTAGGATTTTTTTTTTTTTTTTTAATTTTATAATACAAAATATTTTATACACACGTCGTCCGCGTTTGTTTAAACATTACTCGTAAGTGAATTAAAGACTTGGATGACAAATTTTATTTTCATTTTTTATTTCATTTTATTTACTCATCCTTTTATTATTTCTGTTGAGGTGTTTGATTGTTACTCGTTTCGAGGGAACTTTGTCATACTTCATTATTGTATATTCCCTGTTATATACCATGTCTATAGTATATAAGTGAGGTGGAATCGGTTTTTCGTGAATTCATCGCTGGTAACAGGAACCAAAAAAAAAACTAAAAGAAACGGAAAAAATGAGAATGAGGAGATGGGAAGAGAAATGAAAATTTAAATAATCAATTCCGTAGAGAGATTTAAAACGATTAACTATTCAGGTGCGGGAGTTTTGTCGGTTAATGCTCGTCAGGCTTCAAGCGTTTAAACTCGATTAATTCTCAATGCCTGCGGAACATTACGCGTTAATGGTGTTTCCGTTTTTATCAGCCCCTCTCATTGAAATTATCGGAAAATTCATTCAAGTGTGTACAAGGTGGAAAAATTTCTTTGTATTTTTTATTTTTTTTTGTTCTTCTTAATGTACAAACTTAGGAGTTTCTACAGGTGTCAGGCTGTATAATGTTACGGTTCGTTTGTGTATGGTTACAAACAATGGATTATGCCACAGCTGTGGCATGCGTTCGTTGATGTCTATTTAACGATGAGCATATAGTTTATATTATTACACGAATCTCTTTCATTTTTTCAAATCTCACGTCGCTCGAATAATATTGTTTTTGAACTTGTTTTGCTTGTAAAATTCTTTTAATACCATCAGCCTGAACAGATACCGCTGTAGATGTAAGCGTTTTTACTTTTCATCACCTTTGGTAACACAAGATTAGTATCGGTTTCGGTCGAAAATCATTTTTTCTAATTCCAACGAATCTTTACGTTTTCATAAACGGCTTGACAAATTGCCATGTTTCGTTTAATTTGAACTGCCGCCGTACCAGAAATAAATTTTCAATATTTTACCCATAAACACATACCTACTTTCCTGCCTTACTGCTCTTTCTAAACAAACGATTACGTTTTTTCAAGTTTAGATGTTTATTTATTAAGGAAAAATTTTAATTTTCCTTTCAAAACTTCTTCGTTTGGCTGTCAAGTTCCAACAGTTTCAGAACTTTTACTCGGCCGTTTTAGAGATCATCGCGAAAAAACTGTTTTCGCCGTGTTGTTTTTTGTATAATGTTTTTTCCTTCTATCCAGGTATAAATAAAAATGAAAAGAAAACAAAAAAAAAAAAAAACAAAAGTACATAACACACGAAGGACATAAAGAAGTATTTCTCGCCTACGTGGCTTCTGGCTTAAAGTCGGTTCTTAGACTTTGTTTTTTATCTCAGCGTGGCAAACGAAATATATCGTTTATTCAGAACGTTTTTTCCAAAGCCGTTATATATATAAATAAATAATATATAAATATGTATATATATGTATATATACACACTTTCACACGGTGACGTTACGAATAAATTTTCGCTATATTTTGGCAACTTTTTTGTGCGCGACCGATGAACGGATCGCTTATGTATTCAAACTCGATGTAAATCTGAGATTTCTTGCACAGTTCACATGCAGATTTTTGCATTCGTATTCAACGTCCAACGAATTCATTCCATTATTTGTTCTTGACTTGTATTTGATCTACCAAATTGCAGTATTGACGAACTACTTTCTACGCATGGCATTTACGAGCACGTTACATGGATCCGCGATAAGAATTAAGTCCTTTTCATGTTTCGTATCGCGTCCTCGCATGAATATCTAATATCTTCTGAATCTCGGTCGAGGAGAGAAAATTAGATAAGCAACACATCACATTAGAAGCGAAACATTATCTTCTTCCCAGAGGTCGTAGGCAATTAACCGACTAGCCTTGACTCTTGACAGGAATGTATACCGATATCATTAGCAAATCCATTATATACTATGCTAATAGTTTGTTGTTTATTTTTCTCTTCAAAATAAACGTGGCGCGATACACGTACGCTATAAGGAAGATCAGAGTTTTCCTTATACAACGAAAATACGGATAAGAAAGACGAAGAAGAAGTAAAAAGCGATATTAAAATCTAAAAAAAAAAAGAAAAGACCTCATTTTGCACGATAATTTCATCAGTTATAACCGCAAACGAATTACGTCATTTGTTATAAATTGAGTGCAGACAATTTCACAGGTAGGTGAAAGATTAATGGCAGAAAAAAAAAAAAAAAGTTAAAAAGTTGCGAAAATTTTTACCCTTACATACAATTTCTCCCCATTGAAATTCTTCAACGCCGAGCACTTTTCTTTCCGAGCTGATAACTTTCGCGGCTGTATCTTAAGGTAATGCGATTGTTGGATCCCGGAGAGTTAGTAACGTGGAAAGGCGGGCGCGGGTCCTAATGATAAAAGGAACTCGGAGAAAAGGAACCTGCTAACTTAACTTCCACCGCAATACTCGAGGGCAACGAATCGGTGAATGAAAAAGGAATGCGCGAATTAATTGCAAAATTGCGCAATTAACGGTCCGCGTATTGTGAGGACTAAGAATTTTATCGCTTTCATTCGATTGCATCATTCGTCATTGATTTTGTAGACGAATTCGTCACAGTCATCGTCATCGATTGCCGATCGTTTTTTTCCCGTTAGGAAAGGGAGTCTGGCTTTGTTAAACTTTTTTGTATTCTCCGCGTTGTCAGAAAAGCAATAATTACACGACGATCTCTCTATTTTTCTTCATCTGTCAAAGCCATCTCATTACTGCGCCGGTTCCACCTCAATTAGCTTCTTCTTTGCTGTCGTAGCCGCGGGTGTCTGCGGACTAATTAGAGAAATGATGGGAAATGACGTCGAGTGGTTGATGACAAATATTCTCGCAGGTTTCGGGAGCAAGCAATATTACATGTAGGGCAGATTAACCGATAAAACCGAGATGAGAATTATACCGGCGAGTTTACATATTTCTCTCGGCGTTTTGGCAAAAACGTTAATGGGTATATGCATGTACTTAAATCGATTTCGTAAACAGTGAATAATTTTTGAATTATAGTAATTGGAAGTTGTCTTTCGCGATCTCTGATTTGAAAACACAGTTATAAATTTACCATACGATTATATTACATGTTATTTTACAAATAACACCGGTGAACATGAATTTTGAGTCTAGATTCTAGATGTAGAATTTTTATTTCTTCCGCGTAACTGATAGAAAACAAAAAAACAGTTTCACTAGACAAAGTTTGCTTTTGTAGAAACCAGAACGATATTTCTTATTAAAATTACCTAACTATTTTCTCAAAATCCAAAGCATCGTTCTGGTTTTCATATAAGCAAACTTTGTGTAATAAAAGTATTTTCATTTTTTATTATTAGTCACGTGGAAGAAATCAAAATTTGACATCTAGAATCCAGACTTAAAATTTGTATTCGTCGGTATTATTTATCAACGTAAAAACAAATAAAAGCAAACTTTATAAGTAATAAATGAAGATTTTAGTTATTACTCGATGTATAGAATCAAAATTTATTTATTTTAATATATAACCTCAAAAATAAAAAAAACAAAATCTTTTCGCTGATCCGTGTAATTATACCATATTTTATATTTTCCGTCACTTTTACGTAGGTCTTACACACGATTATGCAGGTTCCTCTTATTTTCTTTATTTTCCTTTTACCGCGAGTAAATCTGTATGAGTGAGAAAAAACGCACGGACTTCGAGTCCTGTGTAAATATCCTCCCAAGAATATTACGAGGAACGGACGTGCTCTATAATTTGGCGTCTTTCGACGCGACGCCTTGCGGGACTTAAGAAGTATTTTCGTAGCACGTCCAGAGAGAATTTCTTATTCCTTTTCTTCTTCTCTTCTCTTTACCGAAGCTCCTCGGAGTATTTTTCTTCTACTCGAATTTGTACAAACTCTTCCGCAGGCCTCGGAGCCTTATCGCACTAGTACAAGGTTTTAGCCAGCTTGCGGTGTCACGTATTTCCATTAACCGTGAGATCGCCTCCAATTTGCCGTGATTACGTTTTTCAAAGCTCGAAATTAATTGCGCGAATTGAAATTCAAATTCAAATTCAAATTCAAATTCAAATTCAAATTCAAATTCAAATATACTCGCAGAGCTTTTCTTGCAATGTTCTGCTTGCTTCAAATTTCCATAAAAAATACACTCCTCCTTTTTATCACTGCCTCGACATAAAAGTTTCGTAGGTCAGCGCATATCCTCCTAGACTCTCACGTGTAAAGGAAAAACATCTTCGATCCAGGATTATCCTGCAGCCCGGGTGATTTATTATTTCGTTTCATTTATTCTCTTGCCTTCTCGCCGCCGAATGATCCGGAAGTTTTAAATTGGATATCGAGGGATGAATTCACGGGGTGCGGATCAGTCTTATATCCTATGTTATCTCGCCTTGTGCGAAATCTGGAAATTCCGGATTCCCTGATCATCCGCATACAATTAAAACCGACCGTCGTGTGTACCCAAAGCTTGCACGTTTACCTGCGCATGAAAATCGATCAGCTTTGTTAGCCCCGAGGTTCGAATCAAAGGGTTTATCCTTCGCGTAGGTAACTACCTACCTAGAACATGGAACCCCCGGCGTTGTGTGGATGCGTGGGCGTCTATTGTGCACGAAATGGCGAATCGATATTTTGATAATGGGGTGAGACATCAGCACTCACGCAGGTATAATTCGGGAGACAGTAGCTGCCCACGTTGATGCATTATAGATGTACACGCGTGGTTCGTCTCTGCATCTTAAAGCAAAGTCGAAGGGAAGTTGGATGAAGACAGATCGCGTGGGCGTAGCAAGATCGCGGTTTTTCCATTAGATCTTATCGATTTCTCCGATTTCACGGTGACTCCGGTATCGCAGCATCCCTTTACGAGAATTAACCGCTGTGATGTAGTCAATTAGAAAGCGTCGAGATCGGTTTCATTGGTTTTGAAACTTATAATTAAACGATCGCGTTACAACGGCCCGTTAATATTCCTGGTTGGCTCTAATCTCTGATGACGTAATATTATTGGAGCTTATCTAACCGGTCGGATCTTTGCCGAACCGAAGAACGAGATGGCCGCAATATTGACTTTCCAACTCTTTTTTAAATTCCGATTTATCACTTTTAAAAATCGTTTTTAGAAAATTCTGTGCATTCGTTTCTCCCGCTCAGTTATCTTACCATTTTCAACGAACTTTTGACCGTATCTGTATAGATTCACATTCGCCACGTGTACACAAATTGTTAATAAATAATAATACCAAAAGGAAACGGCTCGAGAATTTTCTTTTTCTATTCGGAACGAATTAAGTCCATAAATCTTTTATGAATCTACGTTTCGTTATGATTTCAATCGTAATTGAATCATCGCACGCGGAATCTTATACATCAGAGCGCAATATGTATGCGTTAGATGTATACGGAAGTTATTACTTCGAAACCCGCTGCAGGGATTCTGCTGAAAATCAATTTCTCGGTTCTCTGAATTATTTTACACATTCATCTCGCTTCGCAGAATTTTTTTCTCCATTTCTCTCTTTCTCCGAAGATTCGCGTTGCAGCCACGTCTCCCAGCCGTGATAACAATTTCAATTCTTGGATAGTAAAATACTATTCGATTATTATTAAGATGTGATTCGATGACGTGTCGCAGGTATTGATTTTTATACGATCCAAAGGCTCGATCAATAATAAACTTTTTATAGAAATTTACCTACATTCGTGCTTGAGCATCGATGTTTTATCAATTGTTACCCGTATCTTCCGCAGCACGTACATCCTTTTACTCAGATTGTGAAAAAATATTGGATGAAATTTATCATCGCTGGAACAAATCTGCTGCATCTGCCTCAATTCACGTAATCCGTATCGATAAATTAGGTTTAATACGGTGAGACTTTTCAATGTAGAAGACTAATACGTAAAGATTTGTCGTATAAATTGGCTTTCATAAATTTCCGCATCGATATAATAGTAACCGTTAGCGACAGTGACGGTAAATATTAATTTTTTTACCCAAACAACCCTATTTCAATATTTTTATCGTTCGAGAGGATCGAGTGCGAAATAATTTTCCTCTATTCCTCATCGATCGAAGCTCGAGACCATCTCAGGGCGAAAGTGGCTCCGGTTTTTTTCTTCCTCACCCGTTTCGCATCGGATAAATTATTAAACTCCGGTTTATTTCATTTCCTCCCCGCATTTTGGCCCCTTCGTTATTATTGCATAAGAGTCAGTCGAGGGTCCAAAATGCTGAGAATTTTCGGGTCTGCCTAAAACCAGCGAACGCCGGTGGGTGAAGCACAAGACGTTGTAACAGCGAATATATTCGGGATTGGCAGAGGATTTTTTTTCGAAAGCAAGGAAGAGATAAAAAGATAAAACTCTTCGAGTGGCGGAAACCTCCTCTACAGTCTCCTCTTTTACTCCGTCGCAAAATCCTCGAGCTGAACACGTTCCGATCGGTACTAGTTTGCATAATATTTCTATGGTGACACCGTCGCGATGTAGCTGGTTATATATTCTCTTTTTGAAGTGTAGGTAGGTACATAGGCACGTATACGCGTACAAGGTATACGTCTACACGCTTGTACAATACGCGTGTACAATGTATACATATATTCACGAATGAAAATCGCCACCCCGAGTATATGCATAAATAATGTAGTGGGAATATAGCGCACCCTGACATCGATTCGGCATTCCCTATTTCGTACACCCGTGTGTGTGTGTGTGTGTGTGCGTAGACTGTACACAACGTCACACGTCTACCTCGTGGGCGAAAGCCTTCGGTAGTGCGCGGCGCACGATTTTGCCTACAGAATATGCATATTTATACTCTCCTGGCCTAAAGCCTCGCATCCCGATGGTTACTTCACAGCATTTACGCGAACGCGTAAGTTGCGTTTATTTTAGACGCGGCGGGGTTGAGGTTCCAAATTTTAAAAGTTTCGAAAGCGCCAAATTAAGTATGTTTTTGTGGCGAAACTTGAAGTAAAGACATCGAACATGAAAGTTTCGAACGGTCAGAAAACCCGACGGTCAAAGTTCCGAAAGGGCGAAAATTTAAAAATCTGAAACATCGAAATTCCATATGATCGAAGATTTTCAGTTCTGTAAATTTCTGGATTCATCAAATTTCACCACTTTGATCTTTCTTTGTTTTAGATTTTCCATATTTATACGATCGGAATCCTGGTAATTCTGATTTTCGGTTTTTCCGATTTTTCACACCCGCTCGTTTTAATTTTCGAAATTCGACTCTACCGAAACTCTATTTTTTGCAATTTCGCTGGATCGTAACTCGAGTTTTCGGAATCTTGCATATCGGAACTTTGTTGTCTCTTCAAAGTTTGATTTCTTTGCTTCAAGCTTCGCTACCAAATGATTCGGAATCAGGCGCTTTCCGAACTTTTCCCATCCTGTTACATTTCACTATTTGACTATCGTCATCATCGTTATTATTACTCTCTGAACCCCTTATACTATGATGATTTTTTCAATAGAGAATAAAATTACTCTCCGCCTGTAAGAATTGACGCGGAGTATGGAAATAAGTGCGGAAAACGACGGCACAGATTACACCGCGTGTTCCATTTCCTATAGGCACGAAAATCCGGCCGACCTTTCCTATTAGTTACGGGCCAAGAGAGGAGCAAGTGATTGTGAGTAATTGCTGGGCACAGCCCCTAGCTGTTAGGGCTAAGCGAGTATCTATTCCGGAGGTGAACGGGACGCGTCGAGTGTGTATTTCGTTTGAGCTCGGCCCCACCGAGTATCGGAAATGAACGGTGATTTGTTAGCCATGTTTTCCACGGGTCAATAGACTCCCTCCATTATGGGCTCGGTTCAGGCCTGCGTTTTTTACCCCTTTCCTACCCCTTTTGTTCCTCGTTATTCGTCGTATTTTCATCCCCGATGGAACGCGGCGATGCTCGCCAAAATTTATAATACTAGTGTATTAATTAATATGTTCTCAGAATTCTTGCGTATCGTTATTATCGTCAATTTTTTTTATGGAAACGAGTATTCCGAAAAAGTGAAAAAGATTTTCTCTCAATTTCCTGCTGGCAGTAAATTTTCAATATGTACTTACTGGAGGAAAAAAAAAAAATTTACGAGCGAAATCTCTCGACGGTAACCGCAGTCCAACAAAGCGCATTGGTCAGGAGGTGAATTTGCAGGCATTGCGATGCTGGAGAAGCAATAACGCCTCGACGGCCTGGCGCCAGGAGTTAGAACCTCGGCAGTCTCGATCGAGTAACTCCTTCGCAAAACAATAATAACCCCTGTAAAGTTGCGAAGTAGTTCAAAGTGCTCGGTCGATTCTGCTCCGACAAGGATGATCTCCGTTTTCATGCTCGATTTAGTCAAAAATTCAAATCGATACGCGAAGTGAAGAAAGAATAGCAAAAAATAATAATAACGAATGATTAATACTCGTCAATTTAAGAATAATTACTGCTCGATTACCTCGAATTTTTTTCTTTTCTTATCTTTTTTGTTTTTTTTTTTTTAACGCCATGAATACAACAAAAGCCGTTCAATTTTAATTATAATCATACATACAGTTTATTTTGTTCCTTAATGAATATATTATTGAAAGGTCCGAGATAAATTTTTTTCTCACAAGCTACTCGGTTATAGTCACATGAAATACTTCACATGCTAATTTATCATACCAGTTATAATTGCTCAACTTACCGGTTGATTGAGAAACACATTTAGACGTTATGGTAAATCTTACACGCCATTCTCGTTTGGTCGGATCCTTGTTGTTAGATCTTTTGACAACTTTTTCATCCGTTTCTCATTCGATATTTGCTTGAGACGATTCGTAATCGAGTAATTTATCGAAACTGGATAAACGTTAAAAAAGCTGATCAAGGATATGATCTTTCCCAACTTGTTGCAACTCCTGAACTTTCTCTACTGAAATTAGCAGTTTTCTAATTTTTCCGAGGCGAGAACCTCGTCGTAAATTTCATCTCAACCGATCTGAATATCTTATCACTTGCCGAGCTCTGCTTTAAGAATTTTTTAAATGCTTTTATCAATCGTTCGACCGCACAAACCCTACGCCGATAATTATCATCGTTTAAAAAAATTCATTACCTTAAAACGAAATGACACAATAGGACGGGCACGATTGTCGCGCAATTATAGGAGGAGGGGGATATATTTTAATAATTTTAATCGAGTGTCGTGCGACTCGGCGATTAAGTGGTTGCTGAATCGTATTAACGATCATCGCCGCGGGTTCAGAACTCGTGCTGCCGGAGCTATATCCACATTTGTACGTAGGGTGAAATTCATTAAAGGTTATAATAAAGTTTTAGTGTGCCTAAGTATCGTTTTCTGCCATGCTGTAGATGGTTATCATTAGGCAATAAATTTCGCCCGTTTAATATCGCCCGATATTGTAGGTGTATTATAATCCACCTTCGGGAAACTTTATTTTATATCCGTAATTATGGTAGGACTTTACTCGAATCATGCCTGCACATTTATACGCACCGCAATTCCGCCCCCCCTGCACCTCAACTCGCCGGTTCGGCTCATTACCGGAAAACACGAATTCCAATTATTCAAATTGCCCGCCCGCCCATGCGTGTTCATATAAATCGTCCGGCGCACAATACTTTCGCCTCACTTGCCGCCCCGTTGTCATTTCGCGTTTCGTTTCACACTCATTGTCAGCTATAACCGCAGAACCGCGAAACCGCGCGTTTTAAAATCGATACGGGTCGCACTGAACTCGATACCGAAATCAAATTAATTCTTGCTCTACCGACTGGCGAAAATTCCTCGTGAAAGCGGGATTTTCTATTTTGAAAAAACTTTCACCAATCGTCGTGAAAAGAGGCAAACTGGGAGATTATTATTCGCTTGAACAAATAATTGGCAAATTTTATCACATTTTATCACGCAGGCCAATATTTATACAGTTGAAAAAAGTTCGTTAAATTTCTCAACGCTTTGACATCTTACAAAAATGATGTAAAATAAAACAAGTTTCACTTGGTGTGTAATTTGTATTTGCTGCGTCGTTTTCTTATTCACGATCTTAATGATGCTGAAAATTCATATATACACACACACACATATATATATACACTATGTATCCGCGAATAAGTCTCTCGGTATTTTATATACCTTATATACCCGTTGTACAAGGTTTATTTCGGATAAATTAACGAGCTCGAAGTTTCCACCTTGCACCTTCAGTTTGGCGGGGCTTCCGGAAATTAGTATTAAAAATACGGTCGAACAAAAGGAGGAGGAAGCTGGGAGAGAAAATAAAACGTCGAGTGGGTAAACGGTAGCAAAAAAGAGAATATCGTATAACAGCCCTGCAGCTGCGTACGACAATCGAGAGTAATTGGTTTCACTTTCACCGTGTCTCGTTCTCGTGGTTTCTCTCTTTTTTCATCCCTCCTCCAATCCTGGTATGAAAAACAAAAATATATCGCGAAAATTCTTCGTTCACCCCCCTTTAAGTATATAATAATCGCGTCTCATTGGAAAATAAATTTCCCGAACATATTTCATCCGGATAAAGTGACGCTTTCCAAGAGAAGTAACAAAAAACTAAAAGAAAAAAAACCAATAAGCTGTAAAGAAAAATTGAGAAAGCCACCCTTTGATGCGGTTTCATCCGCCCTTACTCCTCGGCTCGATGCCGCTGCCGCCTGGATCAAGGATTAAACTTACCCGTGTGGTTAAGAGGCAGGGTGCATGACGATGTAGGCTAAGGGGTGCGGGAGCTGGAAGGACGGCGGCGTCGAGGCGCCGTAATTAGGCGATACTCGTTGCATGCATCTCGAACCTTGCCAGGGTGGATATTCTCGTCGTTTTGCCGTTGAACGCCAGCGTCGTGATTTTTTTTCCCCTCGGGGAAGCGAGATGAAATTATTTAAAAAAATTGGCGAGCTTCGTTGCAATTATTTTTTATTTTCCTTTTACCCGCCTCCCCCCTCAAGCAATTATTACCATCGTCAATTTCAAGTTTTCTCTTTTCTCTCTCTCTCTCTCTCTCTCTCAGTTTGAAGATACATTATTTTTTTTATTTTTTTTTATTTTTCATCGGGTCTTAATCAAATCCCATCGGTGTGGTTGTTGCTGCAGGAGCGACGCTTCAGTGAACGACAAAGTAATTGATAAAAAAATTGAAAGACACAGCTGGTGCGGTACGTATACGGTACAAGGGAAAACTGGTTTCCGTCTTTAATAGAGTTTCAACTCTCCGGAGGGATCTTCGGAGATGAGAAATTTCCAGTTGACTGTACTTTCTACGGTTTATGTTCCTGTACAACACATTACAGGGTCTAAACTCGGTTTTGTTGTTGTCGTTGCTATTGTTGCTGTTGGAACAGCGATTCGTCGCTTTCTTTTACTCACACAGGTATCTTGTATTTACATACTCTTTCGCATCGTGCTTCGAAAGGGTTCGTATGTTGTATTGCTTGAAAGGAATTAAGTGGTACGTACGGGGCGTAATTCTGCCGAAAGTATATAATATACCGTACGTGATAGATTGGCGTAAAATGATTAGCGAAATAAATTGGGATCCGTGGTATCTACGCGTGAGAAATTTCCTCAGGAAGAACGTATTTTTTGCACCGGAAATTTTTCCGCCCGTAGCCTGTATGCTTTTTATTTTCATCTGGCACTCGATCACGGAATTTCGCGTTATATTACGATACAAACAGGAAGCGAAAAACATCTCACGGGAAGTATTATTACAAAAGTTTGGAATATCGTTCCGTTTTTTTTTTTTTTTTTGTTTTTTGTTTTTTTATTTTTATTAACGCTTTTTTGCTTTTTCTATCCCTTTTATATTACCTCCTCCCGCCTCCCGTTTTTAGTTTGGTTTTCTCAGCACGCCTTCCTAAGTCGGCCGCGTCTCAATTCGGGAAAATAAAGTTTTCTCTTCTCGCGTTGGACCCCCAAAGCCCTTTTCAACGTCTCTCGCGGACCTCCGTTGAATGCGGATTCATCCGGCAACCGACTTCCGGAATTTCATCCACCCTCGGATCTGTATGCGATGTGTTACGTGGAATCATGTGATACGATCTATAGACGATGAACGAATTGTGACGCGATGTTTGTCATTCTATTATGCAGGTATGTCAACTCGACGAAAGTGATGAAACTTGATTTTTTTTCCCGCAAATCAGGAACCGGGACTAGACGGCAGTTAATATTGCGCTCGCTAAATTAAACCCTAGCGATATAGATTCATAATTTCATGGTAATTTAGAGGAAAATTATTCAACTTGACTGTGAAATCAACTTGGTAATTAAAGTACGTGCTTTTGTATTAAACGTTTCGCCGTGACGATAAGCTTGAGACGCTTGGGAAGGGCGGATAAAATGTGTGTGAGAAAAAAAATTTTTAAAAGAAAAAAAAAAATAAGGTATAAGGGAAAGGTAATGAGAGTAGATTTTCATTGCTCTTCGTTAACTCTGCAATCCCTCTTGCGGAAGGAGACAGAAAATGTCGTGAAAAAATCTTGACATTTAAATGAGAGAATTAGTGAAAAATGTGAGAAAAAAAATGTTACGACGAACCGAAGAAGTGAAAAGTGAAAAAGAAAATTACGCCGTTTTTCTTACTTACGTGCTTTTTTTTTTTTTGCATTTTCTTTCGCGTTTCATTAATCCGCTATTGATTTATTTCGAGCCATTTGTCCTGCCGCAGGTGGGAAATATCGCTTGGACTATTTTAAGCCGTTTAAATCATCCGATTTATTAGACACGACGCAATTATTAAACCGTTATACGAGTTTTACAAGGCTGGTGCAGGTGCCGAGATCTGGCAAATGATAAATTAAGGCCAAGTGGACTTCGCGTCTCGCAGTTTCAACTCCCTGGTTGTAATCGAGTGAACGTGAAGACAAAGGGGTACGGTTGTAATTCCGAATTTGAGAAATCTTGGGAAACACGAAATTCCCAATTTTTTAGTGGCGAAACTCAAAGAATTCGAATCTTTGTTGTTTCTTCAAAGTTTGACTTCTTTACTTCAAGCTTCGCCGACAAATAACTCGGAATCAGGTCCCAGAAGGTGTCGCTTTTGTAATCACCGCCCGATGTTTGCGCTTTCGATGATTTGAAACAAATATTGACAGCACCTGCAAGCACTCCTGCTTCCGCGCCGATTAAAAAATTGACCAACCAATGCGGGGTAAGTGCGTTAATCAGTTGGCAAAGTTTGTCCGCGATCCCGGTAATCAAGCCGTGATATAATTAGCTGTCGGAGAGTTGCAGGTCGCGTTGTTCAAAGGATTGGACCGACCTGTGCAGACTCTGTGCCAATTTACATATGGCACAATAGCCGGCTCGGATGCCTCCGCATTGACTGCGAGACGGGTAAATAGCGGTGAGAAATCGGGGGATGCAATTTTGACCCTCAGATTCGGAGTCTGGTTTCCGGTTCTGCAGCCGGAGACGTCACATCGAACGCAGACGTATTGAAAATCGGTTTTTCATCTTGCTCCTAATTTAACGGTTCGGTAAAGACGCGCCTCGTTGCGTCACCTGATCGCTTCTCGTTTTCACGTTCGATTTACTTGCATTTGTATTCAAGCCGAGGAGACGATGCGAGACCCTATCATTTCCTAATTATCCACTCAAACATGGCGCCGTCGGTCCATCCCTCTTTCATGTAATTTTACGACTCCCTCGTCGATTCTGATGACGCGACTATTTACGCATCGACTTAATTGTTCGGGGACCGAATCGTATCTTTTGCTCAATATCCGTGAGTTCAGAAGAGAAAGAGAGAGAGAGAGAGAGAGGGAGGAACGGAGGGAGGAAAAACGTGGAAACCATTTTTTGACAGCAAGGATTTACGAGAACTTTCGTCAACTTTTCTCTCGTAAATCAAGTGAAATTCTTCGATTTTCAGTTCGGGAATTACGAGTAAGCCGATAAAAATGATGAAATTAAGCTGCTGTATTCGATTATAAGCTTTTTCAGAAAGGACAATATTATCTCGCTACGAAAACCCGGACAGAATCGAATAATTTCGTTTACTTTAGAATCCAGTCAGAGAATGATTGTTTCGTATAAAAATATCGAGGGATCTTAATTTTTATCATCGAAGCGAAAAGCTCCCCAATTTTGATAAGCTTTCGGCAATGCGTCGTAATTATCATGCACGGTGTTGATGTTATACGATACTTACGACCTTCCGCGAACACGCTGACGATGTATTTAGCTGATCGTCCTTCGTCGATGTATTTCTTCAAGTGATCCCGCGTATATAGGGTACGTGCCACAGCCGCAAAGAGGATCGGGTTTATGTGTTTCGGCTCTCCCTGGATACCCCCTGTATCCACAACTCAGTCTCTTTGACCGATCATGCATCACGCACGATCGGAGCATCCGTCAGACTCTTCAACTTAAAGTTGCGGGACCAGAACTTGAGATCAACGTTTTAAAGGAGAGGATAAAGGCCTCGTAGTCGAACTTTAATAAAAGGAGGAATATATCTCCTTGACGTGGGCAAAAATTTGAACCCACGAATCAGATTTGATATTAAATTTCAACGAATCGCATTATCGTTACTTTTCTTTTTTTCTTTTTTCTTTTTTCTTGGACTGCACACTTGACAATTTATTTCACCGTCAGTTTTGGTTACGGTAAATTCGAATTAAACTTGATAAAACTTGTCTTGCTCACTCGTGTAACGGTTGACAAACTGTAGTTACAACGAATTTCAAATTTCTATAAGCTATTCTAACACTGTGCGTATACGTAGGTACAATATTCAAGTTGACAACAGTTAACCCAGTTTGAAATGTTAATAACTATAACGGCGGTGAAACATTTCCCCGGATCACGATGAACGTTTGCAAGTTTTAATCGCCATCATCGATTTTCAAAGGGTTGCCAGACTGACGCAGCAAACTTCGCAACGTTAACCGTCTGCAGACGTAACTTGGTGCCACCCTGCAATTTACGGCTTTAATTAATAATATATTCCCCGGCAGACGATTTACGAGCAATCGCTACTTTCGTAATATCATCTATTAATTTCAGCCAGGGTCAGACGTAGTCTATATAATGTTTCAAACATACAGCGAGACGCTTGTTTAACGGTCGCCATATTTGTCCAACTTTTTCCTTCCATGTGTTTTTTTATATTTCTTTTTTTTTTTTTATCTCTTGCTGAAAAAAGAAAACAGTTTTTGTTTCGTTTCTGCAACAGCTTCACGCACCCTTTTTTTTTTGTAATACAGGGACGTATAACGGACGGAAAACTCGAAGGTAGATCAGCATAACGATGCGATTCACGAAAAGTTGCGCACCCGGCGACTCGCCCTCAGTGTGGAAGCCATCCCCGAGGCGAAGCGCTCATGCATCACGCATGATGCCCGACTACGTTATAATAATTCTGGCAACGCGGTGAATAAACTCACAACAGCTTCTTGCAGACTCTGTCGGTTGAAAACAAAAAAAAATTTATTCAGTTTACCAGCTCTTCGATTCCCAAAAGGCAAAGTTTGACAGAGTAATCAACACTAGCGATTTATAAATTGAAATTAGAACCAGATGATCAGAGAGTTTGTTGAAATTGTTATTTCGATTGTGAAAACAGTTTGCAGTGGAGGCTTTCAATTATTTATCCATTTGCGTACAATTATTTATCCTCTTGCTTTACCGTAGCTGCAGCGGTTTAAAGGATAAATGAAAATTTTTCTACTCACAGAGTTCAGCTCGACGCAGGTAATACGGCACAGACGGAAAATAGTTTACTCCAGTTTTAAACAAATTAATTTTCGTAACGGTAAAAGCGAGCATAGCGGGAATTAAAATGTGCACAACGCGTTGTCACGAGATTGCAGAAGTTTCACTAATTTGTTATTTTAAAAGTTTAAAAGTTTGAATTATTACCATATTTCATTGTTATTTTCTTCCCTCACAATTCACGCCTCGATTAATTTCATCCAATTCAACGATTCGATCTTTCCGCAAAAATTTTCACCGCTCCCCAAAATGAGATTTGGGATTCGCAAAGCGTCTACGATTATTACGATTCCCCGATATAAATCCATAGCTCAGCTTTTCCCCCGTTATCTACCTATTAATGGCGCCCTTTGCTACGCCCACGGTGAAACGGCAAGAAATATAAAGGCCCTTTCGTACGCCGACCACGCGCCGAGTTCTTCCCAATCTCTTTATCTAAAGAGGTCTCTCTTATCCCATTCTCGCAGACCTGCCCGGTACAAAACGTTCCCCAGGCGGCCTTAATAGTCATTGAGTTTGTCCCGTGTTCTCAGGTGTTGATGATGAGTAAAAAAAAAATAACCGGGAAAAATTTTGACGAAATATCGCCATTGGTAGAGAGAGCAAATACAAATACAAATGAGCAAGTATACAGAGAACGCAAACTTACAATTAACTTAACTTGTTAGATGTGGAGTCTCGGGGTTAATTTCACTTTATGATATTTGAACTACGTGTAATTATTGGGAGAGAATTAGAGAGGGGTAGATATATATATATATATATAGTTAAATACAGTTTATTATGCCCATTGCAACGTTTGACAAAAAATCACAGTCACGAGTAAAGCAGAAACAGAAAATAAAAAGAGGTGAAACTGAATGTAGAAGTATGAATAGAGGCAAAACAGAATGATAACACAGAGGAAGATGACAAGTATGAATATAATAAAGCAGAGCTAAAGCGTAATAGAAGAGAAGTAAATAAGTAAATAAATAAATTGAAAAAAAAATAAAAATTAATAGATGAATAAGTAAAAATAGACGAATACGTCGGTGAGTTATCAAGTGAGTGAAAAAATGAGTAAAAGAAAGAACAAGTGAGTGCATCGGTAAATAAATGAAACTAAATAAAACTAAATAAAACTAAATAAAATAAAACTAGTCAAGAGAGAGAGAGAGAGGTTGATTGATTTTTTATTCATGCCTTGATTACATCTTGAGGCAATGAATTATAAACAGTGAAAACAATACAAAATTGAAATGTCATGGAAAAAACAGGATACCTACAATTTCAAATCGACTAACATTTTATTAATAATAATTAATGACGGTACAATTAGCTATGCTAACAATAATTGGTTATAGATAAAGAGTAGAACGTACATATTCAAAGAAAATTAGACACGAAACTAATAATTATTACAATACCAGAAATAATAAATAAATTAGGATTAAATAATTGTAGACAAACAATAAGTGACCGGCTGCACATTGTATAACCTTATGTAATATGGTAGAGAGAGAGAGAGAGAGAGAAATTTCAAATTCATTTCGCCTGGTAAATTTTGACAAATTTTGCTTCGCTGCTTTACAGTGTAATTCGTCTTCTCAACTTGCTCGCATTTTTTTACATCGGATGATCGACGACAGTCTCTTTTCTCTTCTCGAGACAATATTATTGAAATTACCCTACCGCTATCTGAGCTCTCCTTTTCTGCACGAAGGCGCGTTACATTCGCCCCAAGTTCTCTTTCTCTCTCCTCTCTCTCCTCTCTCTCTCTCTCTCTCATTCTCTCTCTCTCTCTCTCTCTCTCTCTCTCTCTCTCTCTCTCTCTCTCTCCTCTTCTCTCTCTCTCTCTCTCTCTCTCTCTCTCTCTCTCTCTCTCTCTCTCTCTCTCTCTCTCTCTCTCTCTCTCT